>NC_079375.1:17169491-17786991 GCF_021018895.1 Seriola aureovittata | reverse complement strand
TGGAGACTCCTTGCACCGGGTTACACTGCAAAATAAAATAAAAAAATAAAAAAAGTAGTTTTTAAAATACTGAAAACAACAACACGTTATATTGTGAGTGCTTCAATGACATAATCAAAATGTTGTAATCTCATCCAAAGACATCCTAAACTGAAAGCAGTGCACAATGGAGCTTCAAATTTAATAATAGGCTATAAATGTCACAGCAGAACCAAACCTCTTATGGGATTAGATGATCCTAATTCTCTAACTCTAACTCTATAGAGCCCAGTCATTTGAAAGGAAATGCAGGTATAGTAAAGATGAGTGTGATCTATTGTCTAACTTAATGAAGTCATTTGACTTCAAATATTTGTGTAACCCATCCCGCCTCAGAAGCAGTGGCACTGTCAGAGACAAGTGCAACCGCTGGCAATTTAACCAAGACCTCCACCTAAAGCACAGATATTTATTATTTTTGGAATTTTTACTCACATTATGCCTATATTAAATTACATGACAACATCCAGGTGAAATAGTGATTCCTCAGTGTTTTCTTGGGTTTACCCAGAACCACATTCTTGCGTTGAACAAACCATAACAAAACCAGCCACCTCATTACTGATCCACAGTTGTTTGGATCCACAGTCAATAGTCTGAGTAACACCAGGATAAACACTTCCATCTTACTGTAGAAAATACTGTCAATTATTTTGATAAGCGACATGGGCACATGGCAATTACTGGATTAGTGTCAGCTTCGGCTCGCCTCTCTCTGTCTTTGCCCAGTTGTTGATATGGTTCCTGCAGATGCTACCAGAAGAAGACAGCGCTGACATGCACAACAGATTCCAATCTAACACTTTATGGAGATTTATTCAGTTTATATTACATTGTATTTGACTGCAGTTTGGACGTCAAGAGTGTGAATGTGGCTGTTGGTACATCTTGAGCAGGCTGTCTTTAAACATGAATAAATAATGTGTGCAGCCTGTCATATGAAATGTGCCAGGAAAAGCTGAGAGTGTGCAAGGTCAACCTCTCAATCTTCCACTTCTTTAACGCAGCCGACTGACAGGGCTCATGTGGCGAAACCGCTGCCCCTGACGGGAGAAGATGCCCCTAAAGAGGGACATGTTGCCTCTCTCGCTCAAGTGCTCGAGTGTGAGCACGTGAGTTTGTGTTCACACACAGAATATTTCTTCTCATCCCTCCTGTCTCAGTGTCTCCATCTGTTATAAGCAATGACAATGACATCACTCTGAAAACCAGCAACGGTTCATGCGAACAGGACTGAGCAAGATTGAAACTGGCCCTGTTGGTTTTTGGGTGAATTAAACAAAGATATAATTTATAAGATTGAGATGTGCTGGATTTTGTTTGGACAGAGCCAGGTTAGCTTTCAACACCTGTTTCCAGTCTTTGTGCTAAGCTAAGCTAACGAGCTTCTGGTTAGCAAGAAAGAGAATGAGAGTAGTTCTCAAAACGTTGGACTCTTCCTTTAATTCTAACATCTACGCACACATTTTGGTGTGGTTTTGGGTATGAATTGGTTGAGATTAGATCCTATTTTCATATCTAAATTAGCATTTTTCTCATCGTGAATGCCAAGCAAAACTGAAAGAGACCCCTTTAGGTCACCTGATGCACTGGGTTTTTTTCCCCCTGCTGTAGCTAGCAGGCAAATGTGATCTAACCACGCGGTGATTTATGGAAGGATCATGACCACAATTATATTTACCAAGAGTAACGTTCTTCTATCACGCTTCTGTCCCAAATGAAGCTCCTGAAAGAGCTATAAAACTGTCAAACATACCCTGATTTATTCTGAAATTCTGTTTTAGACCCTCCCGGCCATGTGTGTAGCTATAGAAGTGTGTATCAGCTTTTGTGGGGTTTTTTTTGTGTGTGTGTGTATGTGCATGTGTGTGAAGCAGCCACCTCCACAGATTTGTTAAGGGTCCAATTATGATGATGATTTGTTCCCTGCAATGGCTTTACTTGGATGACCTAATTTCCACATTGAGTGTGGGGGGAAGAGAAAAAAAATACTAGCCCTTTTTTCTTCTCCTGCTTATTCTTCTCACCCCTTCCTCCTTTTTCTTTCTTTCTTTCTTCTCCTCCTTCTTCTTCTGCTGCCATGACGCTGCATTCATCCGTACGGCGACAAAACATTGCTGTCATGCATTCCAGCAGTGACAGCGTGACATGGCCCCTTAAACCCTTGTCACTCCCTCTACACACACACACACACACACACACACACACACACACACACACATGCATGCACCCAAACACACATCCTGCATGCCTTGTGGAAGAGTGATCTTGCCAGTGTAAAGCGCTGCTTTTGCATAATGACATTTCAAGGCTAGACACACACACACACACACACACACACACAGACATACATGAACACATGCAGCAACAATACACAGTCAGAGCTGAGTGACAGTAGCCTACAACAAACATTTGAAATGTGTCGTGTGTTTCCTTATGCCCTTATACACATAACTCTATCTCCATCTGCCTCTGTGTCACAGGACTTATTTCCACTTGGAAGTACTGATCTCTCTTCCTAGCCTTTAACTCGTTTTGAAAAGAATGTCTTTTTCATTCGTTTTCCCTCCTCTTCTCGACCTCTACATTCTCACCCTTCACCCTGCCTGGCCTGACTTGGTCAGCTATTCACTTTCTCTGTATTGCTCCACTAACCAGCCACACCACCTCTCTTTCTTTTTCTCTCACAAACACACAACCACATTGTATACATACTCAGAACGCCTCCGTATAAGAAAATAGAGGACAGTCACAAACTTGGATAAGCGCAACAGGCAAGCGCGGCAGGAGTGTGTGCAAAGTGTGTGTGTGTGTTGCATACATGTGCCATCGGCGGCGATCGCTTGTTTGACAAGGGGCAGAGGTGATGACAGGGTCGTCTGTCTTGCCAGGAACTCCCCCCGTAGCCACCACACTCTATATACACACACACCCTTAGCCCTATTCAAAGCCACTCACTCATGTGGTAATGTCTCTATTGTGACAGCCTGAACGCTTTATGGGCAACAGCTTGGTGCTGGCATTTGGGCAGAGGCATTAGTGTGTATATGAGCATGTGCGTGAGTGTGTTAGTGTGTGTGCCTGTGTCTGGCTCATCCGCTGCGGAATCCGCCCAACTACTGCTCGAAGCATTGAAACCTCGACTCCTCTGCTCCAGACCGGTGACAGAAGAGCAGAGAATTGCAGGACAAGGGATGGGAGGTTGAGGTTGATTTCGGGCACCAAGATTAAAGGACAAGACTGCACACACACACACACACACACACATATATACACACACATCATTCCACTTCACTCCACTCTTACTTTCCTACTTCCACCGTCTCCGTTAAGCAGGCAGAGCGATTCGTCATGTCAGAGAGCCCTGGTGCTGCCATACAACAAAAGGTGAAAGGGAGTGTGGGAAAGGGCTGGTGCACAAAGCCCTCCCTGCCCCCGTCTGTCTCCCTGTCTCGGTTGCATACGCGGGCCGAGGGTCCCTTCAGCATCCCCCACCCTGTAGTGTCCAAGGCCACCATCTGCAAAAACACCAATCTCCCTAAACCTAGACATACACCTCCATATCAAAAGTTCACTTGTTAATTTTGCGGTGCAGCATAATGTAAGTAAGGGCACAAACACAGCCAGGAGCGAGGTTATTATTTTAACTATGACCACAAATCTTAAAATGTATGAGTTCATAGATAGTGCTCACAAAATATCTCAACATCAGTTCTCTGGAGCCTCCCTCCGAAAAAAAGTCCAGACAGTCATTCAGCCGGGGAGATAGAAGGAGGAAGAGACGGAGGGACAGAGGGAAGGAGAAAGAGATAAAAACAGCTATTCAAGGAGAAAAATCTGCCAGTGTCTGCCAGCTCTACCCACAAAAAGAGAGCGGGAAAGAGAAGGAGGATCTCCTTGAGACTGACGCCAGCTATGCAGACAGAGAGGCAAACAAACAAACAGGCAGACAGACAGATAGAGAAGCTGAGAGAAGAGGAGGACATTCACACTGTTCCAAATAACTTCTCATCTGGTTACTAGAGGCCAAAATATTGGTGCCACACATGCACAAAAACACACACACACACACACACACACACACACACTGGCCCACATGCACACAGACAAACTGCTGACTCGTGGGCAAAGTGAACGTTGTCTGGCATACAGTATAGCTGAGTCCAGAAGAAGGATATTTACTGTAAGCCAGGAGCAGTCAGTGTCTTACCATCTCAATCATGTCCTTCTCAAACAGAGGAGTGATTTAACAATCAATGGAAACTGACCTTTTCTTCCTGTATCACATTCCTGCTGGAGCTGACCTGTTAGCCAATGATGGGAAAACATGCCGATTCACCCGAAGAACGAGGTGAACAACAACATTTTGAACAACACGCTCATTTGCAAAAAAAAATTTCCAATGAGTAAGAACATATCTATCTTTATGCCCCTCACAAAACTAGCTTGAGTGTAATAGAGACAAATGGGAGAAAGCTGGGGAATTTATGTTATTTGCCTTGGCTGGTGTCACATCATATCAAAGGCGTTAAAAGAGAGGGGGATGGATGGATAAAAGGAAGGATGGAGTCATCATGAGTAACTGGAGTTTGCCCAAACAGTGACAGTCTGTTGGCAGAGAGAGGAGGGAGAGATGCCCAGCTCAGAGCTCAATCATTTCCTGCGTGCTTAGTGCCTTATATCGATAGGCTTGGTGAGATCAAGGAGAATATGAATAGGGATTTAAGCTTCACTGTCATACATATGGATCACACAGAGCTGCTGTCATCAGGATGCTAGTCTCATTATGATCTGTGGTCGCTGATGCTTCACTTACAGTTAACCCTTTGTCCAATAGTGTTCAAAACTATGAAGGACATCATAGAAGAATGAAACAGATACCTTCGATAGTAATTATTTTCTTCAACAGTGTCACAGTACGAGAAAAGCGCTGGAGTAAATAATAAAATTCAATGAATTCCATTTAGCTGCTACAGTTTTAGGGTTCTGGTATTTTTCATTATGGCTCAAACTCACATTGCATGCTTTTACATGGCCATGAGTATTCTGGATTTGATCAGGTATTTGGAGTATTCCTGTTATGTTTTCAGAGCAGCAATAAACAGTAGTTATACATAAAACAGAATGATCAATATGTTGATCTCGCTAAAATGTTAAAGGATGCAGTCATAAGTTGTTAAAATGCTATTATATGCCCGACAAACACATCATGCAGCAAAGAGTTATAAAACATGCAATACTGAAATGTAAGACATAAATATAAGAGAACTTATCAGGTTGTTATTAAAATACTGATAAGTATTTCATGCATGCATACATAAATACATACATACATACATACATGCATACATACATACGACCCTCACGGCAAAAGGGAAAAGACATGGGAAAAGTTAGCAGCACATAAGTAACAACAGTAAAATAAGTAATGTTCTATTTAGATTAATAGGTTGATGTCTGATTGTTCAGCCAGGCCTTGAGGCAGTGAGGTGAAGGTGTGGTAGGAGGTACAGTTCCCTGTTTTGGTTGGTAGGATGTTCCATGATAGAGAAACTCCCACAGAAAAACATGATTGGCTGAAGGACCAGTGGCATTACACAGTCCACTCTCAGAGCAGATCTTGTAGATTTGTCGTTTACATTTTTCTGTTTAATGTAAAAACCGAGCAGTGGAGGAACTTTGCCATTCAGTATCTTAAACATCAGGCTGGTGCCAGTGTATTTCATAAGAGTTTCCTAGCTGAGGAGGTTTATTTGCCAAGAATAGTACAGTGATGGTAAGAGTTGGATTTTCTTGCCTGACACCTTGAGAGCCTGCTTGTACAAAGACAGAATGGCCTTCAGTGTTGTACCTTTTGCTTGACTCCAGCCTGTCATACAGTATTTAAAATGAGGGATGATCCCTGCATAATGTATATAGTTTTGCTGTTAGGCAGTTTCTTGTATATCTAAAATTTGCCAGGTTGTATTTGGTTATTTGCATTACTTTCTTGACATTTTTTGAATGATAAGGTGAGATTAAGAATAATACCAAGATATTTAACATGGGAGACTGCTTGGAACTGTCTTAGCATTCATGTAAATCTGTCATTGTTGCATTCAGTTTGCCAGCTGGTTGTTCTTTGGTTTTTGCTTAGTCTGCATACATCTGAACTTCACACCCTGTGCAGGCTGATGTAAATCATTTATGTACAAACTGAACAAGAGAGGACCCAGGATGGATCCCTGGGGTACACCCAATTCATTACTGAGCAGCGTTGATATTTCACTACTCACCCTTACACATGTCTTCATGTCATAAAGACAGATGCCTACAGGACCTGCCCAACAGACTGTCCATGGGAGGTAATTTAAACATATATTTAGACCACAGTTTCAATAATGTCTAATGAAGGGGTGTGCAGATTGAGATAATAATCGAAAAAATTTGAAATTTGTGTTTTAAACAGATAACTTGTTTAACATTGTATTTAATGAGATTATCATATTGGTTGAGGTGTAGGGACTTGTTATAGGGACATGTAGACTAAGGAGTTAAACTAAATTACACTAAAAGTTCACTAAACTATAACAAAAGAAAACCAAACAAAACTAAAATAAATCAAAAGTGAAAGAAGTAAAGCTGCATTAAGTGCAGTTTTGTTCACTTAAGGAAAGCAAGTAGCATAAGAAGTGTGTGACACAAAATGATTGAATTTACAGCTAGCACTAAGGCAGCTGGACCAAAACAATGGCCGGAGAAATTGTGTAACATTTGATGCAAAGTCAGAATTTAAAAAATGGCTCCACTGTAGATGTAATCTTTCTAAGGAAGTGTGGATTCTTCTTTCACCTTTCCTTAACACACACAAATAAAAATTATGTACACAGAGCAGATACACATGTTGGTGTGATTTGTCACCGTCTCTCTTGGCACGGATAGGCCTGCACTAATGGACGAACACTCTTTGTGTGCTAAACAAATTAGCTCCATTACTAAGAGACAGACAGCAAGGGTGAGAGAGACGAATAGAGAGAGGGAAGCAAAGGTTCAAGATAAGGGATATAAAGGGAGATAAATGCAGTGAAAGACAAACATAAAAAGGAAGAGGAGCGGGGGAAGAGATTTACGCATGGTATACAATGAATAAGAGAAGAGTCGTCTTATCAAACCCAATTTTGTGTGAGTGTATGTGTCAGTGTGTATGTGTGAGCCAGGCTAGACATCTAAGCGCTTCGAGCCCTCGTGAGAGAGAGTAAATGTGCATTATCGTACATCCATCACTCACTCATTACTCATTCACTCACTTACTCTCAAACACACACATATACACACACAAGGAGCACATACATGAATGCTGATAGGCCCTAATACGTGCACTTAACACCAGACTGGATGCGAGTGAGACACATTTATCTCCATGCAGCTGTGAAACGATGCTGAGTGCATCTGTGAATGTGTTTATGTGTGTAGGAGTGAATGTGATCCTCCAGGTTTCAGGTCAAAGCAATTCTCTGTCAAATGAATGGTTCATAATCTGATTGACAGGCAGACTCCCTCCTCCTCTCTGTCTTTTCCTTGCTTTCTCATCGTTCGTCATCCATTTTCATTCTTTCTCATTATCCCTCCCTCCTGTTGTATACATTTCTGTGTTCCTTTTACACCCTCTCACCTCTTCGTATGAAACTCCTTTCGATCCTTCCACCCCTTTTTAACGCCATATTTGTCCTCACCTCCTCTCCGCTACTCTCCATCCTCCCTCCATCCTGTCTCACTCTTGATGATATAAACACATCATTCTGTCTGCACCGTGATCGCATTACCTGTGGTAACGTTGCTTATGACCACAGCACCTCCGCCATCTGGAAGTGTCTGTGTGTGTGTGTGTGTGCGTGCGTGCTTGTGTGTGTGTGTGTGTGTGTGTGTGTGTGTGTGTGTGTGTGTGTGTGTGCGCGCGCGCGCGCGTGTGTGCAAGCTCCTGTTTACAAACATGCATAAAAACGTGCCTGTACAGTCAAAGTGAATGCACAAGGACTTTCCCATCAGTGAGTGATGGTTGTACTGTAGTGGCCTTGAATCTTTTCTCTGAAATTACTACAGTCACGTAGAGTTGTGTGAAGCAGTGATGCTTTATAGTGCTGACATGCTGCATCAATAGAGAGATATTATTTAGACCACCCAGGTTACATATTGGTTCTTATGCTCATGTGGAATTATCTCTGGCTCTTTGAAATATCTGACTACAACTAAGATTGTTACTGCTCTTCAAGCTCTGCAGATGCCGTTCACACACACACATCATTTCAGGAAAACAAAATATTACAGCCAAGAGCATCATACTGGTTCTACCCCTGAGGGTGCGTGTGTGTGTCATCCTCTCTCTCTTACTTATTACATGTAAGGTCACTACTGTTCTTTAACTATTAACAGCTAGAATTGCTCAAAAACTAAAAACCCATTGGCCTTAAGAGGCAGGTTACACCATGGACAGGGCAACAGTCTATCGCAGAGTAAACATATACTACACAAGGACAGCCATGTCACCGAATCAGCATGTTTTTTGGGTTTTTTTTTTGCAATTCTATGACTGAAATATGCTTTGGTCTGATATGTCTCAACAACTATTGGATGGATTGTCATGAATGTTGGCACACATATTCATATCCCCCTCAGAATGGATTTTCATGTAATGCTATCATCAGGAGAAAATGTTTTTACGACCAAATACCTGCAAAACTAATGACATTCCCATCAGCCTCAGCTGTACTTTGTGTTGGTGCTAATTAACTAATTTTAGCATGCTAACTTGGCTAAATTAAGATGGTTAACATAGTAAGCATACATACAAGTCAAAAACGGCATGTTAACATTGACATTGTGAGCGTGTAAGCATTTAGCTCAAAGCGCAGCTGTGCCAGCCTCACAGAGCTTTGAGGAGGGTTTCTAGTCATAGGGTCCCAGCATCTGATTCAAATCTTGTTGTTACAGGGCAAGCTTAACAACTAATCTGCCATGCCATGCTAGAGTAAAAGTGACTGTTAATAAATGCAATGAAGATAGTAATAATGATAATGATCGTAAACTTATCTAAAAGGGGGAAAAAAGTTAGAGAGGGTATTCTTTTAGCACTGCTCTTTCATAATTTTGGGTTACTCATGAAACAAGTAATTAAAAAAAGAATAAACAAATTTACCACAGCAAAGGCTGAGATATCCAGACATTTAGTTCCTAGTGTGGGTCAAGCTCCAAAAATGCTGGATCCTGCATTTTCCCAGAATGCAACTAGCTGCATGTTTTTGTTAGACTGTGTCTAGCCCATCTTTTCACCAGGGGTTGTCCTCCAGAGCTACAGAACACTGCCTCAGTAGTAGTCCCTGGGTTGAGGAATGTAGAGTTTGTTCAAGTTGGTGGAGGGCCCCTTTAAGAAATTGCCTAAGAGGAAAAACATCAGAAGAAAACAGTGAACTGGAAGATGATCATATTGATCCTGTGCAAGTAAAGGCCATTCTCACCTACTCAGAGCCAGTGAGAGCACGGAGAAAAGATTGAAGCTAGTTTGGCCTTGCTCCTGTGTATATGTGCCAGTCTTTGGTTAAATGTAGGAGAGAAACTGATGTAGAGTTCAACGTGAGCTGGGCCTCTGCATTTATAAGGTTGAAGCCACTGTGCCCTAATCAAATAGATGGTGATCGATCTGATAGCCCTCAATTAGAGCACGGCTTCCTTACCCCTGGCCTACCAACCTCTAACCTTTCTATGGATGTATTTACAGTTAGAGAGCAAGCAGCCCGGGGGAGAATGCAACCCACAATGCAATGCGCACACTCCCTTAAAGGCTGTAAAAGAAAAACACTTCACCAAAGTTTCCTTTGACATTATCACAGAGATTTAATGATATGCTACAGGCCTCATTTAAACTCTTAGCAGCTGCCCAGGATCTATAGTGCCATGTCACTCAACAATCAATATCTCTTACACACACACTCACACACACACGTACACACACCCTAGGAGGAATCTTCCTTATCGGGTAACATCAGATCAAGCAGATACACTTGAATGGCTATTGGGGCCAGATTGACTCACAGTGAGGGGACTCACGATCAATGTTTTTGCTTGCAAGCCAAACTCATCCTGTTCTGGTGTGTTTGTGTGTGTGTGTGTGTGTGTGTGTGTGTGTGTGTGTGTGTGTGTGTGTGTGTGTGTGTATCCAGGGAGCGCTTGCCTGCCCAACCAGCTGTCTGCTTATTCACGGCATATTAATATTAAGATGCTGGTGGCAAGGATCAGAGGACAGACCCACAACCCTAAAGCAGGCCGATCGCGTCCATGGACTCGCCTGACAAGAGGGGCCCCGGGTCGAGCTCCCCCGCTGGGCTTGAGAGACAAAGACAAGTGCCTGTGTTTCCAAACATGGGCCCCTCTCACCACCCAGAGGTCAGGAACTTAGAATAATCTAGCTCAAGCAGGAGGGACCATACTTTCTCATGCACACACACACACGCACACACACACACGCGCACACACACGCATGCACACACACAGATTTAGGGATTAAGGCTTTGATATGACCCTGCTTAACCCAACAGAGTAACAAATAGCAGGGTGTCACAGGGGGGATGAGAGGGCTGTAGGAAGACAGTTTCAAAGGCTGGGGGGTCTACGTAGGCATAAAGACGAAAAAGTGGTGGCGGTGGGGATGAAAAAGGGCAATCATGGGACATGTGCTTGACAGACAGAGTTAGCGCTCATCCGCTAAAAGACAGAAACAAGAAGCAAGAGGGTGAGGACTGGTCGGACTGTATGATCAAAGCAGATAAATAAAGAGAGAGATGAAGAGAGAGGGAGACCTTGCTGCAGTCAGCCATGAATGAGCTTGCTGGTCTAAAAGGGACACATGCTCTTTGATCCTCCTCCAGAAAGGCTCCTCAAGCACAGCCTCGTTTGAAATGCCACCACCGATGGGAGACAAATAACTGACGACCAGATGCAATAATCAATCAGTGGATTCATCACCTGCCCTCCAAAAAAGACACACATCAGGTTTTTCAACACTTTATCAGAGCACAATATTAAACAAGCGGCCTGTGTTTAGGCAATGTAGTGTCTAGAATGGGAGATCTAAATTATTCAAAGCCAGCTGACATTTTATCTCCTTAGCCTCACAACTTACTGTATTGCCATGAAGAGCAGAATAATGTCAGCTATAGCCTGGGGGTTGCAGTAGTTGTATTTTTGCCACTCTAGACTACTGGGCTAAATTTGGATGACTCTCTCAGAGCCTGTCAAGCTCAGGCTTCCCCTTCACTCACTACAGGGGAAGTACGCCATCTAGTGCACGAGTAGTGTGAGGGTTCACAAAAGAAAGAAATTACAGAGGAGCAGATCATAGTGTGCATCAGACATTTAGTGAAAAGAAAGTGATGCCTCACTAAAATTAAAAAGAAGATAATCATTGTGGAATCTCACAGCACCATGCAGTCTGAAATACATTTAAGAACCATTCATTCTAAGTGGAGCAGCTCTAATTTCTCTGTTGTTTTGTTTTCCTTCTGATTTTGTGAGAGGGGAGAGAGAATACATCGTTTGCTCAACAATATGATTCCTAAATGGAAAAAAGATAAAGAGAAGACAGATTTTGATGGATACAAGTCCATTTGAAATGTTTTCAAGCAGTAATTGCGCACAAAAATTTAAGTTGTTGTGATCATGAGTTGATTACATTTTTGTTGTCCGGCCCCTACTGAACCCCTCCCACCCTGCTTTCTGTATGTTACCTTCAAGTTACTATTAGTTACTGTACACTCAAAGATGTAAAACCAACCACTGTTCCTCTGCTGGAATAATACAACCTCGCTCCAGAATTTTACACACAATTAAATTTAACTGTTTCATATATATTTTATATATTCATTTTTTATATTTTATATCTATTTTTTATATTCACTATACGCTGCAGTCATTAAGGAAATAAACATAAACCACAAGATTAGAAAATAATGCAGGACCTGCCTTAGCTCATATTGCACTAGTGGTGCAACAAATTTGCTATTAATCAAAGTACCAATATCACTTAACAGTAAACATGGGGCTTCTGGGGCCCTTGGTGGTCTGTTGCCCTGGGGTAGTTGCCCCTTTTAACGAGTTGGCAACAAAACATTTGGGCTATAAAATTCTTTTGATAAAAGCACATATAAGATAATGAAATATAACATTTCTGCTACAGGCAGTTGCACACAACCTTATAGGCCTAGTATTAAATACGCTATAAATTGAATTAGGCCTACAACAAACTTGATTTAAAAATTACGACTGTGGGACATTTTGCAAAGGACTAAGTTAAATCCACAGGAACAACACAAAGCAGTAACACAATAGAAGAAAGTGGCCTTCACCTCCCAACTAATCGGACCATTTTACCAAGTCTAAGGAGAGGAGTGGACAATTTGCTGTCTATAATAGCATTGGCCAAAAGAGACAGGTTACTGAGGAGCGCCGCTATAATTAAAGCGCTTATTGATTAGTCTGTACGCGCTCCTGCGTCCTCTGGACCGTGAGCCGGAGGCGCGGGGCGGACTGCTCACTCTCACAGACATTCAAATCACCTCAGAGCCAGAGAGCAATGTCTATGCTAATTTCTATGGTAATACCCCCCCCCCCCCCCGTTCAAGTCGATTATTGACGCTCTCCCTAAATGGACGGTTGATCCACAATTGAACTTTGTGCGGAGGGGTCAATAGCAAAGAGATTGATTCCAGGGCAGGAGGTCAGTTTCATTTCAACTCCACCGGTTTCAGGAAATGAATTGGGAATGACTTAGTTAATTGGAATATTAATTGAAAAGCAAATGACATTTCTCAACTCCGAGTGGGATTTATGGTTATCTCCTGGTATTGAACAGAAATATAAGATCCCACATATAGAGGCCCAGGGGAATATGACAGAGGCCCTCATTTGTTGAGGATCAACCTCTCACCAGTTTCATTTAGGCATCTGTATAGGCCTATTTTTTCATAAGTTTTCACAAGCACTATGTGTGTGTGTGTGTGTGTGTGTGTGTGTGTGTGTGTGTGTTGTGTGTGTGTGTGTGTGTGTGTGTGTGTGTGTGTGTGTGTGTGTGTGAGAAGAGACCACAGAGACAGAAAACTAAAATGAAAAGAGCATAAAACAATACAAGTCCTGGGGTAAAATAAAAGTGAACTGGCCATACTTTGCTTGCTGGAACATAGAATAATAATGGTTGATGGTTGATGGACCTCTGATGGGTGCTTGGTTCCGGGGGCAAAGCAGAACATCATGCAATCAGTCTGAGAAAGGTCGGTGTATTGATCGGTGTGCATGGCTCCACTCTTACATATCAAAAACATCTCTGCTCTTCCCAACACTTCCCTAGTTCTAAAAATGACCTGAAGTGCACTGCTCTTTACAACAGTCCATCCCAAGACAGCCATTGGGCCTGTCACGCTGAGGCACCAGCATCTCTCAGACTCAAAGCCAGACACATAGCTCTTTGTTACAGCATACCTGGCCTTTATAGAAGTTTTCTGACTGCTTTTCTTACTGGAGATGAACTTATCAGAATGTGCACACAAACAGAAAGGAGCGAGTTAATCACACTGTCTGATCATTACTAGTCTACGAAAAGAAAAAAGAAGAAGACAGAATCACGTATCTTTATCTTCTGAAATGAATCAATAAGAATTTTCAGTGTTGGATAAAGGATAAAATTAAACCTTGATCTGTCTGGAGCTGATTCTTTATTAAACAGAGACGGCAGACACAGCCAAATATATCCATCTGATGAGACATTCCTTTAATTACTGGTCTCATTTGAGACATGCCACTCACTTTGTGTCTGTGCCTGTGTGTGTGTGTGTGTGTGTGTGTGTGTGTGTGTGTGTGTGTGTGTGTGTTCCCTTTGAGCTGCGCACCCACCACCGATGTGTTTCATATCAGGAAACACTCTTCTCTGCCGCAGCCTTCTCCAAAAGTCTGTCCCCATTTCTACTGTAATAGAGTAGACAGAGGGCACAGATGTGATGTAGGCCGTGTGAATCATGCATGAGTGGGTGAGTTGGTGTGTGAAAGCATTCAGTGTGGTCAGAAAGTTGTGGTTTGAGGCAGAGGAGTTTGTTTTTCCTTATTCATTTACTCACCGATATGCTCTGGTTGTGAGGTGGGCTTGTGTAAAACCCCGGCCCCATTTACTGCAGCCTCTGTGTTCGATTGTGTGGCCATATGTAAATGTGTTCTTAAGGATGCCCTCATGTCCCTGTATAGGGGCTCGACAATGTGCTTCTCATTCCCATTTGTGGTCGATATCGGATGAGGATATGAGAGTCAGTATTGATTGTAATTTCCTGCGACGCTATGTTCCACTCTCTTGCTTTATCAGGAGACTAATTCCTATCAGCTACGCTGTCGGCCAACCAACAGCCCTGGCCGCCGGCCAGCACAACAACTAATGAATAAGAGAGGAGCGAATAATCCAGCGAGGCATTTCTGCTCTGACAAACAGGTTGCCACAGGGATGATAATGATGAGACTGGGATATTGGGTGTGGAGAAATGTGTACATTTGTGTGTATACGCGTGCCGAGTACATCGTTGCAGGCAGGTCATTATGTTGCTTGCATGTGTGCCTCCATGCCTTTGTGGGTTTGTGTATGTTCTCCAGTTTGTGCATTGTGCTTGCTGAAGACAAACACCAGCCAAGTTTTCAATGATTTTAATGACTGGACATTTGGGACGACGGGCATTTGTGTGCCTCGGGATTTGCTGTTGTTGACTGAGGGAGTCAAGGGCATGAAGACAATGTTTGCCTTCCATCCTGACAGCAGGTGGATGGCCAATCAGCTGTTTTTTTTTTTGCTGTCATTGTAGAGCTGGTGTAATGATGTGATGGCTGCGACCTATCAAAGGGCCTAGATACACACTGAAGGTTTCACTTCTCTTCTATCTTTCTCTCTCAATCACACCTGTTGTGTTTCAGTTTTTCTTGTGTTCTTTGTGTTGCTGTTTATCCGTCTGGCTCTTTGCCTGTCCGTTGCCCTCACTTCCTCTATATATCCTTTTCACTCTCTCGTTTTCAGTTTCTCATTTAATCCATCCTTTTTCTTTCGTTCTCACTCAGTTTAAGCTTTAAATTGAGTCCATTATAATGTCAGTCTGCCTGGCTTTACAGTTGGCTAAATGCTGTGTTAAAACTTGAGGATTAACGTATGCCTCCTTCTGAATACACTATTCATAGCCCCTCTTTCCTAAATGTGTGCCCTTTAACTATTATATAAATGTACTTTTCAATACTATTTCCTCCCTCGTCCACATTACATTTTTTGTTCCTTTTCTCCTTGGAAATTCTAGTGCAGTATAGAACTAAAACTGTCTTGTCACCATGAAAAGCCACCATATCTTTAATCAAAGGTCATTCACACACCCACAAGTGTTTTCACTTATTCCGACAGATTAGACTTCTGCAAATGCTGTGTATATGCAGACGAAGGAAAAATATCCCACATTTTGACTTCACACGTTATTCCTAGATGGTTTGCCCCAGTGTTATTACACCAGATATATTACCTAGATTTGTTGTGCTACGTATTTGTAGCAGTTTCACCAAGTGAAACCAGATATGAACGGTATATAACTTCTAGAAAAATAAGCTAAATGGATAGTATTAGTGCTAGTAATGGATTTTATTTTGATGTAACAGTCAGTGGTGGTACATTTACTGCTATTCTGCCAGAAATTTGTGGACACTTCTGTAGGTCTTTTCACAAAGTGTGAGATATCATCAGTGCCAGAAATTCACAACGTCGCTGACTCAGAATTATACTCAGAGTTCAAAGTTTAACAACACTGAAAGCATCAAGATGGTGGCCGGAGGGACGCTCAATTAGAGGCCGAGGTCACAGGAGGTCACAATTAGAGGTTAACCAATACTGGATTACTCAGGCTGATACCGATATGATATGATTTCATTGTAGAGATAACTGATGCAAAAATACACAGCGATATTTTGCATTTGAAAAAACTTGTTACTGTTCTCTGGAGGACAAACTCTGTTACTATGACACTGCTCGTCTCAAGCATATCTTTCTCAGTTTTGCCATTTTGTGATATTTATTTATATATATAAAAAGCTTTGCTGGAAAGAGCTGTGGAGTATGGAGGAAAGTAGTATTAGATTTTTGATAGGGGCAACCTATGATGTATTGCCAACTCCCCTGAACCTAAAACTCTGGGTAAATGGAGACCCACTATGTTCATGGTGTTCAGGTACTGCAACTTTAAAGCAAGTGTAAGGTTAGTCTGTCGCAAGGCCGGTATACGTGGCGACATAACCAGGTTTTAAAAAGCTTAGCTGCAGGAATTGAAGTGTTACGGAGGCAGGCAAATTTAGGAGGACCTAAAATAAAGAGAGTTGCAATCAAGTTTGTTCAAGAGGGAGAGAAAGTTGGTAAGACAACAAGGAGGCAAGGCAGCTTAGAAGGTGCTTGTAATTGGGAAATGCAGGTAGATTTAGGAGGAAAGCTTGTTGTTCCCCAGGAAATAACCAGTACAAAGCTAAGGCCTGACATAATCTAGTGGTCTAGGGGTAGAATGAAAGTATATTTCATAGAGCTGACTGTTCCGTGGGAGGCCTTAGTTGAAGAAGCATATGAAAGGAAAAAGCTCAGGTATGCAGAGTTAGGGGCAGAAGCAGAGCAGCGAGGATGGAAAGTTAGGATTTGTCCAGTGGAAGTAGGATGTAGAGGATTTGTAGCAAGGTCTGTTGTCTCTTTGGTAAGGGAGTTAGGAGCAATAGGACAGAGTGTGAGGAAAATAGTAAAGGACATGTCAGATGAGGCAGCAAGATCCAGTCAGTGGATTTGGATGAGAAGAAATAATGGTAGCTGGGGGCCCAGCAGGGGGAGCACTTAGGATAGACAGACTCTTAGGAGAAGCAAGGAAGAAATCCAGGAAGAGGAAGTGTTTTTAAGAGTGACTGGGAAACCAGGGTTGAAATATTGCTGTTGAGAATCAGGTGTCCTGGCTGTAGCAGTGAGGAGGAGTGGATTGGAGCCAGGGAGGAGCTGAAGGGGGAATGCCATGCGCCGAGACACACAAGCACACACAAACGGAGTGAGAGAGAGAGAAACAGATAACACAGGAATCACAGGAAACACATGGAGAAGTGGAATAACAGTGGAGACTCAAGGAGAAAGGGGAACACACCTGGAGCCTAGACCATGGCAAAAATACATTTTGAGAACTACTATGGATAAACCTGGATAGTGCAACACAGCTAATATGGTAACTTCCTCCATTGTGGACCTGCTCTCAATACTTAGAGTTCTCAAACAAACTGAATTTGCATGTCAACCTTCACCAAAGTTGAGCTCTGCGGAGCAATGATTTACTTTGCCTCTAAGAATGCTAATTACAGCAATTCCAGTGAAACAAATTTGTTTTGGCTGAAAATGTCACACTACTGATATGAAACAGGAAGAACAAGGCTAGCAGTCAAGAAGGTGTCTGTCAAACAGTCTTCACACACACATGCAATCTTGAGAAAGAGCCAACAATAATTTCAACCTCCTGTGTGGGGGTGAGGGTGATGTACAGTGCTGTTCAACAAAGCGTGACTGAAAACGTAACTGTCATTATTGTGTATGTGGTTGACACCAAAGTGAACGTTATTTTGAGTTAAATATGGAACACAGATTTTTGATAAGAATAAATCATTTATGTGCAATTTTTAGATAATGGGCTGCAAGAAATTTCCCCTGACCTTATTTAACCTTTAATAAAAAATTCAATTCTTCTATCAGCTTCTATACTAATACTGCATACTATTAGGGACTCTAGACAGAACTTGAGGGTTTCAGAGTGAGTGTAGAGGAAACTGACAAGTATTTCTATGTGTATGTTTAGACTTATCTAGGTGAATTTGTACTTCTGAGTGATGCTACAGTTGTATGTGTTGCACTGTGGGTAGACTGTGGTTGAACAATATTTTTCTCATCTCTGACTGATGAAAGGTGAGCTCATTGTTTCCTCTCCCCACTGTGTGGCCACAGTGACTATCCTCCATGGTGACGGGTTTGAAGTGAGGTGTGAGAGAGAGGCGGAAGGGCTTGTATTTTATAAGAGTGGGGATGACAACTTGAATGATCAGAAAGACTACTCATCCAAGCAACAAGATTATTTTCTGTCAGTGTTTCAGATTGTAAACATTTGTGTTGAAAGATTTTCACGCTCAGCCACCAAAGGTCAAAGCTATTTTGTTATTTTGAGGATGAAATTCTTCCTGGCGACTTTTCTCTGCTTCATGACGTGGATGAGCTCGGCCCATGCAAGTGAGTACTGAAAAAAAAAAGTAAATAATTTTCATTGAGTGTATGGTTTGAATGTTTTGTCAGCATAAAATGAAGGGTACTTAATCTTTCTTTCTCTATGTTTGTCTTGTTTAGCCCATGGACCTGTAACAAACTGCCTATGTCCGAGAATTTCCACCACCAGACCCCGCATTCACCTAATTAAGAATTACACCATTCAGCCTGAAGGCATCTGTCACACAGCTGTAGTGTAAGTGCAACTATCAACTAAGTTTATTCACAAATAAATAACATTACATTTTGGGTGGGTTCAACCAAATGGAAAAAAAAAACAACAACAAAAAAAAAACATTTCCTCATTCACCCATGTGGACAGCGTTTTATTTGTCCAGGTTTTCAGCTACAGCTAATCAGCAACATCTTTTTCCAGAGATTGTTTTTGTCATTTTGGATAATCCAGAAAGCTGTCAACAGTTTTCGTTGGAATTACTTTCTCCTGGGAAATAGTCCCTTTGAAAACAGTTTACAGCGAGAACTGTGCATTATTCAGAGTAACGCAAAGAGATGCTGTTGTTGATTTTTTTTTTTTTTGAATACCAATTTTCTGTGCATAGAACGAACCTGGATATTTCAAAACCTGAACAAACTATCTATGTGGCTAGGTAACACTAGAGGGAAGTGAGAAAACACATTTATGTTTAAATAAAATGAACCCTTTTCAGAAATGATTAGCCAGTACTTAATCAAAAATATTAAAACTGTGGTACGATGCCATTAACAGCTCACAATCAATTGCAGGTTTCTGATGCAGACAGGGAAAAGTATCTGCTCCGACCCTGAGAAAGACTGGGTAAAAAAAGCCATGCTGAAGGTGGACCAGGAGACAAAAGCGCTGCTAGAGATGGAAGAGACTGAACAGGGATCAACAACTGACATCACACCATCCACTACGGCGCCCACTATGGCGTCCACTACGGCGCCCAATACAGCGTCCAATACAGCGCCCAATACAGTGTCCTGTGCAGCGCCCAATATGGCGTCCAGTACGGCGTCCAGTACGGTGTCCAATACGGCGCCCAATACGGCGCCCAATACAGCGTCCAGTACAGTGTCTACTACATCAAAAAAAGCACCAAGGAAGAGACGCAGGACAACAAGGAAACGGATGAGGAAAGCGACCTGGAGAAGGATGAAGGGGCAGAGAAAACGTGGTTGAGGAACTGCAAGACAAGTCCAACTTACCACTGTCAGCAAACATTACTCTTTCCATTTGGAATTGTCTTATATACGCTATATCACATTAACAGTAAACAAGCCTGAAGCAAAAATAAACTTTTATAGATCATTATGATGATGATTAAATGCACAGTATATATTTAAATGTATGATGTCCATACCATGTTGTATTAATGTGTGTGTATGTCAAAGTATATATCTTGACCTTTCCTACTGTCAGCTGCCAATAAAGTAATCTCTGAGCAAATAATGTGCTGTTGTTATTAAACCAATGGAGCACAATCTGAATCAGAATTGACCCACGTATGGAATCTGTCTCTCAATGGGCAGGAAGTAAACCAACAAAATACAGCTAACCGAGACAAGAAATGGACAAAGATGAACATCATAGATACAGCGGTTACTGTATGTACAACGAGTGGGTATAAATATAGAAAATGGTGGGACAAACCAACATACAAAGAAAATTGACACAGTTTTGTTCTGGTTAGTAGCCTTACTGTGCAAGGCGTGCTTGACAATGCAAAGAAGGATGCTCCTTGTCTGTGTACTGACCTGATAGATGCACAAGTCCTACATCTGAGCAGGTCAACGCTGAAGGTCCATTGAAAGCTGTTCTTCTTGTATTATTTTACATTTTTGTCATTTGCCATTGGAAAATGCAGCATGCTGTTATAATTACTTGTTCTCATTGCGCATTTACTAAATTGCCAGTATGTTATGCTGGCAAATCACATCATCTTTCCATTTACTGTGGTGTGCACAAAATGTCAAAGAAATCTTCCTGAATGTGGCAGAGTGACTGGAAACCTATATAGATAATAATCAAAAGTCAACCTTTATTTTTGTTATCAGTCATTTGCTAAACACATTCTGTTTGAATGCAATAAAGCAGCATATTCACATCATACATTTCCTGTTTTTTGTCTTTTAGGTTTAATTTTACGATAACACAGACTTTTGTGATTGTAAATCTGAAAGTCTAGCTATTATAGAATAATGGTCACATTTCAATTCTTCTTATCAGTTGCTGATGTGTTGAAATAGGATTTTCAGACCAAATTATCTACGATACATGTGAAGTTTCATAGTGATGTAGTAAATGAGCATGTGATATTTGCGTTATAATAATGCCTTCCTGTTTTAGATGCAGAGGGCTAGGTTTTATTTGAGATAGAATGGCTGCCATACCACCATAACCACCACATCCTGAGGGCGCCTAGAGCATCTCTGTGTGCGAGTGTGTTTGTGGTCACCTAATTCGGCAGAAAAGTAATAGAAGAACTGTGTCCGCTTTTCGCAGAAAATTAAACACAGTGTGTATTTCAGCGGTTTTGCGTAAGTGAACATGTGTGACTGAACTGTCAAATACAACTGTACGTGAAAACCAACAAGGGCATTTTGATTTACAATATAAGGTTAAAAGCTGCTAATAAATATTTTAAAATGAAGAATAGAAAGAAATGTTATGTGTGATGTGAAAAGTGGCACCGGAATCTGTTATCACTCGACTCTGCAGTTCGGCTCAATGTTTAAAAGCCCTGAACTTCAATGTGGTTCACTCTCACTAAAACAGCTGATGGTGATCAGCTGTTTTCAGCACACACACCAAAAAAAAACATAGACAATAGAGCCACGGGAGTTGTTGGTAGAGACCAAAACAGAGTCATAAGAGCATGAATATTGGACTTACATTCATCAAATGGTCAGACACAAATTAAATTATAATGTCTTTGCTAACCTGTTTGGCATGTAGACTTGGAGATAATGATAAATAAAAGCAAAAGGGGATTAGGAAAATTGTCTGTCAAAAGATCCTTTAAAGGATTTCAAAGGAAGATGGTACAGTGTTTAAATTAATCTGAGGAGACACTGAGATACATTATGAAGGTATTCTGAACAGATAAACCCAGGCCTGAGGCGAGACCTAACCCTAACCCTAACCGTAACCCACTTAGAGCTGTATGTAGGCTTAGACAGCCTATTAGGAAGTGCCATAAATGGAGTTGGACCCCAACTCCATTTATGGCACTTCCTAATAGGCTGTCAATAGCGCAGTCAAACACAGATGTATACAATAATATCTATACTATCTTTTGCATATGAGACTGACTATGACTGATTCATCTGACATTACTTGCGAGTGTGTGTGCGTGCATGTGTGTGTGTGTGTGTAATGTAGACAGTGTGTGCTAGAGCGACGTTCTGTGGTTAACCCATCAGGAGAAAAAGACTCCACAAAACATCATCCTGAACTTAAGTCACTAGGGTATGGGCGCGCACACACACACACACACACACACACACACACACACACACACAACCAAGCACACACCTAACACACACAACAAAAGAAGGTAAATATGCCATTTTCCATCCCACAGCATGAATATGTCAAAAAATGTTGGCTGTTGATTGCAGTTATGTAAAGTACTTCCCACAGTCCTTTGCAAAAAGAGAATAGACTGAACAATGAACATAACTTTGTCAGGTTCATAACCTATATAGTGCTCTTTCTATAATGACGCATATGCCAGTGGAAAATATATGCAGAAGCATAGCATTGTAAAGACCAGAAGGAAAGTCTTGTCTAATCTGGTAGTTTTATAACCATAGGTTCATTTCACACTATGTTCACACTATTTACTCTAAATCACATTTATATTCACACTTTTTCTCACTTTAATTACCTTCGATTCAGTGTAAGCATGTGTGCAGCTCAGTCATACAAGTAGCACCAGTGGTGGGCTACTATGCAAGGGGTGGGGAAAACCCATAACACTGTGGTTCGAGCAAACGTTGCATCGACCTCAAACACTCTCCTCTCCCAGCCCCTCACACCTCCTCCAGCTGCAACAGACTCAGCTGTACTTTCTCTTTCAGCCCACACATAGTAAACGGCACTTTTTTTTTTTTTAGCAGATACAAATGATGGAAACATGTGAACCGAAAGCCCCTGAAACTTCCACCTGGTCAGCCTGAAACCCACCACGTCACATCATCCTAGTGAGGGGTGATGGAACATGGCAGCCATCAGGTTGGGTGAAAATGATTGAATGGTCTCCACCCTGAATGACTCAGAGAGTTTACGGTATACTTTTCTAATAAAGAAAAGTCTGTGGTGGGGTTGACATTTTATTTTGTGGTTTAATATATGTTGAAGGAGGGTGGCATAAAAAGGTTGTGTGTGGTTGACCTCACACCATTTTTTTTAAATCCTTTTTTTTTTTTAAAGTATAATTTTTTGGGCTTTTGTGCCTTTATTGGACAGGATAGTAGAGAGAGACAGGAAGGGGGGGCAGAGAGAGGGGGAATGACATGCACAAAGGCCGTCCGATGCGGGACTCAAACTGGGGCCAACTGCAGCGAGGACTGTAGCCTCTACACATGGGGCGCCTGCTTAGACCACTACGCCACACGACGCCTCTTAAATACATTTTTAAATGTTTCATCTCACGACATTCCTTAAAAATATAAAACTTTATACGATATATTGCATGTCACCTGTATGTAATGGGGATGGACAAAATCATGTAAACTCCCTGTGGTCAAACCCCATAAACGATACTCTCACATCATAGAGTTGAAACACTCTGATAGAGTCTCATTACAAATTCAACATTATAAGGGACATTAAACACACACAATCCTCTGTTTATTCCTATTTAAATGCATCAGTAATCACTTATGACCGGGTGCATTGATAACATTATGTGTCCCAATTACCCAGGTGAAATTAAAAGAATCACATTGTCACAATCATTTCATGGAAAGAGGTCAAAAATATTTAATTCCAACTTTATGATCAACAGTGTATTTAGGAACAAGAGGAATTTAGGAATAAGAACAACATTCTTATAATCGGCAAATCAGGATTTGTTGCAGGAAAGCTTCCTTTAAAGCACGACTCTGGATTGTGTTTTGAAATGATCTGGCCAGTAAAACTAAGTACCTTTATTCAAGTGTTGTAGTTAAGTACACACATGAGGTACTTGTAGTGTGCTTGAGCGTTGCCATGTCATGCTGGCACTACATGTAGCCTATTTGACAGAGCCAAGTTACCTAAATTGAGATTTTACATATAAAACAAATGATGCACTTTTAAAATACAGTGCATTGTTGTAACGGCATATAAAAATATTTAAAATGAGCTACACATTAAAAAATAGTGTTACACTCATCAATCTGCACTGAGTACTTTTACTTTTGATACTTTTTTTTTTTCAACTTTATGTTTATTGAGCAACATTTTCATACATATCACACGTTTCAGATGTTACACAATCTCTTTTTCCCTTTTATATTTTGCTTTTAAAAAAGAAAAGGAAACAATAGCAGTAGTGAATAAAAACAACAAGATGTAAAATAAGCCATTCTTTTCTACAAACAGCCAGTTCGTGTTTAGAATCTGTTTGGTTACCCAATAAAAGACAAACAAAAAACAAACAAAAAGACCACAATTAAGTGAACAAGCCCAACGGGCTATAAAAGATAGTATACACACCAAAGTTAACATAGGACAACAGCAGCCGCGGATTCCCATCTAATCTCCAGCGAATCACCTGACATGCAAATTGATAAGATATAGGTTTTTCCTTTTCTTTTTTTTTCCCCCACACTTGCTCATCACCAATCGTCCCCCACCACTTCCAACCAAGGCGCCCATCGGTCTGTAAATTGTGCATTTGTAATCTCAACATATATGTTTACTTTTGATACTTTAAATACATTTCACCAATAGTACTCACACACTTGTACTTAAATAACCTTTTTAATGTAGGGAATTTTAGGAGTATTTTACAGTGTGGTATCCCCACTTAGCTAAAGCCTCTTAAAACTTCCTCCACCACTGGCTCTGGGCTCTCTGTCTCATAATCCTACTGGAAACTTTTGGATCCTCTGTTACAGGAATCTCTACCATCTTTCATTCTGCTAAGAGTGACACTGCTCTCAGACTCAACTATGTTACCATAGTGAATATCTTTGTTTTGGGATCTTTTTATGGAGATGGAGCACATAAACAGATGAGCTAAGGAGATGAGCAGAATCAACTTTGAAATACTGAGATACAAAACTTTTTGTATCTAAGCAGACAGTAAGCTGTTGTGCAACTCACAATCACCAAAACACAGACATTATATTGTAACTGTTTTATTAGCTAATGTTGCTCAGTATCATTACAATATGAAAGTAACGAATTATTTACATATTTACATTCATACAAAAGGTCAATTAAACAAAAAACAAACAAATACAATAGATATTTAACTTAAATCTGTGGATCTCAAACAGTAGAGAAAAAAATGGGAGCTATGGACTGTTTATTTTACATTCAAAAGTGTTGTATTTTATGTGTGATGGTGGCCGTTGTGTCAGTGGTGCTGCTGTTGTGAAGTCGTATGTTGGTGGTGCCAGTTCTTTCCGTCTAGGAAAGCCATGCTTGTCTGGGTCCACACTTTGCTGGGCGCAGAGCAAATTCTCTTGTCTTTCAGCGTGGTGAATCTATTGAAAATAAACAACACAGAAAATACGCAGTCAGTAACATGTTGCAGGGTTTCTGAAGAGAAACTGATTGTTTCTAATTTTATGAATTCTGAAATAATAACAATTGTGGTTAATTCTGAAATACAATGTATCGGGGTATGGAAATGTTCTACATTTTATTTTGTTAGTATCAGAACACCCAAGACCACGTGAAGACAAACTATGCACACAAATGAATAGTTTTGTTGACTTACACCACAACATGTAGACTGCATGATGGTTGATGTTGTACATAGTAACTCTTCAACAACTCTCGGTGCACCTGAGTGTTTGAAATGCGGCGACAGCAACTTCCAATCCCACCTTTGAATAAACATACAAGACTAAAATTATTATCATCATCATCATCATCATCAACATCATCATCATTACCATAATCTAACATTAAAGAAAACTTTGCACCTCTTAGGAAATAATAGAAAATAGATATTGTCCTTACCTTGAGCTGTGGCCGTGGACACCAAGGAAGTCACAAGTAAAAGCGAGACAAAGGCGAGACTTGTCATTGCGTGTGTCTGGCTAAAACAGATATGATGTGGAGTCTGCACAGCTATCCTCTTTTAAGGCCACCAACACAGTGCTCACATTCATTTATGCCACTTGCAACTCGAGCGTGTTGCACCCACAGATACGCACACTACTGGAAAGTAGAGTGCATATTTCCTCCCACAGCAGCTCGCCGTGATCTTCGCCCCTCTACTCACTCATATCTGGTGGTCTGGGGTCAACACATTTTCCGCTGCAGGAGAATGTGGTCTTTGCATGTATCACAGTATTTGTAATTCAAATTATTATATGGAAAATGTCTGTAATATGCAGACCTGTAACACCAGCATATCAAGCCCCTGATGTAATCTTTGTGAAGATGATATCACATTTGTTTTAAAGAAACTTTTTTTTACACAGATTGGTTTTTCAGATAACCGATTTACCTTTCTCATGATTATCATGTTGATGGCAAAGCATCCAGTGAAATTTGGTTTTGATAGTTAGTTAGTATAAACTATTCTGTCCTGTGATCATAATTTGTACAGAACTCAGAAGACTCTTAAATGACACTTACACACAAGGAGAAAACTTTCACTTTCTAACACAGAAGCTTTATACTGTTTTTGGGGTTGGTGTTTCTTTGTGCTACTGACACTTGTCTACTCATCTCTGCAACCACACTGTATAAAGGCAGAGAAAAGACATGCCACTTTGTCCAAGGCATTTGCAGGCACATGTGAGGTTATACACACAAACACAAATACACTATGTACCCTTATACTCTAACAGAATGTTGTTGTATTCTACTGAAACCAACATGGTTTGTTGTAACCTCTGCAGTTTCATGCATAACAGGAAGAGTATGGCAACATTTCACCCTGTTAAACATTTGAGTTGGAGTGCCCTCAGTTTCTTATTCATGGGTTGTGAGGAAGAATATACACAGTCTTCAGTGTAGACTTGCTGACACCTTCATTGTCATAACAACATTTTACCTGTAGATATGTTGATTCAGTCTAGGGGCCCTGCCTGCCCTACCTATAGATATGCTGATCCAGCCTAAGAGCCCCTCCTACCCCCCTGATCACTTGAACCTAGGTGTTACACTGCAAGACCTCTAGAGAACATTACTTTTGTTTCTAATTTCCTTTCCTGTCTGACCAAATGCCTGTAACCCCAGGTACATGCAAATACAATTGTCCATCCTATTGTCTTCAACTGTATAACTGTCCCCCTGCCCTACACTCTGGGTCAGTCTACTGCCTCAGACCCGCTCTGTGTCAGTTGGCTCACCGTATCCTGGGATACCAATAAACTTGCATCACTACAGCAAACTTGAAACTAACTAATTTTCTTCAACAATTGCAATGCAATTGTGCTGTTAAGCTACTTGAGAGATGCAGGAACAATTAGATAAGAGTTACATTAAAAAGTGCATGCTTGAATGTTAAATACCGTGAATGCTACAAGTGCTCAAGGCCTAAACAAAACTGGGTCACAAAGGAAACACAGAGACATCAGGCAGGAGTGAGGATCCTTGTGCCCAAAACATTTGTTAAAAGCAGTGCTTGAAGTGGGCCGGTACGCACTGGTACGCAGTACCTTACTCTTTAGCGTACCTTTGCTTTTTCTTGCGTACCAGCACTTCTCACTAGCTATTCCTCTGCCCTCTCCATTTCAACTTCTGGGCGATTCCTATTGACCCCAGTGTTTGTTTATGTAAAAAACGGGCCATGAGATCTGACAGTGAACTCAACAAAAGTGTGCGGCGGTGCCCCGCCCACTGCGCCATCTGATTGGTTAGACGTCACGAGTAATCGCCTACCACGCTGATCACTACTGTGTACACAGACGGTCACAGACCAGAGCTCCTCCGGTTAAGCAGAGCCGTGTGTCGAAGGTAAGACAGCAAACATGACTGAAGTTGTAATAAACATCACAGTCCTCTACACTGAAGTTACAACAACACCGCACTCTGATGAACAAGTTCATCTGTTGATTCAAGATACACCGAGCGAGAGAGAGAGAGACGCTAGCGCTAACTGCTAAGCTAAAGTTACTAGCTGATTTGAACAGCAGGTAAAAAACAGCTGAATTTGTGAAAGTCACTCAAAGGACCAGAGAGCTCTGGGTGCTGGAGTAGAAGTAGTGTAAGTTTAAATGTACAGCAGATAGTTTCTCACTGTAATGAAGAAAACTGTCCATCACAATTTCCCCAGATGATATTTTCAAGCCCAGTGTGATGTCTTCAAATTGGGTTTTTTTGTCCATTTTTTTCCAACGTTTCCAGTTTACTATGATGTAAAAGAAACAAAGGCAGCAAATCTTGAAAGTTGACCTAAACAATGAATTGATTATTAAAGTAAGTGCAGATTAATATTCTGTTGATTGATCTATTGACGTAAATTGTCAATGTCTGCTCTAATTCATATTCATGGACAGTGGCTTTTCTTACTGTATATTGTGGTAATGCAGTATTTTAATTTTAATTTAATTAATTAATTAATTTTATTAACAGTCTGAGTCTTGAGTGAGAGCCAGAGAGACGCTGTCATCAGCAGACCAAGTCTACAGGGACCATCTCTGGATTCAGACATGGGCATATCCGATTTTGTCAGAATCCAGGTAAGCTTTAAAAACTGGCCCTGAAAATAATAGTAGTAATAAAAGTTAATTGAAGTAAAAGAATTTGAACTTCCTGTGTAGTGGTCATTAGAGGGTGGACATGAACAAAGGCAGAGGTAGCGTGATGTTGTTGTTGCACCTCAAAACCCCATCAGTAAGTGTTGTTTTCTTTCAACCATGAGTGTGATTATTTCCTAATCTTAAAGTGGCTATAAATTATATTTTTATAATAACAATGTATTAAATGACAATGTGAAAACAGTAATCTGAATGTGGTCGCGCATAGTAATGAACCTACAGAGAATTGCAGCTCCCCTAGGTTTTACAGAGCTTTAAAGCAAGTTTCAGCTCATCGTTTAGCTGTGTGACCCGCAACTTAAAGCTTTGGTTTAGTGTAACTGCTTTTCTGCCACAGCAGGCAACTTTTTCAGTGATGAAGCTCTAAAAGCCCACTATACACATGCCTTGAGACACTAAAGAGCCACATGTTTTCTTCAGGAGTTGGTAGAGACCAAAACAGATCTAAATGGAGAATGAATATTGGACTTACATTAATCAGGTGTAATGTGTTACCATAGTGAATATGTTTGTTTTGTGATCTCTTAAAGCACATAAAGAGATGAGCAGAATGAACTTCTAGATGCTTAGATACAACACTTTAGCTCTTTCTGTGATTCTCAAACAGTAGAAGAAAATAGGGAGCTATGGTGTTTTCATTTTAGTTTCAGGAGTGCTGTCTTTTTGTGTGAAAGTTGAAGTGCTGGTGGTTGTGGTGTAAATAACCAACTGTTCACTATAATATTTGCCATGTTGTGTTCACAACTTCTTTTGTCTGCCCCCAAGTGGCCAAAAAAAAAAAATCTGTTATTGCAGGTTCAACCCCTGTAGCTATCGTGACTGAATAACTAAAGCTCATCTATAGCAGTGGCAGATCAGAAAACAGTTATATTAATGATTTTTGTAATGGTCATATGTATGTTATTTTTTGTTGTGTTTAAAAGTATGTTGTTATGTAGCATAATTAGAGCAGTAATTTGTGTTTTACTCCCCATCATCCTTATAGAATGTCTATGTATTACAATTTCATTGGTCTCCAACACATTCCAAGTAGTTTCGTCACCAGCTTGTAGAAAGACTCCACACAGAGAGAGGCTGGCTGCGTGAATGAGTCTCTGTTGATTATTCAAATGTGACAAAGCTATGGGAATGACTAATAAGGCTATTTTCTGTTATAATGCTGAATTTGAGGTGGATTATCACTCATGAGAACCAATCCTGGATTATACTTATAAAGTCAGAAAAGTTCTGCTGCTTTTAAAATTACAGTGTAGGTGGATTTTTTTTAGATGGGTCCATTATGTTTAATTGACTTTAACCTGTCCCTTCTCAATGACAGCCTATTAGTACGACTCAGGATTAATCACTGAGTTGTGCCACAGGTCTGCTGTGCAATGAATCGCTGTAAGGTTGTTCTAAAACGTCTTGTAGTATATTGTTCCATCATTTGGTCGAAAGTTGGAGCTCATAAAGATAATGATATGAGAGAAGTCAGACGTAGTGGAGCAGTCTGTCTGGACTGACGAATTTGAAAAATCCTCATAATACAACCATGTGACTGAGGCACATGGAAAAAAAAAGTAAAAAAAAAATCAATGTTCGGAAAGTGCAAACCGTATTTCCCAATTTTATCTTCATTTTAGTGAAGCTGATCACACTGCTCATGCTTCCTTCCTCATTTTGAGGAATCATTTCTGCATTTCGCTGACAAGGAATTTTGAAGTTTCATTCAAAAAAAAAAAAAAAAAGGACCCATATCCCGTAAAGTCCTGTCTGTGTAAATCAGTATCAGCTGACATGTCTGCCAACAGAGGCTGGTAGTTTCACAGTCTAGTCTAAAGCTGTATGTGTTGGGATACATTCATACAGATTGTTTTTACAATTAAAATGTTCAGATTATTAAATATTAGATAAATATGAGTCAGTGATGATTTTGTGAATAGTGGAAATATATTATTAGCCATTGTAATACAGGTTGTATTACAAATATCATGTAATACTAGGTTATCATCAAACTCATTTACTGCAAACAATTAACATCAACAAGTCTTTCTGTAACAAATGCACCATTTGAAATGACAGTTTGATGAAATATAAATCTAGGGAGACTACAGAGGTAAGGAACGTGCAGGCTTTTCTGAGGCCTTCTTGTTTAAAGATCATAATACTGTATATTTGAGAGATTGATCAGGGTTATTGATTGATAATAATAGTGACTTCCTCACCAGATGCACAGATTTATGAGCGTTAAATCAATTTTTTCAGTGTAATATCTTATGCCTTGACTCTCTGCTCTATGTAGCTAGCTTAGTCTCTGTTGTAACATGCATGAAATGATAAAATACACATGAAACCACATAAACTATGCAGTGATTTTCATCTCGTCTTTTTTCTTGGTTATCAGCGGATCCTTTCAACCTAATCTTTTGGCATAGGCGACATTCCTTTAACTTCTGCAAGCATCTGTGAAATGAAGCAAATGCACTTTATCCTTAGGATAAAAGGTCACAAATATAGCTTTCTTGAGAAATTGAGCTTTGGGCATCTCCAAATCATTGTGAAAAAAGTGTGAGATCATAAGTTCTGCTTTTTTGACCTGTTTTTGACTTTTCTGAGAAAAAACATGAAAACATCGACATTAAAACATAGCAACAGCAATACAATTCCCAGGTTGTCAGCAGTGAATCACCTTTTTAACTTGCAGTTGATTGACAGCAAAATAATCTTCATAGATAATGCAATTCCCTGAAAATATAGAACAGTGGATGGCTGTGATTTTTTTTTTTTTGTGGTTCAAATGCAGTTTGTGTGGGAAAGTAAGCTGCATGTCACTGAGATGAACACTGCCAGAGACTTGAGATGAGTTATAGTAACAAAAATTCTAGTTATCATGAACAGAGGTCTACAAAGGTCACATTTGACTTATGGACCTTTTAAGACAAGTCATTTCAGTGTTATTTAAGAAAAAAAAAATTCTAATACATTTCTTAACCTTTCTAATTTGGCTAAGTCATAAAGGTCCCACTGAACAAGTTGAGGCATGTAACTGCAGTGTCAGAGCATGGCAGGACGAATGACCAAATTTGGGTGGAGGAATGCTCGGAAATCTGTGGTTTGTGGTGGGAAGCCTTGGGATCTTCTTCCTTCCCCTTTTCTTCACCAAGCACTGACCATGATGGTCAGCACCAGAGAAAGATGAAGGATGATAATAGAGAAAGATGACACATTTGGCTAGCACATGATACTGCCTTTACATTATTGCTGAAATCAGCAGGATTTTTAACCCAAATGCAATCATGTAAAACTTATACAGAGATTATACTATTATTATATGGTTAACTTTTCAGGTTAATGAAGAACGCTGTTGTTAACATAATATGAACACCCATTCATTCAGTGAATTTATCTGTTCTCTATCCTTGCTTAACCTGCTCAGGGTCATGGTGAGCTGCAGTATCTCCCAGCATGCATTGTGTGAGAGACCAGGTACAACATGGCCTTTTTGCCAGCCTATCAGAGAACTAACACATAATCAGATAGACACACTTCCATTCACATTGTGTGTGTACGGGCATTTTAATTTCCCAATTCGCCTAAACCTGCATTTGTTTTGACTGCGGAAGAACCGAACACCCAGAGGAAACCAGCACAATGTACGAATATACTAATCCGAACCCTAACCTTTACCCTAACTCCACACAAAATATTATATATAATATAAATGCAATCCTTGTAAACATACACTACCAAGTGGTCTAGACCTGCTGGAATCTATTAACTTTACATTAGTGGATTACAGCAGGTTTAGTGGTTTATTATTTGTATATTAATGTGTTTAGTTTAATTATTTTACCTGTTACTAACAATAATAAAAGTAAAAGTAGTAAAAGTGAGTTCTCAAGAAAGGCTGTGCTGTAGCCACAAGTTGTGTACATGTCTTAGTCAGCTTTTCTCTAATGTCATTAAAATTGCATAAAAGGAAATGATCAACTACCATGTCACCAAAGTGTGTCCTTACCCCCACCCTGATACACACACACACACACACACACACACACCCACACACACACACACACACATACATACACACACACACACACACTGTAGAAAACCAGAAGAAACGATTCATCCGGTTAGCTTGCCGTGGTTCCTCTTTTTTTTGGTATAAAACCTGGAGGTCTGGGCCGAGGAGGTCAGTCGTCTCCATCTGCCAGGTCCACCATTCAGCCTCTCCACAGAACCTCTGGAACATCTCACACAGTAATCATGCAGCTGTGCATCAAAAGAGTGACGTGCCTGGCTTTCCTCACTGGGGTTCTGGCAGTGGTCACAATGGCTTCTGGTAAGTTGATTTCTAGTGATCCTGTACCATACTACACTGCTAGTCTGCTCCTTGACACTCACATTTAAAATGGTAATGCAACTGTACGCTCATAACAGCAAATCTTTGTCTTTTTTCTTTAAAAGGACAAATGAAGGTAAACAACTGCTGCACTGAGGTCAGTAGTGTGCCCATCACTGCTCCCATCATCGGCTACAGGATCCAGAGGAAGCAGTTGCCTTGTGTCCGCGCTGTTGTGTAAGAACTACTTTTTTAGTTTATTAAACAGAGAGGGGTGATTAAAACTTTCATATAGTTGATCATGCAGTTGCTTGGATAAAAACTGGATTAGAAATTGTGACTAAACCTTCCTTGTTTTCGACGCAGGTTTGAGACAACAGAGGGAGAAGTCTGCAGCCACTGGAAACAGGACTGGGTGTTCGATAAGGTCAAGGAGCTAGAGTAAGTAGGCCTTCATCATTTCAATCAGTCTCCAGTCTTAACTATTCATGCTAGTTTGTTTCTCCAGACATGAGGTATCATGTTGAGCAACATTTTCATGTGCTGTTTAGGGACATCTTGAACATTTTTTTAAAAGTGTTATCTCTTGTTTGTGTGTTTTACAGGAAGGCACGCAGAGCCAATAAGACCACTCCTGCCCCTACAACCTCCAGCACATAGAAAGCACATTTATAACCATTATTAATATCTATAGCCAATTGTCTTGAATTAATTTTAAATATTTAAAAGGCTTCCTAATGTTAATGTGTGATATTTAATATTTATTATTGGCAGTATTTATTTGTCCTACCTACTTTATAATTTGTGTCTGTGCTATTTGTTCAGTTAACATAAAGCTTTACAAATGTACAAGTAACAAAATATGTCTATGTTGTATATATAAAGTAATGCAGCTGAGAGTTGTCTGCTGTTGGCTATAAAAAAATAAATAAATGTTTGTTTTCACCATCCACACTTGTTATTGTTGTTGGTTACTGGAAATGAAAGGTAACTGTGCTTGTCAAACAGCCATGGAGCTGACAGAGACTCTGACAGATCAATTCTGCCATCTCGTGGGGACTTGAGACTCCTGCAATGCAGCTTCCTTGAAAGGAGTCTGTCATTGAGGGAGTCACCTTGTCTGACTGGAGCACCAAGCCCTCAGGGGGTGCTGATCTGAAATAGCACAAGAGACTGCCTCCCTGTCAGTCATGTCCTGCATTTGCATGAGCTCACAGGGCAGGACAGCTCACTGAAAAGTTTTCAGACACCTTCCAGCAGATGTGCTGGCAGCATCCTTTTTCTAAGTGCATCAGGCACACATGTCACGCCACTGAAACATGCACCATGCAGAGCAGCAGTCTCTACTGTCATCGTTTGATTGGAAACTTTTTAAAGTAGGGTTACTACATGCTACTTGAAAAAACGTGTGGTTGGAAGAACTAACTGGTATTTAATCACTGTTAATCATTCATTTTAACAGCATGTCAACCACGGTTATGGGGCGGCTCTGGCAAAGTGGGTCATCCACTAATCGGAAGATCAGTGGTTTGATTCCCAGCTCCTCCAGTCCGCATGTCCAAGTTGGCAAGTTACCCCCAAATTGCACTCAATGTATCATCAGTGTATGTATGTGTGTGTGTGTGTGTGTGTGTAGAAAAGTGCCATATGTGTAGGAAAAGTGCTGCATGAATGTGTGCGTGAATGGGTGAGCTTTGAGTGATCAATAAGGTGACACTGAAAGTTACGTGACGAATTTCAGTGAGATAGTGTCGTTGTCTGATTAAAAAAATGTGGACAACAGTGTTGGAGTAATGTCAAGAACATTTATTTGTTTATGAGAATTTCTATATTAGCTGATTAATATGATTTAGCAGATTCACAGTAGGGAAGAAAAAGTGTCGACAGAAAAGCATGATTGAAAAACAAATGCTCACTAAAACATTGTTAAATGGCTAAGCACTTAATCTATAGCAGTTGTCTCAAAGCTGTTCCTCCTCCGCTTCCCTTTAAGTCCTGATAGTGCTGTATTAGAGCTGGTCCTGCATATGTTTACGCAACTAAAAGCATTTCTTTACTTTTTTACGGATAACATCACCAACATGATTTGATTACAGTAGGTTCAATTTATCTCAAATTGGCACTTTTATAGCATGAATTTCTAAGCTGCAATTCTCTAAGGCCACAACCTGGTTTAGCTAATAGAAACTTTCAGTGTTGTTTAGGAACATTTCTGTGGTATTGACGAAAGATCCACTTCCATTATTTAATGAAAGATTTCCACTTTTCTTCTTAGCTTCCGCTGCAGCTGAGCCGGCCTTGGACATCCTCCGCAGTTTGGAGCTGTAACGGAGACAAAAATAGTTTTTACTCACAATGCTGCAAAAGCAAAAGAAAATTCAAATTCGCAAAGCTTGTCCTCATTTTAAAGTCCACGTCTAAACTGAAACTAGATGGTATTTACAAGTGAGTAGGAGTCTCATACCTGAGTAATGCCAGAGCTCTCCTCACCCACGCATCCTCCCGAGTTGCACATACCTCAATCTTATTTGGCATGTAGAAACTGCAATAGTCAGACACATCATCAGACAAATGGAGAGATCTCTACGTTACTGTATAGTTCAGCGTGTGAGTGTGTGGTACAAGTTTAATGTTTTTTTTTTACAATGGTATTTATTTAATACTTCAGTGCCATACTTAAATGTAATGTACTTTCAATTCAGATGCACAAACATTTTTTTGATAATTTATGAGGAGTTCAAAAAGTTTTTTCTCAAATGCATCAAAGAATTATTTTGTGTTTACATAATGCAGCCTTACAGGAACTTTAAATAAAATGTCTAAAATGATGTGATTTGAATCATGGAACATCTGATTATGACGATACTTGGTAATATTGACACATTTTGGTCAGTTCTCAAGAAGTATCGAGGTTTGATGCCCAGAGCTATTTGTGTAATTGTGTGATTGGATTTTGTCAGTCTTAGGCAGACTGGGCAGATTTAGCTCAAATAATGTATAAACATAATTTATTGAGATACAGAGCAGACCAAAGAACTATCTGTTTAGACTTATGACATTCAAACAGTTTTGACAGCAGAAAACTGTGATTGACAGGACAAAGTGCAAACACGACATTAGTACTGCATCCCACAACACCTTTAACGTTTTTAATGAAAGAGTAATTATCAGTGTCTTTGGAATGTTTTGGAATACATCCAATCAATGCAGTTTCTTAGTTGTCACCAACCTTTCTTAAAGGTTTGACATGCTATGACCGTCATATTCAAATTTCAAAGATTCAGATGGCTGTTCTCAGGGTCGGAGTTGCAATGCTTTAGTAGGAGACAGTCTTACATGATCGCCTCGATGCGGCAGTTTTCCGTGACAGGTTGTTCTCTGTAGCCCTTTATTCGCTGGATGGACACAGGGCTCCTTCTGTATCTTGTACAACAGATTTTGCTATTGGGGAAGCCTACAGCCCACAAACACACCCGCATTATTCATGATTGATCAGCTCAGTTTAGAGTCCTAATGTAATATCTACTGTCTTAATCTGATTGACGAGCAGTTAAATGTGATGAAATAAACTTACAGGTAGCTGGAGCTGGAATGAGTGGGCCCAGTATGATGCAGAAGAGAACGGTTGTCACGGTGATCATACCTCTGGGAGCCATATAGTCAGTGCTGAGAAAACAGCAGAGGACTTACTGAACACATAAGCTCCACATATATATACTTAAGGCACAACTGTTTTTTTTAACTTGTGGCTCCTAAATTGAGGACAGGAAGCCCACTATTACATCATGGCAGCCAATGTTGCACACTTTGCGCTTTGATTACAAATTAAGGTTCTACTGTGCCCTTGTGCAACACCAAGATTTGTTTATGTGGGCCCGTGAGAGTGTTTCTGTGGAACTGGTGCACTGATGCATTACATTCATACAATCTCCTTGGGCTCTCATCTATATTTATGCTTTCTGGGTTAATAATCACGCTGTGAAGTTCTTCACATACAGCAAAGCAGATTCTAATCGCCACACATTCCTCGCTTCATTTAGATTTCTCCAAAGCTAAAGTAGATTGCTGCATATTTAGCTCTCTGCGCTGGCATAACTTTGCTTAAATGAAATTTGCGACATAAAATATTATCTTGCGTCGTATATTTTCTAGTGGTGACAAAAATGACTGTAATATCCACTGTCATAATTTGACATTGTAGCTTAAAGCTGTAGTCAGGGTGTTTTACATAATCAGCAGTCTTGAGATTGTTTTGTGGTGAGAACTGATGGAGTATGAGAGGCTTGTCAAAACCCCCTCTCCTCGTTAGCATGACCTATTTAGGCTGCAGAAAGCTGACAACCCCAAATGTTGCTCAGCTGACCTAGATAGGTGCAAAATCTTAAGTTGTAAATGCTCTATAGTGTATTGTATGTCTGAAAAACTACATTTACAAGCTGTAAATGACTAGTTGTAAAAATCAACACAGCTTCTGCCACATTCATGAATGAATTCATGACTGCTGTACAGTCACCGTGGATTTTCTATTTCCACACTTACAGTACATACAGTACGTGAATGAATCCTGATGTTTTGCCAGACGGCATATAAACACTAAACTGTTGCAGATTATTCTTTTATGAGATAAGAGGAGAAAATCGGAAAATTCTCCTCCTCCTTTGTACACAACTCAGAGTGGTACTCAACTGATCCCTGAAAGATAAATCTATTTTTTGGTCGGCCTTTTCACACGGAAATTGAGAGCGTGAAGGCCAGCGACAGATTAGGGCAACTGCTATGGCTGAAAGGGGTTCAGCGTCTTGCTCAAGGATACTCAAGAAGCGCAGATGCATGTCATCGTAGCGTGGAGACAGCCGGAGACACGGCTGCCAGTTGACTGAGTCTCCAAAGTCTCACCACATAAACAGTAGCTATGATTAATAGGTGTGTACATGCCAGAAATTAGCTGAATTTTCATCTCCTGCGCCCCCAGATATTTAACTGACATGACTCAACTTCATAGTAACTTCTTTCTTCCAATTAAGTATACAGGAATTCATAGAATTAATTAGACAGGAAGGGAATGAGCTGAACTGACAACTTACTGCTGCTGTTGTGTTTATAATTTTCATATTGTGTGTCTATGGGAATAACTGTCAGAAGGAAAAAACCCCTGTTATAATTGTTAATGTTGTTTCTGTGCTGATTGATTTTGCAGATTTTAACATCTGCATATATCTGAATATAGTGTCTGCATTGATATTAAATTTGATGTAGTTACACTTCATCATTGTTTTTGTCTCTGCCTAAACATCACCTTGTCTGATCCAGTGAGCCTAAATTAGTTTTGACTGTCCAGAGCTTTGTCATTTTGTGAGAGTTTGAGCTCATGGCTCATTATGCTCTCGTTATGACTTGCCCAAATTGTGGCCTCCTTGAAACCTCCTCTGTCCGCCCACTTGGCAGTCAGGCCCACACATCTCGGTTCAGCACCTCACACAAACTCATGTCGCATCTGATGATGTCCAACAGCAGTTTTTGCTATCGTCACCCATAGGGGGGCAGTGTTGGTTTGGGGCGGTGAGAGACGTCAAGGAAATGTCCCACAGCAGTCTGAGTATTTGTCATATCGACAATAGGGATTGTTAGTCATATGTGCAATGCAAATCAGGCTTTTTATTTCGCACACTGTAGAATAAGTGTGTGTTTTCAGCACATTGTCAGAAACAGAGAAACATTAAATTCGACATAATAACAGATAACAAATGTCAGAAACACAGTGTGGGACGATGTCTTCACAAGATTAGAGGCAGCTGTTAATATCTTGGCTTCTATTTCACCCTTTCTTTCTGTGTGTTTGTGCTTATGTTTGTGTAACTTATTGCATGATGGGGTCAGGTAATGTGATAAACTGGACAGTCATCTGGTCTGATAGCTTACTCCCAGCTAATCCTCTGTAAAACACAGTGTTATCGTTGTCCTGTCTTCCTTTATGAAAGGCACCCACAGACACAGACCTTCCTGTGAGGTTGCAGCCCTACTTCCAACTTTCAAACTACTTTTCCAATCGATTAACCTTTATAGAACTGAAACGATTAGTCGATTGATCAGTGAGCCCACCAACAGAAATCATTTTGATAATCAATTTGTTGATGTCATTATTTAAGAACAATGCCAACAACTCAGTTTCAGCCTGTCAAATCTGAAGATTTGCAGATTTTCTCCCGTTTTGTAACAGAAAGTTGAATATTTTTTTTAACTGTTGGTCTAAATAATTGAAACTATCAATTTAAAAATATGACCTTGGACTGTAGAAAATGGTGATGGTCTTTTTTTCCCCTTTTTTATTACATTTTATAGATCAGATTAACTGATTGAGGAAATAAATAACTAATAAATAGCCCAAAATTGTTCAGTTTGAAAAATGTCAGTGTACAATGATTTGAAATACAGAACATATGAGAAGACATACTCTGGAAATATTTGTTATTTTGACTTCATCATTGCCTTAAAGCAATTTTTTTTTCTTTTTATTTCATTTACAAATTTATCGACTTGATTGGCTGATGTGTTAGCAATCATTTGCCTATTACACATCCAGCAGACGTGTAGCCTTATTAAATTTAAGTCCAATATTCACTTCCCTTTTAGCTGCTAAATGCTCCACTACATTTACAACTTTGTCGATCTGCTGTCTGGTGCTTGGTGCTAGTTAATCAGAGGTTCATGGTTGAGAACAGCCTTCTGCTGCCTCAAAACAGTCAAGTTTTGGGCTGTAAAACCAAAACAATGAGCTGAAAGAGGCTAAAATGCTCCTTAAAGATGAAAGGAACAGTAGTGTTGTGTGATAACTCTTTGTGGGTTTGTCAATAATGACTGCTTTTAAATTATGCATAAACATTTGACCTTTTGTTAATATAAAAATTTAGATTAGTGCAGCTTTAACAGTTGCTACAATTAATACTAATTGCTTAATGTTCTGTTTACTGATTAATCCAAGTAATTATTTCAGCACTACTTCACAAAAAACTCCTTGTAAGCACCTCTAATCTTTACAGAAGCTATTTCCTCATGATCAGAGGACATACTGTACATGTATTCTAATAACTGTTTTAGTTGTCATACTGGCAGTTGCAACATTTTGGCCAGTGCGTTTGCCTGAGAGTGGGTGTTTTCCTCCCCCTGGGCCCCCCTCCCTCTTTTTGGACTCATAGTGGTGGACGGAGGGCAAGAAAAGAGGAAAGGGGAGGGGAGAGGAGAGTGAGGGTAAAGAGAGGGGGTCACCATTGAGTTGTCCACCCACACAAGGCCCCCTCTGGTCACCTGCGTGGGTTTGGGCCAAAGGAAAGGCGAGGATGCACGCACACACAAAGAAAGAACAAAAACGACAGCTTTCTAACCCCAAATGTCAAATGTGGCAGAGGAGTTTAGAATAAAAGGTTTTTAAATTAGCAAGAAACTTCCTCAAAACTACAGAAAGGGGTATTGTAAGTATCCTTAAAAGCACTTCACAGCAGAGGAGAGTTTAGGCAGCGAGGGAGACAGCAGAGAGATGAAAAAGCTCTTAGAGCACTTGGCTGTAGCATGATCTTCAAAATAATGCCTAGTTTATCATAATTAGCATCGTTCCAGACTGTCAAACCCGTGAGGCACAGAAAACAATGCACTCTTCAATATTTTATTAAGGAGTTGTGGTAAATTGCTTGATGCATAATTATGTGAGCCCAGCAGATTCTGTCCTCACTGTCTCCTCCTACATCCCATCTGCCCTGTGTGTCCAGAGTGTGGGTGACTGAAGTAGCTGTGGGGGGGATGAGGAATTATTGTGGAAAATTATAAGAAAACTTGTGATGTAACAGTCCGAGTTGCACTTCTGCTGTTCAAGCCAACGCTGTAACATCCGTGGCCACCAACAGAATGAGTAGTAAAAGACGAAAACACAGGAAAATATAAAATTAAAAGACCTCTGTGACATTAGGAAGTGCCCAGAGGTATTTCAGTCTGGCAGAACTAACTCCTGGCCAGGGAGACTCCGGAGGATACAGTCAGCCAGGAGAGGTGAGGAGAACAGAGGGGAAGAGAGTAGAGTGGTAGAAAGAGGAGTATTTTTAGGGTGGTCTGTTATCTGCGGAGAGGAGGGCTTGCTGTATCACAGCCGGGTCACATCGCTGAGGGGGGAAACAGCATGGGCTCTCTGCCGAGACAGTAGATAAGGAGGAACAGAACAATGAAATATCTCTCTCTCTCTCTCTCTCTCTCTCTCTCTCTCTCTCTCTCTCTCTCTCTCTCTCTCTCTCTCTCTCTCTATGTGCCTCTCAAACACACTCTCCTACATCCACAAAGGCACAAATACACACTCAGAAACTCGTAACCACATCCACAGGAAGACGCGCAGCAGCATCACTTGCACACATCCTCTCGCAGACACTTAGAAACCCTCACACATGTTAAAAGATCACATGAGATGGAGCTCCTTGAGTGACCTGACGAGAGTTCTGTTGCTGCGGCGACTGACAGACAAAACCAACGATATCATGAAATGTCTTCACTCAACGGATTATCTCCGTCTTTCTCGTGCTCTCACTATCCCTCTCTCCTCTATTGTAGCCCTCTGAAGATATAAATGCCAGCAGAACAGATGGATGGAGAGAACATCTCATCACTCTGACACCATGTTTATGCAGTCACACACAAACACACACCACACAAACACACACAGATATACACGCTGAAGCAAGATGCTGATTGAGATTTCTTCAGTCGTAAAAGTGACACATGAAGCACGGCACACAGACACACAAACATACACTTTTGGTGTTTTGGTGTTTTTGATGTAACCTTCTGTTCGCTTCCTCCCTTTGTTTATACTGAACATGCACGCACGCGCAGACGAGTACACACATCCACACACGCGCGCACACATGTATTGAATAACTCGCCAGACTAGCAGCTGTTATGGAGAGAACCGGGTACAAGCGAAACGCCTGTGACAAGCTAATGACGCTTTTGTCGACCCCAGCACTTCAACCACACACGCTCACACCGCACAGATTTAGAAAACATGACTATTATCTGTCACATAACCTGGAGAATATCAGTCTAGTCGTGTGAATATTAAGTGGTTTGAGCTCCCAGTACGATGTAAGCACTCTGTGTGGGACTGCAAGCCAAATGAAACCCTAACTCGCTCCAGGAATATCTTAGTGGAGGCTTTGAGGGAAGATCCTTTTTCAACACCCAACACTACCCCCCCCCCCCCCCCCCCCCCCTTCCCTACACAACCACCACCCACCCACCCAATCAAATCCTCACTGGCAATGCGCTGCTCCTCATCTCTCTTCTCTGCTTCTTTTGTTCATCTTTCTCAACCGCCCACACACCTACCGTCCCTCGGGCTTTTCTCCTTACACTCTCACACACACGCACGCATTTACATTTGGCCACTTTGTATGTACTTTGCTTTATTTCTTCCTAGCTTCTCCATTTTCCTCCTCACTATTACACTCTTGGAGATACTGTACGTGTATGAATGCAGGTTCACACTTGCACATATACTGACAAAAACACACACACAGGGCCTATATTTAGTGATTTACAATACAGATGTGTGGGCAGCAGCCATCTGGGGCCCCAAAAGGGAACAAAAAGCGAGTGTGTGTGTATGTGTGTTTCTGTGGGTGTAGATGTGTGTTTGTGTGGCGTAGGGCTAAGGGCCAAACTTAAAGTAGGGGTTTGAGGTTGGGGGGCCTGTTGGGGAAACCCCCTCCAGAGAGCTGGGAATCTCAGGGGAGAGTGGGAAAAACATCCCGACGGTCATCAATCAAAACTTCGGTGACACAAATGACCAGAAACAACGGACCGTTCTCCAACCATGTCACTGTGTCACCTCCGCCCAACAGCCATGTCCCACCCACCTGCGCCGCTGCCCCATAGGCCCTCGCTGTACGCCGAACGATGCGATTGGCCCTCGGCCGCATGAGCGAAATCGTGATCCCCTCTTGGCTAATTGGGTCTTTGTGATTGCGCAGTCTGTCGTGGCGGTGGGGGAGAATGAAACGTGAAAACGGTATTATGGTGGATGGGGGAAGAGTGGCAGGTTGAAGCAGGGAGATCGTTTTTGGCGACTCAAAGCGCCAGATGCTCTTCCTGGGTCCATTATGATGCCTTACAGGGGATCGAGATGGTTTCGGCATAGCAACTGTGAAGACACAAAGCGAGATGGAGACCGGCCCGAGATGGAGAATCACACAGACACTACATGCAAATGCAGAAACACACGTACTTACACAAGCACATACACATGCACATACACATACTGCTTAAAACAGTCTACTTTGAAACCAGACTGAAACACTTGTTATTTCGCTCTTTGTTGGTCTTTTTCAACCGGGATCATCAGGGCCTGCCTTCATCTATTAAACAAGACCTAAAAGTGGCGCACGTGTCTGTTTCACCTTTTGTGGTCGTCAGACAGGGAAAAACCTACAGGCTCAATGAAAATGAAAGTAGTTGCTTCTTCAAGCTGTGTCTCCACCGAGAGCGATTGTTCACCAGAGTCTTTGAGAGAGGGAGAGTGTAGGAGGACGGGTCATGAGCCTGCTCTTTGTTTGCTCCACCGCGCTTCTACTCAAGGCCACAGTCCTGCGTCCTCTTGTGTTCTTCTGGGGTTCATAGATAAAAATATTAAAGAACTGTCGTTGACTTATGGTGGGGGAATATGGATGCTCCTTATTCTTATCTTATTAGGCTTAAAATATAAAACACCCTGTGACGACATATCCCTGATCAATCATTGGGTTTTTCCTTCTTCCCTCAACAGCCATCAACAGGTGGCGCTGTAGTCACACTCTTGAGTGTTGACGCTCCTCAGGACAAAGAGCTTCCAACCACCTCAGTTGCTATGAAGGCACATTGAGCAGTCCAGCCCTTTATTGGGAAATAGTGACACATTCAGGTTTTGAGATTCATGTCACAGCCTTTTTTTTTTTTCTTTTTTTTTTTAACGTGATGGTGTGACCTCTGTGACCCCATGCCTCCTGGCTTCCTTTAGGTTATCACTGCTAAATGTCACTTCCTATCTAATGCACTAGTGCGGTTTTTTTTTTTTTAACCCTATCCTTATCCCTATTATGTGCCTTAGATCAGTGATTTCAAAGTGTGTTGTTGTTCATGAGATCATGGAGAACAACCTCACCAACTTGTTGTGATGCTTTCCCATGTCCCATGTTTAATCCCTCGAACCCACAAATAAGTCAATAACATTATATCCAGTAGCTCCTCCACTTGCCTTTTTTTTTTTTTTTTTTTTTTTTTTTTTTTTAAGACAATACTATCACAAATATGACTGTGGAGATGACACATTGACGCTGACATGGACCACAGCACTGTATGTTATTTGGCTCATGCCGTTTGAATTACCATTAAGGGACGCATCTGAGTGGAAGAGACCGCCCCAGTATCCGCTGCTGCATCCAACTCGCTTTCACACTTGGGTTCATTCACACACACTTTTCCCACCGGGATGGAGCCGCTTCAGCCAGCGCGCAGAGCCAACGGGGAGCACGCACGCTTCCACACGTCGGCACACATGGCTGCAAATTTATGGCGAACATTTTGCACGTTTATCTGGATAATAACACTAGTTTCAAGTTCGAGGACGAGGATTTATCCACCAAACGAAGGTAAGTAAGGAGGGAATGGTGCTGGAGCTGTGCGACGCATTCGGGTTTTCCGCTGGTGGACGGTGGGAGAGACACGGGTGCGTGCGCTCCGTGCGCGTCCTGTTGGATGGGAAAGAGCAGGGAGAATATGTATGAAACTTGAACAGCCCAAAAGTTGGATTTCTGGGAAATTTTCACAGTCGTTGGTATTTCTCCTGGTTTCTGGCAGAGATGTGACCCCAGGGAGTTCAGATGCATGTTCTCTCTTTCTAGCGCTGTCACGAAAATCTTTTGTTTCTTGGATATTTTCACATGATGTGGCCACTGTAGCGCACACTGTTCTGAACAGTCTAGTGTGAAAGACTTATCTTTTATTCATGTGCAGTTAAAGCTCAAACTCATACTTTTTGGTTGTTTCTTTATGCATGAATCAGATTTGACACCTTCAAATCGTGGGATTTTTGAAATTTTATAGATATTTTATAGATCTATCTGATGTTATATATAAAAATAACAATAATTATTACAAATAATGATGGATCATCACAAATAAACAGAGACAGACCTCCTGCTGTTTTCATTTGTCCCAGTCTTAGTGGTCATTCTGCTTATGGTGTGGCCAAGCCCTCTGAGTGCAAAAATACTTTCACTGTTAAAGAATTACATTAATTTTTTTATTGCAACATTGAAGGCTGTTTTCCCTTAAACCACCTGTCCGTGTGTGTGTATGCATTTTAGTGACCCTGCTGGATACCAGGACAGTGCCAGGAGAGCTGAAATGGGCAGCCAGTCCTTCAGAGGGAGGGGTGAGTGGGAGCCTGTTTTTATTATTATTATTTTACAGATATGGTCTCTCTTTGGAAAAACACGCTCTCTCTCTCTCTCTCACATACACACAGACGCACACACACACACTTGGTCTGGAAACTGTAAATAATCATCCCACAGATTTTGAAATGTGCTGTTGTTCACCAAGCCTAAGTGCTAATATGAGAGTGCTGGCGTTGCGTTTGGCACAAGAAAAGGCATAAACCAGCTTGGTGGTGGGTGTCATTTTTTAGGAATTTTTACTACCATGCAGTTGCCAAAATGAATCCTGGAAATATCTACTTCATGTCATCTCCTCTCATCTATTTGTACTTTTTATTGTTGGTACATTGTGATCTGCCATCTATACGTCCTCTCTCTCTCTCCTTCTCTCTCCCTCCCATTTGCTCAGTGTCTCTCTCACCTCTTTGTTGGTTTAAGAGTTATTGGTGAACTTGACTCTTATTTTCTTCAGTCACCATGCTCTCATTCTCTCACAAGCCGCTTGATTGACAGGGTCCTGGTCTGCACGCACTGAGCTTTTGATTACAGGCACCCCCCACCTTCCGCATCCTTTAGTTACACACACACACATACACACAAAAACACCATTTCTGTATGATTGGGGCAAGTGCAAAGCGTTTTTTTCCTCTGACAGCTGTGATTTCTGTCTGCTGACAAAGACTCCAAAGGAGACCAGACAAGGAGGCATCATACCCCATGACAGCTTTTTTACAGCTCTCTTCCCCACAAAGACACACACATATAATAAACAACACACAGCACACAAAGACGTAACCATGTGCTCATGCTCATGCTCTTGCTCATGCGTGGACGCTCTTATTTTCACATATTGTACATGGAAGACATGGTTACACTAAAGAGCCGGAAGAATGCTGGATTTTCGAGGCCTATACCGATGTTGGTGTTTCAAGATAATAAAAATGCGATAATGATCTATCAAGCCAAAGTGTAAATATTAAATGTTATTATCAAAGATGGCTTTAAGACAGTAGATGTTCTGCAGTAAACCTGATTGAAAATTAAAAAACATTTGAAAAATAAAAAGATTAATACAAAAAAACATAAATGCATTTGAATTAAGAGAAGTTAAGGCCAAGTATGCAGGAAAATGAAGACATTAGATTGTGCTTTTGCATATCTGCCAACATGCACACCAATCTTTGTGTCAAAATATCTGTGAGAAACCAATATCAGCCAATAAGATTGGCCCTGATGACATATCGATCAGGGCCAATTAGACACACAGTAACACACAGACCCCCCTCAACACACACACACACACACACACACACACACACACACACACACACACACATTCTGTCATCCTCCCTCCCTTTTGCCCTCTTTCGACATGGTGCATTTAGTGTGTATACAGCTCTCGCCGGTAGGGAGAGAGCAGATTATTATTCAGTAGCAATAAAAAGCCAATTTGGAGTTGGGAGGCTCAGCGGTCATTTGAAGGGTCACAGTACAAGGCAAATAGTCAGCTCTATTGAGATGGATGGTGCAGTGAGGGAGAGAGTCTCTTTCACTCGTATGAAAATGCGCCTGTAAAAACCTTGGAGTCGCAACAAATCTGAACCACTGTCCGGTGCAGAATACTGATGTGAGAACGAATGTTGGGCTGTGAGGTTTCAAACGACAGCAGTGAATTAGAGCATGCTCCTCGGCATCTGAAATGTATGTGAACTTGTTTTTCTGTATTTATGAGGAATACGTATGTTTTTCTGGTCACCACTTCTGTAAGAGTGTTTCTGTGTTAAAGCTTGTTCCTTCTAGGGCTAAAGAGCGGGTGATGAAGTTTAGGTTGGTTCAGACTTTACGTTACGTCATCGTCTCCACTAGTTCTTGCCACCACATGACAGCTGTGTGTGCATGTGTGTGCTTTTTCAAATGTGTGCCATGCAGCTTTTGCCACATCCCCTCCAAATTTATCATTAATTCTGCTTCAACATTTGCTCTTATCACTAAATATTTAAAATAGGTATGACAAGAAATTCAAGGTAAATCGGGGACAGCAGCAGTAAAAGTAATAAAAAGGGCCAAAGCACAGGTTAAAAATTCTTACCACCCTGGTAGAGTGAGAGATGCACATTGCAAGACCCAAAGAGAGCTTTGTTCATTCTGTCCTCGCTTGCCTATCTTCTGCAGCTGCCTCCGAGGACCCGTCTTTTTTGCTATATTTAAGTACATTTCAGGAACTCTGACATACGCGTCCATAGTCACATTTACCTTCTCGCAATATATTTGTGTACAGTGTTTCATTTTCTGACAGCATCACTTTAATGCATTACTACTTGGCAGCTGATTATAGAAAAAGTTTTAAACCTGTTCTCAAAGGCTCGACCACATGACAATTTCAGGACTTTGGCAATTAAAGATCACTGATTAATGATCTGTATGATGGAGCATCTGTTTTGATGAAGTCTCAGATAACTACAAGTTGATTTTCTTACTGTCGGCATGAACTGAAACCAGTGAAAACCTGAAAACTGGGAATTTAATATTTATGGAACGTATTGTAAAGTGGTGGCCTGAAATCTTAAGTGTGCACAAACATGCATAACATAGTCAACATAAATGTATGCCAGCCCAAGTGTAGCAATACAATTTAGTGTGTTTTCATTTTCAGTGGGAGGAGGTGAGTATTATGGATGAGAAGAACATCCCCATCAGAACGTACCAGGTGTGTAACGTCCTAGAACCCAGTCAAAACAACTGGCTGAGGACAGACTGGATTCCTCGGTCCGGCGCTCAGCGGGTCTATGTCGAAGTCAAGTTCACACTGAGAGACTGTAACAGCCTACCAGGGGTCACCGGCACCTGCAAGGTACAGGAAAAACTTAACAAGGATTTCTTTTAAAGGCTTGACTTTTTTTAACATGTTAACTTTTATGCTTATTAGTCAGTGGACAGACTGCTGCTAATGGGGCTTTATTATATATTACAGCTGCTGATTACTCAAGCACAACCCCCCCCCCCTTTAACTCATTATCATATTAAGAGAAAAGATGAGCCCTGATGATGATAAATAGACATTTTACTCTTTTTTTTTTTCCTTTCTCCTTTGTCTTGTAGGAGACATTCAATCTGTACTACCACGAATCAAACGAAGACAGGGAGAGTTACATCAAAGAGAGCAGCTTCATTAAGGTGGACACTGTGGCAGCAGACGAGAGCTTCACCCAGGTAACACTAATCAACTGAGTCAGGCTTCGAGTTCTTTATCCCTCCTCCACTCACTTTAATTTGCTCTTATCTCGAAAATACACCCCCCTGGCACTTAGCTGTAATTTCTTTATTTGTTTTACAAGCATTTCTATCTCAGATGGCTATTTCACCATCCCAGAATTTTTGGCAAGGAGATTTTGCTTAGTCCACACTAACATTCGTTCTGATTTTAGCATTGTATGCATTAAAGCTTATTTTACCTTTGTAATCAATAGAAGTAAGTCTGGATGAGAGCCAAATGCTGAAAGTGTGAAGATCAGCCATGGTTCAATAGCAACTCCCACTTAAGGTTAAACAAGCAAATTGAATTAATAAGAGCTGACACACTTTACTGCACATTTCATTAATCTAGCTCCCATCTCTTTCCATCCAGGTGGACGTTGGAGACCGCATCATGAAACTGAACACTGAGGTGCGAGACGTAAAGGTCACGACCCGCAAAGGCTTCTACTTGGCCTTTCAGGATGTTGGCGCGTGCATCGCGCTAGTTTCCGTCAGGGTGTTCTACAAAACCTGCCCGCTCACCATCCGTAACCTGGCAACTTTTCCCGACACCGTTACCGGAGCTGATACGTCCTCCTTAGTGGAGGTCAGGGGGTCTTGTGTCAACCAATCAGAAGAGAGAGAGGAGCCTAAAATGTACTGCGGTGCGGATGGAGAGTGGTTAGTTCCCATTGGTGGATGTCTCTGCAACCCAGGAAATGAAGATAAGGGCGGAGCATGTAAAGGTGAGTGACGCAACAGAAATACTTTACCGAGACTTGGTGTTTGTTTTTGTGATGGTCGGCCTCATCTTGCTGTGAGCTCTCCACCCCCCTTGGGTTGCCACTTCTAAGTCCCATGTCTCTATGAGTAACAATCACAAGTGCTCGACTTAACAAGCTACTCGCTAATGATGGCAAACATTGACCGAGATTTGGTTTGTGTACTAATTAACACCTGCTTGATTATTCTGTGGATTGTTTTCATTATTTTCAAGCAGTATGTTTAGAAATTCTGTCTTAAAGGGGCACAACTGACATGTTTGCCAGCTGGTAATGGTTTCAGTCATGCAGTATGTTCCACAACACCACAGCAAAATACTGTATTTTCATGTGCATGTTTTTCCACCTTTTACTGTGATAGTGAATTGTATCAGAACTGCAGTGCAGATGTTGTTTAGAGATAGTTAATAAAATAATGTATTGCAGAATGTAATCCATTACAGCAGGATTGAATTGTTTAAACATACGGAGGGAATAGGCGTTTGGATTTTTGATGGCAGATGTGAGATTTTGACAAGCTCAGACTCTGTTTAGGAATGATTTTTGTGTAATGCGCTGTGATTCACTTTCTTGCCGAGAGTTAGATTAGTTTTGGAGCCAGGAGATGGTTAGCTTAGCTTAGCACAGAGACTGGAAACAGAGGGATCTGTCCAAAGGTAACAAAATCCACTTACCAGGACCTTTAAAGGATATCACACGTTATATCTTAAGGACGTGCTACTGGTTGCCTTGCAAAGGTCACGATGACAACAAGCCTCCAAAAAATTCCTGCACCCAGTCAAGAAATAGTCAAACACACCCCCATGAAACCACAACTTGTCGTCTTTACACTACTATTTTTTCTGGAATGTGTTCATTAGTGAGTTTTAGAGTGCAGTTTACAGAGTACAGATTTTGTTACCTTCTGACAGAGGAGGATAGCTGTTTCCCACTCTTTTCAGTCTTTATGCTAAAATAACTGTCTCTTGATGGCTGCCTCATTTTTAATGGACTGTCATGAGAATGGTATGAGCGAAAATCTTGAGCTATTACTTTAAAATATTCAGCTGTACTGGTTTGTTTTCGAGTTTTTAGTCAAATAGCTGGAAGTCATTTTGCTGTAGAGTCACTAAGTGACAGTAGTCACTCTATATCACTCAGTATGGGTACAATATCATGTCATGTATCCTTTAAATATTCAATATCCTTCACCTCTTGAGTTATCTTCAAGCTGTAAACAGATTTTAAGTCCTAATACAGTGTTTTTAGTATTAGTAGAGGATCTCAGGTCTCGGTGTGAGGTGTCATAACAACAGCCATCTGGACAAAAATGCCTTTCTATCACTTACAAATCTGGTCTGAACTTTACGGTAACAAATATGCAAGCTGTTCACACCTCTCACCAACATACATGTGGCATGGATGACGTGTAATGTTTGGAAGTGACTGTTGTGATAGTGAAGACTACTAAATGTGTGTGCCTTTGGGAGAAAGTGGGGTGTCTGGGGGAAAACAGACTAAGTGGAGACACTTTTACAACACGGCTTCACTCCCCCTATTCAGTTGCATACGCGAGAGACGCTCACACACACACACATACGCAGATGGACAGAGACCAATGGAGATACGGGGGGAGGCGACTCACTGATCTGCTCCCTCAGTTTTATTTATGAAGCCCATCCCAGCAGGCTAATTGTATAACAAACAGACCCATAATTCAAAGAGAAAAGAGGAGATGCTGGGAGAGAGAAAGAGAGATGGACATAAAGAGAGGGATGCAGTTGGTGCCAGTTGGCGATAAATTGAGAAAAAAAAAACTTTTTTTTTTTCTTCACAATAGAAGAAGCAGGAGTCAAAATTCTCAACGTTACAAACGTTCTCTAAAATCTTCATCCCACTTGCCCCGTTTGTTCCTTCTGAAAAGAGGAGGAGGTTTGCGGGGTGGTCCCAGAGGCCTGAAAGATGTTCCTCCTCAACTAGATTTAGGAGAGACCCTTGACTCTGTTGAACCTCCAGCAGATGTGAAGTGCCATCTATCTATCTGCTGCTCTCTTCTCCGTCTCCCCGCTCTCACTGCCTGTCAGGTTGTTGGCTGGGCTCAGCTGCCTCAGTGGAAATCCATCAAAGTCTGGATGAATACCGAATGCTGCTCAGCGAAAACTCTGACCCTGCAGTATTGGATAGACGCCTTAACGCTTCTCCCATTTTAAGTTTGAAATTCGCAGAGAGAAAGGGAGGGGGAGGGCAGAGCGGGATGGAGGGAAAAAGCAGATAGATTTGAGGGGAGATTTAGATGATCTGTCTCTCCTCCCGTCACTGAGGTCAAAAGGCTGCTGGATCTTCTAGGCTCACATGTCTTCACTCAGTCAGTATAACAGACTTATGCAGACAGACAGACTGAGAGAACATAGCTTGGACAGAGACACCGGTCATTACAGGCCGCCTTGATTCTGAACAGTGAATGCCGACAAAAGGGGAATCATGTCCCTTCACCAAATATCTTAAAAGGATAGTGCAACATTTCGGGAAACGCGTACATTCTCTTTGTTGTTGAGAGTTAGATTAAGAGTCGAGGAAGTGACTGCTCGCACCCAAGACACAGTAACGTCCCTCATAGCAACACAGCCACAGTTTTTCCTGCTCAGAGAATTACTCACATTTCGTGCCGCCTTTAGCCCTCGTCAAACTCTGACAGGTTATTTTCCAACAAGTGCTGCACTTGGTGGATTTCTGTGATTCCTGACTGCAGTTGCGGCATTACGTCGATGCGGTATCGCTGTTTCGTAATCAGCACAGTGCTGCCAAAACTGCAGAAGAAGAAAAGAGTCACAACCTTCCTCAAGGAATTTCATCTGTTTATTCCCTACAGCAGGAGTGTGAGAGGTGGCGGTGCTCTTTCGTGGCTGTTCAAACAGGCCAATATTGTCTCGTCTGCATCCAAGCACATCCAGCTTCTGAAAAAAAGTTTTGATGAATTAACGTTGAATCTCAATCATCGATAACTCTAAGACTCTAGGTTTGCACAGTGCAGACATTCTCCAAAATGTCAAATAGCTCAAATTATAGCAAACACTCACCAACAAATCCAGACTGTCTGCTCCTTGGTTGGATTGATTGCTATTTGCAGCTTATTTTGGCATTTATCTATTTAGCAGTTTTTCATTTTTCTAAGAGCTCGGGTGCAATAACCACCGTTTGCTTCTTCACAAATACTTTTTGCATTGCTAAAGAGCGTTTTAATAAGTCAAAAACTCCAGTTGAATTGAATTGAAACAAGGATGGAATTACCTAATGCGGTGAGATGTGAAAAGTTCATTTTCAGTGTTGACACAAAGTAATGAGGATGTAGAGGATGAGAGGAGAAGCTCTGGAGAGGAAGAAGGGATTAGTTGTTGAATAGGGGTAGAGGAGGATTGAAAGAAGGCCACTGACAGCAGAAGGCATCAATGGAGAGCCGCCCCTCCCCTGCTGGGGGTTCGTCATCGGGGTGCAAAGGGGACGAGTAGAGAAACACAAGAGAGAGGGAACTCCCCCTCTTTTCTAAACCCCTGGTTAAGACCGAGGTCATGACTGAGCCCGATGAAGACGTCAAAAACTCTGACTGACAGCCACGCACACATATAGAGAGAGAGTTTAGCTGCAGAGTGCAGGGTCATGACCGAGGTAGATGAAGACGTCAAAAGTTTGACAGCTGCGATCCGTCTGGGAGGATCGGAAACGAAGGAGGAGAGACAAGAGGCGAGCAGAGGAGAAAGAACAGAGAGAATTTGAAATAATGTGAACGGCTGGAGAGGCGGAATGACAGAGGAGCCTTCCACTTTTTGTTTCACTGTCTCTCCACTGGCCTCTTTCTTCTGTCGTCTGATTCTGCTCACTGCCTGGAGGGTTGGAATGTTTTTCTGTGTGTGTGTATGTGTGCGTGTGTGTGTGTGTCTGTGTGTGTGCGAGTGTGTGTGTGTGAATGTGTGTGTGTTTGCTTGCATGTGTGTGATCCTGTGTTCCCTCCGTCCAGAGAGATTTCATGGTTATGCTTCTTTCCAACGCACCTGCAGTCTCGTCAGCAGCAGAAAGCGTTTGGACGAGAGGGATGAAAAGAGGGCGAAGAGGGAAAGACAGCCACACTGAAAGAGGGATGACAGAGAAAAAGAGTGAGCGGATGATAGAAAGAGTGTGTAATCGTTGCATTCAGTCCCACTAATTATTGCATTGCATTTCTGGACTCCGGACATCTTGGATTGCTGATTTAGTGCGTGCGCGCGCGCGCGCGTGTGTGTGTGTGTGTGTGTGTGTGTGTGTGTGTGTGCGCACCAGTGTAAATGTGTGTGTACTGTATCTCCAAATTTCTTCCCTAACAAAGCCCTCCCTCCCATATACTCACATTTTGGAGGAGTGCCCGGGAATGCCTAGAAAAGAGTGTGGTGGGGCAAACAGAGAAGGGAGGAGGAGCGTGCGTGTTTGTGTGTGTGCGTATGTGTGTGTACACCATGTGCGCGTATGACAGGTGACAAAGCAGGCAAAGACAGTGGAAAGGCCCGAGTTATTGTCTGAGGCAAGCCAAACCCAGGTGGGGGGAATGGTCTGCATTCCGCCATCACAATCAAAGTGTGTGTGTGCTAGTGTGTGTGTGTGAGCTATTGTGTCCCTCTCCCAGGTTGTTTTAACATGGAGGAGGTTTGCCAGCTCCACCGGGCCGTCTGTAGCTGTCTGGCATCGGAACAAGCTCTGCTCTCCCTCTCGGTCTCTCTGTCTTGCTCTCATTATCCCTCCTTTCTCTTCTCCAACTCTTCTCCCTGATCCCCGGTCAGGGGTGGGGGTGCTGCTGGGTGTTCTGAGTGTGATGGGGAGGGGGGGGGTTATTGTTGTGTAGCCCCTTTCACATGCTAATGTTTGCACTATTGGCTTTGGGCAGGCACACACACGCGCACACATACACACACACACACATTTATCTTCAAACCACCAGTTTTTGTGAGTATTTAAATTTAGACAAACTTAAAGCTGTGGCTTCCACTGAGCACACTGAGGTTTTAAATGCAAACTGACTGAAGAGATGTAAGATATGAGATGAATTTGGCACCAGACTTCACAGGACTGTCAGCTTGATTTTTTTTTTTTTTTGTGGGAGGCAGGCAATCCTTTCAATGAAGACATACAGCAGGAGAAGATAAGAATCACTGCTTCTCTCCAGCATTTCTCTGGGCTTTAATTAACAGGGCATGACCCCTGTGATTAATAGTGTCCCGCCTTCTCGCGTGACAGTCTATCAATCCGTCAATCCGTCCCTCCCTCCCTCCATCCATCACAGAGACAGGTGTCAGACTGGAGCGGTCAGGGGTACTTCCTTCCATCTACACCCCTCTGCTGGGAAGGAACAAGGGATGATGACAGATAACACGGGGTCAAGGAGAATACATACACACACACACACACCCACACACATGCACGCATACAGTATGCCGACTAGGCTCTTAGCTGGATTCGCAATGAGCTGCATTTGCATTTTAGGTAGCAGAAGAATGCATATGCAAATGCCGACAATGCTGATAGTAATCAAAGGGCACCTTCCCCTCCGTGTCTCTGCCTCCTCCTCACTGTCGTTTTTCTCTTCACCTCTTTATCTCGCGCTCCTTGTCAGTCTCTCTCTCTCTCTCTCTCTCAGAACCTTCCCCATCCGTTACTTTCTCCAACTTGTCTCCAGCAGCTGATTATAGTGTATTTATTGTCCTCCTAACAGGCAGAATGTGAACGTGTCCATAGACACCCACACACATCTATCCAAGGTTTCACCTTATCTTATCAGCATGTGTGTATGTTTGCCTACATATCCCTCCCAGTTAACTGGTGGAGTTCAGGCTCTTGCGCGGCTCTTGGTAGCGTAGGGTTAATGTCGGGTTAATGACACCCTCATGAGCTCTTATTCCAGGTCAGCAGCACTCACCCCCCTGGTGGAAACCAGCGCTAAAAAAGACACAAAAGGCTACAGACAACAGAGAGAACAGAGACATGAGAGGGCACGGACGGAAGTTTATGGCTTCAAATACTTGCTCCTTTCTTTCTCTTTCTTTCTCTTCCCTCTCCATTCTGTCCTCTGTGTTGGAGACAAGGTTAGAGGACTGGGTGGGACAGAGACAAAGGCAGAGTTCTACCCCCAAGCAGAGTCTTGTTGAGCCCTATAATCAACCTCTGAATCCTTAGCAGGTCAAATACTTTTTCTGTGATTTTAATTCCCCCTCTTTCCTGTCCATGGCTGACTTACCTACTTTGATGATTAAAAACAAAGGAATGTGCAGAACAGCAGGAGAATGATAATAATACTGCCTTTTATGTTGCATTTGATGATATCAGCTGACACAACACGATGAATCATTCAGCGGATGAAAGTCGCTCTTATCAGCTGTAAATGTGTTTATGAATTTACAGGTTTCGACTACAGGCTTCGGCCGTGTGTGTGTGTGTGTGTGTGTGTGTTTTTGTGCGGTCTTGTTTGAATCGGTGTCAGTATCGAGCTATCAGCACCGCTAGCCAGCTTCAAAGCTTTCTCACAGTTTGACACTTGGAGACTAGAGGGCTATATGGAGATAGAGCAAGAGTGAGCTGAGACACAAAGCCATATAAGTGGAGGTCGAGGAGGAAGTGCAATGGGAGCGAATGAGGGTGGTTGTGAAAAATGTGAAAGGGCGGGCGAGAGAGTGTGTGAAAGAGCAAATCTATGGAGGCTCACACAGATGGGGCAGGATGGTCGGTGTGAGTAGATTACAGAGGAGACTTCCTCTCTCTCTCTCTCTCTCATCTACTGACGAGTGTGTCATAAAGCATACTGACACACTTGAACACACACACACACACACACACACACACACACACACACACACACACATCTACGCATACACATTATTCCCACATTCCAATCCACTCTCCCTGGGATGTCTTCATCTGCCTTGGAAACGTGAAAGGGTTGGAAAAGAGAAGAGAGTGGGGAAAGACGGTGGGATTGAGGAAGGGGAATGAATAGGGGGTGATGATGAAAAAGAAGGTGTTGAAAAAATGATTGCAGTTGAAACAAATGAAGGATTTCCTTCTGAAATTAAAGAGAGAAAAAATTGGTTCTAACCAGCCACGCTTTGCCATCTCTTTTGCTTCACCAGTGGATGTCAAGCGGTATAATTATGCACTCATTTATTGTATTGTTACTCTGTCAATGCATGAACTCCTTGGTATACAGAGAGATTTCTCTGCCTCCACTCCCCCTGTCTCTCCCTCACCCTCTCTCTTTCTCTGTTTCTCCTCTTTCATATATTTAAATGTCAATTATATTTGTGTGGGCTGCCGGCACTGTGGAGTTTTGATGTATTCAGCTCTAGTGTTTCTGGTTTCTGTGTGTGTGAGTGGGAGCTGATCAGTAAGTGTTCTTTAGGTGTTTCTTTCTTCACTCATCAAAATCAAAGATAAAAGAAGTCAAAGTGCCCCTCCTACTCAAGTTATATCTATTTCTCTCTCGAGATTTGTCTTTTCACTTGTTTGTCTTTGGATTCAGAAAAAAACTCCATATGTTGATTAACTTGTTGTCTGGGCTTTCCAAGCAGTCAATACAGGAGACAACAAAGATTGTATCCAGGGTCAGAGGTCAGCTGACCTAAAGTCAATGTTGACTACATTGCTTGCAACCAACATCAGGGTGGACTTTAACTGATACACTCCCTAATCATTTGGACTTTTTAAAGGTAACCTGTGGAGTGTTTCTCACTAATAAATGTGTTTCCCTCCTCATAAGATATTAACAAAACTGAAATTTTGGAATATTTTGAAACCTATATTTCACTGTGTTTCATCAATGGGACATCATGAAAACAGAAATCTGCATCATGTCACCTTATATACTCTTAATTTTCCTGATTCATTGAATGTTTGCTCAGTAAGAAGTCAGGAAACATTTTAAAAAAGCGGATCACAATTTCCCGAATCCGAGACATTCCACATCCCAAAGATAATCAGTTTTCGTTTCATAGATGACTGAGAAAACCAACAAATGTTTTAATTTTATAAGCTGTAACCAGCAAATATTTTGGCAAGTAGATCTGGATCTACATGCTCCCAGTTTGGAGAAGTAGACATGAGTGCTGGTACAGAAGCGATATCCTGTAAGGTGGTGGTTTTTAATCAGTCTTGCACTTTGTGTCTCTGCCTCTCTGCAGCCTGTTCTGTTGGTTTCTACAAAGCCCGGTCGTCAGATGCAGGATGCTCCAAGTGCCCCCCACATAGCCACTCACTCAGAGACGGAGGAACTGTCTGTGACTGCCACTCTGGATTCTTCCGCGCCGACAGCGACCCTCCCTCTATGGCCTGTACCCGTAAGAACACACTCACTCACACACACACACATTCACATTCACATTCACATTCACATTCACACATACTAGGAAGACAATGCATCAGTGAAAACACAGACAATATGTGTGTGCATTGCTCGCAAATAAAAGCAAAAAGCGCACTCATTGTTTCCCAACCTCTCTATCTCTACCAAACAGAGGGAGACACAAACTTGTCTGAATGCCACCCCTGTTTCATGATCCCGTTACTTATGACTAAGCCACCATCTACATCCTGTCTGGGAGTGATAACTAAAGAAATTGAGAAGTGAATGAATGTCCTCCTCTCTCTCTTTCTCCCTCTCTCTCTCTTTCTCCGTCTATCGCTCTCTCTCTCTCTCTCTCTCTCGCTCTCTCTCTCTCTCTCTATCTGTCTTACTCTCCAAGTCTGAGAGTAGGTTCTGTGTGACAGAGTTGGAGACCTCGGTCTGTGTGTCGTAAACTTAATTATGCCTATATACAGCGCATGGTTTCCTCGGCCTGGGAAAAATTAAAACACACACACACACACACACACACACACACACACGCTCAAAGAAATGCCACAGAGGAAAACATCCAACCCATCAAAACCATCTCTCAACATTATGGTTTTCAGTCTGATGCCAGATGTCTATATTTCAACCCACCCACCCATCTACTTCTACTTTCCTTATGTCTAGGTCCAGTATAGAATACACAGTATATGTGGTTGGTTTTCTTCACTCTCAATTTATCCTTCTCTCCTCCTCAGAGCCACCCTCAGCGCCGCAACAGCTCATCTCAGTTGTGAATGAGACCTCGGTGGTCTTGGAGTGGGCCCCTCCTCGCCGCCTGGGAGGCCGAAGTGACACCAGCTACAGCCTGGAGTGTCTCATCTGTCAAACAGGCAGCCACAGTCATACTGGCGGCAAAGCCCTCCCCAGGAATCGCAGCGTCACCCAGCCTGAAGCTCAGCACAGTGGCTTGGGCATGCAGTCAGACCAGGGGATTGTAGGATCTGAGGTCCATACAGGGAGAGGTGTCTTCCAGAGCAGACCAGTACCTGAAGATGACCCGAGACTTGGCTCTGGCTCCGGCTCCCAGCTCTGCCTGCCCTGTGGCTCCGATGTGCTCTTCTCTCCCGGCCAGACCGGCCTGAAGACCACAAGGGTGGTGGTGAGCGAGCTGAGGGCCCACACGCACTACACCTTCATTGTCCACTCACGCAATGGGGTCTCCCAGTCCAGCGGTGCAGGGGCAGCGCAGAGTGTGTCCGTCACCGTTACAACCAACCAAGCTGGTGAGAAGGAGAAGTGTGCGTTACAGTGAATGTGTTTGCCAGATTGTTGACTGTTGCAGTAACACAAAATCTGCTTATAGATGTTGTCTGTAAGTGGGTCAGCACAATGCAAACTGCTGCTCAGTGCATGTGGGTCCACAGGGAGGGAAGGCCCCATGAGTATTGTTCACAACTGTGGAAGCATGAAATGAACAAGCTCTGTATGTAGTTATATATGTGCATGATAAAGGTAGTATCCAATCTAAATCACTTCAATGCTGCAAAACAGTAAATGTATTTGGAACACATATATTTTACTATAATGCCTCAGAGTGTGAAGGATCTGTGTCCAAAATATAGTCCAGGAAAGCTTGTGAAAGAAGAAGCAGTCCTGCATTTAAATATATTCTCCATGGATTTGCTTTCAATTTGCCCTGATTATATAAAACTACATTGGATCATAATAGAAGAAGACTAATGTTGAACAAACACGAGGACACATCCTTCCTCAAATAGGCAGAGAGACCAGTTTCTCTATTAACAACAGCTACAAGACACTTTTCCTCTCCTTTCTCTCAACTGGAAACTCTTGCTCTTACTATCACTGTCATAGTTGCCATAGTTATTCATCTGTCCTCCTACACCTAACAACAGCTGAATTAATTATAGGGGCGTTCTCGGGAGGATGTCAGAAAGCATTCTTGGAAATGTAAATCACTGACTTAAATACAAACAGACAGAGCTGGTTGACAAGAGAGTAGATACAATGAAAAAGTCAGTTACAACACTACAGAGAAAATTTGTTGACACGTAACAGCCTTAAGTGTATCTAAGTGTGGGATTTTTTTTTTCCTTGTGTCAGCTCTTGACCATGGAAATGTTTAAAAAATCACTCGGATTTTATGGTGTGTTTCATTTTAGTTGTGAAGGCGTCTGCTGGTGTGTGGCGTTTCCTCACACATGCTTGCCATTAGCTTTTCGCCATGTACTTTTCTTTTTTGCGTGCTGCTGTTACATCTCAACTGTCATTGCTTTAAGACTTTAAGGTGGCATTTAGAAACAGACACACCTGCATAGTTCCAGCAGCCCCGGGGAAATAACTTCGCTGTGTGTGCACAGCATGAGAGCGTGTCAGGGGATGTGTCACATCCAACCTGCACCACCATATGGCCCGATATCATATGAACAGCCACAAAGGAGGACAAACACCATAAAGGGCTGGAAAATGGAAGGGTGTAAGCGGAGAGAGAATGTGGAGAATGGGTCTTGTTTCTGTGGAAAAGGCAGGAATGGGATTTGGGTCAGTTCTCAGGTGCACCGGGTCAATGGGATTGTTGACAAACAGACACCAAACATGCCTTTGGAACACTATGCAGGGGACATTGTCTTATCAGCAGCATTAGAGGATATAAAGTATGTCATCCTACAAAGGTAAACTATTGTGGCTGAATTATCTCTTTCCACCCCCCCACCCCTCTCAGCTCCCTCTCCGGTGTCGTCCATCCAGGCCACCGATGTCACCAGGCACAGTTTGTCGTTGTCCTGGCAACAGCCGGATCGACCCAACGGGGTCATCCTTGAATACGAGGTCAAGTTCTATGAAAAGGTGAGCCGCCGGCAGGTTAACGCAGCACAGACAGCTGTCTGGAATGTCAATATGTGGGCATGCTGTTTGTATTTCACTGATGGTGAAGATGGATTTGCAGTCAGGCACTGAAAAGGGACCCCTCTTTTTGTCCTTTCTAATCAGGATCAGAAAGAGAGGTCCTACCGCATAATGAGGACCTTTTCTCGCAGCGTGGATGTCACAGGTCTCAACCCCCTCACTGTGTACGTGTTTCATGTGCGCGCTCGCACAGCTGCTGGATATGGAGAGTTCAGTGCTCCATTTGAATTCTCCACCAACTCAGGTATTCTGACAATAACGTTCAATAGTTTCAGAGGAAGCTTTAAAGTTTATATGAAGAAGTTATAACTTTCTGGTCGGTGACTTTTGTGCCCTTTCCTGTTAGATCCCTTCCCCCTGATTGGTGAAGGCGTTAACTCAGCCTTCCTGCTGCTGTCTGTCAGCGGGGTTGGAATTTTACTGCTGATATCTGCAGCTGTCTTCATCATTAGCCGCAGGTATACACACACACACACACACACACACACACACACATACACACATGCACATATATAAAAGCCTCCATACAGGCAGGTGTGCCCTCCTGTAGGCTTGTTGGGTCGGCTTGAAGTTTCCCATCAGTGCATCACTTACGTCAACCTGTGTGCTGCCTCTGCCTTAACTACTGCTTTTGACCAAACTGCCATAATGCACACAAACAACAGTTCCCCTGCTATTGTGTGGCTAAATAATGTGTGTGTGTTACCTGGAGCTTTTAAAGGGGATTAGAGTGGAGACAGTGATAATCCCTTTGTCCCTGACTTGTCATTACTGTCTCTTCACCAGCACAGCTTGTGTGTCAGCTTCCGCTGGCGTGCACACACACACACACAAGCTTGCATGAGTGCCCACAGACACACACATAACCACACACACACACACACGCACACACACACACACACACACACACACACAACACACACACACACACCTGCTCAGCCACAAAGGTGTTTTTGACAGTTTCTTTGTTTAATGGAAAACACCTTTTATCTTGCGCTACCTGAGGCGTCGCCCCTCCTCCCTCTCTCCCTTAAATGCTTTCATCTGCTCGCAGCCCGTTGCGCTCTGTTCTCATTGTCGTCGCTCTCATTGAGGCAAATCCTGAAAAACCCAATGAATGTACAGCGCTGCTGGAAGAGGAAGACACTGAGTTAAAAACAATGTGACACATATGCGTTTTTGTCAGTTCCCCTTAACCGTAAAAACCAAAATAAAAACATGTGAGAAGGGAAAAGAAATAGTCACAGGAACGCTCTGACACACCGTGTCTTCTGTGTCTGTGTGTTAAATGTCCATCATTTCTTATGTTTCATCAGGAGGAGCAAGTACAGTAAAACAAAGCAGGACTCAGAGGAGGAGAAACATCTTAACCCAGGTAGACTGTACACACACACATACACAGTAAAAAAAGACAGACGGATGGATGCTCTTTTTCTCCTTTCTTCTTTCCAATCCACCTGCACACATCTTATACACAATCTGCCAAAGACATTTACATAACATACGCAGCAGTTACACAACTCATATTTGTCACCCTCCTCTGCATCCCTCCTTCTCCTCCCTCGCTTCCTCTTATATCCCGCCTCTCCTCCATGGCAGGGGTCAAAATCTACGTGGACCCGTTCACCTATGAAGACCCTGATCAGGCTATCCACGAGTTTGCCAAGGAGATTGATGTTAGCAGTATTCACATTGAGAGAGTTATTGGCATGGGTAAGCCTGGCATTAGTGCATATACATACACACACACACACACAAACACACACACACACACACACACACACACACACACACACACACACGCTTACTTGGCGCTGACTTTGCTGTTCGCTCTATGCGTGTAGGAGAGTTTGGGGAGGTGTGCAGTGGTCGGCTGCGTGTGCAGGGAAAGAGGGAGATCTACGTGGCCATCAAGAGTCTGAAGGCGGGATACTCAGACAAACAGAGGAGGGACTTCCTGTCTGAGGCCTCCATCATGGGACAGTTTGACCATCCGAACATCATCAGGCTGGAGGGTGTCGTCACGAGATGTGAGTAGTGGCAGTATTTGGATTATAACTTAACTTCCAGGTTGTAATTTAGTCTAATGTCTATAACTCTTTACCTGTTTAGGCAAGCCGCTGATGATCATCACAGAATACATGGAAAATGGATCCCTGGATGCTTTTCTTCGTGTATGTGCAGTTTACTATTCTGTCAGTCTCTGTTATGAAACAAAATTTAAAAGAAATGTACAAAAATCCCAGACAGAATGCAGCTCACCAGTGACTGCACAGATTCTGTAGATGTAGGTGTCCCTGTTGACCTGCTCTCCTTTCTGCGTAATTAAAACATTTCAGAAACACGACGGCCAGTTCACGGTGATCCAGCTGGTCGGCATGCTGCGTGGCATCGCCTCAGGTATGAAGTACCTGTCAGACATGAGCTACGTTCACAGAGACCTGGCAGCGCGGAACATCCTGGTCAACAGCAACCTGGTGTGTAAGGTGTCGGACTTTGGCCTGAGTCGGGTTCTGGAGGACGACCCAGAGGCTGCCTACACTACAAGGGTAAGACATACACAGAATCTGCTCACACATCACTGAAATCAAATATTTGCATTTTGTTTATGTCTTTAGTTCGTACATTTTTTTGTTAAATGCTGGATGCAACAAATTTCTGTTGTTGACTGAATCTGTATGACTTTTATTGCTGTTGTAGGAGGCCACTGGGACTTACCTTTCTCCTGGAGGGAAGATCCCCATCAGATGGACGGCCCCAGAGGCCATAGCCTACAGGAAGTTCACCACAGCCAGTGATGTGTGGAGTTACGGCATCGTTATGTGGGAGGTGGTTTCATACGGAGAGAGACCCTACTGGGACATGAACAACCAGGATGTGAGTAATTTTTATGTTGCCTAACTTGTGAGATGACTCGCAGTCAAAAGAGTGAGGTTCCTGAAATTCCATGCGTATTTAAAGACAGATCAAGTCAAATCAAACTATTGGATCACCTATATTATTATTATTATTTGAAGAAATCAAAGACGTGAAAACCCAAGTGAATGCACTCAAAATGCTTCATAAAACTGTGAGTACACAAGTATGATACTGTAAATGTGGGAAGTCAAAGTTGGAGCAGGAAGTGGCCGTTTAAGATCTAAGGAACATTTACACTGACCTTTCACCTTCATTTTCACTTCCAAATATGTTTTTATGCAAAAAGACTGCAGTGGGGTTTTGTTTAAAAGTTGTCCATATGATTACTCATGTGGTCGCCCCCGTGCTCTCTGTTGTGGAGAAATGTCTGTGAAATATTAGCAGTGACGCTAATGAATAAAATATTATCAGAACTGAAAGAGAATCAGGTTAGAAAAAGTTTCTAACAAACAAGTTTCTTGTCCAAGTTCCCTGTCTACACTTAACAGCACAGACACACTGACAGCCGGCAACATTAACATCAATTACAGTTTTCATTAAACATAATTTGTGTGCTCTGACTTTCTTGATAAGTCAAATTAAACTTTTACTTCTGTACAGTCCACAAATTGGATTTAAGTGAACCCCATTTAAACAGATGAATAAATGAAACAGGGAGCACGTCTTTAGGATATTTTGACAAAGGAGAAAAATAAACTGTCCTCTGTGTGACGTACTCCATTGTGACCCGGAGGCTTTGACCTCAGCACTCCCTTTAAAAAAAATAATACATTTTGCCTTAAAATCAGAAAGGGCAGACAGCAAAGATTTTTTTTCAACCCGTCACAGGACATTTTTATTGAAGATAAATATTTAGACTTTATAAAAAATGACAAGAAATTGCTGCTTAGCGTTATCCTTCAGCCAAGCACATAAATTTTATACATTTAGGGGTGATTTAGTTCTGAAGAGTTTCTGAGATCTGAGCAAATTTTCAATCCCTTTGCTATCAAAGCTTGTTAAGTTTGAATGGGTCAAAGAGCCAGTCTGGCATATGGAAATTTTCAAATATGATTGATTTCATCTTCCAAACTTGTGTGGTCTAAGAAAACTTTCCTGATGAGACGCTCTCTAGACATTTTATCCATCTTATTGATGTTTTTTGCCAGAGCAAATTAGTAACTGCTTTTTCTCTTCTTTTTTTAATCTAATTTGTTTTAGTGAAACTCTGTGGTATTAACTTGTCTTATCTCATGTCTAACTACAAGTAAAGCATGTGATCTAGTTATATACTAAGGCATGTTTCAAATATGTAGTATTTTCATATTAGATACATTTTAATATGCTTTATTTCTGAGTGTCTTATTGTTGTATAGTATAGGCCCACAATGCAATGCACACAGGAAATAAGAGGAGCTGCTCACAGCTGCAAAAAATTGAAATAATTTGCAGATGGTGGTGAGACAGCTCGGGAAAGATCCTGGAAAAAGACAAGAAAGTAATAAATCTTTGGAAAAAGAATTTGCTTCTCTTTTGTTTAAGTGGCAGATCATTTTCGTTATTACATGCACTAAAAAGTACACAAAGTACTTATTAAGATTTATTAATGTACTAACTGCAAATACAGTATTCTGTGACATTAAGTATGTAGTAGGGAGTATGGAATTGGGAAAAACTGCCATGTCAGCTGGATGAGTAACTAAGATGCTAAACTAATACAGTGAGGACAGTAAACATTAAACCTGCTAAACATCAGCATGTTAGCATTGTCATCGTGAGCCTGATAGCAAGCTGACATTAGCATGTAGCTCAAAGCATCACGGTGCCAAAGTACAGCCTCATAGAGCTGCTGATGTGACTCTGTTCAGAACTGTCTACTAATTTACTGCCCACTACAAACTCAATGAGTATGCACTGCAGACTACCTACTAAATGAGGGATTAAGTATGCCGTCACCAAGCTGAGCGTTCACACTGAAATATACAGCCAGTAACCCAGAATGCACTTTGCACCAACCAGCAGTGACAGCGATAACTGGTGTGGATTTTAAAGCAGGCTAAAAGCTGTTGTAATCTTCGCCGTTAATATGTAGCTTGTTTAAGTTTGAATATTTTTTCAGGCGAGAGTGTAACCATGTAGATTTCTAATGTGTGGTCAGTTTGTCTAACTAATGCCTGTTTGTACATCTGCTGCAATGTTTTTCGGAGATTTGAGGAGAGCAGCTGGCCGGGTTTACTGTACCTCTGAAGAGATGCAATGCATTATGGGGCAGTTGAGTATATATAATCTAGTATATGCTTATCTAGTGTACATCTGGGCATAAAAAAGGACACAAAATCCACATACTTTGTGGCCGGAACACAATACATATCTTGACGTGATACTTAGTATGAGTAGTACGTTAGTAGGTTGTTCCAAACCCAGCCTTATTCTTGCTTCTTGTTTTGTAATACTTATGTAAACTCTTAGCTTTGGATGCACCCTGATAAAAATAAAAAAAAACCTCCACCTCCACCTCACCTCATCCTGTAGGTGATTAAAGCGATAGAAGAGGGCTACCGCCTGCCTGCTCCGATGGACTGTCCCGTGGTTTTGCACCAGCTCATGTTGGATTGTTGGGAGAGGGAGCGAGCGGAGAGACCCACCTTCAGCCAGATACTCAACATGCTGGATAAACTAATCCGTAACCCTGGGACCCTGCGCCGGACAGGAGGGGACAGGTACATACTATGCACATAAGCACAGGCTTAAATTAAATATCAACATACAGGGACAAACACATGTATATCCACATAAAGCCACAGTCATATTGTGCTCACACACACACACGCATACATGTTTCAACCCTATTGGTAGGCGAACATACCCATCATTCGTTTATGATTTCACACTTCTATTTATGAACATTGCAATCACCAACCTGCTTTCTCTCCTTGGCTGTGTTTGCAGACCCACACCCACCATGCTGGAGTCAGGGGTGGGTTCAGAGGTGTGTGTGTCAGTCGTACCAGAGGTGTGTGTGCCTGAGTGGTCGGTGTGCGAGTGGCTGCAGTCCATCGGGTTGGAGAGGTACAGAGACACTCTGGCGGCAGCAGGATACACCAGCCTTGACAGCCTACTGGCTCTCACACACCAGTAAGTGTACCCTCGAAAATGGATTAAAGTGAGAGTCAGTTTTAGCATTTACTCATCACATTTCTTCGAGCAAAACCAGCAGCAGCATGAAAACAGAATCTAATTTCCATGTCTGGCAATAGAAATTCATTGCCATTGTGATCATGACAATCTGACACAGAAAGGAAGAAATCTTACTTCTTACTTGTATTCATAATATTAACACTGCCTGAATTTTGTAGCATTACACACAAGCTGTTTTTGGGTAAAAGAGTAAGAGATATTTTAAGTTTTGGATGTGTTATTGACAGCGGCATGAGGCACTCTAAAGGCTTAAAATGAACTCGTTTTTAGTTTATAAGTGTCAATTAAAGGCAAAGTGTTAGTACTGTGTTCTGAATGCCAACACATGAAGGCAAGGTGATAAGTCTGCTGACATAGAGATGGGTGATAAATTATACTCACCTTGAAGGAAATTCATGGTCTTGCTCTCAGTTGTTCACGCAAAGAGTGACAGAAAATAATTGTATCAGGACAGAAAAAACGAAGATTGAAGAGAACCTCTTGAGAAAGTCTGCACACTTTTCTTAACACCTCACACGCAATGTGAGCAGGCCCCTATTTTGTTACTTAAAGGATAACATAAAGCAACCGACAGTGAATTTTTCCAGCTCTCTGGTGTTGTCTGATGTAGCTTATTCATGTGTCACTTCATCTCCACTATGATTCAGAAACACTTAAAACATATAAAAGAGCCATAGCATGGGCGACATATTCCTCTACTGCAATGAATACTGCTCTTAAAGTTTCCTGTGAAACTGCAGCGTAACTGCATTTTCATGTTACTGAGCAGGGATGTGGTTTCCTGTTAATGCTGCTTTCCTTTGTTGCCATATTCTTTGATGTGTTTGAATAGTTCTGAATGACAAGACTGGTCTGCAGTACAAAGGCATAAACTATATCAGGCTGTGGATACAAACAACTTGATATTATGGTTATAGCTTAATTGGTAGACAGGGTTGGTAGTTAAATGGCTCAGATGTGTCACTGAGCATAAACTGAACCCCAAAAAGATCCTGATGTGTGTGTATATAGGAAAAAAATTGAAGTGGCTTTGGATGAAAGTGTCTGCTAAATAAATGTAACATTGGTTGTGGTTGTTGTTTTCATGAAATTGGCGAATAAGAAAGATCCCGCCCTGCCTTATCCTTCAGATACTGCATGTTGTAGCTTTGTGTGTCTGAACATGTATCTTTGTTTCTGCACCCACAGGGAGATGGACAGACTCGGAGTAATCACACCGTCACACCAGGACATACTACTTGCCAGTGTGCAGCAAGAAATGTTGTCTCAAATGCAGCACATGCAACACACAATGGTTCCAGTCTGAACCTCAGAACGGATACAAACCTGTTTCGAGAAGAATTTCATTTACCTCATTCATGCACTTTAAGAGGGACTTTTCACCAGACGAAATACAAGGCGTGGATTTAAGTGAAAATACGAAGTGAGAAGAAGAGAAAGAGAGAAAAGCAGCACTTTTGTGAACTTCCATCCTGTGGAGTTTTCTAAAAAAAAAGACTGAAAAAAAAAAAAAACAATGATCAGGACGTGGCCACAGATAGCATTAAGCTACTGAGAGCTTAGACTGAAGGCTCATCCTCTCAGCCATTTTTCATTATTTTATTATTGTTTTGTGAAGGCTGACATGTGATGCTGTGCATAAGCAGAATGGCTTCCAACTTTTTTTCTTTCGCTGCTTTGGGCTTGACTTGAATAAAATGTGTTTTATGTTTGCTTGTATGTCTTTGTGAGTGTGTGCAGGTATGTGTGTTTGTGTGTGTGTGTGTGTGTGTGTGTGTGTGTGTGTGTGTGTTTGTGTGTGTGTGTGTGTGTGTGTGTGTGTGTGTGTGTGTGTGTGTCTGTGGTGCGTAGTTTGAATCCACACAACGTGGAAACTCCCTTGTCAAGGCATCAGCTATCTTTGAATATTCTGAATATGCAAAGTTACCAGAGTGAGTGGGAAGAGCCGGACAGAATGTACCATTACAATCTCTTACTAGTTTCATACTGGAAGATCATACTAACTAACTATGTGATTTATTTGTGTTTTTTTATTCATTTTCTTTTTCTTTGTTTTTTACTTGTATGAATTATTGTTTCTGTTGAATTAGACATTTAGATTAGTATGTTGTCCATCTGTGTCTGTGAATATGTCCCTTGTTTGATGCTAAACATTAGCTACATGAAGCATTTTGTTTATTTATGTTTGTTTTTTTTTTTATCTAGTTTGTACATTGTAAAATAGAAACACTGAGGAGATATTGTAATGATTGCCATATTGCATTGCAATAAATGCCAAAACCCATCTATTTATGTAGGGTTTAATCTTGTTTGAACAGAATATTTGCATTGTAATGTGTTTAATGGACACTATATATTATAATTAGAGTGTCAAGTGGAGCCTGGAGCGCTTTATGTTTATCATTTCTGAGTTTGGCAGAAGAAATTGTCCTCTGTGAAAGTTGAGACTTAGTCAGAGGTGTCTGTAACAACGAAAACAACTCCTGAAGAACACCCAGCTGAAATGCTGCTGGTGTAATCACACAGTGTTGGGTGTGTGTGTGTGTGTGTGTGTATGTGTGTGTGTGTGTTTGTGTGTGGAAGAGAGGACAGACACAGAGAGAAGAAAGTAAAAGAAAAAAGCTATAGGGAAAAAGAGAGCTTGAATTAAAAGGAGAGAAAATTAAGAGTGGGCTGTCACTGTGAGCGTCTGTGTGGCATCATGTTTTTGTCAGATAAATTGGGCTGAGTTTGCAGCGCAAACTTGTCGAATCAGCAAACATCTGTCTCCCACTACACTACCACATTTACACTTTCATTCACACACACACACACACACACTAGGGAGTTGATTGGAGGAAGCCTTTGATACATAAAGGAAGAGAAGATGTGATCTGATTTTCTGGCAAAAATGTCAATGTTTTTCTAGCCTAATGAGAGATGCCTGCATACACACAAGTGAATGCACAAACACACACACACACACACACACACACACACTCACATACCACCCCCCTGCCTCACTCCAAATACATCCAAATCACACACAGCAAACAAAATGCTGATGGTGGTTAATGAGGCAGATGCCTCTGAGTAAGAGACAGAGGGGGGTAAGAGAGACAGAGGGAGAGAGTTGGCTTGGCCCGGGGCAATGAAACAGACAGCTTCTGTCAAATAATGAGACACTGACACCACATTTAGCAGGTAACCTTTTGTGATGATGCATCACACACTGAACTCTGAATGACATCTGTTCCTGTAGAAAATAACTTTGGGCAAACAGTGGATAAACTAAATATTGACTGTTTCAGACTTACCTGTGTGGTTTCTAGTCCTGCCAGCAGCATGACGCTATGGATGAGAATGTTGGTCAGTCCACCACTGCTGTCCAGACTGAAATATCTTAACAGCTATTGGATGAATTGACATTGGTCACAAGAGGATGACTCCTACTGACTTTGGTGATCCACTGACTTGGCATGTAGCACCACCATGGGGTAACGTGTTTTTATTTTATTGTAATGTCTCAACAACAATCGAATGCGATGATAAGCAATGCTATATATATGCCTTATGCTAATTAGCAAATGTTAGCATGCAAAACTAAGATGATGTATATTGTAAACACTGCTCTTGCTAAACATGTTACCATTGCCATCGTGACAGTTAGCATGACAATGTCACTACTTCCTATAGCCTCAAAGGGCCGCTAGTACGTAGACTCTTGAAAAGGTCCACATAAATACAAACAGACACAAATACACACCCTGTATTGTATCAGAGGAGTGTTTACTGAAGCTATGCCGTGTCAGGATTCAATAAATGGAAAAGTGCTCCTCTCTCTGATGCCCCTCCTTTTACAATTCTCTCAGCAGACAGCAACACATTTTTACATTCGGAAACTTGTGATATAAACCTCGACTTAGTGTCAGAAATGGACAAGCTTTTCTATTTGCATTCACTGCCACAGAGCGAGGCCTGTAGATGTTCCCAGTTGTGACAAAGGGGATCGATCATAGGGATAAAAAGGACACAGTTTAGGGCTGAATCCACATTGACTGATGGTAGACTGAGCAGTAGTAATTTTAACCCTAAAAGACACTCTTGTTATATTGAGGAGGGCAGATCAAATCAAATCTTTCTGTCTCCATGTCTCAGTGGGAGGCGATTGTGGGTTTTTGTCCCCAGATAAGGGCGGGTATAGAGCCGGCTAATCCTGCCCGCTCTTCCATGTAGGAGTGGCAGTGGGGTGTCTTTGCTGCGCGGCCAGCCGTAATCTAATGGGTGTGAGATTGGGCTTTATGCACGGGTGCGCTCACTCACACACAGCCGTAGACACACAACACAAAGTCTAGATTTGTTTCAGGATTAAAGGCATCACCTCAGTGACTGACATAATGCCACAGGCATTCCCACGGCAACCCCGATGAGCTTGTCTGTATGTGTGTGCGTGTGTGTATGTGTGTGTGTTGCTGTATTTCTAGGTGCTGCTGACGAGAAATACATGGAGAAAAGGAAGCAGAAAAAGCACAGGAAAATGAGAAGAGACAAATCCATGCACATACACACACATTCCACTCAGTCCCACTAGAGAAGCAGCTGCCCAAGTTGGCAGGCCATGTCCCTCTCATTATGCTGGCCAGTCACTCGTGTCTCGGCTCTCCCTCCCCTGCTGCTGCTGCTGGACAGGTAGCATCTGACACACATTAGCCTGCTATTAATGACTTCTGCTGCAGCCATTATCACACACTTAGGGAGAAACATCCCCGGGGTGCCATTTTTGCAGTGACATGCATTATATACTCAAAACCATCCGATTTTCTCAAAGTTTTGCAAGCAAAGCAATGTTTTTATAAAACACCGCTTTGGTGTCATTTCACTGACAACTCTTTCAGGGCTGCACTCCTTCGGTTGATCATCCTCCTGTTTCTCTTCTTCTTTGTCAGTTGTGGGTGATGGTACCTCAAGATAAGTCCAGGATTTCCGTGAGTTGCTCCCAGAGGTGACTCTTAAGGAATGTGGGCGGGTGTGGCCCATGGACCTCCCACATCAAATTGATTGTTTACCCATGATCCCCAAGGGAATACCACTGTGGTTAACATTAATCCTACAAGTCTGTGCACAAATAACATGCATACCAATATCAATATCTCCAACATCAACAGCAGGTGTTCAAAAGCCTTTCTCTGCTCCTTGCAATCTAGTTCAGTGTTTGACAATGTGTCTGTCCAGACTTAGGCATGAGTAGATCCATAGAATAGTATTGCTTACAAAGGTCATGGTCAGTTGACATTTCCCCCTCATTTTTTGTCTTTGCTGAAATCATGCTGTGGTCACAGCATCAGACACAGCATACACACGATTCCAGGGTTCACAGCATTTCATGAAAAGTGCATAGGAATCTCTTAGTGTATTTCATGCCATAAGTGAAATCAGTCTTAGAGTGTTGTTATCTTACTTAACAGATTATTCTAATCAGTAACTTGTCTTCATTAGACACCACGCAGGCACAGACTCACTAAGAAGATTAGAACAAAAACTAGTCTTCCATAGCTGTGTAAACAAGTCTAATAGGGAAATACAACAATATGAGGATTCAAATTAGATAGAAACTCTATCTGTCAGATTTAAGTAAAAATGCCAGATTTGGTCTATTCTAGGTAGTAAAGACTCTGTGCTAGTAGTAAAGACTCTGTGCTGTCAAGGTGTCCTTGACCAACCTGCTGAATCTCAAACTGCTAATTAATAGCTGAAAATGTTACGTTTTGCTAAATGCTACAGTATCGAGTAGAAAAAACAAGTTCCTTATAGAGGTGGCAAAACAATGGCGCTCTGCAGGACTGAAGAGGCATAAATTATTTAAATGTAATACAGATGCGACTTATTACATCAAACTTTTGGCTTATCTGAAATAGAATTAACTTGAAGAAATATTCACAGATTTTTCCCCAGACTTAAGGCAGCAGAACAAGCTGTAAACAGCTTATAAAATTGATATGGCGAACGTGTTAGCAGACAGTTGTCTGTAGAGAGTAGCATTAGCATGCATTTAGAGTCGTGTTATGTCCATCTGGTTTTATCTCCACCAACTCCTGAGGGATATCTGACTCTTTTAGCTGCTAAATACTCCACATTGTTCACCAGCAAGTTGCTAACTTTGTCTGTCTGCTGTTTGGTGGGGGGAGGTGTACAGTTGGTTTATCAAAGCTTTTATGAGGCGTGAGAGAGAACCGCAACAATAAAATTGCAAGCTGTAGACAATGTACTCAAAGATGACAAACAGTTGATGGTAACTACAGACCTGGGTGATAATTCTCTGTGGGTTTGTCACTACAGGAGACAACATTCATATTATAGGAAGTAATATTTACCTGCTCTCAATATAAAAACATTGATTCGTGCAGCTTTAAACATGAAGATGAAATCTAAATATTCCAGATTCTCTTTCTCCATTCCTGGACCTTTATATCTTCAATTTACTTTTGGGATTATGGTATTGATAACTCTAGAAATACAAATAGATTGTCTGCAGTTGAGTTTTATTGAAATATTTCTAATTAATTTCTGTTTAAACTGGACAGAAAGACAACCTAACATGGAGCCCACTATGCTCTCCTGTATAAACTGATCATTAAACCTCTGCTCAGTGGTTAGTTTCTGATAATGTCATATGAGCCAAAGATAAAACAAACCACAGACATCTATTTAACCTGTAAAACCTACATTCCAGTAATATATACTTATTAAGACAATAATAGTCATTGATAAGCAGAGCAGCGGGAAAATGGACCATTATCAGAGTACATCAGTGACTCAGAGACATGGTACCACACAGACAGAAATGCCATTACTGGTGTTCGGAGTGAAGCTCCATCCACCCTCACTGTGTATGCATGCATGTGCCTCTGTGTGTTTAGTGCATTCATCCATTTAATCCAATTTCAATATTTAGGCGAACCTCCAGCTCTGTGAGCCCCCAGGTTTGATAAACCTCTACAAAAGCACCAGGATGCATTTATTTTCCATTCCACCAAAATGTCATGTTAGTGAAAGCCTCACGAGAGAAAGAGAGACAGATTGTAATGAGTGATGGGAAAAGGGAAAGTTTTGTCCTTCATCAGCCCTCCGTTCCTCTATCCCTCCATCTCATTAAGGATGGATAGATGATCAATAGGAGAGAAGCAGTAGAGGGGGATTAGGATTAGAAATCGATGGCTTTGTTTTCTTCAGCCTGCCAAAGATAAACACTGCCTTAAGACACTGACAACGCAACACAGAGACTTTCACAGCTTTTCATCTGTGTGTGAGAGGGCATGACATTCCCTGTGTGTGGACAGACAGACATCTGTTTGCAGCTTCTCATGCTGAGTTAAAAAGAGACGCTTCGATCCCTTCACGAGATCGAGAGAAAGGGGGTTGGGCTCGGATCCAACTTTGTAGTAGTCTTCTACATAGAGATGCAACCAAGACTCTGTTGATATTTTGCAGACTTTTTGGTCAGTACACTGCAACGCCAGGACTGTTGAAACACACATGTTGAACTGCGTGTGGGAGGTGCAGGTTGTGAATGACAGATCAGAGACTGACTGTGAGTTCACACCAAGTCACCGTTTCAAGACTCTCTGAGAATAGCTGAGCCGGAGATGACTGATGAAGAGGTAGTAGGCTATCGTAATAGGCGCGCTGCAAAGAGGAGTGATGCTCCTGAAAACCTGAGTGGGCTGTAAGGAGTGAGGCAAGGCATTCTGGGTAGGTGAGGCTTCACCTCCCACACAGAGATTCAAAAACATACCCCCCTCTTTGATCTCTCTCCTTTCTCTCTCTCTCTCTCTCTCTCTCTCTCTCTCTCCCTCGTTCCTCTTCTGTCTCTCTCCTTTTCACGTGCTCAGGCTGGCACACACACACACACACACACACACACTGCACGCTCGCCCTGTTTGTTGTGGCTTTCGCCCCACTCTCCTTTGAAAGAACAAAGGCATTTGTTTGTGTTTCCTGCAGATGAAAGCGCAGCTTTGTGATGGCCCATTTCACCTCAGGTACAGACAATTTATAATTTTTCTTGAAATTCATCAAATCTTTTTCAAATGAGAACTTCAGAACTTGGTCTTTATGGTAATCTTTTCAGCTTCCTTTATTTTGATTGAGCTTTTTTGTGTGTGTTTTTATGAGAATCATGATGATATTGTCCCTATTCAGAGTCACAGGTGTCTGATGTGTCCCCAACCTGCACTTGGCAGAAAGCAGGGGTGAGCAGAAGCAGACAGAGAAAGACACTCATATCTATCATAGCTATAGCAATCCATTCAGATATGCATGAGTTTGGACTGTGGAAGACAACCAGAGCAACCTCATATGTGCTGGCTGGTCTGCCCATGACACCCTTATTTCCCATCGGAGCTTAAAGAATAAGTCTACTGATATTTTACATTTTGGTTATTGTCCACAAATCCCATGAAAAGGCAAAACCCAACAATGTGTTAGTCTCTCAGTACATTTTATTAATAAATTTTCCAGTCTATAACTCAGCCCCAAGTATTTTGTACCTATATGTAAATCATTAAAAATGAGTGAAGAACACTTGCTTTTGGTTTAAGAATGACAAAATATTTTTTTCAAAAAGCTGGGCACTGTAATTTTTTAGTAAACATCATTCTAAGAGGAGTAAATGGTGTATCTGTTGGGGACTATTTTTACTTGCAGATTAATACATATTTGGTGCTCTTGAGTAATGGCAGCAGGACAGTGTATGTGTGGGATCAGTTCAATATAATCTACAGTTGTAATAAAGGAACATGTCAGCCAGTGTACTTGTGTGGCTCATTAATGTATTAATAATGTATTATACTAGAAGAACAAACTTAAAGAAGCTTGTTCCTAATAATTCTTTACCTTAGTCAGTCAGTGTGTGTGTGTGTGTGTGTGTGTGTGTGTGTGTGTGTGTGTGTGTGTGTTGTGTGTGTGTGTGTGTGTATGTGTTCAGATGTAGAAGGACAAAAAGAAAGGGGAAAATCAAGGAGAGGGACAATTTCATTTCAGGACAATTGGGCAGATGGCTGCTGATACTTGTCCATCACACATTCCATCATGGCCTGACATGGCTGACTTGCCACCCTGAGTGACATTCACAACTCTGGCTTACGCATAGAGCACACACATGCAGAACCGGCCCAAAACTTTAATTTTGGCCAAATTTGATTTGGCCAAAGGTGTATGTTTGGTCTCAACAAACCAACCCCGACACCTCTCCAAAACAAAGAGATTGACCTTTTAATACTGTCAACCAAACATCTATTAACATAAAAGATCTGTATGAATTTACATTACGAAATCCCCATAGGCAAATGTAATATATGTACATGTGTTGAATTTCCATATATGAAATATATGCACATATTAAGTAAGATCATATATGTATATACAAAATAGCCTATATATGTATAAATTACATGTGAAACCTGTTACAAATTGTAATAATATCATACATTATGTCATGTTATAGTAAAGCATAAAATGTCATTGTATAGCAAGTCATACCTACATCATAGTATAGTAAGGCAGAAAAAATCATAGTATAGTGAGTCATAAAAAAGTCATAGTGTAGTAAGGCAGAAAAAGTCATAGTGTGATAGAGATATTATCTTTGGGATGCTGGCTTGATAGCTCCTTTGAAGACAGGGACTCCGATCAGAGAATAGGGCAGAGCAAGTTCAATTCCCAATAAACGTTAATGGCCACTGGTAAAGCACATACAAGTTATGAGGCACTGGTTAGTGGGTATATGTCGGGGTATATATGTGTGTGATCGTTTGTGCAAGAACGCGCGCAAAGGTACACAATACCGCCGACCCACGGAAAATGCATCGGGTGACAACAGACTGGACTCGAGGAAGTATGACATCATCAACTATGGCAAGTAGGTACGGACCAAACTCCCAAAAAATTATGTTAATGAAAACGAAAACGAAGAGACGTTCAGATACATAGTATAGTAAAGCATAAAATGTCATAGTATAGTAAAGCATAAAATGTCATAGTATAGTAAGTCATGAAGTCATAGTATAGTGACGCATAAAAATGTAATGTATAAAATGTAATGAAATATGATAGTATAGGACAGGATAAAAACGTAAGTAAATCTGAGGCATTAAAATTTCAAAAAACGTCATATTATAGTAAGGCATGAAAGTCTCATAAAACTTTATAACATAGAAAGGCATAAAAATGTCAACAAACATTATAAAAGAGTAAGGTATAAAGGAGTCATAGTATATTAAGGCCTAAAAAGTGAGAAAAAGGACATAGTATAGTGTGGCAAAAAGGTGAAAAAATGGATTAGTGTTTAAGGCATAAAAACAGAAAAAAAAACGATGGCTTAGTATGTTATGGAAAAAAAAATTTAAAAAATGAAATGGCAAAAAAGTGAAAAAACGGTATAGTGTGGTATGGCAAAAAAAGTGAAAAAACGACATGTGTAGTATGGAAAAAAAGTGAATAAACGACATAGTATAGTATGGCAAAAAAAAGTGAAAAAACGACATGTGTAGTATAGAAAAAAAGTGAAAAAATGACATAGTGTATTATTGCATAAAAACGTCAAAAAACGTCATTGTATAGTAAGTTATACAGAAGCCATTATATATTGAGGCCTTAAAAGTGATAAAAAGGATATAGTATAGTATGGCAAAAAAGTGAAAAAATGGCATAGTGTATTAATGCATAAAAACGTCAAGAAACGTCATAAAAGAGTAAGGTATAAAAAAGCCATAGTATATTAAGGCCTAAAAAGTGAGAAAAAGGACACAGTATAGTATGGCAAAAAAAGTGAAAAAACGACATAGTATAGTATGGCAAAAAAGTGAAAAAATGACATAGTGTATTAATGCATAAAAATGTGGAAAAAACGTCATTGAATAGTAAGTTATACAGAAGCCATTGTATATTGAGGCCTTAAAAGTGAGAAAATCGACATAGTATAGTATGGCAAAAAAAGTGAAAAAAACGACATAGTATAGTAAGGCAAAAAAGTGAAAAATAGGATAGTGTATTATTGCATAAACAGTCAAAAAACGTCATAATATAGTAAGTTATACAGAAGCCATTGTATATTGAGGCCTTAAAAGTGAGAAAAAGGATATGGTATAGTATGGCAAAAAAGTGAAAAAACAACATAGTATAGCATGGAAAAAAAGTGAAAAATAGCATATTGTATTAATGCATAAAAACATCAAAAAACATCATAATATAGTAAGGCATACAGAAGTTATAGTATATTAAGGCCTGAAAAGTGAAAAAAACGATATAGTATAGTATGGCAAAAAAGTGAAAAATAGCATAGTGTATTAATGCATAAAAATGTCAAAAAACGTCGTAATATAGTAAGTTATACACAAGCCATTTTATATTAAGGCCTGAAAAGTGAAAAAAAGGATATAGTACATTATGGCAAAAAATGTGAAAAAACGACATAGTGTATTAATGCATAAAAACGTCAAAAAAACGTCATAATATAGTAAGTTGAACAGAAGCCATAGTATATTGAGGCTTAAAAAGTGAGAAAAAGGACGTAGTATAGTATGGCAAAAAAAGTGAAAAAACGACATAGTATAGTATGGAAAAAAAGTGAAAAATAGCGTACTGTATTAATGCATAAAAACGTCAAAAAACGACATAATATAGTAAGTTTAACAGAAACCATAGTATATTAAGGCTTAAAAAGTGAGAAAAAGGACGTAGTATAGTATGGCAAAAAATTTGAAAAAACGACATAAAAATGTAAGGTATAAAGAAGCCATAGTATATTAAGGCCTAAAAAGTGAGAAAAAGGACGCAGTATAGTATGGCAAAAAAGTGAAAAAATGATATAGTGTATTAAGGCATAAAAATGTCAAAAAACGTCATTGTGTAGTAAGTTATACAGAAACGAATGTATATTGAGGCCTTAAAAGTGGATACAAAAGGATATAGTATAGTATGGCAAAAAAAAGTGAAAAACAACATAGTATAGTATGGCAAAAAAGTGAAAAAATGACATAGTGTATTAATGCATACAAATGTCAAAAAACGTCATTGTATAGAAGGTTATACAGAAGCCATTGTATATTGAGGCCTTAAAAGTGAGAAAAAGGATATAGTATAGTATGGCAAAAAAGTGAAAAATAGCATAGTGTATTAATGCATAAAAATGTCAAAAAACGTCATAATATAGTAAGTTATACACAAGCCATTTTATATTAAGGCCTGAAAAGTGAAAAAAAGGATATAGTACATTATGGCAAAAAATGTGAAAAAACGACATAGTGTATTAATGCATGAAAATGTCAAAAAAACGTCATAATATAGTAAGTTGAACAGAAGCCATAGTATATTGAGGCTTAAAAAGTGAGAAAAAGGACGTAGTATAGTATGGCAAAAAATGTGAAAAAACGACAGTATAGTATGGCAAAAAAGTGAAAAATAGCGTACTGTATTAATGCATAAAAACGTCAAAAAACGACATAATATAGTAAGTTTAACAGAAACCATAGTATATTAAGGCTTAAAAAGTGAGAAAAAGGACGTAGTATAGTATGGCAAAAAATTTGAAAAAACGACATAAAAATGTAAGGTATAAAGAAGCCATAGTATATTAAGGCCTTAAAAGTGAGAAAAAGGATATAGTATAGTATGGCAAAAAAAAGTGAAAAACAACATAGTATAGTATGGAAAAAAAGTGAAAAATAGCGTAGTGTATTAATGCATAAAAACGTCAAAAAACGACATAATATAGTAAGTTTAACAGAAACCATAGTATATTAAGGCTTAAAAAGTGAGAAAAAGGACATGGTATAGTATGGCAAAAAAAAGTGAAAAAACAACATAGTATAGTATGGCAAAAAAATGAAAAAATGGCATAGTGTATTACTGCATAAAAACGTCAAAAAACATCATAATATAGTAAGTTAAACAGAAGCCATAGCATATTGAGGCTTAAAAAGTGAGAAAAAGGACGTAGTATAGTATGGCAAAAAATGTGAAAAAACGACAGTATAGTATGGCAAAAAAGTGAAAAATAGCATAGTGTATTAATGCATAAAAATGTCAAAAAACTTCATAATATAGTAATTTATACACAAGCCATTGTATATTGAGGCCTTAAAAGTGAGAAAAAGGACGTAGTATAGTATGGCAAAAAATGTGAAAAAACGACATAGTATAGTTTGGCAAAAAAGTGAAAAATTACATAGTGTATTAATGCATACAAATGTCAAAAAACGTCATTGTTTAGTAAGTTATACAGAAGCGATTGTATATTGAGGCTTAAAAAGTGAGAAAAAGGACGTAGTATAGTATGGCAAAAAATGTGAAAAAACGACATAGTATAGTATGGCAAAAAAAAGTGAAAAAACAACATAGTATAGTATGGCAAAAAAATGAAAAAATGGCATAGTGTATTACTGCATAAAAACGTCAAAAAACGTCATAATATAGTAAGTTATACAGATGCCATAGTATATTGAGGCTTAAAAAGTGAGAAAAAGGACGTAGTATAGTATGGCAAAAAATGTGAAAAAACGACATAGTATAGTATGGCAAAAAATGTGAAAAAACGACATAGTATAGTATGGCAAAAAAGTGAAAAATAGCATAGTGTATTAATGCATAAAAACGTCAAAAAACGTCATAATATAGTAAGGCATACAGAAGTCATAGTATATTGAGGCCTGAAAAGTGAGAAAAAGGACGTAGTATAGTATGGCAAAAAATGTGAAAAAACGACATAGTATAGTATGGCAAAAAAGTGAAAAATTAAATTGTGTATTTATGCATAAAAATGTCAAAAAACTTCATAATGTAGTAAATTATACACAAGCCATTGTATACTGAGGCCTTAAAAGTGAGAAAAAGGAGGTAGTATAGTATGGCAAAAAATGTGAAAAAACAACATAGTATAGTATGGAAAAGAAAGTGAAAAATAGCGCACTGTATTAATGCATAAAAACGTCAAAAAACGACATAATATAGTAAGTTTAACAGAAACCATAGTATATAAAGGCCTGAAAAGTGAAAAAAAAGGATATAGTACATTATGGCAAAAAATGTGAAAAAACGACATAGTATAGTATGGCAAAAAAGTGAAAAAGTCGCATAGTGTATTAATGCATAAAAATGTCAAAAAAACATCATAAAAATGTAAGGTATAAAGAAGCCATAGTATATTAAGGCCTGAAAAGTGAGAAAAAGGACGTAGTATAGTATGGCAAAAAAAAGTGAAAAAACAACATAGTATAGTATGGCAAAAAAATGAAAAAATGGCATAGTGTATTACTGCATAAAAACGTCACAAAACGTCATAATATAGTAAGTTAAACAGAAGCCATACTATATTGAGGCTTAAAAAGTGAGAAAAAGGACGTAGTATAGTATGGCAAAAAATGTGAAAAAACGACATAGTATAGTATGGCAAAAAATTGAAAAATAGCATAGTGTATTAATGCATACAAATGTCAAAAAACGTCATTGTATAGAAAGTTATACAGAAGCCATTGTATATTGAGGCCTTAAAAGTGAGAAAAAGGATATAGTATAGTATTGCAAAAAAAAGTGAAAAAACAACATAGTATAGTATGGAAAAAAAGTGAAAAATAGCATAGTGTATTAATGCATAAAAACGTCAAAAAACATCATAATATAGTAAGGCATACAGAAGTCATAGTATATTAAGGCCTAAAAAGTGAGAAAAAGGACGTAGTATAGTATGGCAAAAAATGTGAAAAAACGACATAGTATAGTATGGCAAAAAAGTGAAAAATTACATAGTGTATTAATGCATACAAATGTCAAAAAACGTCATTGTTTAGTAAGTTATACAGAAGCGATTGTATACTGAGGCTTAAAAAGTGAGAAAAAGGACGTAGTATAGTATGGCAAAAAATGTGAAAAAACGACATAGTATAGTATGGCAAAAAATGTGAAAAAACGACATAGTATAGTATGGCAAAAAAGTGAAAAATAGCATAGTGTATTAATGCATAAAAACGTCAAAAAACGTCATAATATAGTAAGGCATACAGAAGTCATAGTATATTGAGGCCTGAAAAGTGAGAAAAAGGACGTAGTATAGTATGGCAAAAAATGTGAAAAAACGACATAGTATAGTATGGCAAAAAAGTGAAAAAATTAAATTGTGTATTTATGCATAAAAATGTCAAAAAACTTCATAATGTAGTAAATTATACACAAGCCATTGTATACTGAGGCCTTAAAAGTGAGAAAAAGGAGGTAGTATAGTATGGCAAAAAATGTGAAAAAACAACATAGTATAGTATGGAAAAGAAAGTGAAAAATAGCGTACTGTATTAATGCATAAAAACGTCAAAAAACGACATAATATAGTAAGTTTAACAGAAACCATAGTATATAAAGGCCTGAAAAGTGAAAAAAAAGGATATAGTACATTATGGCAAAAAATGTGAAAAAACGACATAGTATAGTATGGCAAAAAAGTGAAAAAGTCGCATAGTGTATTAATGCATAAAAATGTCAAAAAAACATCATAAAAATGTAAGGTATAAAGAAGCCATAGTATATTAAGGCCTGAAAAGTGAGAAAAAGGACGTAGTATAGTATGGCAAAAAAAAGTGAAAAAACAACATAGTATAGTATGGCAAAAAAATGAAAAAATGGCATAGTGTATTACTGCATAAAAACGTCAAAAAACATCATAATATAGTAAGTTAAACAGAAGCCATAGTATATTGAGGCTTAAAAAGTGAGAAAAAGGACGTAGTATAGTATGGCAAAAAATGTGAAAAAACGACAGTATAGTATGGCAAAAAAGTGAAAAATAGCATAGTGTATTAATGCATAAAAATGTCAAAAAACTTCATAATATAGTAATTTATACACAAGCCATTGTATATTGAGGCCTTAAAAGTGAGAAAAAGGATATAGTATAGTATGGCAAAAAAAAGTGAAAAAACAACATAGTATAGTATGGAAAGAAAGTGAAAAATAGCATAGTGTATTAATGCATAAAAACGTCAAAAAAATTCATAATATAGTAAGGCATACAGAAGTCATAGTATATTAAGGCCTAAAAAGTGAGAAAAAGGACGTAGTATAGTATGGCAAAAAATGTGAAAAAACGACATAGTATAGTATGGCAAAAAAGTGAAAAATTACATAGTGTATTAATGCATACAAATGTCAAAAAACGTCATTGTTTAGTAAGTTATACAGAAGCGATTGTATACTGAGGCTTAAAAAGTGAGAAAAAGGACGTAGTATAGTATGGCAAAAAATGTGAAAAAACGACATAGTATAGTATGGCAAAAAAAAGTGAAAAAACAACATAGTATAGTATGGCAAAAAAATGAAAAAATGGCATAGTGTATTACTGCATAAAAACGTCACAAAACGTCATAATATAGTAAGTTAAACAGAAGCCATAGTATATTGAGGCTTAAAAAGTGAGAAAAAGGACGTAGTATAGTATGGCAAAAAATTTGAAAAAACGACATAGTATAGTATGGCAAAAAATGTGAAAAAACGACATAGTATAGTATGGCAAAAAAGTGAAAAATAGCATAGTGTATTAATGCATAAAAACGTCAAAAAACGTCATAATATAGTAAGGCATACAGAAGTCATAGTATATTGAGGCCTGAAAAGTGAGAAAAAGGACGTAGTATAGTATGGCAAAAAATGTGAAAAAACGACATAGTATAGTATGGCAAAAAAGTGAAAAATTAAATTGTGTGTTTATGCATAAAAATGTCAAAAAACTTCATAATGTAGTAAATTATACACAAGCCATTGTATACTGAGGCCTTAAAAGTGAGAAAAAGGAGGTAGTATAGTATGGCAAAAAATGTGAAAAAACAACATAGTATAGTATGGAAAAGAAAGTGAAAAATAGCGTACTGTATTAATGCATAAAAACGTCAAAAAACGACATAATATAGTAAGTTTAACAGAAACCATAGTATATAAAGGCCTGAAAAGTGAAAAAAAAGGATATAGTACATTATGGCAAAAAATTTGAAAAAACGACATAGTATAGTATGGCAAAAAAATGAAAAAATGGCATAGTGTATTACTGCATAAAAACGTCACAAAACGTCATTGTATAGTAAGGCATACAGAAGTCATAGTATATTAAGGCCTAAAAAGTGAGAAAAAGGACGTAGTATAGTATGGCAAAAAATGTGAAAAAACGACATAGTATAGTATGGCAAAAAAGTGAAAAATAGCATAGTGTATTAATGCATACAAATGTCAAAAAACGTCATTGTATAGTAAGGCATACAGAAGTCATAGTATATTAAGGCCTAAAAAGTGAGAAAAAGGACGTAGTATAGTATGGTTAAAAATGTGAAAAAACGACATAGTATAGTATGGCAAAAAAGTGAAAAATTACATAGTGTATTAATGCATACAAATGTCAAAAAACATCATAATATAGTAAGTCATACAGAAGTCATAGTATATTAAGGCCTAAAAAGTGAGAAAAAGGATGTAGTATAGTATGGCAAAAAATGTGAAAAAACGACATAGTATAGTATGGCAAAAAAGTGAAAAATTACATAGTGTATTAATACATAAAAATGTCAAAAAACGTCATAATATAGTAAGGCATACAGAAGCCATTGTATATTGAGGCCTTAAAAGTGAGAAAAAGGACATAGTATAGTATGGCCAAAAAAAGTGAAAAAATGACATAGTGTATTAATGCATAAAAATGTCATAATATGGTAAGGTACACAGAAGTCATAGTATATCTAGGCCTAAAAGTGAGAAAAATGTGATAGTATAGTATTGTAAAAAAAGTGAAAAAACAACATAGTTTATTATGGCAAGAAAGTCATAAAATGGCATAGTTTATTAAGGCATAAAAATGTCAAAAAATATCATAATATAGTAAAGCATAAAGCTGGGCCTGCTATAGCCATTACAGCATGTTTCCCTCTTTGTTTGGTTTGTTGCGTTTTAAAACACACATTACATCATATTTTCACTCATCCACACACCTCTGACACGACTGATGACTCTCTTACTCACACACCCCATTTCTTAATTACCTTGTTTATTCATTTGAGTTAGATAAATCATTTCTCAAACCGCATAGTAAAATAAGGCAAAAACATGTCAAAAAATACCATAATATAGTAAGGCATAAAAACATTATAGTATAGTAAGGCATAGAAATGTAAAAAAAAACTTCATAGTGTAGTAACACATAACAACGTCATGGTATAGTAAGGCAAAAAACATCACAGTATAGTAAGGCAGAAAAACGTCAGACTTTAATAAAACTTAAAAATGGAAAAAAAGGTCACATTATATTAAATCCTAAACATGTTATAAAGAAACCATAGTATACTCAGGTTTAAACACCATAAAAATGTCAAATAATATCATAGGCGTTAAAGGCATAAAGGTGTCAAAAAACGTCATGGTATAGCACTGCATAAAAATGGGAAAAAATGTCATAGTATAAGTTATATTACAATAAGACATAGAAATGGCAAAAAAAAAATTGTACATTAATGCAAACGTCATAGTATAGCAAGGCACAGAAATGTCATACAATGTCACCGTATAGTAATGCGTGAAAAGTAATATTATAGTGAGTAATTAAAAAGTAAATGTATAGTCAGTCTTAAAAAGTCATACTATAGTAAGGCATAAAAGTCATAGTATAGTAAGTTATAAACACATCATAATATATTAGGGAACAACAAAGTCACTGTATAATAAAGCATAAAATGTCATAGTATAGTATAAAAATGTCAGACATAAAAAAGTCATAGTATAGTAAGGCAAAAAAAGTAATAGTATTGCAAGACATAAGAAACAAGGCACAAAAATATCATATTGTAGGAAGGCACAAAAATATTATAGAAAGGCATAAAAACATCATAGAATAGTAAGTAACAAAAAGTCATAGTACAGTAAGGCATTAGAATCACCAATTGACATATTGTGCATGTCATTGAATTGCATACATTTTACTTCAGTTTTCCCTTTATATATATCTATATATATGTATATGTATAGAGAGAGAGAGAGAGAGAGAGAGACTATGTATTAAAGGAGATAGCTAGATAAGATTCCAGTGAGATGTTTTGGTTGAAGCCATATTGATTCTTATCTGTTTTATTCCAATTTATTTTTAGCAGCAAAGCCTCTGCAGAGAAAATAAAAAAGCCAGCCCCAATAAAGCAATCAACATCTCATATCATTATGTTTGTGTGTGTTTGTGGAGGGTTGAGGTACGAGGCTTTAAATATGAGCTTCTATTTTACGATCCATCAAAGAACACAATAAAATTCATTATTGCCTATAGGTAGCTCATATACTGGCATGTCTTTGGGCAATTTAATTTTACAGTGCAAGGTAGAGTTTTGAATTTTCAAGTAGCCCAAAATACTGTATGGGATTCTACTCAACATGAGGCAGGATTGAGAATTGTATTTTCTGAGACATTGTGGTGCCATCTAGTGGGCTAATTTTGCAAATAACATTTTACAAATATATTCTCCTTGAAGCTTGTTCGTGAATGTGATCTCATCATAGAAAAACACTCAAATCAACCAAAAAATATTTATTACACAATATAATCTTTATTTTCTTTTACACAGTGATCAGCTACAAACACTGTTGCCTATAAACAGGCATTTTAACTGCAGCAGACTCGAATGATATGATAACTTATAGCAGTTCTTACTGACACGGACAGGAAGTTAGAGTATGCTTAGTCTTGTTTCAGCAAGTACAACCCTGTATGAAAGACAGTAGATACTGTCTGTCTTTTCTCACTAAACTGTATGGAAAAGCTCTGTTTGTTTAATTTGGTAAATTAGGATTAATCCAGCGTCATTAAAGACTGGGATACCTGTATTTCATATTTCTCACACAGCCAACATGCTTATAGCTGGTTCAGACCTTCATGGCTTATAACAACAACTGGACATTACAACTTTTGACGATATGACAAATAGGCAGGACAGAAAAATCTTGCACTTACATGTCTCCCAGTCACACATCATATGCATGCAAACACATGCACACAGAGACAAAAGGGCGTGTACATACTTACATGCATGTGCTTAAGCACGCAGAGTTTATCTACAATTTACAAAAGATAATTTGATTAATTTTTTTCCTTTGCTCTCTCTTGATATCTGTTATACTCCTGAAAAGGTGTAAATGCATGGCTGCTAAATTGTTTAAACTCTGCTTCAAAGATTTGGTATTTATGCACAATAAAATACTCTGTATGTTTATATTTTTATGTTGTTTTTTTTTTTTTAAATGATTACATGTGACCGAAATATCAAAAACAGTTATGAAAATGAGTTTGTCGATAAGGCATTTTGAATACAACCACTCATTGTCAGATCAAAGTTTCTTCAATGGACCACCAAACACCACTGGAAAAACAGGACGCTGTGCGTACACAGCACACAAAACATTAACTGTGTTTGAGTGTGTTTTCACACAATAACTGATGACAAACAACAAAACATATACAATGACAAAAGACCTCAGCCACATGTAGCCTCTTTGATAAAGTGCTAAAAATAAAATTATATACAGCTTTGACATGCCGCTAGTGAAAAATAAATGCATGAATAAACTCAAACTCAGTCAAAAAGAGGAATTGATATCACGTACTGTATGTCCATATTGCATAGCCAGAGCTTGCACAGTGCAGCGAAACTCATGAGCACTAAAAACCTCCATATCAGGCAGCAGGACTGCAAGGATACCTGACTTAACAGCCACCAGAGTCATTCACAATTGCTTTATTTCTCCACTTGATGTCGGTCAGATTGTCCATGAATTGATGATTTAACATTTTTGTTTATTTTTATGTTATGATTCTCCATGCATTTGTTTTAATGTATATTTGTGTTCGTGTTCTTGTATTCTTCAATGCTTCTAAATTCATTCCTGTAGTCTGTCACGGTTGGCAAAGCGAGCTTCCACATGCAGCTTGGGCATCCAGCATTAAGTCTTCATAGTGGCTTCCTGGTGGCTTTATTATTGAAACCTTGCAGCCTCTGTATATGGAGATGGCCTCTGGCTCCACCCATCACTGCTGTCTCCACTGTGAGAGAAGTAGAGCAAGAGAGAGAAACAGAGGATTAAATAAATAGATGCTAGAAGCAACAACTATATCCACTCATCTGCGTTGCATTAACTGTAAATCATGAATGAACTGTACACTTACCGCCTAACTCTCCCCATCTGAGCCCCTTCTGGACTCTGAGCCTGGGTGCAGAGGAGAGTACACCCAGCTCCTATCGTCCTGAGTCTGCTGATGTTAAATTCAACCAGCAAACGGCAGCAGCAGGGGAAAGAAGATGAGAGGAGAAGAATGAGAATTGAGTTGGAGAAAGATATTTATATTATAAATATAGATAAGAACATTCTCCAGACAATGAGTTGTTTAAAGCTGAACTGTGCAATTTAACATGTTGGGAGCGCCAAAGGACCCCCACATTCATGTTTCAACTGCATACAGTGTGCTCATGGTCAGTATGTGATTGGTTATTACTGTTCCGAGGACAATTTTCATTTTTGAATCTAAATCTGAAGACAGTTGTAGGGTTGTTTGCTTATGTTGCCAGCACTTTCAATCACATCTGATCTCTGAAACTATAGCCACACATACTTAATAAAACCAGGTTTTCAGGCGCTTTACAATGTGCCAAGTGCAGCTTTAATAAATAGGTAATTTTCACCGTCAGGCAGAGGATTTCATTCCAGCCAAGCACTGACAACATTAATCAGCTTGTCAGCTCCTCTGTGCTACCTGGGAGCTCGAGGGCAGAAGCGTGAGGGATCACTAAAAATACAAAGTCAATACAAGTGACAGTTAACTGACTGCAGGTCCATGATCCTCAAACATTTAATTTACTGTTTACCGGACCTGTGATACATACAGATGCAAACTCCATTTAAATGCACAAAATGGCCCTTCAGAAGCTGCAGTTTGTACATGTAGTATTTTTTTTTTGCAGACTTTAACACTAAATAAATCATGTGAAATCCACTGTAGTTATCCTTTAAGTACTTCTGAAGATCCATAAGCGGCTGTGCTTGTGACAGTCCCAGTGGAACAGTTACCAGCAATGCCTCTGCATGTGGGAACATCTTCTAGCATTACAAATGACTCGAACTACCTCGGTGGTGACTTACATTGTAACTCAAGCTAGAGTTTAGCTTACGACGGCCAAGAACTGGAGAGTACACCCAATATCTGCCATCTGCATACTGATGGATGGACACACACACACACACACACACACACACAGATGAACACACAGATGCTTGTAATGTGTCGACAGGAAAATAAATGGAATTGAATTATTATACAACAAAGGAGAAACATAAGGGATGGTGTGAAGCAGTTATTACAGAGGCTAGAAAGAAAAGAAAGTGAAAATGGAGTATGAATGCAATGATGTAGATTCATCAGCAAAAATTCACACAAAAGACTGAGTTATGGAGAGCTGTGCATGACATTGACAGGCGCATGAATGCAGATTGACAGATATAAATACATCATGCTGTGCAGGAAAGACAACCCCAGTGTTTTGTTGGTACATTCAAAAGCATGAACTATGACGGGTGGCAGCCTCGTGCTTCGGGAAAAAGCATTTTGAACAGCGAGAGCAACCCCATAGTACGTGCATACCGCAACACACACGCCCTGACCCCTCACCATCATAACTCTACCACGCTGTCCTGACTGGGCCACTGCAAAAGACCCAGTAGATCAAAGAAAAACAAGAAGAAAAAAATATCTTTACTCTCTGGAAGTGGATTCATCCATTAATGGTATAATGTATATGTAATTATACTGTATATTCTTTATTCTGTCGGTCTGGTAAGATAATGGCAGTTCACCTTTCACCTCACTTTTATTTTGTTTCAATTCTGCGACTGAAACTGGTTCATAATCTAACTTTGAACATAAAAAAAAAAACTAAAGCACTGAAACATGATTATGGGAACTTACAAAGTAGATGTCGGACACCTGCACCTCTCCATCCAGTGAGTTGTGGCTGCTGGACACAGATAGTTGATTGCATGATGTACGTGGTGCCCGCTGAGGCACCTGGGGGCTCGGAGGGACAGAGGAGAGAGGCGTTGAGGGGAGATGGTGAGAGGAGCTCTGGGTGGAATAGTGAGGAGATGCAGGGCAGATGGGAGTGAATGCTGAGGCAGGAGGGAGCGTGGAGGCGTTTGCTGAGGTGGGAGGTGTGGATTGTGTGGCTGAACGAGAGATCAGAGGAGAAAGAGTGGAAGACTTAGCAGCTGTGGGAGAGGTGAGTGGTTTGGTGGATGGACGGATGGATGAAGTAAGTGTGGCGGATGACTGCCCAGCTGATTGAGCAGTGGAGGAGGAGGAAGCAAAGGAAGGAGGAAGGGTAGAGGAGGAATATGCGGAGGATGGAGTAACAGAGGGAGGGGTGGATGAAGCAAAGACACGGGGCTGATGATCAGGTGACAGATGGCTGGGAGAGGTCATTCCTGTCATCTGTGTGAGCTCTGTGCTCTTTGGGATTTTACTGTATGAGGCAAGATAAAGAACAAAGTTAAAATACAGTTACACAGGCAGCTATGGACATTAGCCTAGTATTTTCATCCTTTATATGTGTGCACCTGAGCTCCACCTCCACTGTTATGGTGTCCTGCTTTTCCCCATGAATCTCAACTATCTCTTTTTGTGACCTGAAAATACATGAGAAAACAGAGGGTGTGAAAAGCGCAGAGCAGCACATATGAGGAGTGGCAAACTTAAACAATACTCATACAAGTATTCTGACCTGACCACACTCGGTGAGTGCATTTGTCTCCTGTAGCGTGGGTGCTCTGGTGTATCGAAGGGGGTGGTGGGTAAGGAGTTGTTAGAGGAAAGCGTGGTAGCGATAGATGCTGTGGTTGCATCTTCAAATGAAGGAGGAGTGCAGGGTGGTTCTCTCCCTGAGTGGCATGATTAAGTAAGAGATTGTGAGTCATGTGCAGGAGAGATGAAAATATAGAGAAACGAAAATGAGTAACAGAACTTAATTGCTTTAACATAAATCTGCAAACTAAAATTAGACATATACAGAAGCAGAAGTACTGTATGTGTGTTTGTACCACAGAGTGCCTCAATCATTCACTCAAAACTGTCATGTAGTTGTATAACACTACACCTGAGACAATTGCTGTCAGCTCTGAGAGTACTGCTGTCTGTGCAGTTTTGCTTGACACTATATTGGGGATGTTTACTGTAGTTCTATTATTTATGGTGTACCTGTGTACATTATGGTTTCCTAAAGTGTGGTGGTTTTCTCTGCACATCTAGTCTCAATTTCTTCTAGTTTTTTTTTTAGTTTTACTTGTTTTTGCTATTACTGTTATTCTGCTCCTGCACTTTTTTCTCCACAAGGATCAATACAGGTTCACTTAATTTCATTTAAAGAGAAAATGCAACACTCAAGTGCAGACAATTGAAGCTAATAGTGTGCCAAGTTCAGAAAGGGAACAAGGGAAAAACAGCAATCACTTGTTCATTCTATTTTGTAGTATTTTGTTCCAGCAGCACTCACATGTTGCTTAGACATTTCCTCACGACCTTAAATGAGGGCAGCTAGCCTTGATAAAAAATCCCAGACTAATTAGTTCAAGTCTTTTTTTCTTTGAAATTAATCATCCCATTTTCACTTGTAATGAAAAAAGACAACCTGGACCTTGTGGGAAACATGTTTCTGCTTATATCACCTGCACCTGCTCATTACATGTCAAAACTTAATACCACTGTGGACTAACAGAGTTTACAACAAGTCCTACCATTGTCCTCCAGCATGGGGAAGCTGCGAGCTCCTCGTAGGTTCTCCAAGTTGTCAAGGTTTTCCTGCCTCTCATCACTCAATGAGGGACGCTGTCCAGCTGAACTGGTACCGGCACTGGACTTGGACATGGAGAGAGCCCCACGGCCCCTTTTAGATGGAGAGGATCGCAATGCTGTGAAAGCAGGGGAAATTTTACTTGTACTCTCATTCCAGAATTCCAACAATTATTATGGAAGAAAACAAAAATAATTCCTTATTGGCATTGTTGTCATCAAACATAAGAAAGTAGAGGAGTGTACGGTTCATGCACATTTGTAGACTCACAGCAGCTCTTCTTGAAGACAATGGTGCTACAGAACTTGTAGAACCTCTCAGCATAGAAACCAGGTCTGTGAACTGACACCGTGTCCTGTTGGGGGGCAGGGACAGCAATGAAAAAAGGAAACCAGGCATTTTTAATGATGTTGATCTTTTCATTGACAATGGAAATGAAGGTACTCTCTTATTACATGAAAGACAAACATAGAGACAAAATACGGTTGTCCTTGGATACAGACTATTACACAACAGTTGTGTGAAAGCTACTCACCCCATCATGGATAAGGGACTTCCAAGAGTGCTCCAGCTTTTTAATCAGTCTGTCAGACAAGACAATTAAATTATTTAGCTCATTCAGTGACTTACTGTGGTTACCTGGCAACTCGGGGCTGAATCAGAGGCTACAGTGCCACTTGGAATGTCAATGTGAATTTTAAGATCTGTTTTAAAAGACTGGATTTCATGTTACGACCTTCACACCTCTGTATGTCCACACTTCACAGACCCCAGTTCTGTTTCCCCTCCATTTGTATTTATCTAAAAACATTGTGACATGCTTTGGACTGTTTTTTCTCCTTGATCTCTTGCCATCTTTTACTATTTCTTGCAGGGGCACCAAGCCCATCCACTAACCAGCTCCTGAATTTGAAGCCAGAGAGAAATCCAATATTTGTCATTTAACGCATCCTGAGGTGTCCAATAAAAGACTGCCTGAAATCAGTGCAACCTTGCAGAGGGCATATAAGTGTATATACAGTATGTACAGCACTTTCAAAATCAACAAATCATTAACACATTAATTATAATACTTTGGATTTATCACCCTTTCTTACCATTTTTTAAGTTAAGGGCCTCATTCATTTTTCTTTAGGTTTACTTAAGAATATAAAATGTTGGAGGCATGTAGAAGACATCTGGCATTATGGGAAACTCTAAAAGTTCTGTTTATGCTGGAAGAACAGCAACATTTTATGTATTCATTTCCTGAAATTACATTGCACAACTGTAAAACATCTTTAACCTCCTTAACCTTTAACCTTAACCTTTTTTGTTGCCTACCTGTAGGATTGCAGAATATCAATGATACCGATGAACAGCAGAAGGCGCTCTCCTTTACCACCAACAGCTGGAATACCTCCCATACTACAGTCAGAGAGGAGAACATTACCATCATTTGAATAATTTACTGTGATGATAACAGCAAACTTGATGAAATGGTGACATACGTGTCATCATGGTCCAGCGTATCCCTGCACGTGGAGCCTCCCTGTATGGACTCCATTGCAGTGGAATATAAGGCTCTCTGGGCTGCAGGTTTTTTCTCATCTCCACCACCTGCAGGTGAGCCCTGGGACTGAGACTCTCTCTCTGCTTGGGTCTTGTTGTGGACCCCGAGCAGCAAACTGTAGTCCATAATCTTAAAACTCTCCAGAACCTAAAATGAAACACACAGGAACACGACATTTCAAAACATTTCCCAAGCTTCCAAGAAAATGTATAGATATAATTTCACAGCCAAGGGCATGGCCAAAATTAACATGTACATTAAAAATACATAAGCCATATAATCTATTCTTTTATTCTACCTTTTAATTGCTCTATAATTCATCTAATAATAGATAAAAAATAGTTAGATACTTTATGTGTGGTTGGCTGTGCTGCTCTGTAGACTGTTAATCTACTTATGGCTCTCACCAGACAGTCTCTTTGCAGAGTTTTCACCAGAGCACTGTATGTGTCTTGGTCCAGAATGAGACCATCAGGAACGTCATTCAGAAAGTCCAGGTCTTTAAAAGTGGGTTTGGATTTCTCTCTTTCCTTCTTAGAAGCTCGTCTCTTGTATGTGGAGCCCTTCAGGTCAAACTTGAGGTGCATGCGTACAGAGCGTGGTAAAATATTGTTCATCACAACAACTCTGATGTTCTTGCCCCCACACTGGACACAGTAGAGGCCGAAAAACTTAGGCAGTAAAGTTCGGGGGTTCTGGTTCAAGTTCTGGAGCGGGGTTAGTGCAGTAGACATAGGAGAAGAGAGAGGGAGAAATAAAGAAATGTTATTTAGTAATAAGACATACAGTCCTTTGTGGTTTGGCCCTAGTACAGTGCACCTGCCGCACAGCGTGACCCACCCACAGGCCTCAGCCCTGTGTGTCTCTGCTGTGTGCATGCTTAACCTGTTAAGGAGTGCTTAGCCTGGGTCTCGGGCAGGTATAACCTCTCTGCTCTTATCTATCACAAAGTCACCTGCTGGCGTCACTGCTGACTGAGGCCGACACCAAGAGGTAGGATAAAGAGGATAAAGATAAGTACAAGTTTCAGCTGCTGCTTTGCTCTTAAGCATGCGCTCATGTATACAAACACCCTATACACCAAAAACTCTCAATAGACATACCATTAAAAAACCTATGGCAAGGATTTTAATTTTTAAAAAGTGCAAAATGCTAATTTTGTAAAAATTTTTCAAACTCTTTATACTAAATATTAACAGTGTGCAAATGAAATGATTCTAATGAGTGAAAGACTCAGTTTGACTTACCATATAGTATCCAGGAAGCAGTTTCTGTAGGAACTCAGCCTCCTTGTGCAGGACAGTTTTGATGATAAACTCGTCATCACGGGTTACGTAGAATATGGAGCCACTAGCTCCTGGATTTGTCAACTCGATGAGTGGCTCATTACATAGAGAATACTAGACAGAGCAGAGACACAGAGGAACAAACATATATTAAGATTTGAACTGGTGTCTTGCTTTAAGTCATATAATTTGACCAAAATTTTTTGAAAAGGCTGTTTCAGTATAGCCATAAAAGCAGACTTTATTTATTTTCAAGCTTGCTTTACTCGTTTAAAAGGAATAATCTGTCCCTCTGGCAAAGGAGGGCGTTAAAAATGTCATTAAATGTCACCCGAGTTTGTAATTTCATTTGGGTGCTGCAGGGTTGCACTGTTAATGTTGGATCAAATAGAGCTTTCAAATAGCCAACCAAAAGACTAATCTATCTACCCACTCACATGGCACAGCACATCGGCAGCAAAAAGAGAACTTTGTTTTAAAAGTGCAAGGGCGTACTCACTGCTGAGTAGAAAAAGGCGTTCTGAGTGTAGGTGGGAAGTATTACATCTAGATTATTAGAGTGAGTGTAATGTGACATTTATGCACTAACATAGTATTAGTAATCCCAGTGAAGTTTCTAAACTGACTGTGGTAATGCTGATTCAAGCTGGTGCTGAAGATATTGTTGATTATCAGGAATTTTGTTGAACTGAAGTGAACAATATTAAACTTCACATGTAGCAGCCCAACATCAACACTTCAATAGGATCAGCAGGCTTAAATTCACACTGGATATCTTACAGCCATTAAGACTTTGTAAACAAGAGACTTAAGATGACTTAAGGAAAATACAAGAAAGCACCCATTGCTTTTTGTTCATTTGGCTTACTAAGTAATTCAATGTTCTATGGCTTAGGCGAAACAATGCAATTATACCACTACTCGACCCCTCCACCACCAACACAAACACACGCAGACACAAACATAAACTACTTGCTGACTATCTGCTGCCACAACTTGGAGTTTAAAAAAGACATCTTTAGTCTACTAATCTCCCTCTGGCACAGGTAGAATATGAGCTTAGACATGCAGCTGAGCACACTGTATGTCACTGCGTGCGTGTGTGTGTGTGTGTGTGTGTGTGTGTGTGTGTGTGTGTGTGTGTGTGTGTGTGTGTCTGTGTGAGGGGGTGGTGGGTGTGTGTTTGTGTGTATGTACCATGACATGCAAAATATATGAGGGCATGTGCAACAGTCTTTTTTTGTGTTTGTTTGAGCACGATTTTCATTTTATATGTGAGGGCGTTTAATGATCATCCTCACATCAGCACAAGTCTGATGTGACAGGAAGCATGTTTTCTTTGATAACGCCATTGATCATCAGTCAAATACTGTCAGATGGATCCTCACACAAATCTATGTTTGGTTTATGTTTGCTTGTATCATACAGGGTTATCTTTTCCACTCTTACCAAATGAAATGTAACAAGCAAGAGAAAAAAAACTTTTTCAGAACTCTCATTTGACAAATTCCCAATTTAGACAATACAGATGTATGTTTTCGTTGGCTTTGTTATATTCAACAATCAAGTGTATTCAATACAATTTATATACAAAATAATATAATTTTTTTCTTTGTTTTTCTTTCTCAGTCAGTTGTGCAGCAAAACACCAGGAGTTATTTAACTATCAGGTGTTCTGAAGCAAATAATTATTGATGGTGTGCATATGCATTATTGGTGATGTTCTATGTAACAGAAAACATTTCACTTGCACAGCATGTTATAAAGCATTCAGATATTCTAAATGCATCACGAGTCATCCGAGAAAATTAATATCTCACCAAGTAGTCATCTGGTCGTATTCCAAACAGCTCTCGGAAGTAGCGGAAGGCCACAGGAGCGTAGGTTTTAAACCTGAAGTCTGGGAAGTGGTGGGCTGGTGTGAGGTTGCTGCCTTCACTGTGTGAAGCAAGGTGGGGCCATTAGGAAGAGTGAAAGAAGATGAAAGATTATATAAGATACTTCCCACACACATATGCTCATAAATACAAACTACACTCATACAAACGCACCTGGGGAAGAAGATGCTTTCGACCACATAGAAGTCCTGCATCAGCACATCTCTCTCAGGCTTGGAGCTGAGGTTGCCAACAGTATATCCAATGCCCAGCTGGATGGCCCCTTTCAAGGCAGAGGAGGTGGTCTGGAGGTGGAGAACAATGAAAAGAGCAACACACTAAGGTGTGGGTGGAAAGTAGTTGATGAAATCGTGACACCAAGCAAACCTACAAACAGTATATAAGCCAAAAGACAAAGAGAGAGACGGATGAAGAGGAAAGGTCTACCTTCTTGTACGTTGTCTCACCAGAGGCATCTACCCTCCTGTGGCCAATCTTTTTCTCATGGGCTGGGCCCACTCCGAATGGGGACGGCATCTGTCACAAGGAAAGAAACAGGGAGTGCAAATGTATATGTGATATAGGCATTGCATATATTGTACATAATCCAATCAGAAGTCATACACAGCAAACTAATACAGATGAAAGAAGGGAAAGAGAAATTCAAGTGAGTGGGTGTATAGTGTGAAGTCGCCTCTCACCTCTGTTATCTGAGCCTTCTTGGCTGAATCTGTGGACAAAAAAAGAGAGAAGGTGCAGGAGAAACAGGTTCAGAAGTGTCCACAGTGGTATATTATTTAGTGCGATTTAGCAATTAATGATGACTTTGTTTTTGTGATTGGTGATTCTTACCAAGATAAAATAAGTTTAAGGAACATCCACCAGCAACAAGGCAAATATAGATGCTATAGATACATTTCCTATGATGAAGAAATGTGGTAATGTGCAATCAGGTATAATATCTGATCTATACAATCATCTAAATATCCTGAAACACACAGAAAAATGAAAATTCAAACATATAGAATTCCATGACGACTGGAGAAACTTAATCTGCTGATCAAGATGGTGTGATACAATTGAAAGCTCCAGAACAGCTATTAATGGACCTTGTGGTGAGGTTATTGTATCAACATCCAGATCCACATTCTTTAGCTCATTCTAACTTTATTTTGTTTATTTAAAAGGAAGCATGCACAATACATTCGTTGCACTTGATCCAAGCTAATTCGGCAACTACAATACTACAAATTTGACTTCATCAACCTTGTTCCAAATAAATTGGTGGTTAACTCACCAGCAGAGGAATTCAGTGCCTACAGGTTACCAAATGTTTGATAATCCAGAAAGAAAAAAGTCATGCAGAAAAAAACCCTGACTAAACCAAAATCTGACATTCAGCGCTCAGACCACTACAGCATGCGGTCAGTTTTTTCTATTCCTGGATCAGTGAGATTTGCACCAAGAAGGTAAAAACTCTATTGGATTGACTTCCTCTCTAATCTGAGTGCTGCCATTGGCTGAGGTCTCCAGATAACACCACTGTCCAATCACGCACAAGGATTAGAAAGAATCTTTTTCGAACCGACATGAAGGACGCAACTGAACTGTGTCTGTATGTTTCTGTTTATTGAAAAGCATGAGTGAGCAGGAAGGGAGAAAATTAATGGGAAAAGAAACAGTACTTCACAGTACTACAAGTTACTTGGTTTAGTGTACATCATGATGTACATCATGATGTTGAATTTCAGGTCACATGAGGGTGAAGATTAAGTGTTGCTGATTGAGCAGGGATAATGAAACTTTAAACCATGTTAAAGCACACAGCACACACTAGTGTATGTTGCTATCACTGAGCCATGACAAAATACAATAATAGTTCAATTATGATTAATATATAATAATGATTTCTCATTGGTGGTTTGTTAGATACAAACAATATGAAACAATCATACAATCTGAACTGTCAAAATTCAAATTTGCATGCAGCATATTTGATTTAGTTTTCTAGAGCCATGTATATTTGTACCTCTACTCCTCTACTTACATGGCAACTGCATTAATAATAAGGCTTCAGCTATACTAGTGTCTGTGAGGCTTTACTTAGGCACAACAATGCTTAGAGCAAAGGCTAAGGCTAACATACTCACAGTGACAATGTTAACATGCTGATGTTTAGCAGGTATAAGTGTTACCATGGTCACAAACTTAGTTCAGCATTTTAGAATGCTAAAATTTGCACAAACACAAAGTACAGTTGGGGCTCATGGGAATGTCATTTGTTTTGCAGGTTTGCAAATTTAAATGTTGACCTCATAGTGGCGCTAGATGAAAAATCAGCGGCTCACCAAAGTTACTAAACTTCCTGTAGGGTGACATGAATGAATGTAATGAATTTCATTCAATTCAGTGGTTGCTGAGATATCTGGACCAAAAGTATTGGACCAACTGACCAGCATTGCCATGAGCATGTAAATTTAAGAGGTGAAAGGGAAAATGTTGAGCAATATTTTTGGTGCATGAAACAGGTTTAGGAAATTGCATCAAAAGGCATCCCGTAAAATCATGGTTACAAAATTCAGCATTCGACTGCTCAAACAAAAATTAGTGAATCCTCATACAGTAATTTCATTTATTTCTTCTTTAATGCCCTTTAGTGCAGTGACAGGCCGCACATGGCTGCCCGCACCTGTAACCTGATTAACGTTGCATCAAAGCCTGTAAGGCAGAACAATGAGAAGGAGTATCCTGGGACAGGCGCACACACAAAGAGTCTCCGTGGGATTAGGGTCATGCCAGAATAATGTGCCACTGAGCTGCAAACAACAAATGGGACTAACTCACTGTAGCATTTCTGATTATTATGTGAGTAACAGACAACATATAAGATGATGTGCTTTCAATGTCTTAAATTAAAACACTAAGGAAATGTACATGTACTGAAAGCTCACTCAGAAAGGTTATTCTTGTCATGAAATATTTCATGTCAATATTAAGAGAAGTATGCCTTAAGGCCTGTGTGTGTCATAGTTAAGAGGATTAGATTTCTCCCTTATCAACTGAGAAAATGGCGGCCTGTTGCTATGACATTAATGCGACACTAAACACAGGAGTAGATTTTGATGCCTTGAGACTCTCTGCACAGACGTCAAATCCAGTGGATTTAATAATAATCATGTGTACGCAAACATCCACTGTATGCATGTGCATGCACATGCAAAGATAACTTGTTGGGCCTGCTAAACTGATGATGATCAAATCTGCTCTCTTTCTTTCTTTCTGCACATTATATTTGCACATAAAACATCATAAACCTGTCATGCATATCCTGTTGTATTTGTAGCCATGACATCCACAGCGATGCCCACAAGGGATTAGTGTGTGGTTTATGTTATAATTCCATATCAGATTATGCAAGGCACTCTTCAGATTTAGCCAGGAAGAGGAAGAGAGATAGTAAAAGGACAGACAGAGGTTGAGGAGAGGAACAAAATGACACCTGAGAGACTACAGCATGTTTACTATAGTGGATGCTGAGCAGCAGCCCATCATGTGTAGGTGTCAAACAAAACTATAGCTCCTGCAGATACTGTACGTACAACTGTGTGTGTAAAACCTACATGCAATCTTATTATGATAATATGTACCATTTTTCTCATAGCAGCTTGTATTTATCAGGTTTTGTGGGACTGTGTGTGCATGCCATTGCACTTTGTGTTTGTGCCAACCTGCAGTGAGCCACTGACACTTTGGGCCATTTACAACTGAGCAGCAGTCACTTGAATCTTGACACTGTTATCTAACCATACAGTTAATTATTCAGTTCCACAGCTTAGATTCCCCTCACTACAATTTTCTGTATCTGCCTAAGTGGCATTTTCGTCTACATTCAAATATGACTGCATGGTAGGAAGCTGCTCACTTAGGTCCATATTCCTTTCCCCGGTGCACGTACTGCCACCGACAGCTGGGTTTGAATAAGCCCACCGCAGTGGTGGGAGTCTTTAACTATTTGTCGCTCTAACGCTAACTGAAAGACATACGAACCGGTGTCCCCCAGGTCAAGCTGTAAGCAAAGGCCGGCGGCCGCTGCCTCGCTCGTAGTCCCGTCATCCCCGGTTTCCGCAGTCCTCCCGTCCATCTCCCGGACGGTTCCTGACGACGACGCGCAGCCGTGTCCTTCCTCAAAGAGAACCAGATGCGTCGGTATGCGCTCCCAAACAACCTAGAAATGCTCTCATTTTACCTTCTTCTATGTTTACTGCTACGGTTACAGACTACATTGCACTGCACGAATGTGTATTTGCTGCTGTGTATTGCCAAACGCAGCGACACGTTCAGGGCCAGCGGTGCCGATCATCTCTGCCGCTGCTGTGCGTCATCACTCTCACGCAACGGCTGATGCGCGTGCCGCTACGGCATCATCATCATCCTGCTCAGCTCACAAGTGACCGTTTAACCGAGAGAGCGTCAACTCAGCATACACCGTGGCCTACCAATTAGAGGCTGTTCCTGACATTTAAATTTTATATTTCATAAGCTTATCAGCTGTTTAGTAATGAACCCGACACTACAGAAAATAATAAAAAATAGCTGAAAAATTATGCATGATACCAAAAAAATAGCTAGTTTTAAAACATACAGCAAAGTTGAATAAGTGGTGATCACTGAGCACGTTAACAGCAGCAGAGATGCTAATAAGCTGTTGCAGCACTAAGAAGAGTGTCTATGTGCCCTGGATGTGATCGAACGTGATGTGATCTTTTTTTGGTTCCAATCCTATTGACACTAGTTTCACTACTCAAAAGATTTCACATAGTTGGTATCAATACTTTAGGGATGGATCTGCCCACACCTACTACACGGTAACGCTTTATTTTATGGGCCTGCTTACTGTTTGATTGATACACTTTTGATTAATTAAAATCTATTAATTGCTTGGGTAAAAATATCAAATTCAATATCAAAAATATTAAGATTGTCTACAGGCAAACATATACAGAGAATATTCACGTATAAAATTATGAATCATAAAATTTTTGGACATACTGTAAATAAATTGCTAAAATCATTGATTAAATTGTGCTTTTGGATAATTCTACAAAGGAAATTAAAAATGTACTGAAGTGGGATTACTAGCACTTACAAGAAATATTAAAGCATTTCTAAGGAAGGAAACTACTACAAAGCATTACCAATGTAAAACCTTGCATTGTCAGTTATAAAATATCTAAACAAACCAGTTATTACAATAAACAATATATTATAATATTCAAATAACAGGCCACTATAGTAACCAGTCAGAAGCCAGTAGTTGAACTTTAGTGTGACTCAGATTAGAGTACTTTAATAAGTGAATCTAAATTGACAAATCAGTTTCCAAGACAGCATTTATTTTCCGATTTCAACACATGATAAGTCATGGTACAATAAAGGGCCCTTTGGCAAATTAAGTGCAAATAATACTATCAGTAGCACAATGGAAATCTGTGAGGTTTATGGCATCCTTTGTCCTTGCATAAAACATTGACACATGCACAAATGTGTCACTTATCGTTCATAATGAACTAAATGGTATTTGTATTAGAAAAAGGAATGGCTGTTTAGAGGCTGAAGTAAGGTGTGAAATGTCTCTACTTTGGACAACTAGTGATGTCCTCTCTCATGGTCTTCTAGGGATTGGTGTGTGTGTGGGCTCTGGCGGTTAGTTGCACGCTGGGAATCATCAGGCTTGTCCTCCCCAAAATTGGGTTTACAGACAGGCCGTCACTGGTCCAGAAACACATGCACACACAAATACACTGAACTCCATTGGAGAGGTCAGGAGTCAAAGTAACACATAGGACACAGTTGTATTAGAGGTATGTGGGTAGGTCCTTCTCCACCACCTGGGAAGAGAAACAAGCAGAAACTTTATTATGACAGAGATGGTTAATGACACCAGTCCAACACCATGGACAGAGATGAAATGTTCATTACAAAACAGATACATATTTCATATAAATAGCCTGAATAAACTTTTAATGGCTGAAATGAACAGTATTTTAACTTAATCAAAAATAGCAGGAAACTATAATATGCACCAACATTATATGAAAGATTTCATACTTCACAGCATGCACAGAAATATTATTAAAAACTAGAGCAAATGCCACTTACGCTGGGATCATCTGTTGGGCCATACCGCTTCACCACTTGTCCTTCTCTATTTATAAGAAACTGTTGAAGAATGAGACATCAAAATATTAGCACAAACATGGATTTTCATACAACTGTGGAAAGAAAATACAGCAAAATTTGACTGTGAATGATTCTTTTACAGGTATACTGCCAACAATATTAACAAATTACCTTAGTGAAGTTCCATTTGATGTTACTGTGGAGAGACAGCGAGAGAAAAAATGTTATTACAATACAACTTTAATCATTAACACCAATACTGCTGTTTCAGCCTTCATGGAGCACAGTGTGTAGTCCACTTGAATTTAAGTTGGCTGCAACAAAAGCGAGTACTTTGTATTTTTCTCCTTCTATCTTCTTTCTTTATTCTGTAGGTCTCACTCATATTTCAAGAATTCAAATTATATTGACCACACGTTGTTAGACAACCATTGTTGACTGTGTAACTTCTATTATGACTGATAGTGTCCAAGGTCCTACAGACAGGAATGAAGGGAGAAGGCTACCTTAGGACACTGCACAAACCCAGTTCCAGACAAGTGTAAGTGAAGAATGACAAAAAGCAAGATATGCATAACAATAGTTGGGTAAGAACATGCGACATCCTCAGAAATTGGTGTGGCACGATTCTGATTCACATGCTGGATTTGTACTGATCATCATTTTGTCCTAAGCCAAGCTTACAATAAACACTTCTGCCTGAGGTTTCTGAACTCCTGGTGATTCTCTTTCCCTTCAGCTCACATGATTTCAACCTCAGTATCAGAGAAAATTATGCAGAGAATATCTATCATGCAGAGAACAAATTCTCACCCCACTCCTGCAGCATAATCTACCCCTCACTATCCATTTATTTGTTCAGTGTAGATAGATACTCATTTTCACCAAAGTATGGCTAAAATGCGCTCCTTCAGTCTCAGTCCTAAAATGTTCTGAGCCTGTTAGGGGTTCAGGAAATTTGCATGTTACAGCTTGTAATGGCTTGATTTTTTGCATACTAGATGATGCCCCCTTTCCCGTTGCGTCTGAACAAAATATTAATCTTATTTCCTTAGCTCAATACACGTATATCATTTCACAATCTCAAACTTTTCTGAACTCATTTCTGGCATCAACTTCAATAGTTCCTTGTCTGTTCCCAACTCAGCCAAACTTGAAAGATCAACTTTTCCATTAGTGTAGTGTCTTGAGACAGTTGGCTTCTTCTTCTAGGCTATTTCCAGTAAAGCAGGGCTCCATGAAATCACTATCACTGGTTAATAAGGAAATGAATAATGATTACATTCCATTACATACTTCTGGGTATGTTGCAATCCATTTTGCAATTATCTGCCCAAACCTGTTTCACATGGGATTAGCCCAGACTTTCTTTATTGTTTTCTTATGCTACTAGTTGAAGACGTCTGAAATTATTTCAGAAAAGTATGAAATTGAAAAATGATGATGTTCTGAATCCTGGACGAGGTGGCATGAAATTACCCCAAAGAAAAATTGTTACTAATTTTGTGAATGTAATGTCATCAAACTTTTTGTTAAGTAAACAAAAAGTTATAGTAGGACAAGAACTCACTTTCCCAGGGTTCCTTTGCCTTTAGGCTGTGCCTTCATCCACTTCCACAAAGGGTGAGCATTGTCTCCATTCACATCAATTTTACTGAAGAGGTCAAACTCTGCATTGTAACCTCTAGCAAACTCTTTAATCTCTGCGTCAGTCCCCGGCTCCTGGACAACACACGCACACACACGCACGCACGAAAATTAGTAATTCAAATTTTGCAAATGAGCTAATACAGCTTTACATGGTATGAATACAATTATCTGAAATGTATCCAAAATATGCAAGAATTCAGGTTACATGCTTGTTTAAACTTAATGGTGTAAAATCATTTAACTTACTTCTATCCTGCCAGATAACATTATTCTAAACCAACAGTGAGATGCAGGAAAGGTTTAAGATGTAGTTTAACAGTTCAAGGGTCATGAATTGTATTAACAACAACATTGGCAATATTCTTGTGATAAAGCACAAAATAAAGAAAATAAAATAAACAAAAGCTGTGTTGTCATTAGGTTATGATTGTTACCTGTCCTCCAAACTGGTTGCATGGAAAGCCCAGGATGCGTAAACCTTTCTCAGCATAGGAGGCGTGCATTCCCGCTAGCTGAGTGTAGTTTACTTTGGTCTTTCCTCATTTAGAGGCTACATTTACAATGATGCACACATGCCCTCTGGCAGGAAAAACAGAAGAAATAAGAGGTTAAATTAAGAAAATAACTCACAAACAACTACTGTCAATTTGTAAATTCTATGCATGAAAACTGTAATATTCAAATCTATACGTATAAGGCATTAATTCCCTAGCCTGTGGAAGAGCATAAATATATATGATATTACGTTTAGATATACACATATATATTACCTGTATTTCTCAAGGGACACATCATTGCCATCAATATCCTTGGCAGAAAACTCGTAGATGGACTTGGCACTCTGCCAGTCTCCCACCTGAGCACACTGCATAAAGGTGAAGAATGAAGACAAAGGTTTGTCGGGGCTAAAGTCCACGAAAGCAAACCAAAGGGCAAACGTAAACTCAAGCCGATACACGCAAGATGAGTCAGACACATGGTAGGAGAAACAAGGAAGTTAACCTCTTCTCTTGATACTCAGTGCACTTTGGCCCATTTGTGTCATAATTAATATCCCTACACAGAACAGGTTTAGGCTGGAAAACCCAGTAGTGTGGCCTGTATGTCTGTCTTTTCAAGAGCTGGAAGTAACAGATTAAAAACTAAAATTTGACAGATTAAACAGCGGCCACGTTAAATCACGGGTTAACCGCTGATTTGAGTAAAAATTAGGAAATAAAAGGGATTACACAAACAGTGGATCTTCTCCTAGTCTGACGTTATGTTACATCAGATTATTACCATGGATTATTAGCTACTTCCACGGCATCTTTAAACCCATATATCTGCGTTAGCATTACAGCACAACAAGCTAATAACGCCAGTCATCTTATCATAACAGGAAAAACAATAAATGTGAGTTAAATTCATGAGACGTAGCTACTGAGTTTAGCCACAGGGTAAACCATTAATTAAACTTCGTCGTTGGACCTCCAAATGAATAACGGCCAAATGCCGACATTATGCTAGGAGCTAGCAGTTGTGACTGCATCAACATCGGACCCATTTGCTCGCTGCACCACATTTAAAAATAGATGTCCTAAATCTGCCCTAGCTTTACGTGTTGTTCAGCACGCAGGCAACGGCACATACATTACCTTTAGACCACATCTAAAAGGAAAAAAAAACGCATATTGTTGTGTCCTACGTACTTACCATGGTTCTTAGTACTCCTCTGCTCCCCACTATACCTAATAACACTGTCCGTGACAAGAGTCGCATGGCGGCGATAATAATGCCCCTTATCACGTGACCTATGGCGCCGCCTACTGGGTGACATGAATATCTTTTATTGACTCTAATTTCTTGGCCACTTGGGTCAAGTTAAGATGGCAAAGATATAAGAAAACAATTGCTTATTTACACATCCAGCAGTTACAGAGCAACATTATCTTTCGTTATCATTCATGTCCATCTGTGTCAGTCCAATAATCACTCTTATGCTCTGTTTTTGGTCTATACCAACTCCTGAGGGAAATATCTGTCTCTTTTGCCACTAAATGCTCCATTATGTTTAACTGTTAGTCTCTGACATTGTCTGCTGTTTTTTGCTGAGTTTGGTGCTGAGTCAAAAATTAGAGTAAAGTTGTGAGCTGGACAGATAAACAATGAGTTGAACCTGACTATAAAGCTCTGTAAAGCCAGGGGTGCTGCAGAATCAGGTGATAATTTTCTCTTTCAGAAGTGAATGTGAAAACAAACTGCAATAGTCTTCACAGTAAAGGTCAAACATCCAAGAGCCAAACACATTTTTGTATGGAACGGTACTTTATACCACTACTTTCAGCTTTTGAAGTGTTTTTTTTTTTGTTTGTTTGTTTTTTTTACATTTTATTTACCATTTTCTTTTAAATTTCCATGTTTCCTTTTAATTTTAATTCTGGTTTAAAATTAAAAAAGATCCTCCATCCTCTTGGATGCAGCACAAGAAGCTGTAAGCAAATCATTGACATATTGTCATCGTATAAAGTTGCTAAACTGTAGTAAGTATACGATAAGATGACATACAGCAAAATATGCATTGTATGCAATAAAAAGAAGATAAATTGCATATCTTAGGCAAGGTCAAAGTTATTCTACTAATGTAGTCAAAAGTAAGCTGCTGATCAGCCTGAGCTCAAAGCCAATTCTTCGAGGCAACCTTTCCCGTAGCTTAAAAACCTACAAAAGACGCACATTTAATATAGAAAAAACATATCAAAACTACACAGCTATTATTGGCTCTCACTCTCGGATCTCATCAAAGGATAAGAATGTATCTTTTATCTAAATAAGCTAACTGTCCTGGGTTAACAGCCAGTACCAAAAGGTAAAACTCTGAACTATAGCATCAAAAAAAAGGAGAAAGTAAAGTGAGTACCAACATACATGAGAAGAATAAGACAGACGTTCTTCCTTTCATAGCAGCCTGATGAGGTGAGGTCTCTGCTCACCCATCCACTGGGGAAGAACCATGTGATGAGATTACTTTGGGGAATATGACAGTTGATTTCTTGTCTAAACATGTTTCTGCAATGGAAAAGTGTTTGCTACCATGGCGACACAGGACAGCAACAGCAAGCAGGTGTATACACACTCATTTAGCGAAAGGCTCATGATGCACACTTATCTGCTCTGTATATTTGATAAGATAATTCTGAATGTTTGCACGCTGTCATCACTGACTACTGTCACACACCAGCTTAAAGTGTGTGACAGGTATGACAAGCCGAGTTTAAATTGGTTTTGTCCTGCATTCAGTCTGAAAATGGAAATGGAACAGAATGGGTATGTAAGGTACTAAAATACAGAAGTTGAGAAACTGTAATGGTACTTGCTTTGGCACATGTGAAACAAAATCAAACTGTATGAAAGCGGCAAGTTCATTTATAAACGGGAACTCAGCAATTGAAGCTGTAGTGTCATTGTTTTTCCAACAGAGGACACTATCTAACTGTAGGAAAGATCCCTGTGCAACGTTCAGAACTGTCATAATTTCATATGATGAGATTGAGATTACAGAGAGGTGTGTCTGAGATTGTATGAAGACTGAAGGCAGTTTTTTGCTACTGCTCAGTATACTACACTCACTGTTAACTAATACATAAATCTGTAAATGCTAACAGGGATCAGCTGACCCCTGCAACTTGTTTGGCTCATACGAGTTCTTTTTTACGGTTGAGTTTTTGTAGAGAGCTGATTTTTAAAGAGATGACAGTACAGATGCCTTCCTCTTATACACAAGTTCATTCGAAACCATAGCATCTCTTTCTTTTTACTGTACTCAAATTAGGCCAAGGACTTACTCTGTTTCACATCCCTGTTCTGGGACATTGCTTTGAAATAGACTCCAGTGGTCTGACATCAGACTGGTGCCACAATTAAAGTCCCCATGAAACAGCATTTTGCTTCTTTAATTGGATGTATTCCCTGTTGAAATTGGTTATTGGAGTGGGACATAACACACAAAGGAATCACTCAAACGTGTTAATCAACAGGTCATCAGTTAGAGAAAGGAGTTGATGTTCATTTATTGGTTGGAATTTTTACTTTGCAATTCTGGTGCATTCTTATTTCAGTTAAGGTTAGGTGTTAGTGTACCATTTAGCACAAATTGGTCTTCACAGAATGTCACATTTCATTTAATCAGAATTTGAAATTTACCATTCATTATTCATTATTGTTTGTCTGATGGTTGTGTGGTTATTGCTGATTGTATGACAAATTGCCCATTAGGGATAATAAGGATATCCTTGATCCTTGAATTTAAAATACACATTTCTGCTCACACTACTATAGTGTATGTTTTGCTGACAACATTATAATATTTTGTAGATTTTGTCAATTATAGAACTTAAGGCCTAAACTTACTCCCATTGTTGGCCCTGGGTTTTCACTGATTTAAGAAACATTAGAAATTACGAACTAAGGAGAAACCGGAATCATATGAACAAGGTACAAAAGTAGACAAGGTAAGAAGTATCCTAGACACCAAAACATTGTATGACGTAGCTCAATACTCAGACATCAATGTTTGAAATCATAAAACATAGAAAAATAATAAGATATCCACTGTGTAATAGAGAACGCTATGTAGCAGTCACTGCTGAGTCTTTGTCACGCCGAATCATAATGTTGTGTCAGATCACCAACATGACACTATTCTGAAACATGGCATTTTAGTAATTACAAGCGTGAAAACTGGCATGGTGACATTCCAGTCCGACACATCATCTATCTCTATTACACTGGGGACACATGAGAGGAAAATGTCTACCTACATTTCTAATTAAATATCACTTTGACTGATCAACAGTGATATGTTTTTTTGTTGTTGTTTTTTAAAGTATGAAATGACGCTAGACCTGTGATTCACATGGGTTTCTTCAATATCATCTTACATGTCATTAGACCATCATCCCTGGCTGAGGTTGATAAAAAAGTGTTTTGACCAGACTGGCATGTGCTGCCCAGCGCTGAACCGTTTGGATCATGAGGACAAACGGCTGCCTGAGGATAATTGAAGGGATTCTGCATGTGAACTCGCAGTTAGTGGTAGCAGTGGGTTGTCTGCCCTCTGACGCGCACACATGCATACGGATGTGCACAGTAAGCGTGTTTGGGTGACGTGGAGGTCATGTCTTCTGTGGAAGAGGCTTTTAATTGGGGTGCAACAAAACACAGGATCTGCCACAGGTTTCCACCTGAAACATCCAGTTCAAAGCTGCTAATTAAACACCTCACAGTTAGCCAATTAAAATTCAGTTCAAAGTGATTCTACTGTAAAAGACATCAGTACAATCAGTGCAGTGTGTGTATGTGTGGAGGAATATTGGGTAGATGCGGTAATTAGTTGCAGCTCTGCCTGTACTGTCAAAGTCTATGCCTCTGAAATAATACTGTAGGTTTGTTGCGCATGTGTTTTCTTTTCTTCTACTGAGCTGTATTAAAATAAATTATGGTGCAATAACCTCACATGAACTGCACAGAACAACTCCTCACTTATTAATTACATTCTGTAACTCAGAACATTTATGTAAAATGCATCATCTGAGGCAGGACAAACGTTAAAATGTATCTGCACCTGCTGCCTGCTGCACACACACACACACACACACACACACACACACACACACACACAAATACCCAGACTCACAAATCCAGCTTTAATTAAAATGATGAGGATAAAAAGGTTGCATGATGACACACATATGTCATCAACAACTGTGCAACAGGCTCACTATCACTTGGAAACTTGATTTAAAAAAAAAAAAAAGGTTTATTTGTTTTGTCTATTTATCTTACCACAGCTCACAGACAGCAATCAAGCAAGCTGCTCCCATCTGAGGCAAAACTGGGCAGCGCGCCAACAGCTGTCATAGGTCAAATATTCAAACATCACTTCATACAAGCTGCAGGCATGTGTATGGAAAGGCCAGGTGTGGGTGAACAAAATCAAGACATGTTGAAATAATTATCGCACCATTTCAGCATAAGCTTATGACAAAAACATGAGAAGACAGGAAACAAGACGACACAATTTTCCCCTTGTTGACGAAGTAAGCGCACACAAAATCTGGGGTTGAGAGTATGCATATTTTTATTTCATCCAAGCCTGAGGATGACATAATTATCTCTGATCTATATTACTGAAAACTAACTGCGCATATATCATGCTGTAATGAATGTTTGGGATGTTTTCCAAACAGCACAAAGCAGCTTTATTGCTGTCATTTGTTTTCATCGTAGATTACGCTGGGTCCTACACCAGAGAGCCGGTTAACCCTGCCTAAGTGATGAGATATCATATTTGTTGAAAAGTGTGGCATAATGAATTGGAAGAGACGGAAAACGCAGAAAAACAAACAAGTTTCATATAAAAAGAAAAAAAACTGTTGCCTAGAAACAACCTCTGCTAAACCTGACTCCCCTAATCACCACCCCCACCCCCCATGACACACACACACACACACACACACACACACACACACACACACACACAGACACACACACACACACACACACACACACACACACACACACACAAACACACAAACACACATACAGAGCTATGTGCACCATGGGAGATAAGATCAGATGCTTCAAGAAAAGTTAGGGTTATTTCTCACTGTTCCTAAGCAACAAGTTTGCTGTTTTCTTGCATTTGCCATATCTCTGCCGGCTCCACTGATTAAAAGTCAGAGACAGAAATTAAGTTGACTTCAAAACTTTAGCAGTTTCCTTTACATTGTAAAGCAGAGGTAAAATTGGCATCAAGCGGGCTGGATGACCGGGAGTTAAATAAAAAAGAAGAAAAGAATAGTGTTCCTACATGAACAAATTCAACACGTAATAAACTGTCAACACATATTTCAAATGTTATATTGACGTGCAGGGATGTCAATAAAAGGGCTACATGAGGAGTCTACACATGCTTGATACCATATCCCTGTGCCTTGAGAGGCATATGAATGGTCTTGCAAATACTATCCAGGTATGCTTGTTGTGCTCACATCAATAACCAAATTAGGATCGCGCAGAAAAGGATCACTGATCTGAACACCTACACGTATGTTGACACCACTTTCTTGCATATTTTAAAACTATGTAACAAAAGGAGTGTATTGAAAACAGATGGCAACCTATATTTGCATTGGCAGAGAATCTTTTACATTTAACCCTCACACTCCAAGGGGCTTGGTTGGCAAGGCAACAGATTCTGCAGTCTGTTTCCCATGACTGCATCTCAATAGTCCAGATCAGCCTCCTCATCCCTCCATCTTCCTTGGAAGAACACAAGTAAGACCAGGCAGGCGTGCCACGCGTCGAAACCTTCAGTGTTATGCTGACAGGCGATTGGCAGCCTGCTCACTACATCCTATAACCATACCTCTCAAATCCATCCGCAGGATCAATTTAATACTGACAGTTTCAACTGCCACTGCTAAACCTGCTTGTAGTCATATGAGCCTTAAATAAATCAAATATTTTATTAGAGATTAGTTAGAAATCTCACCCAACCTTTGAAGTGTTATGTTTGTATACTCCTCAAATATTATATTTCCAAAGATGTTGTTTTCTAAACCCTTACTTGAAATAATCAGTGGGATGAAAATATATTCATTGCAAAGTCCTTCTACACATGGAAACATGAAATGTTTTAAAATTCAGTCACATAGGTGATTTTGAATTTTTCACATAAATCATAGTATTAAGTATTTCTTTATGGGTTGGGTAAAACTTCTACTTCTTATGCTAAATAACAATTTAAAAACCCATTGGACAAATGCATTGTTTTAAAGCTGAGGACTGCACTGTTCTGGAGATATACTGTATATGATTCAATCTATTTATTATATGAGATATAATGTATTCATATCAGGGGAAGAAATACCAAATGCCCAATACAAACAGAGGGCATGCAGTGCATGTTATGTAATATCTCTTGATCATCTTTGAGATGTTTCTATACCATGGCTGTCTCAAAAATCACTCACTACTCCCTATATAGTCCACTATATAGTCCACTTGAGTGTAGAACGATAGGGGAAATAATGAATTTAGCATTAGGCTGCAACATAACAACATGTGAAATGTCAAGGGGTCTGAATACTATTATCTGGCAATAGGAGAGAGGGTGCCGTACATAACACATAACCATCTATTTAAAAACCACCTACTCTAAAAATTACACACGGCGAAGTCAAAAACAGGATAGAAAATGCAACAAATATGAAACTGCTAGGACATTTCCTGAAATAATTATTGGACCAAACAGGTCAGAAAGGTCAAAAAACTAAAAAGTATTCTACAGATTCACCTGCTTGTGATGGCAGATCTTTGTGGAAGAACAAAAGTTGGTGCACAACTTTGTAAATCTGTGCTAGATGGCAGAATGGCAATAACAAAAGACACTCAGCAGCAGCATGCCTGGAGTTGGCACAAAGACAGTAAAAAACTCTTAAGTGACAGACAAAAGATTTTGTGGTCTGATGAAACAAGAACTGAACTCTCAGCTGTAATTGAAAGTGCTATGTCTGGAAGAAAGCAAGCACAGCTCATTAACCATTTTACATGATCCCCGCTGTGAGGCAATGAAGTAGCAACGTCACGCTGGGAAAAAGCTGGTGTTGAGCAGCAGGGATTGGGACACTTGAATATGCGGTAAAAACCAAAAGGAAAATGAGAAAAATCTTAAGGAGAATCTAAATCGGAGCGGAAACACTTTGTTGTCCACCAGAACTTGATCCTGAGAACAGCAAACTCTATAGCTCTACTCTACAGCATGACTAGGCTGTCTCATTTCAAAGGTGCCTTCAAATGCAGCCGAGAAATGCGGCCTTCTTTTCCTGGGCAACGAAGTGTGGCCCAACCTGTACCAAGATTCATTGTGCGCTGGTGATGAAAATAATATGGCAGCAAACAGCACTGACAGAGCCTGAGGATGTTGGATTTCAGCTCAGTTCAAGTACTTCAGGAGCCACTTTACTTGTACCTGAATGACAGGAATGGCATTTCTAGAAGGCCATAGTGAAACAGATTTCATCATGCCCATAGCCACTTTTGAACTGTTATGTAATGACACAGAGCCATGTGACAGGACAGTAATGTCAAATTAACACCTCTTTAAAATTTTAAGTGTTTTACTTTTCTTTACCAAGATAAAAGGTTCCCTTTTGTGATCCTGATGAGGTTTTTGACAAAATGTCAAGCAGCCACCAACTGAACTGTTTTGGAAAAAAGCCAAATGAGCGAGGTTCCATTGTGAGAGATTATGGAGAAAAAACTTTTTGCCTTGATTGTCATGATTACCGTGCTGTAAAGGAGAGGGCAGGCTTGACACTAATTTTGGATCTCATCTGTTTGGCAGATCAATCTACAGGCTCCACTCCTCACATTCACAAAATGAGACCAATACAGCTGGAACAAGCTGCAGCAAAATAGTGGCTCTGCTAGAGATTGTTATGGAAAACTGACTTCAAGGAGGAGAGGCTGCATATATTTCCTACAAGTAAATGAACAGATAAATATAGCTACTCAACAAAGGTTTTGAAGAGAAACAGTATTATTGGGTCAGGAATAGAAAGAGGACATGAGTCATGTCAGATGAACAATGTCGATAAAGTGGCTCAGTTGGAAATGTACTTGTTAGAATTCATGTCATTTTAGACTATTAAGACACGTGATGTGCTGCTGGCTATCGCAGCACTGCACCTCTGCTCTAGATGTGCTTTCAAAAGGGGGATAAGTGCATCGGCAATATCACAAAGGGGAGAGTAATAGACTTGTGTTCACCTGCTGCCTCACAGCAAGATTGACCTCTGCTGCTGCTTTTGAAAGAGTTTTTCTCTTTCCTGTACATTTATTATTTTACTTTTTCTTTCCTTATTATTTGCCCCTCGTCTTTTTAAAAAAAAAATCTCCTTCTCTGCGTCTTGTCCTGTCTTCTCCCGGCTCCTTCCCATTTTATCTCTTTGCAGTCCACACCCTGCAGTGTTTCCCGTCTTTCCGTCAACCTCTCACACAAGTGCAAAAAGACATGTACAGAGAAGAGCTTAATTAGCCTTTGTGCAAGGCGAAGCCACAGCAACCCTGATGTGTGTTTGTGTGTCTGTGTGTTTACCTCACCCTGTAAGGCTGTGATATAAAACTGTGATATCCTCTTATGTTTTCATCTCTTTAATGTATTAAAACAAACTTGGCTGTATGGTTTGGATATTTATAAGACGAGTATAAGACATTTGTGCTTCCTAATTTTTTGTGTGGTTTGTTTGTTTGTTTTGTTGCTCCCCACCGCTGAGCCGACACACATAACAAAGCATGAATGTCGACTTCAGACGATATAGCTGATGAATATTAGAACAGAAGATCCCTACAGTCTAACTTAGATGATGAGATACTGACACATTGGGATAGTGGGAGAAAATAATCTCGATAATTTCCACCTCCTCTCCTCCACGCAAACTTCTCAGACCTTTCTAGAAAAGGAAAACAAGAAGAAGCAGAAGAAGCAGAAAACAAGCAAAGACCTTGAAAGTAACAGTGGTAGTATAATGTCACCATGTATTGTAATGCAATGGTGGACTGTATAATTATGAAGTAAGGTCATTACAAAATTAATTTGCTGTGCATTGAAAAAAAACTTACGCTGGTTTTGTGCTTAGAATTAAAAAAGCTTTTAAATCTTTGGGCTGTGTGTTAAACCAAACTGGAGACTAAGCAAGGTCTCACTTTAAATTAACAAAACCGATACCCGTGATAGCAATACCTGCGATACTCTCATATGATACATTAGTTTTTTATATGGGTTTTCATCTCAGCAGCTTAGAAGATAAAATAACTGCTGTACCTCTAGTTGACTAGAAAGTTTTCCTCTATTCCACCTTTGCTGTTACACCATCATTGTCATCACAACGACTCTGATACATAAGAGACTGAAGAAATTCAACAACTACAACTACATTATTTGAATTTAACACAATCTCAATTCTCCACTTCAGTGATCACAATCAGGCAATATTTCTTCACACCTTTATGTATCAGATGAGATACTTGTCAGCAGCTCAGGTTAGACTGAACTGAGGACTGCTGTGGCAGCTGTAAGACCCGTACCACAATGAGACATGAATAATTACACACTCCTGGGAGTGTACGAAGCAATCAAGTGACATGACATTTATTTATTACGTGCTATAAATAAAATTTGATCAAAAGGATCATTTTGTTGCGGGGAGTGAACAAACAGAAAAACAAGTTGAGTGCATTAAAACATGCCTTTGTATTTTTCAAACTTGGAAATGTGGCTTACTGATAAAATGCATTTTAATTTTACATCCTTTTTCCCTTTCTGTAACTGTCCGCTGCTGACACCACTTGTGTGTACAGACGTGGCTCTTTGACAGGTGGGGATGTCTGGTTTGAACAGACAGTAGATACGGTTGAAGGAAATGTGATCTTCCTCTCATTTTCCCCCAGTTTCAGTTCAGCAGGCTGCATATGGACATGACATTTCCTTGTTGCTTTAGCAACAGAGAAAAGAAAGCATCTCCCACCTTGTTTCTCTGGATTAAATATCCCTACATTTGCCTTTTTGGTTACGCTCTTCGTACATAAAAGCATGTGTGAAAAATAGCATGCACTATAAAGAGTATATATTAACATGTGTATTTGATTAGGTATCTTTTTGTGGTTAGTACTGAGAAGGCTATGTGGGTGGTCGACACCAGTTAAGTCCATTCTTTATTGGCTCATAACACTGATCATTTGCATAACAACAAGAATGATACAATAACAGATCCTTTGAATCACACTCTTGAATTTCCCTGCTTTCTTACCTTATTATATATTTTTTTCATGTTAAAGAGCATATAGAAAGGCAAAGTGCAGTTTTTTTCTGGTGGTAAATGACAATCCATTTAAATCATAACAATTGTTTCCTAATGACAACCAAGTGTGCTGGCACCTGTATCCAGCTAACTGGAGGCTGATAAGTCTCCAACTGTAGTTTGTGGGAGTGTTAACAGTATAAATAAACGCAGGCTCTGGGGTGTTAAGTGTGGCCTGTTATTGTCTCACCACCTTAGGTCCTCCTCCATTTCAAACACCCTTACCACTAGGTTGCCATTGTGAGCAACTTTGGGATGGGCTAAGAAATATAATTGACAAAGACAACAGGGATGCTGAACTTTTATATGAAAGACAATTTACAGTATAGCTGGGGCCATGTTGGTCATATTTACCAAGTGTGTATAGGCTTGTTTTGAGTCACAAATAATGGAAGGTGAGTCATGTACAACTAAGAAAACTAAAATTTAATGTGAATGAATCAGTGCACACAATGAGCCACAGAGTAACAAATACAATCTAACAATCAAAGCCCAGACTTTTGGTTAAGATTTGTCAAGTATATGTAAGTTTTTCTTTGTTCTCCAAGAGCCTTTCATCTTAGTGCTTATCTTATAATAAGACAGGTGTCACATTTCTCACAATTACATCACATACCCTGTAACAAGACGACCACTTGCGTTTTGACTTGGCCTGTCAGATGAAATGGTCCAGAGGATTTGAACGCTTGGGCTTTTCCACATCAAATAAAATGTAATTTTCTGACGGGATTCCTGACGGGAAGAAGATGAAATGATGTTCCAACTTCAACACTGAGAAAGTAAACGAGCTAACGCAAAATGAAAGGACTGAGCTTGATGCAGAAATACGACATAGGAGTGTGATAAAGGTCAAGGCCAGGAACACACTGGATGCGTGGCATGTGCGTGGCGGCTGCAGAACGTCTTGGTTTTCATTTTGAGGCACGTGTTAAGGGGTTAGAGTGGACACACTGGCTGCATGAGGCCCCGGCTGCATCGCGCGATCTAGCGATTCGGCATCTCACCTATTTTTTCATGCATGATGTGTGCATCTCACAGCAATATGTCTAGGCTGAATCTAAATATGTCACAGACATTCTGTCAAAAATGAATGAGAAATAAATAAATCAGAAAAGAAATCCAACATTCCGTTAACCTGCAAACTCCATGTAGAGAGATAGAGCTAGGCAGCAGCAGCAATGCAGCAAAGATGCAGCCAGTGTGAACACACACGCATGCTTCTCCGCCGCAGGTCAGTGACAGAAGCCTCCACACACGCAGCAAAGACACAGCCAGTGTGTACCCGGTGAAATTGAAGTTAGCGACTTGACAAGTCAACTGACTGTTCACTAAGCCCCGGCCTCCTTACTTGCTGTTGCTGCACCTCTTAAGCTTTCCCTTCTCTCTCTTCAGCAAGTAATGCAGTTTACAGTGATATTGGTAAAAGATTTACCTCTCCAAATTCAGAACAACGGGTCATTGATTTTAGATATTGGTAGTCAAAGAGGCTTCTCTTCTCTAGCCGGGGACTATCAATTCAATAGCTGTAGCTATAGCTTGCTAATTAAGTCAATGTTAACCCACAGTGAATTGTTTGAAACACTGTCTCTGGATGATGTTTTAATGTTTCAAGCTGTCTTCAAAATGAGAGTCCTGTAAAGCTGTATTATGATTTTCTGGAAAATTACAACGTGACAATTTCCATCCACAGCCATCAGTTTGCTTGTCCATCAGCTGTCACTGACTCCCAAACTGAAACTCTAAATACATGTCAAACACTGAGCCTTGGCAATGCTTATTTAACAGCCTTAAACACACAGCAAAAGTGTGAGCTGTCTCTCTGACCTTAAACCTGGCATTTATTCCTGCATTTTCAGTCAAAACTGGCATTTATTCCTGCAGCTTTAATTAAAACTGGTGTTTGTTCCTGCACTTTAAATTAAAACTGCGCTTTATTCCTGCAGCTTCAATTAAAAGTGGCGTTTATTCCTGCTGTTTCAATACAAAACCATCCACTTCCACACTTCATAACATCCAGAACTCTGACCAGATCACTGGAAATAGGTTTCTGTCTTGGTACAACATACTCCACTTCTTATTTTTGTGATTCATGCAGTTTTAAGCATAAAAACAACTTTTCATGTTGATCATAAGCTCTCAGTCATTTTGGGACATTTTCTGCCCCTTGCCTGCGCAAGCATTGCCCGTTTATAGAAAAAGAAGTCTTAATTAATCAATGAATTATTAGCAATAATCAGAGCTAATGAGGAAAAATAAGATCAGACTGTAAATTAATTCACAACCCTGTTTGGCTGCTTTTAAAAAAATCAACAATCAAGACACATTTTCAATTTCTGCTTAATTGTTTATATTTTTTAACAGTATGTTTCACTTCTAATGTTAGAAGAGTTAGAGAAAAAAAAGCCTTTAAGATTAGGACTAACCAATATGTGTGGCAAGCTTAATGCTATCTCGGGTAAGGTTGGCTAGGGTTGCTGGAGTGTAAACTTCCCCAAATCCAAGAGACAGCAGGGCAGAGCTGTGATAGCTCCCAGCACCAGCTTCCACACAGTGAGAGAATAATACACAGTAGAGTAAATGTGAAAAGTCTTTTTTTTACAGTTAACAGATGGTTAATGACGTTCTTCTTGGCCTGCTACATAACACGTTCTAACTATTGTAGGTATTGAACTAGTTAGCCAGACATGCGAAATAATACAGCTGATGTTAGAGAGGATTGACAATCTCATTCTTTACACTTTTGCTTGTTTTTCTGGTTATAAGGCTAAATTAAAAGCAATGTTGAAAAGTACATTCGCTCAGTTACTGCTATAAATACACTTCTGGTTCAGGTTCTTACTTTACTCGAGTATTTCCATTATCTGATACTTTATACTATTACTGCACTACATATCAGTATTTTACCGTTTAAGTACTCCTTACTTTGAAGACTAAGATTTTACATATAAAAACATTGTATAGGATTAAACCAGTATGTTTGTTTGACTTGTGAGCCCTTACAAAAAAAGCAGGTGGGGCCCCTTGTCACATAAAGACGGGCCAGGCTACAGTTGCTAAGCTGTTCAGGGAAGGGGTTTAATGAATGGTTATTTTTACAATATTCCACAACAAAGATGTATAATGATATACTTTTATGAACTGGACTCTGACAGCAGCTTTGAATCTGATCCGATATCAACTTGAATTTGAAATTCCGGTCACAAAGAGCAGCACAGTGCAAATAATCTGTAATTCATCAGAATTCTGCTCTTCACCTCATCAAACCATCTTTTCAAATATTCTTGGTCAATGTTTAGCTTCTTTTTGCTGTCAAGCCACATCCTGTTGATATTCATTGAATACACTATGAATTATATGGGTGGGTGATTGCTGTGTATATATGAAATAGTAACTATAGTAACTAATAGTAAATATGAAATGCCTGAAAATAAAACTCGGCATGAATTGCGGCATGTCATCAATGTCATCTTAACCAAACAGCAGCCATGGTCATGACTCATTTCTTCAACCACCAATTATGGATTTTAAGTGTTCTGGAGAACAGCAGTGTGTGTCTCCAGCCGCGCTCTTACCGTTTACCTTTCACTTACTTCTGTGCCGTATAATACATACCAGCAATCATTCACAATTACATGGTGAAGCAGGGCAATGAGTCATCCACATGTTGCCCTAATAAATGGAGCCTATATAAGGAAGCCTAAAGGGTCCTCGTTTCATTTAATTTTTCCTGTTAGCTGAGTACTTCGCTCCCACCATTTCCTCCTTCTCCCCTCAGGCTTTGTGTTGACACTGAGATACCAATACAGAGACAGCGGGATGGTTTTTTTTTTTCTGCTGCAGAAAAAGAATTACAAAAATAGGCTATATGCACAACAAAATATTTTCCAGTGAAAAACAACAGGAAAGGAAACTGTGGAGAGCTAGAGACAACCTGCTGTTCAAAAGCAGTGTGTTACCAGAGGTGTCAAAATCAAGTTACAGTGCTACACTACCACCATTTTTTATTTGTCTTTGATGTCCTGACTAAACTCTGTATTATGACTCACATGTTTTTGCTTTGACGCAATCTTAGAACTCAGTAGAGAGACAAGTCAAACTATCTTTGTGTTCTCGCTGCTTACAGGAGGTGACACGACACCAGGAAGAAAGAATAGAGAAGCTTCAACAAGTATTGACATCTGTTGATTGTGGAACCAATCAAGCTTCTCTTGTCCCTGAGCCAATGATGAGCCTCATGATTCATCATCGATTGATTTGTATTGGTGATGAACCCAGGCCATTATGTTCATCTTCTTGTCAAAAAATTTACTGTGTACCATTTGGTTGCCCCTTCTCCTTTCTCTGTCTGTTTGAGAGACACTGTTCATCGCCAGCATATTGTGTAAGGATGCATCATGCTGCCGTTGTTGACAGATTTGACTGTCACACACTTGTCAAAATGCCAAGCAGTCACAAGGGATGGTGAGAACACACTCACACACATAAGTATAATGGGGAGGAGATCCAAAGTAGCCAAGTAACTGAAGGATTTCATCTTGTCTGTCAAATAGAAGCTCTTGACGGAAAGCAGCAAACATCAAATAAAAATCATTTTTGACATTTAGAAACGTATGTTATATGATAACTGAGTCACAGTGAGGAAAATCTGTAAAATTATAGTAAAAGATGCATTGTTTTCTATGTAAAAAGAGGTGACATAGTTTTAATTTAATTCACATTTGACCTGCATAGTGCATCTTCTTTCCTCTGATTTCTTGTCGTCTCTCTCTCTCTTGGTTTTTGGGGGTGGGTGGGCATTTTTGGGGGCCAGTAAGTTCATACAATGATCTTTTTGAGGACACTTAATAAATAATGAAAATGGCATTTATCTTGATAAAGAGAAATTACAGCCTGCACCTCAAATCAGACATTTTTGCAATATAATACAATAAATTCAGATTTCCTCCACATTTTAAGTTCTTATCGGTGAGAAAGTATAGTTCAGAAATATTATTTATTATATATTGTACATCATTGCTTCATATGAAAAGGAAGCAAACGTGATTATAATTTACTGTGTACAGTAAGAACTGTGGGATGAGGGAAAACTGTGTGTATGAAGTCTTCCCACACACAGGATGTACACTCAGAGAAATAGCCTACAATTACTATACCACTATCTGGTGTTTACACCTACTCTATAGAATATTTTCTGAGGTGCAGGAAGCAGTTCACACATGTATCTTAAAAACAACAGATACTACACACTTGGCATTTACCCCTTAATTTTATACCATAAAACTAGGTAAAATATGCATGGAACAAATCACTTGAGTGTAAAAAACTGGATATGATCCATAGAAGACTAAAGATGTTCTATAGTAAGTTCTAACATTAATGATTAAGGTCTTTAATAACCCACTTTACAGTTGATTTAAGCTGTCTGTCCTCTTGTCTGAAAAAAGTAATGGCAATTATTAATCTTTTTACTATTTTTAACCTTTTTAGTGTTTAATGATCGTCTGCTATTGATGTAGATTTGGCATTTATTCCCAGCATTAATTCATCTATATTTCTGCTTTATTGTGCTGATTGAAGTTCTGCAGTCATGCCAGGTAAATGCGTTTAAGGTTTTAAAGGTTCCTTTTAATATTTTATGAACAATTTCATTGAAATTAGATGAATAAGCTGTTGCTGGAAGCTGTGCCTTCAGATACTGTTAACGATTTTAAACAGAGATGCTTTTGTATTCATTGCTCCAGGGAGATCTGAGAACATCTGCTTTATGTGATCACTGTGTTAAGTAACACATAAAATGAAATGACTTATTCCTTTTTGTGTCTTTTGTTGCTCCCTCTCTCCTGCAGGCTATTTCTCCCAACTGTTTTACAGATGGTACAGGTCCACTCTTCACTTTGTACATACTTCTTCTTAGACTGGTTTCACCCCCTCTCCATCTGTCTCCTCTTTTTTTCTGTTTGTCATGTTTACTTCCATGCACACTCATGGCTTCTGGTCCGTTGGTCTGTATATGTGATAATCCTCAAACAAATTTCTCGAAATAGCTCTGAAGATCAATGATGAGCAACACAGAAAACACTCTCTCTTTAGCTGTTCGTGCTTGGTGTTTGTTTACCTTGGTGCCCAGCGGCCTCTCACCAGATGGGTCGGCTGTCTCAGAGCCATAGAGAGGATATCAGTACAGCAGCAGCAGAATGAGCCAATCCACACTTATCCGACAGTGTGTATTCTCTGCTCACTGAGACACTTACAAATAGGTCTACAAGCGAGGTCCTCCGCACGAGCAGCACAAAGTAATGTCACATTAACCAAGAATTAAGGAAAGAATGTTACATAATAATATTCAGCTGACAACATAACATGGACTTCAATGCACTAGGTTCACTATATATGCTGTAACACTGCTGCAGTAAAACCAAACTGTTGATCGCTGTAGTTTTACAGACACTGATGCAGACACCAACAGTTCATAGGCATACATATAAAACAGCTCATAGTTTAAGCATAACCCATTAACTCTGTGAAGTGCAGTCTGGGTAGATAAAGTGTAAGATAATATTCACCACATTAATATTCACCACAATATTCTGCATTTCTACATACATGTGCTGAATATTGCTCTGCAGCAAAGGGAAGTGTTTGAATTCTTTCCAGACTCGATCTGATCCTCCTGTATCAACATGACTCAACTCACTACCATCCTCTCATCACAGCCTTAGTGGGGGCCATGACTCACACTGAAAGCTTTTGACTTTATTATGGGTTATTATCTTATCTGCTCTTATTACATTCTATATGATAGACCATAATTACTGTGGTCCAGCAATGTAACATTCCTAGTTTCCATCCAGTCGAGAAGGAAAACGTTGTAGGTTGGTAGAAACTTACAGATACAGACAACAAATATACTGAAATACACTGAATAACAACTGCTTAATGTGATAATAATAGGGCTTGTTAAAAGGACTAATACAAACTCAGCAGCTATACAGCATCAGATGAAAGATTTATTGAAGAAAAAAAGAAAATGTGCAAGAACTATGGCAGAAATTAACAGAATGATCAGCTACAGCTGAGAAAAACAAATCACTCTAATGTTAATAGAGTACTCCATTGATTTAGCATTACACTCCTGTCACACTGTTGGACTCATAAAGGACAATTAAAAAAAAAAAAAGTCCTAAATTTGATGCAGCAGAAACAGAGATCTTCTGCTTTTTACTCCATGCATTATTCTTCCAGCAGCAAGCCGCTCTGCTGAACTGACAGGCTCAGTGTGTGTCTCGTGGTGTATAATGAGCATATAATTCATCGGAGAAAATCATCAAACGTCTTGGCAGACATTCAGAAATATTGGTGGTGTTTCCCATCATCCCCAAGAGTATTTTTAGATATCAAATGGATCAGAGATCATAGCAACTCTGTTCCGTGTGTATAAGTCATATGTATAATAACAAAAAAAACATGGAGACAGACATTTTTATGTGAATCTGGATTGGAGGATTGCTATTAGAAGTGACACAATAACTACATTAAATCAACCTACCTGAGGAGTTAATGACCCTACCTCATAATAATTAATATTGATATTCAAAATATTAATATTAAAGACCAGAGTATGGACACCCTTTGCCTTCAGCGCAACTTTAATTCTTCTCAGATTAGAATCAACGTGTTGGATAATTATTGAGACCATTTCTTCGAGAAGGAACACACTCTCTTTCCTGAGGTATGAAGTGGGAGGAAAAATGGACCTCACCCTGCTTACTCATGGCCAATGCTTTGACTTCTCTGGATCAATTTGCTCAATTACAAAAGCTTTCAAGTCAAAGGGGTGAGTGGCTGCAAGAGCGGCAGCGGCAGAGAAACCATGAACAATACGTTATAACCTAGACCCTGTGACTGTGGCCGCGCTAGCAGCTCTGTGAGGTTGTACTTTGCACTGAACACAAAGTAGAGCTGAGGATGATGAGAATATCAGTCGTTTGGCCGTTATCTGGTCATAAACTAAAACATTGAACAAAATGAAATTTGAAACAAATTTATGAGACATTTCAATTAAAAGCCACAAATGTTTTACTTCATGGAGGCGCTAGACGAAAAGGGGGGGATCACCAATGTCAATAGTCTGTGCCATATCTCATCCAATAATCTCTTATCTTTCTATCCTTCTTTATACATTCAAAGCCATTCACAGAGATCAGTGACACCCTAATACATAAAACCGGTCCAAACAAGGGATGAAACAGTCAGCAACAGGTTGCAGCAGGTAGAACTAAAAAGCAAACCAGTCAATGAGGACATTTAGGAACGGCAGAGAAGAATGACACACTTGCAGCAGAAATAGACCACAATTTCCCCACTGTCACACACGATTGGTGATTATTTGGATCAGCCGGTGTTCAGCCGAAGTGACGTGCGCGGTTATGTGTGTGGAAACAGATAGTTACTGTAGGTCCTGAAAATAGCCTACAGCACAGACCTAATTGGAGCAAGAAATGGTGTGTTCGATCCTGTAGGCTGGGTTGGAGAAGTTGTTGGAAGAATCAGAAGAGTGTGGAAGGCCTCATTAAAAACAGAAGCACGCCAGCCTTTGTCCAATTAAAACGGACAGAGTCACATTACCTTGCTTTCTTGGATGTGTGTGACTGCATGCACACATGTTCCATACAGTACATGCGGTGGGTTTATTGATTATATGCTTGTGTTGGAGAGGGATATTACATGAAGAAATCATGATATAGGAGATTAATTCATTCATTATCCATTTCTCATATTTATACCATCACAGGAGAAGGTGTGATTCATACTGTGTGGCACTTTTTATATGTGACATTTTGATTCGCAGACTATGAATAAGCTATGATTAAATTATCAAGTAACAAATGACCAGTGAGTCGCACTCAACTCTGCTTACGTCGCTTTTTCACACACTTTGGCATCTGTCAGTTCTGGGTACGCACTGTCTGCACTAATGTGTGGTTACGTGGTTGCCAGTATTGATTCATTATACATAACTGAGTTGCAGTCTTTATTTAATTAATGAAGATATAACATTCATGTGAAGCCTTCAGTCTTCTCCAGTGGATGCAAGACAGTCAGGTCTAGATTAACCATGTGACACTGTCCAGGTCACATTAGGTATTGAATCTGCTTTGTTATTTTCTATATAATGTTACTTGTTGTGGCAAAGTTTGGATGCTTTTATGGTTTTAGTGAGCCTAAAAAATATAGAAATGTGAATACAATTACATGCACGCAGAAGATTTATATGCATGTTCACCTGAGCAAATTGTGAGGATGTGATAACTTTTTTCTAAATGAATTCCTTTTTGTGCCTTTTTTTCCTTCTCAGACAATTTATTTATTTTAATCTTCAACACCCCTGATTTTCCAGGTTTGCAAAAAAATTAAACCTGAAATGTCTGAAATGTGCCCTCATCATGCAGGGGATACGCACTTTCAGCTTCACCATTCTCTTTTCCTCTCCACATGGACTTTCAGTGTTGTTTTTATTGTGGTGTAATTTTAGCCAGTTGGTTTAGGGGCAACAGAGATATGCATTTCTCTATAGCAACAGTAAATAGTTGACTGGTTGAATGTCTAAATGGGCAGCTACACCAGTGGATGAATCATACCCCTGATGTTCTAATCTAATGTCTCACTAATCTATAATTCACTGCAGTCTATTATCAGAAAAATAGCATGAATGGAAACCATTTGCATAAGTATTTTGAACCCTTTATTCTTTGCACTTACAGCTCCAGGCGCACACACCTGCATTTCAGCCACTCAAGCTCAATTCGGTTGGTACATCAGTGAACTGGTATTTTCAGGTTTCTTCGATAATACAGATTTTTTTTGGTCACTATTTTGTATAGTGAATGGAAAATGCAAATCAGAAGGTAGATTATGAGACAAGTGAGTGGAGTGTTGTCTTTGTTTGCAGTGAACACAGTATCCACTCTTATTTTTGCAGCAACATATTCCCCAGTTGTTGAACTAAGAGCTAAGAACAGCTCTTTGACCAACAGCTCAGACTGCAGTTTAACCGGGCAGGTGCCAGCTATGAATGATACTAAAATGCAGAGTAAAACAGAGCAGTGCTCTCAGTTGAAGGTCCCCTGGTTAAATAAGGTTATAGAAAAATGCTATACTACTGAACTGAAAATGGGAGAAACACCTTTTAATAAAAAAGGAGAGAAAGGAGAACGGTAATGTAAAATACACAGATTACTCTTTCAAGACCAAAATACTGTGCGGCGTTACAGGCAGAAAGATTGTGCACATTCGTAGAGAGCTTGTGTGCACCAAGCAAAGCAGATCAGACTCTGACCGCAATGAGAAATAAGCAGGAGAATACCAGTTATGAAACAAACAAAAAGTAGCCACAGCGCCTGGGGATCAACAGTGTGTGAAAATACAATAAAACAAGTTTTATCCTGTCATATAATAAAGGCCCACAATCAAAAACAAAAACAAACTAGTAGTGTGTATCTGTTTTATGCAAATATGTGAACATACTATAGATGCAGAGGGGAAAAAAACAAAAGCACGGAGGAATCATGTTTGCAACCGGTCCAGTAAAATGGCCTCACATTTTGTTGGCCGTTTTAAAAACCCTGCAGAACATTGACTGGTCCAAATGACTCCTACGAGATGGCTGCTCATACCATGACAGATCCACCTCCATGTTTAACACCTGGCAAACGACACTGTGGGTTGAACGCATCTTTGGCTTTATCCAAACAGAAACTGGTCCAGATAAAAAACAAAGACAATTAATCAGTGCATATTACTTTTACTTTGCTCTGGTTTTTTGTCCTTACATTACATTACGCATCATTTTAAGCAGGACTTGTGCAGAAATTAATGGAAAGAATGTTTTTAATACAGTATCATGGATATGTTCAGTTTTTAATTTTGTAAAATGTAGCAGTTTGTGATCAGATCTGCTGTCCAGCCAGATTTGATCTGCCTTATGTTGTTTTGAAATATCCAATAAATAGTGACTGTCAGGCGTTATTTCACACAAGAGATACAGCTCAGAGTGATTAATAACAAGTCAAACAACTTAAAATAACTGGTGTAACTTCACTGTACATCTCATAATGTAGAATTTAATGAGTGGCTTATAAAACCAAAATGTATAAGGACATTTTGAATCTTTAATAATGTTCTATTAATCATTCAATTAATTATTTGGTCTATATATAAGAAATAGTGGGAAAAAAATTCAGCACTGATGTCTTCAGCTTGTTTAACAGTTCAAAACACAAAGATATTCAGTGTGCTGTTATGTAAGATACGGAAAAACAAAAAATCCTCACAGTTAAAAGGTTGGAACAAAGAAATGTTGGAATTTTTATTTCCGAGGAATGGGTTGAAAGGATGATCCATTATCAAAATACTTCATTTTCTGTTGATCAACTCATCAATTAAGCAACAAGTTGCTTCAGGTCTGAACTACGCATTAAAGATAAAAGGACATTTAAATTTAAGTTTTGTTTTATTTTAAAGTGAGTTTTCAGTAGGGCCTTAAACAGCTCATTTGAAGTTGCTGTCCTCAGATCAGCTGGGAGACTGTTCCAGAGTCTGAGTCCAAAACTGAAGACAGCAGCTTCACTGCAGGTCTTTGTCAGAGTTTCTGGCACAGCGAGCAGCAGAGAGTCTGAGGGCTCTGTGATGGAAACATCATGGCAGCACATCACAGTCGGTGGCAAACACTGGGATTTGAAGAAACTATCCAAACTATTCAAAGACGACTTATTTGGGAGAGCTGTCAACAACAGATGCATAATGCTACTTCAACTTCATATAACTAACTCCAGCTTTAGATTGTGGTGGCAGTTCTTTTGCAGTCCATTTGTCATGGTGTTAATATTAATTTGTCGTTGTGGCATAAAGACAAAAGCTTTCATTAGTTTACCACCGGGAAGTCCAATTAAGGTCTCTCTGTGTTTGTATCAGGCAGAGATGCGCTATCTGGCAACGAACAGATCTCACGTGAGCGCTAAATGAAATCACAGTGACGCTCTCTTTAAAAATCAATGAGGCGTGAGATATGAAACCCACATAATCTGAAGCACACTGTGGCTGATGAAACAACAGCCTTTAAATGGGATTCATCCCCACCAACACCCCCACACCCTCACCCCACACACACTCCCTCTCGTGCCTGCTCAGGGAATAGTTTTATGGTAAATATCATGGGAAGGTTTCACAACCTTCTCATTGGCTCAGAAGTCACAGACTCCATCATATAAAGCGAGTGTGCTCGATCCAGCAGCCTTTTCCCGCTGGCAACCGTTTTGGATCACACTTGGACTTCGCCGGACTGGAAAACACCTTTTACGCACAGAGTGCGCACGCCGGCGATCAGTTTTTCAGAAAAGGAAAAGAGTTACACAGCCAACAGGTAGGTTTGTTTGATTGCTTTTGATTGACTGATTGTTGCATCGCAACCGTAGTTTATGCGGCTTTGTTTGAGAGAACAAAGTTATTTGGACTCACTTATTTAAATGATTTCATTGCGTAATTAAAATTTTAGCGAGTTAAAGTAATTTTATTTGAAAAAAATAGCATAAGTTGGATTTGCTAAAAATGCAGAATTCAATAGCAACTCGTTTCAGTCGTTTAGAGGACAATTACACGGCTATTTTAATCACCCTATGTTGCGCAATATTTTTTCATAGATTTAAAGTGCTCTTAGGAGGCGCGTGGCCACAGGCAGTGTATGAATTGTGAAAGAAATGTGAGCCTCTTAACTCTTCATTCCTTTACTTGACTAAACTGTTTTGGACTAACATTTAGACTAATGTTTGTGTCTTATGGGGAGAAAAGTAAATCTCAACAAATGGATGTTGTGTCAGTTTGTTCTCATTGGATGTGATGTCTTCTCTTCATGCATCACTTTTCTGTTCGCAGACAAACTGTGAGCGGAGGCATCTGAGTGGGCATGTGGCTACTGGAGAAGCTCCGTAGCTCTGTGGAGAGTAGTGGGACAAAATCCCAGCCCCCGCAGACGGCTGAGGCCATTCCTGTCTCTGTTTATGCCAATGTCCTCACTCCAGATAAGATCCCTGATTTCTTCATCCCCCCTAAACTTATCTGTTGTCCACCAGAAGAGTCTCTTCCCTCAGAACCTCAGCTCTGCTCCACCGTGCGACCCTCCTCCTCTGATCATGCCATCTGTAGCCAGAGCCCCAGAGCTCGGAGCAGCAAGAACCCCTGCAGCCCTCGTCTCTTTTCCCGCCTGGGGGGAGAAACACGCAATCTGCAGAAGTCAGCCAACCGTCACATCATCCAAATAGAGAGTGCTGATGAGCCAGGTGCCGGATCTGTGGACAGGGTCAGTGTTGAAGTCAACACTAATGCAGACCCCCAGTCACAGACTGCAATGTCCCTGCCGTATGTCCCCAAGGCTCAGACCTCCTATGGGTTTTCAACCTTGGTGGAGTCTCCTCACACCCGGCGCAAGGAGAGCCTGTTCCACAGCGACCCCAGCAGCCCACTCACCTCCCCGAACTCACAGAGGCGCTCCCAAGGGGGAACTCTACTGGCCCCGGCTGACTCCAACCCCTACCGCTACTTCAGTGGTGGAGAGAGTGACACCTGCTCCTCTGCAGAGTCATCACCTTTTAACTCCCCGCTCCTGTCCCGCTCTGCCTCTCTCCTACGCTCCATTACCCAGGAGACACAAGCCAAGGTGAGGATTTCTGTTTCTATATGTCTGAGTATATGAATTAGCTGTTAGAAAGTTATCAGTGAAGGTGTTATAAAAGTGTTTTCCTTGTTTGATTCGCTGTTGGCCTTCTTTTTGTATGTTTACTAGTTGCCTTTTTCTCTCTCCCTCCAGGTGTCTCGTGCCAAGCGCTCCCTGGCGCGCCACAGTTCCCTCTCCACTGATGAATGCAGCTCAGCAGACAACAGCCCCAACATGCAGCGCCGCCGCATGCGCTGCCCTCCCTCTCCTGCCTTCCGTGGATGTAAAAGCAGTGGCTCAAGGGGCGCTGCGACGCACCTCCTGCAGCGCGAGCACACCGTCAACCTCCACAAGGGGGGGACACTGAGGCTGAGCACTCACTACGACCCGGAGGCAGCTCGGCTGAGGGTGCGCGTGCTCACAGCTGAGGCCCTTTATGACAGGCAGACGGATCTTAAAAGCATTAACTGCTGTGTAGCACTCTACCTGAACCCTGGCAAGCAGCAGAAACAGAGGAGCACCATCATCAAGAACAGCAGGAATCCAGTGTTCAACGAGGACTTTTTTTTTGACGCACTGCCCCAGGCACAAATAAAGAGTCTGGCCATGAAGATAAAGGTAGTGAACAAAGGAACCAGTCTGAAGAGAGACGTGCTTCTAGGAGAAAGGGAGGTGCTGCTCAGTGAGCTGCTGGAAGGCCTCTAGGGAGCTCCTGTCAAGACTTCGGTGAAAACAAGCAGCTCCACATCTTGAAGTCCCTTTCTTCTCTGGCTACCTTTTTATCCCTCTTCACCGATCTGATAAAAACTGGACAGGCGAAAGCATGCTGATGACAAGGGAGTTATATCTTGCACACTGTGTTATGTACATCAGTGGACACAAAACCTGAGCATTCTGTAGAATTAAAAGTCCCACTTTATCAAGTTGCCAGCACCAGAAGTCAGTCCAGGTCAAACACACCACCGTTATTTACGTGCTTACCAGTAAATTAGCAATGTGAACAGTGGATCTGCAATCCATGTTTGTGTATTTTTGAGTAAGTATTGAGTTACAAAAGGTTTTGCCTTCTCCAATGAGCATTGTGATGTGGCACAATATCATATCAGCTGTGATGCACTAATGGTCCTGTTTAAGCTGGAGCTGTATTTTTGTAATGATGCAGTAAGATTACATGTGAGTTTTTGCACGTTCCTGTGGAAATTAATGATGCCTCTGTGTACTTGAAAGAATTTATATTTGGGAATTAGATTTTAATTGCTAATGGATGTAACATTAATATGACTGCCGTTACGTGATATGCTTTTGAACTTACAAATAAAAACACTAAACTCACACACCCTGCAGCTTTGTCCCAGTGATTTTACCCTCTAATAATTCCTTGGGATCAAGAGCAAGCCCTGGGAAATGATTTTGAACCCTCCTATGCCCGCCTCGAGCCCTCCATTTTTGCAAACAAGTCTGAGGCAGGGTCCTCTGAGACAAGCACGGGCTGGGTGTCATTTGTGAGGCTTTTAATCCTGGTTCTCTGCATGCAGTATTGTCTCTGTGTGCATTCAAACTCCCTGTTTAATTTTAAAAACACGTTTCCTATTCAGGCTGTCCTCTAATGAGTTTCAAATAGTTATTACGGATGGCAGGAGGTACAATCATGGCAAAATCGCTCTCCTGAAACAAATGTTGGCACAAGCTCTCCTGCATACAGTGAGGTTATATCTTGATTTATGTGTTCAATCTTTGGGTTGATAAATGGATATTTGTGCTGAGGTTATGGAAATAGGGAGATGCACAAGAAATACAAAACACCCTGTAGTCAATATTAATACATTTCTCAGGCGTACAGGCATGGTCCCACTGCTTAATACAGAGAAATATCTGAGTGTGGATCCTATGCCTCCTCTACTGGTGAAGTACCAGAATGACACTTCACTAAAGCCTAAAAAAATAGCCACTCTACCTTGTTTATGGCATATTTTAATCAACTACTGACCTGCCCTGGGTGACGCCATTCTTAGCTGTGCCCATATACCCCAGGACTTGTGCTGCCATGACCCTGAAAAAGAAAGAAAAATATATTTCATTAAAAAATGCAAACACTCTGAGAACACTCGCAGGCTTATAAGCCCTCGGCTGATCTGCAGCCAGCTGCATTTGATTATAAAGTACTGAAATAAGTCACAACAAGCCCCCACATGGGACACATTCATCTGTGAGCTTAAAGAAGATTAATTTCCCACTAACTTAAGAGCAAAGAGATAAACTGGTGAAGGAAAGTTAAGTAATTTTTTTGTCTCTGCAGACTTGGTGAGGAAAATTATTTGAAAAGTGACTGTCTAATAATCTTTGAATTAAGCAAATCATTAAGTAAAAGGTCAGCCTATAGTCATAATCAACAGATTCATATGAAAGTGATTTTTCTTTTCTTTCTTTTTGTCTTCCATTGCTATTTAAAGGCCCTGAAAACATACCTTAAAACAACATTTTCTGCCAAAGTTAGAGCAGTTTTTGTTATTTCACCACAAGAGATTTCTGTCTGTGCTGTTTTATCTGTGCTCTTCTCAGTGATTTGAAGTGGGCATGCTCGGTTGGGGAAAAAAAAGCTAATATCACATATTTTTGTACACCAATCAGGATCTAGCATGTATTATAATCAAAACCCTGATGACAGTTTTTGAGTTATTTGCTCACAGCTCAAGCACAGCCCAAGCATCCTACAGATTACAACTGGTGATTGATCAAACTTTAATTCTGGCACAGTAGTTTGACACTTCCTGAATTTCCTTTGCACCTGACCACTTTTACACTTTAAAATCAAACAGTGCTGTGTATTCACAATATAGGCTAATGTATATTCATATATAATTGAACATTACACAAAAAGTCAATTTATTCCAGGTTCAATTTTGTTTCCACTCCATTTTTTTATAGAGAGGAATGACAAATCTTATGCTTTGGGATGACTGCTATCGTGATCTCTGTGATTCAATCGGCAAGCAAAGGTGTCATGTCATTACACCAGTATTCAAATCCCCAGAAGTAAACGTATTCTATGAATTTATAAAATATTCTAATCCTTCACTGCTCCACTCTCATCAAAAGCTTCAATGCTGCACACCACGCTGATCTTATGCATAGAAAAGCAAGTAGATGACTTTTCATACTGTGGAGAGATGTAGACGGTAAAGTCAATCTACATTCCAGTGAATGTAAGGTCTCGGTGCTCATGTACAGCATTGTGCATGTCGATATTCAAGTCAATATTCTGACCTCTGTCTTTGTGTAGGACGATAGAGTCATGTGATCTCCTCAAGACTCTTTAAGATGTTCAGATCAGTCATGCGTGTTTCCAGCTTAACTCCTAGTTGCAAAAATATTCTGTAACAAACACAAGGTCACCTACAAGCTGTTATCCTCCCAACATTTACAGCTAATCTGCCCAAGAAAATGCTCCTAAACATTATGAACAGTACTGCTGTAATGGTGGTGTATGGTTTACCTCAGCCACCTTGTTTTTTCACCAATGTGATTTACTGTACTGCAGAAGGATTAACCACCTACTGATGCTGGTAGTAGTGGATGATGGAGGATGTTTGCTCAGAAGGCAGACCTCCCTGTGTGTGAGATTCAGGTTACTGTCAGTTGAATGTGTTGTTTTAGCTGTCTGCAGCCTGTATATCATTACATAAAAGACTGACTGAAACTTACTCTCTGAAATCACCGCTGCAGGTTAGGCTAGCTCGTAGTTTGTTTGTTTTTAATATCTCTTTTTCTGTGTGTTACTCAGTATGTCAAGCAAAAGAATAGCTTCGTGTTCACCATCATTGGGATAACACAACTCTATAGGCTACAGTCGATAAAACAATATCTTTAAAAATAGACGAAAATAGTTGTGTGTTCATTTCCAAGTAGCCACACATTGTAGGATTATATCAACATCATTTTCGGGGCTATCCATAAGAATTCTCCTTTCTAATGCGCATTTTTTACCTTTTCACAGTGATGAGATGCAACTTACCATTTAAACTGAGCACTCTTTGAAAGGGTGTATTTGGTTTGTGAGCCGGGCACCAACCGGCTATTTCTGTCTCCACTATCTGTAGTGGTGGCCCTCGTTGATCCGAGCAACCATAACAAACGAACCCATCAGCTGGTATGCCACTCAATTCACCTGCACCATGGGAAATGTAGTTTTTTTAATAAAGTGGCAAGCGGCTCGGTCTTGGAACTGGGAATTCCATCAAAACTACGTCACCCAGAATGCCTCGCTGAAATCGTAAACATAGACCTGTCAAACAACACACGCCATCTTGACAGCACCCTCAAAATGGCAGAAAGATGTGAGCTAGAAACCGAGTCCAAACTAAGACTCCTGCTCTCTGTTATTTAAAACCAGACTCGCCAGTTTTGACAGAAACGAGTGGTAATGGGGTTGGTGTCCAGCTCGGCAGGACACAGCGTGTAAAATGGACATTACGACGGCGGTTTTCAACGCGGCCAGAGATGGTAAGCTAAAACTTATCCAGAAGTTGCTGAGCAACAAAACTCCTGAGGAGCTGGAGGCTTTAGCCGAGGAGAAAACACAGGGAGGAACTCCTCTGTTGATAGCCTCTCGATATGGACATTTAGAGGTTGTAGATTACCTCCTTGAACACTGCAAAGCTAATGTTGAACTCGGGGGTTCCGTCAACTTTGACGGCGAGACCATCGAGGGGGCTCCGCCGCTGTGGGCGGCTTCGGCAGCCGGTCACCTCCCTGTGGTCAAGACTCTACTGAAACACGGTGCCTCAGTGAACAACGCAACACTAACTAACTCAACGCCGCTCCGAGCTGCCTGTTTTGACGGTCACCTGGAGATCGTCCGCTACCTGGTGGAGCACAGAGCTGACATGGAGGTCGCCAACCGCCACGGCCACACCTGCCTCATGATCTCCTGTTACAAGGGCCACAAGGAGATAGCCAAGTTCCTTCTGGACCGGGGTGCTGATGTCAACCGCAAGAGTGTGAAAGGAAACACCGCCCTTCACGACTGTGCTGAGTCAGGTAGTCTGGACATTATGAAGATGCTGCTGAAGTGCAATGCCCGCATGGAGAGAGACGGATACGGAATGACCCCACTCCTCGCTGCAAGTGTAACAGGTCACACCAACATTGTGGAGTACCTGGCCCACCAGCCTCGCACCTCCAGAGAGGAACGCATTGATGCACTTGAACTTCTTGGGGCTACTTTTGTGGACAAAAAGCGAGACCTCTTGGGGGCGATGAGGTACTGGAGAAGGGCTATGGAGCTGAGGCAGCCAGGGGACAAAGCTGGATCCCTGGCCAAGCCTCCACCTGGTCCCCCAATCCCTGCCTATGGCTGTGCGCAGGAGGTGAGCACAGCAGAGGAACTGGAAGCGTTGATCACAGACCCAGATGAAATGAGGATGCAGGCTTTGTTAGTTCGAGAACGCATCCTCGGGCCATCCCACCCAGACACCTCTTATTACATCCGTTACAGAGGAGCTGTGTATGCTGACTCAGGCAACTTTGAGCGCTGCATCAGCCTGTGGAAATATGCATTAGACATGCAGCAGAGCAACCTGGACCCTCTCAGTCCCATGACAGCCTCCAGTTTCCTGTCCTTTGCAGAGCTCTTCTCTTTTGTTCTTCAAGACCGGGCCAAAGGCACCTTGTCAACGCGCATCACCTTCCATGATCTGATGACCGTGCTGGGGAAAAGCGTGAGGGAGGTAGAAAGAGCTGTGGCGCAGAAGGACAATCCTCCAGAAGCTCCTCAGTTCACCAAGGCCCTTTCCATCATCCTCCATCTAATCTTTCTGCTGGAGAAGCTTGAATGCAGCCCAGAGCAGGAGCACCAGAAGAAGCACACAGTGTACCGTCTGCTGAAGCTGAACCCTCGAGGTCGGAGCAGCTTTACTCCTCTCCACATGGCTGTAGACAAGGAAACCACATCTGTTGGCCGCTACCCGGTTGGCCGCTTCCCCTCCCAGGCGGTGGCAGCGCTACTCCTAGAGTGCGGTGCAGATGTCGATTCACGTGACTGTGAGAACAACACGCCACTGCACATTGCTGCTAACAACGGTTGTCCAGAGATTATGGCACTACTTATGAAGGCTGGGGCTCACTTTGATGCTACAAATGCACAGAGGAAGACAGCCTACGAGCTGTTGGATGAGCAGAGCAGCGGGCACCCGGCCCTCTACCCGCTGAACTACGTCACCCTTCAGTGCCTGGCAGCGCGTGCAATTGAAAAGCACAGACTGCCCTACAGGGGACTTATCTCTGAGGAGATGGAGGCTTTCATTGAGCTGCACTGACTTCCACTCCACACTCTCCCCTGATGAGGAACCCCTGCACTACTCTTCCTGTTGTCCCTCATACTTTACTATGACCTGCCACAAACATGTCATTCTCTTCATCTTTGTCTCTTTTGGCTTTGACTGCTTTGCTCCTGGCCCCACCAGCCTTGTGTCAGACCAAACCATAGCAATAAACATCCAGCCTCTGGGCTTAAATCTCTGTCTGAAATCTGGTCAGTTATCGCTTTATTCTAACTTTAAGTCACGTGGACTTTTAAAGTGATTGTTGGCTTCCACTGCTATTTAAATCTGGGAGAAACATCAACTTGATACAGGCTTGAATGCATTTTTTCCTACGTTTCTCCCACTAAAAAGGAGAGTTACAGTATGATGGTGCTTGTGTGTGTTTGATGGCGGCTATACTGATTGAGAGATGGGCTTTAGTGTTACTGATAGGAAGCATCTGATCAAACTAGCCAGATAACATGCATGAAAATGAAGAGTGGATACGATAGCTCACGTGTTGTTTTTGCAAATTCATTCAGAAAGGATGTGTTTGAACAAACTCACAACCCAAACTCGCCTGCTGGAAATTTTTGCCTGGCTCTACGTGTTCACATATACCATCTGCCATGCTTCTTTGGTATGAGAAGGTGTTGAATTTACTGTGCCAAATGTCAGCCATGGAGCTATGTTCTGTTACAGACTGTAAACGGGTGGCAAAATGAAAAGAAACTAACTTATCTTCCAAATGATTAGCAGATGTAATAAACTGAAGTGGGGACATTCGTGAAAAACATAGTTCCAGAAGATCAGCAGCTCGAGTTGTTTGATATTTCAGACTGTGACATGAATTGACAGCCTGCAGAACCATCATTTGAAAGACTTTTACTGAGGATGAGTGGTGACATTGTTTTTCTAACACTCCCTGGTCTCCACACAGACGTTTAAAACCTATGCAGTTTGTGAATCCTCCAATCAGAGGCAACGTTTTTTCAAGCAAAAATTCACTACATACACTACAGATTTTACATTATTCTTCAATTTTACATGCTTATCTTAACATGATAATGAGTCGAATCTGGGGCTGCTTCACTGATAATGAAGTAGTATCTTCTGAATTTATAAACTAAGAATGTTTTCTTAAAATTTCTGCCTATGTCCAAATGAACAGGAAAGAGCCTAAACTGTGCCTACATGCCTTTACTTCTGGGTAATGTCACCATTAACAAAGATATTCAATTCATTGTCAAAGAAGCAGCTTCAGTAGTTGGACTTAGGTGGTGATAACAACAGAGCTCACACTCTGCTGTTTGTATCCACGAAGAAAGTCACAAGTTAAATGTCCAAAATCATGTTTTAATTCTGTTTTGGAGTGGATTTTCCCTTTACCCTCAGATGCAGTTTGCAGAAACAGAACAGATGGCTCTCCGGCCATTCCTGCATCTTAGTCTTATTTTTAATAGTCTCTCTTTTGTTTATCTTGTGTTATCATGAATGTTTTATTTGTCTGTCTGTGCTAAGCACCACCAAGTCGAATGCACACTGAGAGGCTCTATAAATCCTAAATAGACAACTTACATTCAGGCTATGAATTGTTGCTGCCTTTATCTTTCTCAACTGATTCGTTTAACTGATGATAACTCAAGAACAAAAGTGTGTTGGAGATACTTGAATAAAATTCAGTATCACAACAGGATCTGTGTGATTGTGTGTGGCTGATCTCAGTTTTGTTGTGTCTTTTCCACATGCAGATTCTTACTTGAAATTTATGTGATTTAAAAAAAAAAAAAAAAAAAAAAAAAAGGAATCTGAAGTATCTTTAAGTATCTGAAAAAGAATCTCGTTCTGTGCTCTTATTCGTCACTAGTTCTTTAGCTTGAGTGCTGCTGCTTACGAATGCAGCATTTGCATTAAGAGCATCATTACATATTTAGATGGATTGAAATGGTTGCAATAGCAGGACAAGAAAACCCCGCCACTTCATCAGGGCAGCCAGGTCTATAAAATGACTCTATTTAGAGAGTGGAGGACACATTATTTCCATCTGTATACTAAGTGTTACATTAGCACATTATTAAAAATAATCAGTGCCCACTTAATTCAGCTCTTTACACCAAACAGGCTTTCCGCTGCTCTGCTCACATAAACTTAAGGACACAGAAATAAAGCATAACAGAAACTTGATCTTTCTGAGTCCTGCACTCTTCAAGTATAAATAGAGTGCAATTAACGTCACTGCTGCAGGGCAGTGGTAGAGACAGGGCACTTACCCTGCTAATTTTAGGGGTCTTTTGCCCTAGCTTCAACTCTGAAAATGGGAATACTGTAATGCTATACAGTCAGGCAGGTCAGAGGGTGACTGGCAGAGACAGTGCACAGACAACAGAGACTGCATTATCCAGACAGGAAACAGAAACAATCCGAGCTAATTAATTTATAGATGACAGTTGCTGGAACGTTATCCCAACCTAAAATGTTAATTAAATGCTTTTGTTACTGTTCATTGTTTCGGTGAATGTGACAGGAGTCATGTTGGCAGAGTTAATTGAGAAACTCCAGCTATTAAATGGGGGCTGAAGTGCTTGTGACACCATGTTTTCAATCTGCTAAAATGTCATTGTAGACAAAACACAAACAAACAAAACAGGAGGCCTTCTACGGCTGACTTGACCTCTGATGTCTCTGCAGGAGGAGCCTAGTGGTTGTAGTAATCATATTTAGACTTAAAATATTAACATTTGAAGCAGATATCAAAGAGAACTACAATTGTTGATGTTGGGATGAACAAAGAGAGCGTGTCTCATGTACTCCATATAGGCAGGAAGTGCATCCCTTCACATGTAAAAATGTATATTATATGTAATATTTTTGATATAAAGTTAAAATGATTTATGGAGCGTTTCCTCTGCCAACAAAAGAGACATACAACAGACATACTGGTATACCTCATCCTGGATTCAGGAATCTTTTGTGTTAATGCTTTCCACCTCAAGTAAATGAAACATCACATAATGGTAACTTCCCACTAGATGTCAGTAGCAACAAAGAAAATCAATCAGACTGGTAGCCTTTGTCCCTTGAGGACCGTGTGATAGACTCAAAAACTGTAGCTTCCAATTACCGTCAGAAGTGATGGCAGTTGGTTAATTTTCCTGTCTCTTTCTCCCACTCTGTCAAGCAGTCTTTGTGTCAGAGAGTGGTGGAGAAAGAGAGAATGAGCTGTTGACAATGACTTTTACCAAGCCATTAGGCAAGACTGAATATGCAATTGTAATGTATCTGGATGAAAAAAAAAATATATATATATCTTGGTAGGCAGAGTTGCTGACACTGAGTCCGTGTGCAGGGAGCTGCAGGGGGGTCAGCAAAAAGGTCGGAGTAAAGCCTCCTTTGTACAAACCTGGAGCATCATGCCAACCTCAAACACCACACTCCAACACTTCAGACTTCGCCCTTGTGGCGGTGGTTTATGTCATGTTGTGTGACCTAAATATGACCAAATCTTTAAATAAAAAACAAAGGCCAGTGTTAGTCTATGTAGCATCTTTAAAGATCAAAACCATGAGGCTGATTTTTATTTATTTATTTATTTTTTATAGTTTCATTTTTATTGATATTTTTCAGCAAAATTAGTGTTGACATGGGGAACACAATAACTGCACTGGAACACAATCTTTTACATATGCCCATTTATAGGCTACAAACTGTTCTTATTGTAAGGTAAGAGTCAGGTACATACCATTCATTCAGTCCAGTTATTCTTTGTTGGATGGTTTGCCCGCAGCCATTTCCATCCGATGCCTTTCAAAAAATAATTTAAATAGATAGGCTACTCATCCTTTATCAGGGATTTTTGCCCTGGCATAGTGGATTAAAATTAAATTAATCTCTTTTTTTTTTCCAACAGATTTTTGGAAAAAGAATCAGCTTGATACAAAAGTGCATTTGGGGATGACATTCAGTTTATCTCACTGATATGAATGATTGATTTATAACATTGAGTTTAACATTATTTACCATCAGTTTCAACAATATCTGAGCATCATTACCCTCATTAAGGCAGGTTTTGTTGCAGGGCTGTTGGATTAGACTGGATTGGCTTTGACAGGCGAACATATTAAACTGGCAACTTAGTGTAGGTTTTCCACAGAACAAATAAGGTGAATAACTCCTTGCATCCGTTGTCCTTAACAATAAGTATGTTGTTACCTTATTCTATCTTATTGTATTATTTACCCCCTCTGGTGTTATTAATATATTCCAATAACACCCCACAGCAAGTTATGTTTGACCTGCAATATTTTAGAGTGTCCAGCTATAATTATAGAGGGAGTTCTGCACTGTAGGAGCTGATATGGGGCTCTGACTCTGTATTCATGCCAGCAGCTATGATTAGACACTATATTATGGGAATCTACGGGGTTTCAAGGTGCTTATCTTCATTTGAGCCCCTGGGGAGCAGAATGGAAAAATCAGTCACCTATACACAAGACCGACCTACCTCAGCAGCCACCTCGTTTGCACCAGTCAGCGATCCGGCCAGAGGTGGAGGTGGTGGTGGTGGTGGGGGATGTGGGGTGGTAATGGGGGTAATAGAGGTGATGGGGGATACGGTTGCTATTGGAGATCTTGCCTGCATCACGTCATGTATGTGAGGGGGGAGGGACAGAGCACCGGTGGATGTTTGATAGAAAGAGAGAGAGAGAGAGAGAGAGAGCGGGGAGGGGGAGGAGAGGAGAGAAGAGGGAGGGAAGGAAGGAGGAGGGCATTGAGGAAGAAGGCAGGGAGTATCAATGACATCAACCAGCAGTATCTGAGGCCGCCCGACCAGCAATGCTCTCCCGACAAAAGGGCTGAGGAGCAGCCGTGACCCGCTGCGCTCCCGAGAGGTCGGTCGACATCCAGGACGGTGGAACGGGGGCACCGGCGATGTGTGCATGCATCCTCCACAAAGACAGACCTTTTTCTGAGTGGAGCCCTGCTGCCACTGGATTACATTTATCCTTGCTGTTTCCGGAGAAGCTTCCAGCTGCAAATCCACCCACATGAATCTACCAGACAGAAAAGAAGACGGAGCACTTCCTACCAAGGTAACTAGCTTCCTACATCCTTGTACAGTTGATGTTTGCAGCCGTGCACCCCACCCAGACGGTTTATTTTCACTTGTCGAATAGCCTTTCGGAAACTAATGAGGTAAGAGTATATCCCAGCCGGGGTGAAATTTCACCGTTTAGCCTTTTTCAAGGGCCGAGTGTCTTCTTTGTATTTTTCTCTTTCATCCCAGCATCACTTGAGAGTTTGTTTATACCGTTTGGCTGAAACGCAGACCGCGGGGCTGTGCAGATCAGGCTGGTTGGCAACAGCACTGTGAGTGCGCGTCCCCCTTCACCCCCTCCCTCCCTCCCCCTCCTTCATTGTTGGCTGGGCAGCATGAGGGACCCGGGCACACTGGCAAAGCCTTTGTTCCTCATCCACTCTCATTTAAAGTGGCTTCTTTCTGATGGCCCTTTAAAGCTCTCTCAAGGTAAAATGAGTCTTGTGTTAAGTCAGATTTTTTTAAGTCTCAAAAAAAGACAGAGAGAGAGGTAAAAATATAGACAATAACATTGCAGAATAAAATGCTAAACCTTATGAAAAAATAAATAGAGCACATGATTCTGATAGATTTGTCAAGGATATTTAAAAAGAAGTCAGAGGAAGCTCTAAGTCTGAGTGATATTTCAATGATTCCACAGCAAAGTGAAATCCCTTTATGATAATGTCATTCTGATCACTTTTTAGGAAGCCATCACAGACAGTATAAATCCATATGGGCTATTATACTATTACTAATATTAGAGTTATTTTCTGTTTGTATTGTAGACACCAGGTGGCAAAACGGATGGACTTATTAAGCAAGACTGTTTTCTAGACAATAGAGTGGCGGCTGCATCTGCTACTCTCAAGCGATACTTAAAACAATCCCATCTGCACATATAGGCAGTGTTTTGTTGCCCATAGACCTCTCATATGACTATAAATATACGCAGCAGGATTTGCTGTTAATGCAGCCACTCACGCGTGCAGGCAGAGTGTAGTTTAATGATACATCGATTCATCCTGACACATTTTCCGAGGGCTATTGCTTGTTTGGGATTTAATCATGTACACTTCAAATGCCTGTTTAGGTTTTCTGTATTTCTGCTGTGTGGCCTGTGTAAACTGGAAAATTGCACTGTTGTGGTGAATCCGAGGGAGGTCTTCCTCCTCACACACAGATGGGGAAATTTTCCCCGGGGCACCGTGCGTTTGCTGGTTATTGTTCCAGACCATTTCCACATCCCTAATTATTTGAATCAGTCATTTTTACACATGGATTCCTCTCTTTAGTAGACCCCCAGATTTTTTTTTTATCCTGTCTTTTCAGCTCCACTCCCTGCCTAACAGAAGAATACACAAGGCACACCAGCTGCATGAAAGGGACAGGGATCTAGATATTTGCATTATTTTAACAGGGAAAAGTCATTATGTGGAAGCAGAATAATTCAACTGGCAAATTTTCTCTTTCTGTCTCTGGGAAACAGATCAAATAGTCTCCTCCATGAGCCGAGAGATGCTCGGCCCCACAGGTATTCATCCAGGCACTGTTCAGAGCAGCAGCTTATGAAATCAGTGATGGCATGTACTCCCTTAAATAGCATTTCACAGGGTTCAACCATAGGTCTCAATGGTTTTCTGCTCCTTCCAAGTGGATACCACTGTAAGATCCATCCAGACTTGAATATGCCAGATGACGTGTGCTCCCACTGGTGCAGCTTTGGTTTCACGTCAAAGGCCTCATTGAAGTCTTATTCCCACATTCTCACAGCAGCCTCACCCTACCTGCACCGCTCTCTGCTTTCCCTCTTTGTGTAACATGTTCTGCCCATCCATGGATTTTGTCAGAATCTCTGTGAACGCTCTGCATTGGTTTTGCTGCGCCCGTCAGCTGGAAGGAGGGAGAACATCAAGGCGTGCAACTTTGATGCTGGGAGCATAGCCACCTGTATTACAAGCAGACAGAAACTTTGTTGTTGTCTAGGCATTGATATTAATTGACCTTTTCAAAGCTTTCCAAACACAGAGCTTTTGCTTGTCTTCTTGTTTATTCAGAGGCTGCTGAAAACATTGCATACAGCATGCAGAATGAAGTCATTAGGGCTGGGCATAGTTGAAATTATTGTAACAGTTTTAGGAACAGTACTTTTTCTGATGTTGTTTTATATATTTCTTGACAAAAATTAAAATATTGAAACTGATGTCAAGTAAGGCAATATTAACTATACAGATCAAAATAGCAAATTATTCTCGAAAGGCTTTAAAAAACACATGATACCTTCTATCCTTATGCTTTAAAAAACATATGTTTTTAAAAAACATGTTTTTTAAAGCCTTTGGGATACGGATAGCAATTGTAATACGGAAAATCCCCCAGATGAAACCCTTTAATGGGAAAACCTCAGGAATATTTCTCTTCCTGGACTACACTTACAGGCTGCACAATACACAACACAAACAAAATTATAATTTTTTATTTGTTAATTTAACCTTTGTTAAACCAGAGAGTCTCTTGAGATATGTTATCTTTAGTAAGGCTGGGCAATAAATCAGCATTATTGTTTATGGGCTTTCGGTGGAAGCACATTATGATATATGATCATACTGTAATATTGTTTTACAAAATTCTGGTGGCCAGTTTATAGCTCTGAGCAATTTTTAATTTATTAATGTTAAAAATAAGGAACTGAGAAGTTTTGTCTGATGTAATACTGAGCACAGTTCATTGCACTTGATTCCAACCATATCAGTCAACCCTAAACTCTGTGGTGAGAACACACATACAGTAGAAAACATGTCTGTATGGAATTCATATTCTGCCACAAGTAAGAATGAGTTTGTGCATCATCAAATATCAATTGCATTAGACAAAAATTTTTCCACACGACTGTATAAAACAAAAATTGCTCTTGCCACTGAAATAATTTAGACAGATGTAAGAATAAGAATTATATAAGATTATAAGAATAGAGCACTACATGGTCATATATCATGATCAGTAAATCAGTAAATGATCATCCAGTTAAATTCCATGCAATTTTTACTGCCATTATATTTATCTTGTCATTTCAAGGTAGTGTAACTTGCAAATATACAATAAATAACTGTAAAAGTCATGTGCAAAATTATTTAGGAAATCTAATTGAATTATCACTCAGATCTGGCACCTATGGTTTGCCTACCTTTTAGCCTTATTTCAACTTTCAACTGTATTGTAGTGTCTGATCACTGTTGTAACTACTTGGCTGGAGGTGAACTACAGTATTTTAATTACATAGATACATAGACAGGTCATTTCTATGTACATAAACGAGTACTGGAAAGTACCTCCACTAGAGCCTGGTGGTGCAGACCCACCTCAGTCTGTTGTTGAGGATTTCTATAGTGAGCCAGACCCATAATTATCCTTTCTTCAGCCAGGAGGTCATCCGCAATTATGTGTGTGTGTTCATCATGTGTCTGTGTTTCCGTGTGTGCATATGAGTGAAGGCTAAGAGATAGGTTGTGACTTGACTGATGCCCTTCTCCAGATGAATCAGAGATTCTGATGTGTCAGCATGGATGAATAATGCACACTCCTCCACTACCTCTCTTCTCTTCCTCTCTTCTCCACCTCTTGTCTTCAGTCATTCGCCTCTCTTTTCATCACAACTGCCACATCTGAAGACATCTTCACCTTCCTTCTCACCCCTCCCCCTCCCCCTTTCCTCCCTCATGCAAAAGAGGGCAATCTTTCCCCGCCGCTGTCCTCTGGTCAACCCTCCTCTCTCTTCTTCAGCAGCTAATTCATTCTTCTCCTCCTGAATGAGATTTCGCCGTTGTCTTTTTTCAGCCAAAGTTTCTTTCCTCTGCAGACGTCGCTGCACATTACATGACGAGAAACATGTTTCCTGAGGTTTTCCTTCTGCTGACATTTGCACTGAAAATGGTTAAATGTGCACAGCTCATTATCCAATCATGGGAGGAGGAAGTGCAGCTATTGACTGGGTTCGACAGTTACATCCCTGACTGACAGGAGTCATTATGAGGGTAGGGCTGACTGACAAGATGGCTGACAAAGCAGAAGACAAACTACCTAATCAGAACTTGGAGAAAGTGTGGGCACCATCCACTTTGAAGTGTACAGTTAGCTGCCAATAATTATTCAAACACCAGAATATTCTATGCACCTTGCTTCTAGCTCTTGACAAGTTCTCAAGAGTATTTTTGATTCTTGGAGTGAAAAACTCCTCTTTGGTGCATACATAGAGAGCTGGATGAATTAATTTGGGCTGGATTGGTGCCAAAATAGTATTGAGACCTTGCAAGACATGAAATGAGAAGATTTTTGCTTGGCATTGCTTAATTTGTGTGATGAATATGAATATGAATGCTATAGAGGATAGCAAATTGTATCTATGTACCTTTTCTTACTAAGGGCCATTATATCAGTGTGTTATACACTGTGTGGCAAAAGACAGCATATAATTAGCTTAATTTAGGTTTCATAGCCCTGTGTGTTAATATGTCTTAGTTTTTAGCCATGCTAGCGGCATGGCTGTAGGGATGGCAGTGTCCGTCTGTCAGTCCGCCTCTTGGGTCCAGATTTAAATGTCTCAACAGCTCTTGAACTGTTGAATCCTAGTGACTTTGGTGATTCTCTGACTTTTATCTAGCCCCATTACGGCAGCAAAATGTCAATTTGTCCAGTACTCTGAAATATAGCCAAAACCCCATAAAACTAATGGCATTCCATCAGCATAAATTGTACTTCTGTTCAATGCTAATTAGTAAATGTAAGCATTCTAGCATGCTAAAGTAAAGTGGTACACTAACATGGTAAACATAGCAAACATTATACCTGCTTAAGCATTGTAATTTTGAGAATATTAGCATACTGATATTATCATGTAGCTCAAAACACTATTGTGTAGCACAGGCTCTCAGCATTCCTGAGACTGTAAGCCTCACTTAACATTTCTTTATCTGAGTAATTCTACATTCTAGTAACTAACTACAATTAAGTTTTTTCCTCTCTGAACAAGTAGATCTGATGCCTTTAATTGCCACCTGTCTAAAACAACTGTGCCCTGTTGTAGTCAGCTCTACAGACCCAAGAAAAGAAAAGGTTTTGGCGTGCCTCCATATACCTGTTAGTGAAAGAACATCTTTATTGCATCAGTGAAACAGCTCTGCTCCACCAAAAGACCTTTACTGTGCAGGATGGAAAAGGGACAACTTCCAGGAAACTTACAGCTCTGTTTCATCATCACAACTCACAGATAGAAAACTTAAAAGCTAGAAGATTGGAGTCCCTGCGGGGTCAGCGGGAAATATTCTGCAGGCTGTGTGTGTGTGTTTGTGTGTGTGTGTGTGTGTGTGTGTGTGTGTGTGCAGGTACATAGCTCTCGAATACAGCCTCACATTTCTTTTGTGGCATTTTAGTATTACTCTGTCTCCAAAGCACACAGGATGCCACGTTAGATGAAGTATTTGTTTGACGGAGGTGAGAGTAATGGCTAGTCACTGGTGGAAAACATCCGTGCAGAAGTCTGTTACCGCTTGACAAGCATTTCATCTCTTCACTTACCGAGACACACTCTCCGTCTGATTTCAGCAATGAGACGGAGGACAAATGCATTTTTTCTACCCCATTACTCCTGTTTTCAATTCTATTCACAACTTTATCGTCCCTCAAGGAGAAATTCATTTGGCGTCACAAATCTCATCTCCATCAGGAAGTCATGCAATGGCTGGTTAGTGAGAGAGCTGCGAAGACTGGTCGCCTGTGTTGCACGTAAATAGGATTTGTTCACGAGCATACAGAGCCCCAGAGATCAGTCCTGCTATTGAATGGTGAATTCCTTAAGTGAAAAGCCATGTGCCAAGTTGCCAGTGATCAGCATCTCTGGCCATATTTTTGTGCTATAAATTTACCTTTAACAAAATGCCAAACAGTAAGACTGTGAAAGAGTGTGAAACGTGTGTTAATTTTCTATAGATGATCTCACTGTTGTTGCAGAACTGTGTTGCAGTTGTGAGATAATGAGCTCTCAGTGGACGCCATGTCATGTGACCAAGGTAGACAGGTGATACCATGGCAGCACAAATACACAGGAGAGACTTGGATCCTGGGCAAACACAACAGTGTGTCTCCAGAAAATTTACAAACACCTCCCAAAGGGACTGGAGATATTTTACATAAGCAAAGAATGAGTAAAGGGTTGCTTCAAGATTACAGTGAACTGGAATGATTGTAAAACTGTGTAGATTTGTGCGAGGTGTGTGTTTGTGTTTGTTATGCATGTTGATCGCTCACAAAGGATGATATTCACTCAATAAATCAATATAAAGCCGAATCCATTTGAAGATGTCTATGGAGCTTACGTTAATGACATCCCCATTGGATAATTGTATATGACTGATCTATCAATATGAGGTTATTAAAACAGAGCACAGTGTTTCTCTAGGCTACTGTTATCACTCTCATGATAAGCTTATCAACAAGCTCTCCAATCTGCTTTACACAACACGACTTTGTCTGCTGACTGGTGCTGGTGTGTAGGTTGTGCTAAACAGCCGAAACAGGGAGGCAAAAATGGCTGGCATGTCTCATTAATGAAGCACAATTGAAATATGATGATGGCCGGGATGATGACAGTGACGTCCAGGAAGATGAAGGTGTTCTCTGTTGTCAGGGAGCTTTAGTCCTGCTCCAGGAGAAGCTCACTAATTGGCTGCGGTGTGTCTTGGCTGGCAGTGTCTTTCTTCCATATGTGTGCGTGTGTGCGTGTGTGTGTGTGCGTGTGTGTGTGTGTCTGTGTGTGTGTCACCCAATGGACGTTTAATCATTCATTTTATTAAGAAATGATGGTATAGATGGATGGATAGAAAGTGAGCCAGTGATAATTTATTCAGAATACATTTATTAACAGTGTTTTAGATTTATTTAAAGAAGCAACTGTTTGTCTCAGATTGTGATTAGGGATTGGACCTGTAATCGGATGATTTACATAATGCTTCTCCTCTCATATGTCAGAGCTGTTTAACAATTAGGGATGTACATGTAAGTGCATAACTATGTGGACATCAGTATGTATATACAGTTCTCTCTCCCGCTAGGATAAGAGTCTGTGCCAGCCTTAGATATGCTAATTGGACAGTGAGTTGACAAGGACTCAACCATCAGCCTGCGTAATGAGCCGCTGCACAGAAGATCGGCTGCCTCTTGGGTGGGGGGGTGGGGGGTGTCGCTGGTAGAAATTACGAAATATGTTGGTGTTTGGGAGCTCTGTGTTTTGTCGTTTCAGTTGAGTGAGTGTGGTGGAGGTGTGTGTATGTGGACGTGTACGCATCTTGTTCCTCTGCTGTTGTTAGGTGAAAACCTTCACCTGTCGGGTGAAGCTCTATCTGTAGAATGTCAGTTTTGTTTGCAAGAAAGAAAAAAAAAAAAAAACAGCCATGTTTTAGCTGGATGACAACGCATTTTTGGCATTACCCTAAGGGCTTTGAAAGAGGTTTATGAGCCTAAGGGGTTGAAAAATTGACTCAGCTCACGGAGGAGCAAGTAATCCTTCAACTTATTTGAAAGCATGAAAATTGTCGAAATTGAAGCTGTAAGGTTTTCACAACATTGTTATGCATAGATCCTCTTTTAAACCAAATTTGGGACATGTTACAGCATCTACATTGTGGGCACATTCCCAGTAATCTTATGCTATGACTTGTATGTTAAACATTATAAAATGTACATAACATTCAGCTGTTATTGCAGCTGAGAAGCAGGTCTATTTGGCCCTGTGTTTTCAAAGTAATATATTAAAGATTTGAAAGGCTTTATAGCTTTGTAATTCTTTTCTATCCGATCATAATATATCCCTCAAATCCCTTTTTTACGCTTGGCATCTATCCGTTTGAAAACAAACTTTCCTCATTTTGTTAAAGTGAGCGTGGGTGAAAGTAGCACCGCAGAAAACAGGTGGCACTACATTAGCGCTTGATTAAAGCACCATTAGTTGCTGGAATAAAGGTTAAAGAATAATGTCCTGTTATTTAATGTAATGTAAACTAATGTTGAGCAACATAGTTGCATTTAACAGATGTATGATAATATGCCTCTTTATCTCATTTAAAAGAAATATTAGATTTACTCAGGCGGACTCCTCATTCCAGCAGCACTAACTCTTAACTTCCTGTGACCGAACCAGCTTAACTTAGCCTATAAACACTTTTACTGTATTTCCCCTGTTCTGACTCCCTTCGATAATCTGCTCTATATATACTTTTATACCATTTGGTAATACATTTCCTGCTTAGCAGGAGCCAGTCCATCTGTTGCGGTGCTCTTCTGAGGCAGATGCATCCATTACTGGATGCCTCCTTCTAGTTGTTTTGGTTTGTCTGACCTTGGAGCCCCTTTAAAATGCGTGGGTGTACATTTGCCGCACCATTGTTGGGCTGCTGCAGCTTTGCTATGTCCTAGACATGCAGAGATTGAGGTCAAAGGGAAACTTAGTTTGGTTATTTTAGCATATTAGTATTGGGGCGGGAGAGGGTTTCAGTCACGCTTCTCTCTCTACGCCTCCCTCCATGTGTTGTCCTGGCTATGAAATGGAGTTGTGATGAACAAAAACTGAAGCACATCCAGAATTTTAAAATGGGGAACAGTGATCTAACAGCTGAAATAGTCATAAATAAAATTTATGCTGGTTTGTAATTTATGCATTTATATTTGATATACTGATTTTGTGCAGTGTGACTATAGCCCCTTCACTTGGAGGAAAGTGTAGAGCTGAGGAAATTATACTCTCTTACATAAGCGGAAGTTTGTCATTCTAGTATCTTATGTCTTCTCCCCCTGGTAGCTGCAGGTGATCAGTTAATTAAATTATGACCTCGAGCAAAACTCATGCTCCCTGCCAGAGAAAGCCATGCAGAGAAGATGTGGGTGGATACAGTTTTTAAAATTCAGTTTTTTCATGATCCCAAGAAAGCTATTATTATGAGTTGGATATCATTATTTCATGATAATGAGAAAATCATGCTGGTTTTCTGAAGATCACATGATAAATGAGTATAAAAGGAAACTTGCCACTGGAGACATATAAAAGAGAGATTTGAAAGCACTCATACGGAGAACACACTCGACAGCTAAATACCTACTGCACACACACTCTGATCAAAAGGAGAGACAGAAAGTGTGCACACATACGTCTTTAGAATATGGAAATTAAAAATCTTCAGATTGTCAATACAAATACAGACCTGGTGTCATCTACCACTTACTGCAGCCTGTAACACAGAGGCTGAAAGAACAGAAAAAAAAAAGTAATAAGAAAAAATGATATTTGGGGAACTCAAAAAAGCAGCAGATAATTTCCACATGATTATTAATAATTTATTTAACCTTTATTTAACCTAGCAAGAGCACTGGAGACCTGGAGAAGATGGCTGTATAGAAAAAAAACGGTTAAGAATGGAGTGATTTATGATTTACGAGAAAACTGTTTGTTCAAATAATTTCATTATCAATTAAGCTATTGTTTAATTAATACTTTGATGTGCAATTAGTAATTTCATCCATAATTTAGTTTGGTCATTAATAATTTAATACTGAAAAATGCAAATCTCAATCTAGCAGAACTCAGAATGATGTCTTCAGATTGCCTTTTTGTCTAATTAACAGTCAACCCCATAAAATATTATATTTAAAGTGGCATGAACTGAAAAAATAAAAACAGTGATAGTTAATTGAATGGATGGATTAATATAACAGTCAGAGTCTATGTCAGCAACTGAATTTTCTGATCAAATATTCGATGAATGAGAATTTATTTCAGCAGTACACAGCTTGAAAAAAACCCCCACACATAATAAATAATGACTTATATGGGTTTTCCCTCTGTGCCCACAGGTTTGGTGTGATTTTGCTGTGTTCATGAGTCATATTGGCTCTCAGCAGTGTGATTTGAAACTCCAGTGGAAACCTTGTTTATGGCTTTACACCAGTGATGAAAATTGTAGCTTGTGGTCGGGAATGTTATTGGTACTCGTCAATATTTCCCATCATTTCCCACTGTTTGGACGTGTGTTGTATGGGGCATCCACAGTCAGCATCCTGTAGCATTAAGCAAGTCTCCCAGAGATTTAGTTGAAGCACCCAAGTCTCCAGATTCATTTATATTCAGGGCAAAGAATCGCTGTATTTGAGTGACAGGTGTGTTTTCTTGTTAGAGAGGAGTCTCAGATATTTTATTTCCACTGCTAAAAATGTAACCAGGGCGGTGCAGCTCATGCCTGCAGTAAGCCGTGCTTCATCCTGTGCCTCTGATCCTCAACGTGTGTGCCTATGTGTGCTCATGCATGTGTGTGTGTGCGCCTGTATATTTGTGTGTCTGTGGGCTGTGTGTTTAAAAGAGAGAGAAGGGAAGTGTGAGAGAGTGAGTGCCAATCTCCCCCATGATGCTTTGCCATCTGTCATTTTTTTTTTGTGTGTGTGTGTGTGTGTGTGTGTTTGTGTGTGTGTGTGTTTGTATGTGTGTGTCTCTGTGCTTTTGTGTACGCATGGCCCTGTGGGTGTGCATGCATTTGTGAGTCTCGTTTGCCTGCAGGGTCCAGGGTCATAGGAAACATGAAGTAATATCAGCCTCAACCCCTCCTTGCATCTGACTAATACACAGTTCCTACCCCAAACTTTTCCACTCCAAGCACACAAAGCCATGCATTATTCAAGATAGGGTTATTTTTGTTCTGAAAAAATCCTAAGTGTCAGAATCGCTGGTAAAAATGTGAATGAGGACAAATGACAGTGCATGCAATCTTACCATTCAACCCTGAAAAAAAGTTTTTCCTCCCATTCTTTTCCCTAAAATATAACAAAAAAAGAAAGCTGAACCAAATCCTCCAAGCTTCACAACTCACATGAAATGCTTGCTCACAGCACTGGATCAAAATTAAAGCTAAAAGAAATAAATGGGGGAGAAAAAAAAAAGAAAATAGGCACACTTCCTATCAGGTGTGCTATCTCACAGCTAGCATGGTGCTGCAGGAAACATATCTGGTTTTCCTATGAGCGCTCCTAGCTGGTTGTCATGGAGACAGGCCTTGTGAGACCATCTCAACCCACTTGTCGCAAAAGGCATCATGGGTAAAAGTGGGGGAGGGTGGGTGGAGGTAAGGATGGGGGGGGGGGGGGGGGTTGCAGGGTGGGGACGAGGTGAGAAAAACAAAACATGTCAACTTCTGAGGGGCCCCAGCGGAGCGGGTGCAGGTTGGATGCCACCTAAACAATGTTATTTCATCAGCCTGATGGAGCACAATAACCGGTGTACATTTCACCACCTGAGCTGTGGTGTCATTATCTGCTTCCCTGCAATAAATAGCACATGTATCCCCATCAATCTATCTGTCTGGCTGACCATCTGTGTTGTCACGCTGAAAAGGTAATAAGACCATCCCCTGCTGTCTTCTCTCTGGATGCTGAGCCAGATGATTAGGAAGAGCAGGTTGTGATATCTGTGAGGGGGCTGCAGAGACTGTAGGTAAGCCTGAGTCATGAGAATATTCGTGCTCGCAATGGTCACACCTTTTAATTTTGCTTCTCCCCAACAAGCACGGCTGAGTCTACATGTAAGGAGAGGAAGAGTGTTGTATGCCATTATCGCACAGGCACAAACATGCCCAGACTGGCATGGTGTGCTTCTGCGTCTGTGTATCTGTTTTGGCTCGCTCCCTCAACATCCACAGCTGTAGGATGCTCTAAGCCCCTTTGTTTGAATTGTGTCAATGGACCAGCAACAGCTGGAGCAGCCGGTGCAGGGCAGCTGGGGAGAGGAGGAGGATTTGGATACAAGCAGGGTTTAGAGTGTGTATAGAAGGGGAAGGAGATGAATGATTGGGTGCCACGGAGGAGATGGCATCAAGAGAGGAGAGGTTAACAGGGGAGTCGAGGAGGAAAGTAGAGAGGAGACGGGAGGAAGGAGATGAAAGGAGATGGGAGAAGAGGAGATTTCATGGAATACGGAGACTAATGCAGGAGTGAGATGAGGGTAAAATTAAGGATTAGGTGGACGGTGAGGGACTATAGTGGAGGTAGAGCAGAGAGGGCTCTGTCAGCAGGTGAAAACAACAGGTAGGGCTGGATGAACTGATAATGATAGATAGGGTTAGACTGAGGTCACAGACAGATATAAAGGCCTCGGTAAATCCAGCTCACAGGACAAAGGAAGCAGACACTGCAACATACGAGGAGTACCTAATGTTTCAGTGGCCGTGTGGCTCCATGCAGAGCAGTAGCTCTAGTTAGATTAACGGTGGCAAATTGAGTTTCCGTAAGAGGAGAATTTACTTAACATGCTGCCAATGGTGCTTGAATGAGCTCTGATCTGATTTTTCTTATCACATTGTTCAATTGAAAAGGGGACGCTGAAAGCTTTTCTATTCAACGTCTATTAACGCAGCGTTAGATAAGACGAGGGCAGAGCGGCGAGAAAAAGAGCCTGGATCAGATAGACAGCCATGTTTTCAGATGAGCTATTTTTAGTGTAGGGACTGGCAGGCAGTAATGTGTTTGAGCAGGTCATTAGCTCAATAAGTGGTTGGAGGAGTCTTTGAATATGTAACTCACCAGAAATGCCTCTTTCATTTAGTAAAGGCGAGTAAGGGTTGGCCTAATCTCTGCTAGTCCATTTCTGCCAGTGTATCAGACATGTCAGGGTGAAAGTGCGCTCATGGGTGTTTGCGCATATTTATGTGCCGATCACAGTGTGGCCTGTCACCTGTGAATACATGCTGCGTCTCCCTGAGAGCATATATGTTATCCCGTAATGGCGCTTGAAGGGAGACGCGTATGTGTGTGATATATGACAGGTTAACAAAGGCCCCTTTCTCATTTGGCCTCCCCACCTGCGTTCTGACACATCGGGCAGAGGGGTGGGGGTCGGGAGAGCTCGATAGGACTGAGGAGTTATTGACTCCCAGACAGGGAGCTTCTGCACAGCTTGTCTAAATCTCTGTAAGCAGACAGAGCTGAATTATGTTCAGACTTAAAGATGTGCGCGACTGCATGTGTTTACGTGAGGAAAGAGCAAAAATACTCATGGAGATCCCCCACCTCACCCCCCCCCACCCCAAGGCGAGGGATTAACTAGAGGGGGAATGTCTATTAAAGCAGCAGTTTCTGATACATTTGCTGTTATTGAATTTTGCTGCATTCTTACTGACCCCTCAATCCTCTTTGTTTTAGTGTTTTTCATTACTGTGGCACACTCCAAATGTATTATTGCATTAACACTTTTATGTGCCACCAGAGCAGTAAAATACTGAACGCTAAAAAGGAATTAGGCCAGAGCTAAAATGAAATTATTGGGATGTCTGAGGGGAAAAAAAAAAAAACCCTTAAAAATGTATCATTGCAGCTCATTTCACGGCTCACTAGAAAAGGAGACTTATTAATACAGAAGCAGTACGCTGGAAACTATTTCGGTCTGTTTCTTGTCTTAGTTGTTGAACAGTGGCTCTATTGTTCTGGTATTAGTTCAGTCATTGCTGGCCTGCTTGCGCTGTTAATCCCAAATCAGAAGTGCTCTTGCTAAATCAAAAGACCTAATCCTGCATTAGCATGAATTTTTCTTTAATTTCTTTTCATGAGGTTTTCTCTGCGTCTGTATGAATTATTGTATGTTTTCCATCTCTTCCCTTATGGTGCATTGACATTTCACTCTGAAAGCAGAACGATGAATCAGAGGTGGAGGAAATATGCCTGTCGTTTGTAACCGCTGACCTTCATGTTTTTTTTCCCCTATGTCTCTGCAGAGTGCCTATCCCTGTTGAGTGAAGCCCTTCCCGTATCTCTGTCGTCTCCAACCGGCCCACGGTGGTGCCTGCCATGCCTCTGCCCAGGACAGGTGGGGCTCTAGCCCAGTCCAGGAGGCCTATCCTGGGGCTCAGCCTTAGCCCCTCTCCCTTGTGTATGCTGCTACCGTTGATTATCCTGCTAACAGGCCCTTTGAGCAGCCTGTGTGGAGCATTAGGTATGGCTATCAATCAATCAATCAATTTGTCTGTCTGTCTGTCTGTCTGTCTGTCTAGCTATCTAGCTAACTAGCTAACTAGCTATCTACACACACAAAAGGCAAGCCAGCTAGCTGCTAGCTAGTGGTGAAAACTTATTTTGTACATTCTGTGCAGTGACGATATATTCTTCAATATATTTGTATCTGTCCATCTACCAGCTAGGTATCCATTTGTTTCTCTCTCTCTTTCTCTCTTTCTCAGTTGGATGACAGCTGGTTTATTGTCAGCAGTAAATGTGATGTACAAAGGTGTGAATATATGTCAGTGTGTGTGTGTGTGTGTGTGCACCAGAGGAGTGAACCCAGGCTCGTCACTACATCAGCTTTGGACTGTGGCATTGTTAATGTGTTTTGATAAGCCGGGAGGTCCCATCAGCATGTTTCTCATCATCTCCTTGATAACAACATTTCCACAGATTTCCTGCCTCAGTGGTCCACACACATGCACGCAGACACCCACACACACACATGCTCAGACACACTCAGATGTCACTTCTGAATATATTTTTGAAAGCTGATACAAGCTAAAGATGGAGATAGCACTTCTCACTGTGAGGAATGGGAATTGTCTAATGTATTTTTCATTTTCCATTTATATAACCAATTTGAGGCCACAGGCTTTTGAGAAGGCTGACGTCATGTTTGAAGCATTTTTATATTCAGTAAAGAGGTAGAATTACACAACAACTTTCTGTTGAAATGTTGTGGGATTGACGATCTCTGCCTCTGGACCACCTACAGTGTTTTTCTGTAGAACAGATAGTACTTCCCTTCCTGTGTCTCTCTAGCTTCTTCAGAAAAGAAAAACAGATTAAAAAAAAAAAACATCAAACTGAGTTGTTGCCATCTCTTCCATTAACAGTATGTTTTGCAAAACTTGTAAACTAGAGTGGGGAATTGTAGAAGAAAGTTTTCAGATCAAATCCAAAAAATACTAATTGGCAGCAGGGAACTTTGTGCTTTGCTCAAGAATCCAATGAAATGTGATGCTTTGAATCCAAATTTTCCTTCACTCAAGATGAATACACTATGGTAATATTTGCCCAAATAGTAGTTGTGCCATTTTTATTTTATTTTTTTATTTTATTTTTTGCAAATCTTCACCATATTCTTCACTGCTTCTCCTGTAAAGCTGAAAGTGCTTAATGATTTTTGTACACAGAAAATGGGAACACCCTGGGTTGCAGGTGTGTACAGACAACTCTGTCTGGCTGTTGTATAGAAATGAAGATGACTGCAAAGTCACACAGAGACAGAATTCCTAATTACCCAAAGGTATCACCATTATTTGTGAATACTTATCTGCACATCAGAGGAGTACCATCAGGCCTAACAGGAAAGATAAGTTATTCTTAAAAACCTCTACATATTTGACTCAGTTGACTCAGTGTCCAGATTTCACATTCTTGTTTTAGATGGGCCGACAAATCATCTTTACAATAACATTTTTCTTTTTCTGCAACTACACAGCGCACCCCGACTGTCTCATTATCTTTGTAAAACAGATTTCTTTTTGTTGCACACATTTGGCTGTGAGACGTAAACAGATTTGACAGCAAAGACACACAAACAGGAAGAGATGCATTATTAAAAGTGGCTTAAAGGCTTGTCAGACCACAGCTGGTTACACTTAATACCTTTGCCCTAAGTAAAGTCTTTTAAGGCAGAATGTAATGCAGCTGTTTCTCCAGCAGTTACACTAATTTCCCTAAAAGAACTTTTCTAAAATTACAAATTAAACTCGCATTTCTTCAGTCTGACCTGAAATAAACTTCAAACTTCAGAATTACTAACTTCAATATTATACTCTGCCTGCTGGTCCCTGTTTTATCTGGACACAGCAGTTGTCAGTCAGTCAGTCATTCAGAGAATTACAGGTTACAAAGGTGTTTCATTAAAAACAGACCAGTGGTGGATCAGTGGTAGAGCTCACTGGTCCAGTGCAGTGGAGTGAAACCTACTATTAAAGAGACAGAGCTCCTCATTAGTCCCTCATTTTCCAGCAGCTTTCTAGAGCCTTCCAGTCATAACAAGTTTCTGTTCAGTGCAAATCCAGAGTCCAGAGTCAGTGCCTTGCAGGGCTTTTCCGTGGCTTTCGGAAGAGGCTTAAGTGGTAACAGTGCCAGTGGGGTCAGTTTTGCACGAGGATTGGTGCTGAAGCGCATTTAAGAGACCACAGAAAACATTTTAGACTCAACATAAAGCCACTGAAACCCATGTTCAAGCCCTAAGAAGCACATGAAATTCATTCATAATCCCATAGCCAGGAGAAGACAGCTTTCTGCCGTGACATTTTTTTTTTGGGGGGGGGGATTTTTGATAGTTCACATTCTTATATCGTCGCTGGGGGGAAAGGGCTATTTGCTCAATAGTCTATATGCCTTTCTAAGAGTCCAGCTGGCAGGAAATATGCTGCTCTCGAGGCCTAAAATGGTGGGCATAAATTTGTTCTGATTGACTATACTGTACCAGCTTTTTGCTTCCTGAGGATTATGACAAGCATAAAATGAAACTACTTTATTTCTGACATTCAGAGGGGGTCTTTAAGAGGCGCACCACAGTACAGCAGGCACAGGAGCAGTCTTTTGGCATGGCGTTATTCCAGTTACTGTTATGGCATGGTAGTGAAACTGGAGAGTGATCGGTGTGTTAGCCAGTGAAGTGAGCGGGGATGGGAAGATGTGTAAACAGCATCTGCTAGTGATAGGTTTTTTCGTTTTTTGGTTTCGGTGGGGTTTTTTTTGTGTCTGTTCCGTCTTCAGAGCAGAAGTGAATCAACACAGCAGGACCTCACTCACCCAGACATAGGGGAAGTGAGAGGAGGGATTCAGGTTGCCATGGTAAGGGTCATCCTGACTTCACCCTGATGGATAGCAGTGATTCTGTAGCTGAGGAGGAGTTAAGCTCGGCACCATGGCAACAGGCCACAGACAGATAGCAAGGGTGGGTGCATGAAGTTGTTTGATTGATCTGACTCAGCCACTGTGAAAAATATAGGTTCAGTACTGTTGGCTCAATATTGGACTTGGAAATTGCTATTTTCTTACAGGGGCCAACTGCTGCACTTATACATCCTGCGTCAGATGCATCATAACACTCTGAACTGTTCTGCTCACATTTTTCCCTGAGGCAATGACGGAAATTAACACAATGTTGGTATAATAATCTTAAATAAAAAATCTTCCATGCGGTAGTGTGCTGGGGCAGCACAGTGAAAGGCAGCTGATGCCAACAGACTTAACAAGCTCATTAAGAAGGCTAGTGTGTCCTGGGAGTCAAACCAAAGACTCCGGTGGATGTGTCTGAGAGGAGGATGCTGCAGAAACCTCTCAGCATCGTGGACAACCCCTCTCACCCCTTGCATGCTTTCCTAGAAAAACATCAGAGCACACGCAGCAGGAGACTCATTGTCCCTCGGTGCAGGACTGGACATGCAGGAGATCCTTTCTGCTGGAGCCAATCAGACTCTATAACTCCTCCCTTTACAGGGAGATCACCTACAAATAACACGTAACATTATGTCGTGTGACATTCAAAGGGCTTAAACCAAATGTGTGCAATGAGTAATTCACTATCCACATTAACTGCAATATCTGTAAAGGGTGCGGTATCTTCACTCCATCTATTTTGCTTCTGTTCTCAGTACGGTGTTCATCATTTCATCATTTAAATATTAATTCAATTGACTGACAACTACATTGTTCTATTTTGCACATCCATGTTTATAGCTGCACTGTGTAAATATTTTTATGTTGTTTTCTGTCTTGTCTTATTGTTGTCTTCTTACATTCGTTGCATTCAATGCAAAGATCGCCAGAATCTGCAAGTGCAGATCCCATATAGGTGTTAGAATGTGCAGGCAGAAAATGACACCTCTGGTATTAATACATTTAAACCAATTATATGCTGTGAATTTTTAGCCAACACTTCTCCTACCTGTGAAACAGTCATGTGTCATGACAGTCTGTGCTGCGTGCTGTAGCTACGAGGGTAGTCTGCCCTGGAGGAATCGAAGAGAGTGAGAGAGACAGACATAGGGAGAGGGAGAGAGATGTTCCTCTGAAGCCCAACCCCATCTTTTATTTATGACCCACAGGAAGTCCTTCAGCATGTCCTCTAGATGATACCCAGGAAGTAAGCACAACAAGCAGCCATCAGAACACAAGTCAGCCTGACCAGTCACTGACAGTAAAATGGGGCGTGGTCAGCAGGGGGTTGCTGCTGGTTATGGAGTCTGTTTGATGTCCTCTGGATGTAAGAGTATCAGTTTTCATGCTTGTGTTTTGATTTTTCTTTTTTTTTTCTTTTTCGTCCACCACCCCAACCCCCATCACCCCCCCCACCCCTCCCTCCCTCTCTCTGTCTCTCAGCCCCTCCAAAGTTCACCAAGATTCCCACAGACCAGATCGGAGTGTCAGGGGGCGTGGCATCATTTGTGTGCCAGGCCACTGGAAATCCCAAGCCTGCCGTCTACTGGAACAAGAAGGGCAAGAAGGTCAACTCCCAGCGTATCGAGGTGGTTGTCACAGTGCACAATGGTCAACTCCTACTGTAGCAGCATGACAAATACAGATATGTGTATCTAGTAATACAGATATTTCAATATATTAATCTGTGTGATAGTAATTATTATGTTTAATCTCGCTAAATTTAACATTATTTTTAATATAAATAGTAAAAATTCTGTTCTTTATCCTGGATATGCTACAACCTTGTTTCTTAAATGACGAATTAAACATTTGAATTTTGCTAAATATGTGTGGAAATTAGCTAAGAATATTGATACTACTCTCTTTCCAACACCTCTAAAGATCACTAATTAACACCACGCATTAGATAAATGAATGAGGTATCACTTGTTAATAATTCAGCTTTAAAAATGCTTTGAGGATTTTTTTTTTAAACTTTGGACAGAGCTAATTCTATTTAAAGACTTGAAAGGTATCAGTCTTTCCAGCTCTGGGTAAAAATGCGAATAAATTTTATGTCCCACAAATTTCTTGAAGATATTGATTTGACAACAGCACACATTTCAAACATAGATTGTATAATGTCTAAAATGTTATTATGCAAGATGAAAGAATTTCACAACGTTTCTCAAAACTGACACATAAAAAGTATTATTGCATTGCACTTGACTTTCTATTGAATGCACATGCAGTATCATTGTCCAAAAGCTGAATGCTATCAAGCAGGCAAGAGTTGTTAATTCCTACAGCTCAGTAGAAGCCTGACTATATATTGATGCAGTAATGTTACCTAATGCTTAGAGATACTGCATTTCAACCAGAGGACCCAGATCCGACCCCCAATGCTGGTAAGTTTCTACCCTGCTGAAGTGTCTTTGTGAAAGACACTGACTCCCTGCCAGCTCCAGGATCGTGTGTACAGGTACATGTTCTGTGTCTGTGCCTGACCTCGAACATTTCTGTAGAGGAGATCAAGTGAAACAGGCATTTTCTTAAAGAGGTCAATAAAGTATTTCACCGTAATCGTTGTTATATAATTGCAGTAAAAGTGACATGCAGCATTATAGTTTACTGTTCTAGTAGATATCCATGTGTTAACTGTGCTGTGACTGATATGTACTTTCCTGTGGTTCTGTGGCTCTCCAGACCATAGAGTTTGATGAGGGTGCAGGTGCTGTGCTGAGGATCCAACCACTCAGAGCACCCCGAGATGAGAACATCTACGAGTGTGTGGCACGCAACAGTGAAGGAGAGGTGTCTGTCACTGCAAAGCTGGCCATTATCAGAGGTGAGGCACAAAATCACACATGCATACACACCCCATCTCTACCCTTTTCCACTTGAGTGGTGCTTGCTTTTCACGTGCACACTCACCTGGCTTCAGACATCGTCCCCGGTTTCCCGGGCTGTCAGTTGTAGATGTGACAATAGAGCCACGCCACACCCTGCCGCCACAGCAGGCTGCAGCGAACTGTTCTTTTTATAGTCCCTCTGAGTGCAACAGAGCGTGATCTGGCCACAGAGAGGGCTAGCTAGCGTGCTAGCTAACGGGTATTTCAGCAAATCAGCTTGCTGTAATCACTGCGCCTCCTGGCCAGAGTGAGGGTGTTAATCTAATGTACACTGTCTCCATGGAGGGAAACGTATCTAATGTGGTGCTCCAACATGCTATCAACTAAAGTTGCAGTGTATGGCTGCAAGCCTGGGATCTGAGCACTGGCCATTTGCCCAGCACAGCAGGAAAGGATGAAGAAATAGAGGGCTGGCTGTTTGGGCTGTTACAAGATGAAGAAAAATCAGGGGATTAGGACTGGGTTTGGCACACAACCCTTTTCTGCTGGGGAAAGTGAGGAGGAGAAGGAGAGAGGGAGGAATAGGTCGAGGAGAGGTGAGAAGGAGTATGATGGACGGTGAGGAGGCGGGAGTAAGTTGAGTAACACAACAGGATGGCATGAAACAATAGAGATGAAATGGGATGTCGGAGGAGTGGCGGAGGGGGTGTAGAAGTGCAGGAGATGGATGAGGATTGTGGAGTTGGCAGGGCTGTGTGGTAAGCAGAAGGCTGGTAGCCCAGGGAATAGACTCCTGTCCATCTGTTACCCCGCCCATCATCTCTGCACACACAGCCCCAATCTAAAGCACATTACCACATAAACTGCACCTCGAGGGCGAGCCTCTCACTGTGTGCGGCTGTGTGTGTCTGTTCCTGTTTGTGTAAACTTTTCTCCTACTGAGATCTGTGTACCGTGACGCCCCCGTCCCCTCGGTGACAATAGAATCAGCTGTGTTTGATTCCTTCCTAATCAGCTGATGTAGTCTGTGCAGTAAACAGATTATTGGGCTGTCATGAATGACAGCAATATCTGACCCAAAGAATCAGCCACTTTCAGAACATTGCTGGCTGTAATAGTTTAATGTGTCAGACATAAGGATAGATAAGGATGCACAGGCAGGCTGCAGACAGATAGCAGCAGAGACAATGCATCTTGAAGTATTTTTCCCTCTGATGTTTACTGTTTGCATTGTATGAATTTGCAACCATCAGATTTTGCCATACGGTGTTAGCTGTTCCTTTAATATCTCTGGGTATTGCGTATTATTTTTACATAATTTTAATAGAATACCTTTCATGCTTACATGCCTCTTTTTGACTGTTTTCTCCTTGGATTCTACTATAGGCTTAGTGATACATCGTGTCATCCAAGAATGCTGTTCTCGGATGCACAAAACTCTGCACAAATTGTGTTTGGTCAGTCTTTTCAAAATACGGATCATCAGAGAAAAGGTCCACCAACCTCTGAAGCAGAAAGGAGGCTTTCCATTACTGACCAAACCCCTCCACTGAAAAAGTCTTTTCATCCCCTGATGTGTTCCATCTCATCATTTTGTATAATGGTTGACCGACGCTAATAGCAGTGTTGTACAGTGCGAGGGGCTTGTGGTTGGCCACAGGATATGGGCTGCTGCTCTATAGGCTGCCTAATGGATGGAGCTGTGGCAGGTTATGGTCAGGGAGATCTTTCTTTCTTTCTTTTTTTTTTTTTGTGCCTTCACCATCACCCTCCCTATCCCATTACCTACTTCCTCTTCTCCTCACTATATCTTTCTGTCTTTGACTCTGGCAGCCTCCTCTTTGGCCCACAGCGATGTCCGTTTCTAATTTCTTCTCTCTTGTTTTATTCATTCTTTCATTTTCTCAGCCATCTATTCTCCCTGACCCTCGCTGTCTATTTGGACTCTCTCTCCTCTCCTCCCTTTGCATTTTTACAGGCTCTCGGCTGCTCCACCCCACCTCCAAACCAACCCCGTCCCCTTTCCACCCAAACTGCTCTTTTCTATGGACACTGCAGTTGTGTTGTTCCGCCTTCAGGAGACGTGAATATCTGCAGTTCTGCATGTTTGAAAACCTCTGGTGGGCGAGAGATTCTCATCACTGCAGTAGTGTGTGTGTGTGTGTGTGTGTGTGTGTGTGTGTGTGTGTGTGTGTGTGTGTGTGTGTGTGTGTGTGCGCGTGTCTGCACAACCTTCATGACTGTGTATGTGTGTGAATGCATGCACGTGGATTTCTTCGTTTAAGGGTGTGTGGTTGTGTTAGTGCATATCTTTATGTGTATGTGGCTGGTTTGTGCAGAGTAATCCTGATTATACTCACCTCCCAGTGTCCCATTTTAGGAGAAAGGGAGACGAGGGATGGGGGAGGAAGAGAGTGAGAGAGAGAAAGGGGAGGAGAGATGTTCTGCCACCATGGCAAACACTCTTCATATGAACAACAGAGTCAGATCAGTGATTCCCCCCAGGCGTCTGCTGCATTGGCAGACCGGCCAATATCAACTCAGCCTGCAAGAGGATTACACTCCTTGAGTGGAGAACCGGCTCTTTCATCACATATACCCCCTCATCCTCTCTGTTTTTATTCCATCCTTCCTTTTTTTCTTTTCCTTACAGTTCATTCTTCATGCATGTTTTAATGTAATAGAGTGTTTTATGTGGGATTATCATGTTTTGTGTATTTGGGCCCCAGCTGTTAGATCTGTGAGGAGAGGCAAAATCGGGTTTAGGATGGTGGGGACTCGATGGTGGGATTGATCTATGATGCAAAGTCTGATTGTGCATTGTATTGTGATCTATTATCATAAAGGTCCATTAGCATTTAAAGTGCTCCCCCTCAGCCCTCCTGCAGTCTATAGGAGTCAAAGCATTACAGCCTCTGAAGACTGCTGAGCGCTGGCAGATTAATCCTGAATCAGGCTCCCTGAGATCACCTTTTATTCAGGCGTCTCTCATGCACATGGGCCATTCCCCACTGAAATGAACTGAAAGATGAATAGGCAACCTGTTTCTTAACCAGGACAAATGACGATTTTCCGTATGGAGGGGAGTGTTTGAGTGTGTGTGAGTGCATCTGTGTTTGAGTAACTGCGCGTGTGAGAGGGAAATACAAAGAAGGACTGGGAGAGAAACCCTGGATTCATGTTTGTTTGTTTGCATCATATGCATTATGTGTTTGACTCTGTGTGTGTGTGTGTGTGTGTGTGTGTGTGTGTGTGTGTGTGCGGACGCATGAATTGTATATTTGCCCAGATCTGGTTGGCTCCACTGACTGGTTTTGGGCACCAGGCCTGATTGCCCTTCTGCAAACATAACCAGGCCAAAATGTACGCGCTCAACCTCTTGATACACACAAATACGCACAAACACAAAGCTCCGGGGAACAATGCTGCTCGGTCTTTGCCAATGTTCCCTCAAACGCTGTTGACACACACAGTGTTTGTATACACATGGCACATTTTTCCATAGGCTGTCTTATCAATTTAACCAGGAGATGAAAAATAAGCGGTACTCTTGCACAGCAGTGTGTGTTTTTGATAAATGATTCATTTGGTGAAAAGTGTGATCAAGGCCATGCCCACAGTATCTATTTCAAGCAGCCGCTGACTCATCCTCAGGCCTGGCTGAATACCTGTAGCCCTATATTCTCCTCTCCAGTGAACTGTGCTTCACTCTCCAGTGCCACTATCTGTCCGCAGGTTAATGTGCAGGACAGAGTATCTATCTATCTATCTATCTATCTATCTATCTATCTATCTATCTATCTATCTATCTATCTATCTATCTATCTATCTATCTATCTATCTATCTATCTATCTATCCTTGTTTCTCCTACCTCTCCCTAATGATTCAGTTCAAGGTCCACCTACACTCTATATTTGCAGCATTGATAAAGACCTGACTGGAATGCAGAGCCAGACCCCCTACACATACACGCACAGACACACACACACCTATACACACAGACACACACACAGGCATGCACACGCCCCGAGCCCGCTGCAGTGCCGTGCTGTAATTAACAGCCAGGGAGTCCGTGTAGCGGTAGCCAGCGGTGTGATAAAAAGACCATCTGAACCCTCTCAGGAGAGGGGGGGGGGTTAGGGGAGGGCAGAGGGGAGCAGATGTAGGCCTAGCATATTCCTCACCCAGGGGAGCTCGCCTCCTGACCTGCCTATCGATCCCCCCCCCCCCTTTCTTTTCTCTTCCTCCGTGTTTCATCAATGGCCGTACCACTGGCTTCCATTCAAGTAGCTCATTAGCGCTGATCGTTTGGGAATGGTGTGAGGGAGGAGGCGGGGTGGGTGGGGGGGTGGGGGAGGGGTCAAGGTGGTCCCCCTCCCTTAACTCAGGTCTCAATCGGATGATGTCAGAGGGATGGTATGAGGCCTGATCGCCACCTGAGCTCTAACTGTGGCACTGAGACTAAACATCGTCCCCAGACGCTCTTCTCAGCTTTGATTACTCTCTTTCCCTTCGTGGCATCTCTCCTCTCCGTCCTCCTCTTAGGAGCAGCTTGACATTCCTATCTGACGGGGTCTCTCAGAAAGGTGATGAGTGTGGAAAGAGAGAAAAGGGAGCAATAGATCCTATCTCCACTCAGCCTCTCATCCCCATCGCAGAGCGTGTGGAAACAGATGGTGCACGTCTGTCATGTGGTTAGGTAGCGGGGGGGCTCGGAGGAGGAGAGGAGCGGAGGAAAAACACACAGACAGTTGACGTGGCCGCGGTCTGCTTCTCGGACTGTGTTTGGCTTCAGATTTTGTCAGTGATGCCGGGCTCAAGCTAGCAAACTTTCAGCGGGTCCTGTTTTGCTTGACAATCAAGATGCTCCTGTGGGTTTGATTTATCAGCCAAGCAAATTGCCATCTTGGTAATTGCTTTGCTGCTGTTGGAAAGTGGAATATGTAATTATTGGCCCAGGTATGGGGGAGGTGTATGTGTGTATGTAGAGAGAGATAGAGTGGTTAAAAGGGTAAGGAGAGCAGGAAGCAGGAGGGCTGATGGATGCTTGATTACGTGTCTGGCCATCTGGACTGTTGTCACCGAGATGCTTAATCCCAATCACCAGAGAAAGTGCATGTGAATGTGTTTGTGTGTGTTTTCCTGGATATGTGTGAACGTGTGTCCGTACATTGTTCCACACATCGCACAAAATCTGTGAACATGCTAATAAGAACATAGCTATAGAGACAAGTACGTACACGCACGGGCAACACACGCGCACTCATCCACTGCCCCCCCCCCCCAACATAATCAGACATATCCAGACACATGCAGACACATCCCAGATCGGCCTCTCTAATCGTTGGTACATTTTAACAATTACTGCTAACAAGTCCTTATTACCCCCAGTGCCCTGCCCCTCCTCTTGATCCCAGCTCCTAATTGCGGCTGCTGTTTCTGAGTAGCTCTCTGCATAGTTATTAGACAGGAATCATTACCAGCTCATAACACAGAGCCACACCATGGAAGAAAACTCACAGTTCACTGCCACTGTCACCAAACACCTGTGGTTCCAGGTTAAAAATGTTGTGCGAGCGCGCTAGTGTGTGTGTGTGTGTGTGTGTGTGTGTGTGTGTGTGTGTGTGTGTGTGTGTGTGTGTGTGTGTGTGTGTGTGTGTGTGTGTGTGTGTGTGTGTGTGTGTGTGTGTGTGTGTGTGTGTGTGTGTATGACCTGGTTTTCTGCATTAGCTGGTCGTAAAATGTGATCTGATTTTCACCTAATTCACAAGTGTAGACAAACACAGTGTCCCTAAGTTAATATCACACAAACAATTATAATCTTTTGTGTCCTTATTAAACACAGCCGTTAAACATTGACAGTGCTGGTGTAAAAGAGTGAGTGAACCCTTGGATTTAATAACTGGTAGAACCTCCTGTGGCACCACAAACCTCAAGCAAACTCTTCCAGTTGTTGCTGATCAGACCTGCACAATGTTCAGGAGGAATCTTGGACCATTCTTCCTACAGATCTGCTTCAGCTCAGACATACTCTTAGGATGTCTGGGGCGAGCATCTGATTGGGCCCCTCCGACAGGTGCAATTTCTCTGTCTGAAGTCATTAGGTAGGACATTTATTTCAATGTTTAGGGTCATTGTGCTGCTGCATCACTCACCTTCTATTGAGCTTCAGCCCACACCTCCAAACTGGTTTCAATGGCTGGACTCCAGGTTTGACAACTCCTCCTTTGTTGATGCCATTAGATGAGGCGTTCACAAGCTTCTTTTTCCAACCTACACTGTGATTTCTTTTTTTTTTATTGTGTGTTCAGTATGGACAAGGACAATACAATGGTTTATGTGTTATTAAATAAAATAGTGTCTTTGTTCATTATTGTAACTTGGATGACGATCTGAAGCTATTTGAAGACTAATTTATACATAAATGCAGGTGATTTCAAAGGGTTTTCTCTTTCTTTTTCTCACCACTGTAACTCCTGCTGATTGGGCGGTGTGTTTATACTCCTGTAGAAACGGCTTGTCACACACACACTAAAAGCTAACTGTGTTACTGCCCGCCTACTAGATCACCTAATGAGTACCTAAAGCTGTAGGAAGGACATGCTGCTTTGATGCAGAGGGATGTAGTGGCTCCAATGTCCTCTCCGGTATCTCCACTTCCCAATGCCCTGCAGATGTTAATGGGGGGGGGGGTCTTACATCACTGTGTGTGTGAGTGAATCTTAGGTTTCATCCCAGAGGAAGGAGAGGAAGGATTCAGTCCTTAGTAGGGCAGACTCTGGCTCTGTGATAGACCAGATAGACAAGATAAACCAGTCATTTGTATTGAGAGCAACTGTCCCAGAAATAAGGAGTGAACACATTCGTACATTACTGTCCTCCTCGATTTTTTCTCCAAAATAAAATATGAGTAATCCCTTTAATTTTCTATATATTTTCTCTTGTCTTTCCAGAGGACCTGTTGCCATTCGGTTTCCCCAGTATAGACATGGGTCCCCAGCTGAAGGTGGTGGAGCGGACGAGGACGGCAACCATGCTGTGCGCTGCCAGCGGCATCCCCGACCCAGAGATCTCCTGGTTCAAAGACTTCCTGCCCGTCGACCCCAGCACCAGCCAGGGTCGCATCAAACAGCTCCGATCAGGTGAGATAGCTGAGGGTCAGATTATTTCATTTGCCAATAAGTAAGCAAACGGTGCATCTCCAGCTTAACACCGCTATCAGGTAGAATCTCTGTTGCTCTAAATTGGGTGATTATCATGTTTAATTATGATTGAGGGATTACATGCTCCTCTCTGTGTTTATCTACATCCTTTGGGGGTGTAAAACCTTTTTAAAGCCAATTTCATAAATGGATAATTGCGCCATCCTTAAGCCAAGAAAAAAAAAAAAGCTTTTTATTAACATTTGGGAGAAAAGATTAGAAAAAGATGACACTTTAAAGGCACAAATGTATTTCCATTGTTGATCATAAATATTGAAAAACATGGCGGCAAGTAATTAAAAAAGAAAATGCCAAGTCTCGCTTATTAAAAGTGATATGAAAAAGTTTACACACAGTTATGAAGTAAATCCATTTCTAAATAAATACTTAATATAATAATCAATCTACCTCAAAGCAACCATAATTCTCTTTTCTCAGATCTCAAAATCAATAGAAACAGAGAGAGGAGTTTCTTCACATTAGGCATTTAACTGATGCTCCTCTTATCTTCTGACCCGCCCAGCCTGAAATTGTGTGAAATGAGCTCTGTGGCTTAAAATGTGAATGTAAAATTACATTGCTTGAGACAGTAAGAGGTGAAGAGGGAGGGAAGCTTTTGGCTGCTCGGGAGAGGAGGAAAAGTGTGTCTGTGCAAACAGACAGATCGAGGGATGAATACAGAAGAATCACATCTTGCGCTTTAGACAGTTTGTTCAGCTTTGTTTATGCTCTTCTGTATAGATGATACAGTGTCTCCCGGAGTAGCCAGACACGTATTTTCTCAGCCATTCTCACTCAGCCGTCCTCAGGGGGAATGAAAGTGATGGTGAGGCGAAACCATTTTGTTGTTGCTTCATCCATATTCTCTGCGCTCCTCTGTCCTGCCAGCTCTGATATCTCCCTGCTGTCAGCCAATATCTTTCACTGATCACTACTGCCCTCTGTCAACATTGTGTCTCCATCGGCAGAGTTTGCCATTATATGCTGTTTAAACACATTTATATATTTGCACACGGTGAAATTTTAGGATCTTCACGAGCTGACAGTTCACTGAGGCTCACCCCTTAGTTGCAGTTGTCACGCCTGTCAGGCTTTACCTTCTCACACAGTGCATGTATGGTTGCCAGAGGTAACAGCGGCAGATTTATCACATGAAAATTTTCGATGAACAGGTCTCTGATTTCACACGGTGGTAGACAAAAGCAACTACTCCTTTCTAGCCAGCCACTGATTTTGCCAGCAGAAATGACAACTGCAAGTAGCAGATTTCAACAACTACCGCTAGCTTGCTAATTAACGCAAACACTGTCTTCAGCCAACTCAAAACCAGAAACAACTGAGAGGGTGTTAAATCTGCAGCTGATGGCTTCGTATGATATGTTATGCAAAGCTACAGTATGTGTCCCAGGCAAAAAGGAAAACACAGAGGACATGAAAATAAGAGGTGCTGCATTTGCCTTGCATTGCAAGCTAGCGCTATTTGCCATAGTATTATAGTACAGTATGAAAAGGAAAAGGTAAGAACAAGTTATGTTGTTCTAACAAAATCCTGTTTGGATGTTGGGCTTACTGTAGAAACATGAGATACTGAAACAAGAGATTATAATGCTGCTTTATTGTTGGTAATTTCACATTTACAAGAGAAAAGGAATTTAGAATGTGAGAGTTTTTTTTCTAATGTAACCCTGACAAAATAATGTTATATTAGCTAATGTAGTTTGTAGCTTTGGAAATAACACTGCAATAGCATTACTGTAGGTAGTAAGCTAGTTAGCCAGACATGCTAATACTTGCAGCTTAGAAAGATAGTTTTGGAAACGGGATGAGAAGGACCGAACCTATCAAATTAGGGTTAAAAAGATTATGAGCTTGTAAAGTGATTTTCACAAGTAATTCCAAAGTGTGTAGTTTCAAATCAAAATTTCTAAATCTATGAAATAAATCTGCATGACAAATTCAAGTCTGTAAAGATTTGTATTTGTAAAAAAATAAATAAAAAAAATAAAAATTAGACTGTGTGAATTAAATCTGTGAATAAATGATATCAGTGGTGAGGTTAGACAAAGACCCTGTTTACAGAAACAGAGCATGTAGAACTCAGTGACACTGAGTGAAGCTGAAGAAATAAGTACAAATTTTGACTCTGTTTTTACACCTGAATCTGATTGGACAATGACGGTCCAATCAGAGTCCAACCAAACTACTACGCCTTTCAGGACCTGCAGCCGGGATGAAGGCAACAGAACCATGTGTCCTATGACTGGACTCTGTTTTGTGATTGGATTGCCATTGTCCAATCAGAGTTACCAAACCACGTCTCTCTTTTAAACTAAATACAAATAGTTTCTATACATGTACAAACTTGAATTTCAGTGATATACAGCAAAGCGAAAACTTATTTTTGTAGCCCCAAAATAGGTTTTTCTAGGTCTGCTCTGTAGGGTGTCTCACACACACACACACACACACACACATGACACTGATTCACCAGTACAGTATGTTTGTCCACATATCACATCAATGAAACAGCAGCAAGACAAATGTTCTCAGTGAGATTCCCTGCAGGGATTAATAGGATTTTGAATCACAAAAAGCATCACAAAGCTGAACAACAAAATGCACACTATAATGAACCAAACACTGCAGTGAAATGACTTGGAGGAAATCAATTACAAGTGAGCTGGGCACAAAATAGCGCCGAGATGTGTTATGGATGAAACACTCCTTTAAGATCTCTTTAATGGGGGCACCTTCCAAGCAGTGCCTCTGATTTAGTGGACGTCTTCCAGCTCTCATTGGCCCGCAGCCAGTGGGCCACAACCACTGTTTTCTCTCTGTCTCTTCTTTTCTTTCTGTGTTGGGTCTTGGAAATATTTTTTATGGCCCATGTGGGTCAGAATGAAAAATGATATTGAGAAAGACTACGCTCAGATCCCACGAAAGATGACTCTTAGCCACTTCATAGCCCATAAGTATCCATCATCTGTAGTGTCTTCCCACTGCAGGTAACTAGGCATCAACAGTCGTGAACTCCATGTGTATACACCTACATAAAACCTGCACACACACGCCATCGGTTTCCTGAGGGTAGAAACATATGGTGCAGTATAAAGTTGAACTTTTCCTGACATCCTCGTACCTCCACCAAGGCATCCATCTATTTTTCCATGCCATCTGCTGCACTAGTTTATATGTGCGTGAGGAGAACTATGACAAGCTATCCGTCTATCTCTGACATTTGGGACTGAGATCTGGAGAGTTTACCTAAGCACTTAACAGCCTCCGTAGACCTACTCTCTAACAGATGGCATGCAATATGGACCCCGGAGGTGGACTACTGAGTAATGGATGGACCTGTCTTGGCAAAGAACAGTGATGTGATCAAAGGTTGTAGTTATGGTAATGCCCACAGATTAGGTCACTTGTATCTAAAGCAAAACAGGGTAATGATCAAAAGATAAAGACATGGTTTAGTTTCTTTAAATCAGCTGTAAAGACACGGGCGATATTTCGACTAACTGCACAAATACAGAAGATTTCTGTCAAAATTTACACTTCACAGGCATCTCTCGAAAATTAGTTCTGACTGTGTTTTTTTTTATTCAAGGCTCTCATCAGGAATAACTCAGTGTAGCTTGGGCATCATTGATTGTTTGTTTGTCTGTTAAACAGCAGGATATGCCAAAAACAGAATTCAGTGAAATTTGGGGGAAATAAGAACACGCCGGACCAAAAAACAAATGATTAGTTTTTAGTGAAAGGCTTTTTAGTTTTTTTTAAAAAAGACTTAAATGATAATTAATTTTCGGACGAGTGAATAATAGATTCACACTTTATAATCATGATCTAACTTGCTTAAAAAATCTTGTCTCATCATGCCTTTAATATTTTTGACTCCACATTTTAGGAACATGTAGAAATAAATGTTCCACTTATAACCATGGTGAAAATGAAGCCGCTTCATACTTAGACTTTATTTGATCCCTAAAGTCTAATTTTAACTCGGTGACGTTAATGTGCTGTGATGAAAATAGAGACCATTTGTCTCGATTGTTGGTAGTGTTACAAGTTAATGTCTCACCTCGTGGGAGACTGGAGTCCAGGTGATCTGTTTGACCTAGAAGTTCTGGCCCAGCTATCGGGTTAGCGGTATCTGTTGTCATCTGATCGGCTGAGTCTCAGTCCAGCAGACACAATACACCGTCCGCGATTTCACAGTGGTTCAATTTACTGAAGTCACATCTCATTCTGGGGCTGTCAGCAGCCTCCAGACTCACTAACAAACTGCTCTGCTTCTCCCCCTTCTTCTCTGTTATCTTTCACTTTCCCTCCTTACTGCTGTTTGTCCTGCTTTTCCACATTGACTTTCATCATGTTTGCTCATTGCCAATTATATGTCTACCTTGCGCTTTTATGGATGTGTGTCCTGACCTTTTTATGTGCCTATATACAGAACACCTGTCTTTTTCCATATATGGTAACGCCATGTTTTGCATAAGAGAAGATTTCAATTGCCGACTTCAGATTTGTGCTGATGGTTAGCCATATGAGCTGCTTCCAGCTGTCAGATGAGTTCTTGTTTGCAGAGCTCCACCTGTCCAGCTCCATCTCTCCTCAGCTCCGTCTTTCTCCCACTTCTCCTTCTGCCTCCACCTCCTTCTGAAGGAGAGGCTCGGCTTGTAGAGAAGATAATTTATTCCTGTTTATCTCCCAACTCTGCCCTGTACTGCGGGGAAATGAGAGATGGAAAAATAGAGAGACAGAGGAGGGCACGAGCTGTTTTCCTTTCACGTAACTGCAGAAGACAGAAGCAAATGGATGACAGCTTCAGCTTGCTGGGCCTCCTCAGCTCACTAAACACACTCAAAAACACAAAACACATACTGCGCCCCAGCTCGCTGTAACAAGTCAAACTTTCACTCCTCTGAGTCTCCAAGAACACGGTGTTTAAACTTCTGCATTTACTGATCACATATTGTAGAATTTGGAGAATCACACACACACAAACTGCCTGTCCCTGTGGAGTCTTTTAGTGCTTAACTGGTCGTGTTTTAAAGCTTTCACACACAAAAGCTTTCTTCGCCATCAAGATAAGACAACATATGTATGCGTTTGCAGTAGTGGAAAGTAATTTGTGAGTACATTCACTCCAGTATTAGGTTTAATTTTGTGGTACGTCTGCTTTCTTTGAGTGGAGGGCCTGCAACTTGTGATTATTTTCACTTTTGATTCTTCTCCGCATTCTTTTGTTGATTAATCAATATGAATGTTTGGTCTTCGAAATAATTTTAATAATAATTTTTTCTGTTTCATTGGAAACAGTAATTTGGGCTCATATGGGTCTTATTATTTGCTTTTTTCTTTTTGCAAATGCTTCAGAATAAGCTCACTAATGGACCAGCAGTGTTTCACTTGAATTACAAAAACAAACAACCATATTTTCTCACTTATTTCTCGTGCTGTCCTCTACCTCTGCAGATAGTTTTATAGTTTCACGTGTTGACGTTTTGAGGGATAAATGATCCTAAGATTTCTACTGGCACCTTAATACAGTATACACAGTCCTACCACACACACCGAGCTGAAACTAACATAGTCTAGAATAGCAGTCCTCCAATAAATCATAACATCAAAATGTTCAGATTATAGTAGTTTGTGGTGTTTTTGCCATTTAGCCTACCCTTATTGATATAAATGGTAGACAAAATAATAGCAACACCAGACACAATAACGAAATATAATTCAACCCCACCACAAGCTACATCCTCCAAAATGACCACATCAACACCTCTAAGCAGTTTCAACAAAAACTGCACATTATAACCTTCATGAAGGTGGGATTTATTACAGGATTGTTGTTTTAGAGTGCATTAGTTTTAGCTGGGTGTACCTAATAAACTGGCAACCAATGGTACATGAATAGAATTTTGTTGCTGTTGCTTACAGCAGTGATAATGTGATAATATTAATGTTTTTGGTTTATTCTGGGTAAAATTACCCTTTAAATTTGGCACCTACATCAACCAGCTAAAACATTAAAATGCTGCTGGGATGTTAATGCATCATTAATAATAATGCAGTTATATAATATATGCACAATAATTTAACTTTAAAGGGAGCATTCTGCATAATTATGTAACGTACATTTAAAAAATATTTTGATATGTTTTGAATGCTGGACTTTAACTTGTGACCGAGTATTTTTACTTTTACGTGTGTAAAGATTCTGAACACCATTTCCACCACTGTGTGTATGTGAAAGAATTGGTGTAAGTTATGAGCATAGTATATCTTCTGTTTTACTACATATCTCCATGAATTGCTTACAAGCCAGATGCCTCTTATCAGTCTCACAGAACATATGTTACAAAACATGGTACTTTATAACGACTTAAACTAGGTGTGTGTGTGCGCGTGTATGTGCGTGTGTGTGTGTGTGTGTCCCCTCCTCAAAACGTTTGTCCTGTGTGTGTTTTGAGTTTTGTCTTTTTCCTCTCTGTGCAGTACAGCAGAGTGTAATCCATGGTTTTGTGCTTCTTCCTCAGGCTCCATGTCAAAGTCAGTTTCAGAAGAGATGAATGTGACAGAACAGGCTGAAAGAGCAAAAAAACAACCCCTATGCTGGTAATTCAAAAGGCTGTTAGCAAAAAAAAAAAAAGAAAAGAAAAGAAAAAAAAAAGCAGTAAGAATAGCACCCTGTGAAACAAAAAAAACAAAAGAATACCTGACGAGCGCCGTGTGTAATTATAGCACGTTTAGGGAGACACTGTTTATCACGGTGAGATCAGGGTAGGAAGATAAAAAACTGAGGAAGTAAAAGAAACAAGTTGAGGCGCTAAAGAGCATCGTCGGGTCGTTGCTGTGGGGTAGAGCTGTGTAGCTGCTGCCAGTTAACTGCCAAGATAGAAACAGGCTTTCTTCATGGCAGCAGTGAGTCTGCTGCAGAAGAGGAATCACTAGCTTGTAAAGAGGTACACAACAAAAGGCCCCTAAAGTGTCATCTAAGTTTATAAAAAGTAATCTTAAGACTTGTTTTTGGCTTACAAACTTTTTGGAAGGAATCTCTGAGTTTTGACTGTGTTGCCATTTCTGTAGGAGAAGGAAGGTAGAGGGAGGGGAGGGGAGAAAACGTGTCTCTTATAAAGTACAACTACTGGTATATGAAAGCGTGGCACTTTCAGAGGCTGCCTCACAGAAATAACAACAAAGCTGACTTTATTGGATGTTTTAGTAATAGAGGAGAGGATACCGCTGGGTCAGAATGTAACAGAGAAATACCAACAAATACATATCTCAGGATAAAAAGCAGAGGATGCAAAGGCAGGCTCCTACATTTTCTACAAACTCAACTGAACATCTGTCTGTGTTTCTGTTTTCTTCTGCAGGAGCGTTACAGATTGAGAACAGCGAGGAAACGGACCAAGGGAAGTACGAGTGCGTGGCCACCAATTCTCAAGGCGTGCGCTACTCCTCCCCCGCAAACCTATATGTGCGAGGTAGGACGTCCACACAGAACACACGCGCACATGGACACACATGCACAGAGACAACACACAAGAAATCACTACTGTTAAGGTGCTCTTGGGATTAATGAAGTTATTTCTTCTCTGTTACTGTGCTCTTAAACAAGTTTTACTAACCCATCCATTGTCTACAATATATGTTGACCCTGTTGTTTGGTATTCTCACAACCACCTTTAACAAGTCCACCTTAAACCTTGGTGTGAGCTCCCACAGCTGAATCAAACTGAACATAAATTCGGGAACACACCTTGGTTTAACTGCATGGAAACATCACTGATCTGTCTACTAAAATGGTTTCTGTATTAGAGGCAGATTAAGAGGAAAATGTTGCACAAAAGATGCACAGATATGATTGACGATTTGGATGAAATTAATTAAATTCAGAATCAGGATATAATTAATTCTTAAATATGTTTGCATTATTGGCATCTGTGCACCCACATGATCCCTGTTTAACTGATTCGAGCCTCTGGACTGTGGGTGCTGGCGTGTCACTGGCTTACTGCTGGAAGACCACGACCAATGTTCAGATTCACAAGTTCTAGTTTCTATGTTAAGTGGGATATCGGGAAAGTGTGTGTGTGTGTGTATGTGTGTGTGTTTGTGTTTGTGTGTGTGTGTGTGTGTGTGTGTGTGTGTGTGTGTGTGTGTGTGTGTGTGTGTGTGTGTGTGTGTGTGTGTGTGTGTGTGTGCGCGCGTATGTGCGTGTGTGTGTGTGTTTCAGTGGAGCGGGTGGCTTTGCGCTGGCCGTTTTTATTCTCTCTGTGTTTCCCCGTTCTCTCTCTCCCCCCTCACGTCATTGTGTTCTGCATCAACCCCCTTCCATCCCTCAGAGCTTCGAGAAGGTTGGTGTGCTCTTTCTTTTCTTTTGTTACTCCTTTGTTTCAGAAAGCTTCACTTATTGAAACAGAGAGAAACAAAAAAGAAAAAAAAAAAAACCTTTAAAGGACACCGGAGTAGACTTGAAGTGAAATGGTTTTGTCTCCAAAATGGAGAGAGTTGATTTCTCTAAAGCTGCTACGATGATGAAGTGGTCTGCCTACGCAGCAGAGTGCATTGACTGCATTGTGAGGCCTTGTGTGCAGAACCCTTGGTATTGCCTTCACTCCCCGATCAATGTTTTCTGCATGGAATGATCTTGTTGTCATGGAGACCCAAGAATTGGAAGATTAAAAAGAGGCGATGTTTGCATGGAAGGAGTGAGAGAGAAAGAGAAAGGAGCACCGCTTGCATGTCTGTTGACTGACGGACTGACACAAGAGCATGGCACAGTGTGTGTTCACGCCTGTTGATATGCTCGGAATATGATATTATTGAACTTGCTGTCTTGTCATGTCTTGCTACTGTTATCTTTTGTTTTGTTTTTTCCTTCCTTTTGTATCATCATGTGCAACGTTGTGTCCCAGCTCCCATGTCATCACATCTGCTCCAATTCTGCACTTGTTGCATTGAGTGGGAATCTTGCACTCGCTGTCACGCTTGTACATGCTGTTCTGTTCTGAAGTTATTCGTGCTGTGCAGGTTTGTAGGAGACGCATCAGTTATTTGACCAAATTCATGACAAAAACTCAAGATGGCAAGAAATCCATGACATCACCTGCAATGTAAAGTAGTAGGCGTACATTTACTTAAGTGCTGTATTTAAGTACAAATTTGACCTACTTGTATTTTACTTCTGTATTTACAATTCATACAGGACATGACATACAATATAATTCATACTTTTTCTACTTCTTCAACTGCAAATTCAGAGGGAAATGTCATACTTTGACTCAATTACATTTATCTGACAGATGTAGTTAGTAGTTACTTTACAAATTAGGATTTTATATAAAAAGTACAGGAAGATGTTCTAAAATATGTCACATTGTTATAGATTAGGCACAACAGTTTACAAAATATTGAAACATTAAATATTTAAAATTATCACCAATTGCAAAAATAAAATAACATAAACATGGATGATTACGCAGTAATACATAACACTCACAGGGGGCATTTTTTCTGCATTGAATGCTTTTGATACTTTAAAGCTATACAATATAAAATATGGCACACCCTTCCTTTTTAATTATTAAGCAGTAAAATTCACCCTCACTCAATTCAATACTGTCAGAGATTTCAACACTACAGCCTGACTTGTTCTGGTATGACCAGTAGCTTATAGCGATATAGCTAATGTTAGCTAGTGTTAGCACCCTTTAGCTAGATATTACTATGTAACATACATTACCGAATTAGTTCAACAATTTTATGACTGTTTTTTCTTGTGCTAATGTTACGCTATGTTTTACCATTTAGCATTACTCCATTACTGCCACTTAAAGTTTAGTCTCACTTTAAGTCAATTTTTTGCTAGTATGCTAATAAGTACTTTTACTTAGGGCCTAAGTGATATTCAGTGCAGGACCCCTGCTTGTAATGCGGTAATATTTACTTTATGTTCTTGCTGAAGTAGCCTATAATACTTCTTCCACCACAGCACTTTCCCAATATTCATACTAACAATTCAATTCAATTCAATTCAATTCAATTCAATTCAATTCATTTTTATTTGTATAGTGCCAAATCACTACACTAGTATATTTGCAAGTATATGCTGTATGCTATATGCTAATTCTACTGTAACACAGCCTGTGCTGTGTCACTTCTCCAGGCTGTTGCTATCTACACCAGACAGTCCCATACATACGCCTTTTGACTGACACTTAAATTAATCACATCCATTCATATTTTTAGATATCCAGACGATATTAATGATTCCCTCTTATTACAGTGGTTTATGAAAGCCGTGTCCTTGAGACAGACAGGATGGTGCTGCCTAAATGTCAGCTCAGTGACGTGTCTGAACGGGTATTCAGCTGTGCTGAGATGCAGCGGTAATCCTTATGGCTGTGCCAAGGTTTCCCCAGTCTGTAGCCTCCAGACTCCCTGCAGAGGAGGGAACTAATGATAGCTCCACTAATAAAGATTGAAGCTCGTGGCTCTCACAAACTGTATAGAAAATGGAGGGGAATCATGCAGCCTGGCTCGATTAACTTTAAGCTGGAGGCTCTGTGAGCATGTGAAGGATTATCCCTTGTTATGAGCTCACTTTATTGTAAAGTCCTCAGCTATGTCTCAATGGTGGATTCTTCGGTCCTTTGTCTCTGGTCCTGATTGATATTTTTTCTAGAAAAACTCATATCTCTCATGTTTCAGATCACGTAACATCATCTTGAGGCTTCACCTTCATCTTGTTGTTGCTCATATTACCAAACTAATCCATACGCTTAATTAACTGTGTTTTTCTAGTTTGTTTTGTTGTATTAATAGGTCTAAAATAACTAATGACTGACTGAATTAAACTGATTACTTTTGTCATGCTGCATTGCACCTGCAGTGTCTGTCTTCTGCATGTAGCTGTCATGGGTGCAGTCTGTCTGTCTCTCTGTCTGTCTCTCTGTCGGTCTGTCTGTCTCCAGCATGCTCAGATGAGGAGATGCCTGCATAATCATGTCTGTTTCTAACAGATCTACCTGTTTTTGTCTCTTTGTCTCTTTCTTGTCTTCAACTTCTGTATCCAATTCTGGGTATCTTCCGGCTTTTTTTTTTTTTCTACAAGTATTCCAAATGCTTCGCACTTTATCTGTTATTCATGAAATGATAGTCACGTCACGGCAACTTTTTTTTTTTTTTTTAATTTGTTGAAATCATGCAAAAATGTTAACTTCTATCCAACTGTCTCTAGATTCTTTGAGTAGGGGGATGTGGCCCATGAAGAATCCAAGTAATGATGTTACACATTAAGGATTGGAGGTTATGCAGCAAATCTATCAATATTTATTTTATTTCATTTTGCTTTTTATTTTATATATTCTATTAGAATTACTGCTGGATTTGCAAATCATCTAAATAAGCCTTGCACTTTCTTTTTTTTGCTACTGTAGCGTTTGACAGTAACTTTTTATTTTAATCTATTTTCAGTACATTTGCTATATCTCACACGAATGAGCTTCCTAGTGTTGAGTTTAGTTTTGTTTTAAGACAATGTTTCTGCTTTCTGTCTGCCTTCCCTTTCATTCTCTCCTGTCATCCAGAGATGTTTGTCCGTTACTCTCTCTGTCTCTTTCTGTTTCCTGTGTTGTGACCCTGGGGTATCCTCTTTTTCTCTGTTCCTTCAACATACGATCGCTACTAGTCTTTTATTCTTTCTTTTTTTTTTTTTCTTCTCTGAATGGGCCTGACTCTGGTATATAGCCGTGTTTTTAAATAGATCCATGTGTTTTCTTCTTCCTCGCTCCTCTTTTCTTCCCCCTTTTCCCTTCTTCCCCAAAACCCTCTTCTAATCCTCTCTTTATCTCCACTTCCCTGTCTTTTCCCCTCCTGTCCCTGCCCCTTTTTTCTCTTCTTCTTCTGCATTCTGTCTGCACCCTGATGTGTAGGAGCGACAGACACATGTACATAAGTTTATTAACTTATAAACATGCACATACTACCTCACATATCTCTCTTTTTGCTCGCACTCGTTCTTTCCCGTTCTGCCTCTGTCATGCTGTCTTGGTGTTCTTTACTTAATGTGTCCAATGATCACTCTGTAATTGCCACAACACCTTATTAGAACCCTCGATCCACTCCTGTCCACATTTCCAATTCATTTGACTACACACTGTATCAGTTATGAATCCTATGTATTGTACAGTATCTTGATGTACAATGTGGCTGTCCTTTGCTACATTGCCTGTCATTGTCTGGAAGAGAAGCAGAGCTGCCTCTCTCTTTCTCTCTGTCTCTATCTTTCTTTCTTTACCACTTGCTCTATCCCTCTATCTGTCTCTCCAGTGTCTCGGCTCTTGTCTTGCTTCTCTCTGTCTCCCTCTCAGTTCTTCGTTCTCTTCTTTGTGTTTTTCTCCACCATTTTATCCCTCTTGAGTCGCCCAGGCATGCAAGTGACCTATGAGTTCAGTCTCTCGATGCATCTCTCCCTAATATATAGTCAATCAAGCTCCAACAAATGCAAAATTGGATATAACTCGCCAGGTTACTTGTTCTTCTCGTGGAGACAAAGCAGTCTGGGCTTATTGATCCGCCCCCATGATGCATATACACGATCTAAAAAAAAAAAATCTACTGCAGAAGCACCTCAAGGCACAGAAATCTCAATGAAGTAAAGTTTCTTACTCAAGTTTCTGGTAAGGTTTAGTCATTGCTTAGAGGGGGGAAATATGAAAAACAAAAAATACAATTATAATCAGAAACTTGAATCACAAAGTCAGATTTTTCTGTCTTAGATGAGAAAAACATTTTCTTACAAAGAGAAACTGATTATAGGTGTCATGTCCTGGTTGAAATGGTACTCAAGAGTTTGTCACTATATTATTTTGAGTAGGCAGCTCACTCTGATTGGTTGAGCTCAACACAAGATTTTTGTCTTTCTGTTGGATTCATCAGTACCATAAAGTAATTGGGACTAAACTTGAAATATCCCTTTGTAATTTTCTGTAAAAACCCTGAAGTTCATTCTCCCCCTTCCTGTTACCTCTCCTCTCTTTCTCTCTCTTTTTCTTTCTTTTTGTCTTTCTTGCCCTCACTTTCTCTCTCAACCTCTATCTTGCTTTGTCTTGCTCCCTCTCTCTCTCTCTCTCTCTCTCTCTCTCTCTCTCTCTCTCTCTCTCTCTTTCTCTCTGATTCTCTCCCCCTTACTCCCTCCCCTCCTCCTTCTCTTTCCCCGCCTTTCTTCTCCTCACTCCCTTCCCCACTTTTCTCCTCTCCGGCCTTACCCCTCAACCCCAATCCCCGACCCCCCTCCTTTTCTACCCCAACTCTCCTCCTTTCCCAGTGCGCCGTGTGCCCCCTCGTTTCTCCATCCTCCCCTCCAACCACGAGATCATGCCGGGAGGGAGCGTCAACATCACCTGTGTGGCTGTGGGTTCACCCATGCCCTACGTCAAGTGGATGCTGGGCAGCGAGGACCTGACCCCCGAGGATGAAATGCCAATTGGCCGGAACGTGCTGGAACTCAACGGCGTCCGGGAGTCTGCGAACTACACCTGTGTGGCCATGAGTAGCCTGGGTATCATCGAGGCCACTGCTCAGGTCTTAGTCAAGAGTAAGGGACGCTATGATAACATGATTAATCATTTTGCCTCCTAGAGAGAGAAAAGGATGCTGAAAAGTGCCTCAGTTGTAGCTTCATAATGAATAAATTCAGTTTTATTAGAGACTCAGATTACCAATGGAGTTGTATTTGGCTTCTATCAAGCAAATTTGCTCCGTAAATTTTAATAGTTTGTCCTCAATTTTCTTTATTTAAGATTTTTAGAGTCAGCTTAATTTTTAATTTCATGCAGTGAGTACAAGTGCAACAAAATGCTGTTTAGCATCTAAACAGGTGATGCAAACAGTGGCAGAAGTGCATATAGTTATATATTAAATAAACCAATGAACAGTAGGATAATGATAGTATGAAGGGTTTTACTAAATATTTACAAAACAAACAAAACAATATACAAAATTTCCAGTACAAATGCATCTATAATGTGTCATTAACCTAACTATAATATATTCAGTATGGACAGAAAGTATAATTCTCTTCATCTCCCCTCTCTCTAATTCAAAGCTTTGCCAAAGCCTCCTGGTACACCCATCGTCACGGAGACCACCGCCACTAGTGTGACCATCACCTGGGACTCCGGCAACCCCGACCCCGTCTCCTACTACATCATCCAGTACCGAGCCAAAGGGCCGGACAGCAAGTACGAGACTGTGGACAGCATCACCACCACACGCTACAGCATCGGAGGACTGTATCCCAACACCGAGTATGAAATCCGAGTGTCGGCCTTCAACAGCATCGGCCAGGGGCCCCCATCTACGCGTGTGGAGGCTCGGACTGGAGAGCAGGCCCCGGCCAGCCCTCCCCGAAACGTCCAGGCTCACATTATCTCTCAGAACACTGTGATGGTCCGCTGGGAGGAGCCGGAGGAACCCAATGGACAGGTGGGATGAGGACAGAAACAGCTCTTTATGATCTGCTGTCACTAGTAAAAGTGTTACATACATTTTATTTTATCTGTTGGTCTTATTCTTTTGCAGACAGAAGAAGTGTTTGCAGTAAAGCCACTTGTGCTCAACAGAAAAGCATGTCTCTTCTGTATAAACAAACAATTGATAAATAAGAGTCCATTCAGTGTGACAGCTTCCAACCCCTGAATCCGATGTTTCAGGTTTTTCCTTCTGATTTCACTTTCAGCCAAAACTTGCAGATATAAAAAACAGTTTCATACTGTACCCTCTGTCATCTCCCAGCTTAACTCTGTGAGGAAAACATGAGCACATATACATGTTCACTACCCAAATTCTAAACATCTCATCTGATTAATTCAACTTGTTATTGTTAAGAGCTTTTACACTTTTATAAGTGTTCGTGTGCGTTGAGTTTTTGTCTTCTGTTTTCTGTTTCATCGGTCAATAAGTTGCACTGTGGGGACACTTACAATGATTGAATTGATTAAAAGTAGCATATTAAATAATTAAAATCATAAACAGATATATGAAAGCATGCATATTCCTCACATTTGAGATTTTGGCAACACTTTACTATTTATTATTTAGAGGCTCTATATTAATATTTAATAAACGGTTTCTAATGCACGATAAGGTTGTTTTAAGAAGATACAAGTGATCTTTAATGTATTTGTGTAACTGTAAGGAGGAGTTATAATTTCTAACAAATACTGTAAATCAATCTGCTTCAACTACATCATAGTTTGTTGCACACCACTTATTAAATGTATTGCTTATTAATTCTTAATACTTAAAGTAAAGTGACTGAAATTTCATTTGCCCTCACTTACTACAGACTGACAATATTTCAAAATTGCTCAAAGAGCCTCATGAGGTTAAAACGATAAAGCCTTCATAAAAGTCACCACTGGGAGCTTTATTCCAGTATGCAGGTTCATGTCCTTTGCAGGGATTGTGTCTTGCCAGAGATTTCCGTTCTGTAATTCCCTTGCTACTTTCCCCACTCACTAAAGAAAGAAAAGGTAATTGGACTGTCCGCTCTAAGTTAAGAGCAGTCCCATGAGACCTATTTCCTTTTTCTAGTCTACCTGACTGTACAGTAGGTTCATAAAAGTGCAAGACTGAATTGAGAGCATATGGGGATTATAGATATTAAAGAGTAATAACAGGAGAGGTGGTAGAGGTGGAGGGCAAGGGCAATGGGATAGCAGCAGGATTACATACACTCTGAACGTCCCATAAACAAATCCCATAGGAGAGGGTGTAGTGATTATATCTTACGCACTACAATCTGAGGGCATTCAGCTTGTATTAGAACTGGTTTTGTCAACCTTAAAGTGAGGCTTGTTTATCGGGGTCAAATGCATAACAGCCCCAGAGACGTGAGGACATGAATTTGTAACAGTGACCTCTAACAAACACTAAACTAGCAAATCCACGGGGCCATCTGGACTAAAGTAAAACAATAATTCATAGCTGATGAAAGTGTTGGAATGAGGTATTATGGCTTACCGTGCATGGAGGACAGCGAGATTAAATGGAAGATCACTTAATAAAGCCCGGTCACTGATGACTTTAAAAGCCCAGAGTCCAGAAAACTCTCTGTCTCCCTCTATCTAACGGCTTGTCTGTCGCTCTCTGCTTCTCCGCAGGTGAAAGGCTACCGTGTGTACTACACCATGGACCCGTCCCGGCCTATGAATGAGTGGCAGATTCATAACGTCCAGGACAGCGTGATCACCACCATTCAGAGCCTCGTAACCTCAGAGACATACACCATCCAAGTCCTGGCCTTCACCTCTGTAGGGGACGGACCCTTCTCAGACCCTGTCCATGTTAAAGTCATGCCTGGAGGTGTGTGTGTGTGTGTGTACAGTACAAACAAAATCATTGTTGGATGTAAATTTATCTTGCACGCTGGTGAATAGATATCAGCTAAGTAGTGTTCTTCAGTTTTTCATTTGCAGGAGAGCAGTGGTTGTTTTTCACGAGTCAGTGTCTGTGTGTGTGTGTGTGCGTGTGTGTGTGTGTGTGTGTGTGTGTCTGCGTGCGTGCATGCGTGAGCGTAAAAAACTGTTAAGTAGCTTATTCGAGTGACTTATGTAAAGTTTGAGAAGTAGTCCACTGTGGAACGCTTTGCAAATAAGCTTGACCTGTCAGAAAATGAAGGCGTCTTCAGAATGAATAAATTCTACCTGCTGGGACGGAAGTGTGGAGATTTAAGAAAAGGAAACAGGGATTAACAGCCAAAAATGTCCCTCGTACCTCTGTGTGGCTCTTATCGCTGCGGCAGCTGCTGAGAAGTTGCGGGTTTTACGTACTACAAAGAGATGATTACTCAAAAATCTGTGATGGCATTAGTGGTTTAAATTTCTGTGTGGGTTGAGCTACGCCATGAGATGTCTCGAAAAAGTCTGCCGTTTTCTAGCACATAAAGGAATGAGATCACAGAATATAGGAAATGCTAGAAAATACAAGGGTTTAGGGACTTATGGGTCAGTAGTTGTACATTATGAGGCTAATGTTGGCTAGAATTACATGGGAAAATAAATTTTTGATTCCGGTATGACTCTAAACAACCTGAAAAATTCGGTTAAGATAAAAGTGATTGGTTTCAAACCTAGTTAATTAAGTGTTTCTCATTTATTAAGAAACATTTACAGCTAGAGTTAGAAAAAAGTCTTCCTTAGTAATAAGTTAATCATACTGTAACACTCAAGAACAAAACACTGGCATTTCCCTGGTAACATTTTACCCCTTATTCTATTAATAATATTAGTGAAGATGTATTGTTGCTAAATTCTGATCGGTGGATGTAAATGATTTCGTTTTGTGAAATAACCAGTATCGTTCTAACTTTAGCAAAGGCTGTAATAGTGTGTTCATGTGCTGCGGGATCCCAACATTTATAGTAAGAAGCTGTTTACGAAAGCAGGTTTTCAAGGCCTTTAACTACAAACACAGGAATGTGAAAGACTGAAGAAAAATATTGGAAATTTTTTTTTTTTTAGAATAAGACAGGGCCCTGACTCACTGTGTTGTCCTGTGCCCTTCAGTCCCAGGCCAGCCAGGGAAGTTTAAAGTCGGTAAGGTGACAGACACCAGCATAGAGCTGACCTGGGAACCTGCTTACACCAAGGAGGGAATTGTCAACTATGAGCTGCTCTACAAACCTGTCAAGTTTGGCAGTTTGGTAAGACCTCTCATTCTCTTTTTATAAATCTGTCTGCCGAGTGGATTTCTTAACAAGACAGAGGGATAAGAGGACAGATAAAAGAAGAAGTTTAAAAGATTAACCTCGGCATCCTGCACCACTGTGTCTGGTGGAGAGGGTTTCATCTCTTCTCTCTTTCCAACTCCTCTTTAATGTTTTCTTTTTCCCTGCCCTCATGCAACCTTTCATCCTGTCCTCCGCTCCCATCTCTCTCTCGTAGGAGAAGCTGACCTTCGGGCCCAGGAATTCTTACACGGTGGAGGGGCTGAAAGCGAACACAGAGTACTCCTTCTCCCTGGCTGCCATCTCAAACAAAGGCATCGGCGCGTTCACTAATGAACTGGTGCAGAGGACGTCACAAGCCAGTACGTCTCCATTTGACTGGGTTCACACAGTGTACCTGCAGGCACACACACACACAAATTTTAATAGTATTATGTTTCAGTCTTGTACACAAATTTGCTAATATTTTTGTCCTCTACACACACACACACACACACACACACACACACACACACACACACACACATGCACAGCTCAAAGTGCATTGTCCTCAGCTCCTGACCTGGTAAAACCTGGGAACCATCTCCGCATCTCTCCATCTCTCTCGTTTATCAACCCATCTGTCCAACCCCCCCTCCCACCCATCCATCTACGTTTGACTGTGCCTTTCTTCCTCCGCTCAGCCTCTCGCTTTCTTACACAGCCAAAACATCATGACAGATGGAGATGGAGCACCGATTAATGTTTCACTCTTACTTTTCTTCGCCCTCCTTTCACTTTTTCCACTCTATCAGTGTCTAATGTCTTTGAAAGGGCGAAACTGTCTGCCACTTATTGGCTACAAGCCAGTGGTGAGGAGCATTAAAGGATGGTGGCTGGCCCGCTATGTTGACAGGTAAGTGCCGGCCAGTCTGTATTTTATCCACGTTGAACTTAGATTCTCTCCCTTGTGTCCTTCTCTCTCTTTTTTTTCTGCACAATCACTGATAGCCGATAAGAGTCAAATAAGTTCCACTATTTTGCTCTGGCATATCAAGTCATTTCATATCTGCTCTCAAGAAGAAAATGCAGAGATAACAGAGAGAACGGTGCAAGGGAAAGAATTATTAAAGTAGTTGTAGTCGAGAAAAAAGGCCTCAAGTCCCGCGGTTGATGGTGCCGTATCTCCTCAGTGGTAAGTTTTTGTTTACACTCACTCGACAGACACGAAGTTTCATTCTGTGTGTTTCACAATCAGATCGTTTTTAGACCTGAGCTCAGAATGTGCTAAACGTTTTTAGCTGGTCTCATTTCACTCTCTACTTCCAAAAAGAAAGCGAGACCAAGGTGGTACATCGGAGGAGGTGGCAAGGGGATGGGTTCAGGAAAGGGAAGGTGCCAGATAAGCAGACTATTTCATGCAGCAGAATTCATTTCCCAGGGAGGTTATGTGCGCTTTGTTATCGCCAGGCTTTGGTGCACATCTAGATTGTCCCCCGAGGCCAACAGAACAGTGGCTGTACGGCTGAGTGGATAGATACTTGAACCTGTCAGCTATGACTATTACACTCGCACCAAACACACATGCAGTACACTCGTGAACTTGCGCATAAGCCCTGACGCCTCCGCCATGCTCGTCGCTGTGTGTGTGCACGCTCTTTAAGGAACATTTTATAGGGTGAGTGATACCCAGGGTTCAGAAATCATCTCTGGTGTGTGAGTGTGAGTTTGGGTCTGTGTCTGTTTCTGTACTCGTGTTTGTTACAGTAAATATCTCGGCCTACTTGTGATTCAGTTCTTGTCTACAATTCATCTTTCTAGCCTGACTTTCAATATCCATCTGAGTGCCTTTCCTCCCTTTCTTTTTATTTTCTTTTTATTTTTTTTAACCTGCCTCCTAAATCCTTTCGACACTGTGTGAGATCTGTTTTAGTTTGTTTTTTCCTCCCTCTGTGAAGCCCAAGACCTTCTCCTAGTCAGCAGTGGAAAGTCTGAGACCACTCTATTATCCCGAGGACTCAAGGATTATGCCACCATGGGGGCTGGTGTTGTGAAATGTGTATATTTGTCTGTGCTCCTGTGCAGTGAGCTGTACATCTCTGCTTTAGAAAGAAAGACTTTCATTCATAAACCTGGATCCTTTCATGCCACTAGCTACGGCCAAAGGATAAAATATAATCATTGGGTATCAGATGCACATTCTCCTTGGGTATAATTAAGTTGTCCACTCAGGGTCGATACTCTTGTCTCTGGTTTATTTCATTAAGCTCTAAGCCTAACATTATGCTTTTACATTATGTGGTTGCTCCCCTTTTTTGCCTGAGTCATGTTTGTCCTGGTGTTATCTCTTTCGGTTCAGTTTACCGTAGTCTCTTATTGTTTCCTTTTTTTCATCCTTATCTCCTATCCTTTTACTTGTATTTTTCCCTTCTCTTGCTTTTTCAACCCCATTCTCGTGGGTCTCTTCCTTAACTCTTTGCCAATTGCCCTCCTTGCTCCTTGTCCAATCAGAGCCCTCAGCTGCACCCGAGGGTGTGTCCTGCGAGAGTGCCAGCTCCACCTCGCTGAAAGTAAGTTGGAGGCCGCCTCCAATGGAGGGCCAGAATGGCGAGTTGGCAGGTTATGAGCTCAGATACCAGAGAGTTTCTGGGGCAGGAGGCGGAGGTCAGGGCCAGGAGGTGAAGGGGCTTCCTATCCCGGCCCAGCAGGGGCAGACAGTGGTAGAGGGGCTGGAGAAGTGGAGCTGGTACAACATCACCATGACAGCCTCCACCACAGAGGGGACTGGACCCAACAGCCCAGCTGTGCTGTGCAGAACTGATGAGGATGGTAAGAATGAGAGCTGTAGATCAGACCTAAACGGTATTGAATGTTTAGTTGATTATTTACTGGCTGGGCTGCTGGTCACTTAATTAATTCTGCATTTGTGTGTGTGTGTGTGTGTGTGTGTGTGTGTGTGGTGTGTGTGTGTGTGTGTGTGTGTGTGTGTGTGTGTGTGTGTGTGTGTGCATGCGCGCACTCAGTTCCCAGTGCAGCCCCTCGTCTGGTGGATGTCCAGCCGCTGAACTCCTCAGCACTTCGTGTCACCTGGCGGTCAGTGTTGCCACGGTTACGGCAAGGCCAGATCCGAGGCTACCAGGTGCATTTCAGCCGTGCAGAGAGCGGCGAATCCCGCAACCTTCCCCGCATCAAAGACCTCTTATTGGATGAGTCACAGGTGACATCATATCTGAATATTTACATTTTAAATGATAAAATGATGTTAATTTATCTTATCATTAAACCTCCTCCCTCTCCTCTTTGGTCCTTTGACTCACTCCTTCTCTCATCTGTCCCGGCTGCCTGCGGGGTGTGACATGTCTGTGGCATAAGATGGAGGACGATGATTCGACTCAGTATGTGAGTGCAGATCACCCATCCTTTTCTCATTATAAATGAAGCTACTATTAATACATACAGCGCAATGCAGGCAAAACGTTACACAAAGAAATCCTTATTGTCTATCCACCAGAGATTTGATTAGCTGCTGTGTAACGTTTAGATCATTTTTACTAACGCAAAACGGTAAAGACAGGTTGAATAGATCTGTTCATTGTCTAAAATGGAGAGGAATGAGTTAGCAGTATTTGCTGGTGTTATGTGTTTCTCCCACAGGAGCTGATTTTGGGAGGTCTGAAAGCAGAGACGTTGTACTCTGTCTCAGTGGCAGCGTACACCACCAAAGGGGATGGAGCGCACAGCAAAGCCAAGCTGGTGCAGACCCCAGGGATTGGTAAGCACATGCCAAGTATACAATTCAGTTCACTGGATTTAGTAACATAGTCAAGCATTGATCTTACAATAAGCTGCACCAGGAGCCAGCAGTAAATAAACTGCCAAATCAATTCTAATTCTTCTACAAGATTTTCATGATATATGTTATATATATATATATATTACGATTGATTTTCTCCTGCCTACACTGTCGTTTGCAGTGCCCGGCCCCCCCTCCCTTTGGCTGCGTCCAGGATCGGGTCCATCAGTGGTGGTGCGGTGGGCTCCTCCGCTGGAGTGCTTTGAGTCAGGCTCTGATAGCCGGGGGGCCCCAGTGGAAATCCAGGGCTACCGCCTACAGTTTGGCCTGAAAAATACCACTTTAGACACCACAGTGGATTTCACGAGCCGGGAGAAAAACTTCACCGCCAGAAACCTCTCCCCGGGCTCCTCCTACGTCTTTATCCTCTCTGCGAAGAGCCGAGCAGGCTACGGTGATGTAGTGCAGCAGGAAATAACAGTTCCCATGTTCCCACCCTTGGGATACCCCAAAATATCTGACTTTGTTAATGCCACTTGCTGCTCCCTTCAGTTCTCCTGGCTGCCCCTTGCCCTGGAGGAGTCCAACGGTGTCATTACAGAGTACACCATAGCTTACAAAGAGGCTGCAGGCCCCAAACCCTCTATTGACCCTGGCCCCTCTCCCTCACCAGCCCTCCCTGCTCCCCCGTGGCTGATCACGCTACCGGCGAGTGATTCCAGCTACACCATCCTCGGCCTCAATCACAGCAGAGCCTACGAGTTGCAGCTCAGAGCCCACAACAAGGCAGGGCCAGGCCCCTTCAGCCCACCTCTGGTGTGCCAAACCCTGGCCCTCGAAACAGGTAGGGCTGGCCTCAGGCCTCGGGAACACCCTTCACCTTCTAAGCACTGGTTCAGCTTCACAACTCTGCTCCCCTTACTGGGGATTTCACTCCAAAACACTAAATTAAATGAAGTCTGGGCCAGTTCTTACAGGTCAGCCTTTCACCCATGTACCTCAGAGAAGCTGAGAACTGCAAAGTCCAGGGGAACACGACTACTCCCCTCAATCTCCTCCACTCACTCACTTATACCTTCATCACCTACCCTTCACCACAAGTGGGAGCAGGCTGAATGTTAATGGATGTTTGCTTCAAGAGCACTGCTTATCACAAACCCTCAGGTAAAAGTCAATACAGGGCTTGGATATACAGTATCTAATACAGAAGGTAAGTGTTCAGTCTGAATTCAAGTAAAAACCGGCATCTGGTGCTGTATCTGCAGGTAAGCTTTTTTTATCTGATAGACCTCCACTGCCACCTTTTCCAAAGCCTTTGCTGACATGCTGAATTCTGAGTCGAACAAACACAACTTTACACTCTGTGAATGTGGCATGTCACATTCCTGCAGCCGGTCTGTCTGTTATTTGTTCTTATTACTCTTGCCATCCACTCTCCTCATCACCTGCCCATCCTCGTAACCATCATGTATTCTCCCCCCGTAACAGATCTGACTGACGTTCCCTCCATTTTTACAGGTTCGCAGTGGGAAACCAGAGGAGGCTGTGATGTGAATAGAATGCTTCATCATGAGCGACTCTGTTTATTTTTTTTTTTATTTGTTTGCTTCCCAGATGTGCCGAGGAATTTTTCTGTTAATCTGGCCACTAGAACCAGTGTTCTTCTGACGTGGGAGTTTCCAGAGAGCAGCAATCCCTATCGCTTCACTGTATGTGCATCAGTAACAATACAAAATATTTAGGGGATGGTTTTAGTTCTAATACTTAACATAACCATAGATTAGATTTCTGTATTTTTAGGATGTATCGCCCCAAGCTGAATTATACTCGCATGTGTGGAAGAGTTAACCTTTAAGGACCTACTGTTCCACCCGCAGGATGTTGGCCTCATGTAGAATTTCTTGAACTAATTCTATGAAAATTAAAATTTCATATGTGTTACAAAATCTGCCTACCAGCAGCTCTAAAGCCCACTAATTAACTAATTAACAAGTATCTAGTTTGTTTAATGTAGACAACGTTTCGAAGGGGGTTTATCTACCCTACTATTTCTTGGCCTGGAGTCTCTACTGGTTGCCTGGCAACTGGTCCTGGCCAAGAAATAGTTTTACACATAATCCCCAGTAAAACAACAAATTTTTATTTTTACACTTTTTTTTTTTTTTTTAATGGATTTAACAAAGGAGATGTATTTTGTTAATTAGTGAGTTTCCCAGGTTCTGGTAGGCGGATTATGTTCACCGAGTGAGAGCTAGAGCTGTTTCCCCCTGCTTCCAGTCTTTATGCTAAGCTAGTTTAGCCAGCAGCTGGTGGTAGCTTCATAGATTTACCATACAGACATGAGAGTGGTATCAATCGTCTCATCTAAGTCTTGGCAAGAAAGCAAATAACAGCATGTCCCAAAATCTTGAACATTTTCTTTCAAATGTGGCATAAATTGGGGAGGTGTGGCAGTACAACAGTGTAATAAACCCTGAAGCTTATAATTCAGTGTTTTCATGTAGACAGCCCCAGAAAGGATGCTGAGGGTTAATGTACAATAGAATATCATCAGCATATAGAATATGAATAAGCATCTTGACCTATTTTTTTTAACACCAACCCTGTCCCGTCCCCCAGGTGGAGTATAACCGCCAGAAGATGGAGGTGGACGCTCGTCTGAAAAAGGCAGTCATCCCAAACCTTCAGGCCGACACCAGCTACGACTTCAAGATCACCGCTCCCGAGGGCAACATGGGAGGCCTTCGCCACCGCATCACCGCCAAGACCTCACCGCCAATCACTATCCGACGCCCTGAGATCGATCACACCCGTGACACCGAGACCACTGTCACCATAATCCTGCCATCGCTGGAGAATCGCACTCCTGTCAAGTAAGACTGAGAGTTGCAGTTGTAGATATTGTTATGGTTTTTGAATTAGTCGTCGTGGCTTTCATAGACTTGCTGCAATGCCAAAGGTGTGGGGCATGATGATAGCATTACCAACCTATCAAAATGTCTAAGATACAATCTCAAGTTGGCAAGGAAACATGAAAATAGTTTGAGACATGTTTGCTATTGCACGAGTGCAGCTGGTGTTATGCTGTTTGTCCTCCTCTGCCCCCACAGGAATGTTTATGTTGTTGTGGTTCCGCTGAGGAGAGCCCGCGGCGTCATCAGACACCTCAAGAGCCCAGATGAAATGGACCTAGAGGAGGTGAGAACCACAACAATGACAGCACCCACTGATGTCTGTGCCTGGAAGGAGGAAAGGACCTATAAACACACACACGCACACACATACACACACAATCCCATCGCTAAGAACTCCTGGCAACACTTAATTTTTAATTCAATATCAGTGTTGAAACATTAGTCATAGCTACTGGAACGTCTCGTTTCTCTTATCTGTGTGTCTTCCCTCTCTCTTTTTCTTTATTTGTCTTCTCTCTCCATCTCTCAGCTGTTAAAAGACATCAGTCAAAGGCAGAGGGATTCTCGGCAGCAGAAGCAGGTGGACTTGCGCCGGGCTTACATCACAGCCCGTTTCACACCTGCCACCCTACCGGCCTTCTTCACCCTGGGGGACCAGCTGGACTACGGAGGTTTTGAGAATCGAGCTCTAGAGCCGGGGCAGGAGTACGTCTTCTTCATCCTGGCTGAGCTCAACTCCACAACTGGGGTATGAACGCCACCGTGTCACATCTCTTTTCTCTCTGCGTTTATAACCGCTACCTCTGCCTGTGTTTCTCTCCTGCAGGCTGTCAGTATACATTGTAATCAATATGGCCTCGCTGCTAAAACAATAAAATTCACATCAGTCAAAGTGTTGTAAGCAAAAGGCAATAACCTTCACGTACTTCCATCACCGCTGCTAATAAAGAGTGAGTGTACCTACTGTGGCAGTGGAAGAGATATTGCCTTGTGCACTGCTGGTATATGTATGTGCATTTGAATTGGAGTAGATGTAAATATACAGGTTGAATTAGGATAGATTTTATTTTCTATTAGATGTTTTTTTTTTATTATTAGAAACGCTTTTAGCCCTGGGGACGGTCTTCAAAAGTCCCTCAGAACTAATAAAAAAGGGAACTTCAGTTCACTTCTATTTACATTAATTATGAAAACACTACAAACATCAATAAGGTTAGGTACTTTCTTTCAAATATAATCTCATACACATATGCACATAAAATCAGTCATGTGCAACTTGGACACAATTACAGAAATGCCTGTTCAGTCTAATGAAATCCAGTGCAACAGCTCTGCAATACTTCAAGTACTACTACTACTACCTTTTTTCTTTCTTACAGAGAGCAGTGGATTCTCCTCTGTTGTTATTTTTTTGGCTCACTGTTTGTAGATTTATTGCACTGAATTGGAATTAAGTGTCAGGTTCATGTTATTTCATCCACTGAGACAAAAAAATACTGAGATAAATGTAAAATACTATGGAACACCTTTTTTATAATCATACCTTTATTGTCACACTGCTAAAACGGTTCATTTAGTCCTGGTTATCTCTACAATAGAGATATAAAAACAACACCACCACCAGTGTCTTGCACAGTTTTGCTGATTGTCTGTCTTTATATTTGCCTGCAGAAAATGTACGTGGCCAGCCCTTACACAGACCCAGTGATTGCCCCAGATTCAGACCCTCAGCCCCTCGACGCAGGTGATGGTCTGATCTGGGTAGTGGGACCTGTCCTGGCTGTGGTCTTCATCATCTGCATTGTCATCGCCATCCTCCTTTACAAAAAGTGAGTGGGGTGAACTCCATAAAAACAAAAGGTCAAATTTATAACCATGGGACAAACTCAGACTGATGGTCAGACCAGGCAAATGCCAAAGGAGCTTTGATTATTACTCTCAAGGGATGAAACTGGCTTTACTCTATATATTTCTTAATGTCAACAAATTCCATCAAAAGGACCAGTGCAGTGCACCAGTCTCTCAGTACATTTCAACAAGTGTGTTTGGGGCTCACACATGCATCCTTACCGAACATGTAAATCTTTGAAAATGCCTCACAAATGTATAGTTTCATTTTTAAAAAGACTCCGTAATTTCCTGAAACAGCTGGGCGCTGTAGTTTGTAGAAAACATTAGTGAAATAGGAGTAAATTGTGCATTAGTTAGGGACCATTTTTAGTACTGGATTAATATACTGTTTGCTCTAGTGTATATTTACAGCATTAGGATGGTGTATGTGGGACTGAGTCAAATTAAACACGGCAGCCACAGCAACAGTGTGGCTCAATGATCTGTTTTTAGTTGTTTTTCTCATCAATGGAGGTCTATGCTAGATATCAGGCTTCAGCTACACAGCACCTCTTAGTAAGACCAATTTGTTGCTGTTTTTTGTTTTTTAGGATTTGTTGACAGTAAGAAAAACTCAGAGTATTACCAGCCTCATTCTTCAAGGATATATTAAGTTTGTGTCTCTCAGGCTCTGTGCTTAAACTCTGCTCGCAGCTCCAGCTGATATTCCTTCTACCAGAATTGTTTAATGTCCAGCAATCCTCACACGAACGCTCAACTTTCAGTCTGATATTCATCAAATTTGTTCCAATTTAGAAGTTTGTTCTCCCCTCAGGCGTCTATCAAACAGCCTAACCCTGCTGTAGGCCTGTGATATCTGCTGCAAGCCATCAAGCTTTTGAATACTAATGCAAACTATTGATTTTCCTTTCTAACAATCTGTCTGTTTCCTTCCTTTTCTTCCTCTAATTATTCCTTCCCTGCTCTTGTTTCACTGGAAGCAGCAAACCTGACAGGTAAGATTAAACCAATGTCAAGCTCTTTGTTCGTTTTAACCCGCAGCAATTACATGATACCAGAGAACTTGTACAAAGCAGTAAAACACCATATCTGTAAATGCACTATTTACTTGATTCGAGTAGCCATGCTAATGATGAGTCAGTACTGAGTCTGCATGTGCTAATTGCTCTTTTGACTCACTGGTATCTGAGCAGCAAGCGCAAGGACTCTGAACCCGGAACCAAGAGCCTTTTGAGTAACGCAGAGATGATGGCCCATCACCCAACAGACCCTGTGGAGATGAGACGCATCAACTTCCAGACTCCCGGTATGAAGCGCGTGCCCACACAGGCACCCAAACACACGCTTTGTATCTGCATAATAAAGTATACTTACGATTGCTCATCATTTGATAATGAAAGATTCATGCAGCTAATTTTAACCTCGGTAAGATTATGCAGACAAGATTGTGAAAGTGCTCCTCCGCATCTCAACCAACATGTACCTGGCAGCTTCCAGTCGTTTCCCTGATCAAAATGGCCGCTGCCCAAGTAGTACAGTCATTGCTTAGTCACAGCTGAGTCATAACGGTGTGACAAAATTTGATCATCTCCGCTCGCCCACATTCCACATGCCACGCTGCAGTTATCACATCAGAACAGACAGATTTACAGCGACCAGTCTTATCACACTTAAATGTCTCCGAGTCAAGTTTAATGGCGACAATGATATATCAAAAGTTGTGTTGCGGGTTATGTGATCATTTGTTAAGGAACGGACTCTGTTCTCGCCAGCATAACCAAGTAATACCCCACTGTGAAGTAACTACATGGATTTTGCGGCTCCCAAACCCCCTGCTGAGTAAGATCTAATAACACAGCTGCTTTGGTTGTGGCATCATGCCAATGATGCTTCGCTTTCACTTCTTCTATTCAATTAACAGCATCCAAAAAACACACGGCCTGAAGGAATTTAATCACTGTTTTCACTATATTTTTGTGGCTGCAGTTTATAGAAGCGTCCTTGTTAAAAAGGTGGTAAGATGTGTCACCGCTTCAACGCTGTGGCATGATGTACCACAGTAAAAAGGTTTAGACTTTACTTGCCAGGATATATAAAGTCAAATGATGTTGTTTTTTTTTTTTTTAATCCATAGATAGAGGTCTTTTTTTTTTTACTTGTTTCTTGGAAGCAAAGTAAAACCCACAGAATAAAACACTTCAGCTCCTCTTTTCTAACATAAGATTTTTTTTTTTTTTTTTACTCTCTTGTGGCAGCAACATTGAGGCTCCCTCCTCACCCACTTCTCCTCCCCTGAGATTTTTGCTTTTGAGATGCTCGGCAAAGATGAAATTTGTTTCCAACAAAACCGGCTGATGCTATTTGAGGTCATTTTGGTCGTGACAGGAGCATTTTGTCGTGATTACCTGTGGGTGCTGCAGCACCAGGCTGCAGAAGAAAATAACAGTTGATATGAGCCTTGTTTTTTATAGCTGTAGCAGCAGAATGACTTAAATGCTTTTCATAGTGCATCCAGATGCATTACAATCCAAGAGACATCGAGAAAGGATTCTGACATTGGCGTTAAATGGATTGTGTTTATTGCATGCACAGTAGTGTTACTTTGATTTATTGTTGTCGCTACTTGCTTTTTGAATGGAGAATGGATCTATAGCATCTCCTCTCTTGCTCCAGCTGTGAAAACAAACGACTGCACGAGGCATAGGTTGCTTCCTTTTCGTGTGTGTGTGTGTGTGTGCACTCAACCCTACTAATTAGTGTTCTGTCTGTGTTTGTTTTCTCTGAGTCGTTGCTCCTCTGATCACACAGAAAGCAATTTATCAAAGAAAAACAATTTACAAACAAACAAGACTCGCCTCACTTTGTCCTCGCACATGGATCAAAATTGATTTTCTGCCTCAGCGTGTTCCTTAATGATATGTGATGTTCTGTGATTGTATAATTATCTTCACATCTTCGCATATGAGTGATGTCAGCCTGCAGTAATTTCAGTTTTTCAGCCGGAGTTTGCTTCACCTCTGACCCTTGTCGCGCAGGAATGATGAGCCATCCTCCCATCCCCATCAGCGAGCTGGCTGAGCACATAGAGCTGCTGAAAGCAAACGACAACCTCAGACTCTCCCAGGAGTACGAGGTGAGAAATAACTTATTATTCATATGAATAAATAGATAACATCCTTATTGTTTAGAGATGTTAAGCCTGTTAAGCCTCTGCTTCATAAAGCAAATCTTATTTAACATTTGCATCTCGGTGTGCAGACTATATGTTCATGATTTATTCAGTAGTGCAATTGATTGCTGTAACTTGTCAGCGTTATAGTGCACTCTCTTTCCATTATCCTCAAATACACCACTAAATATGCCACCACTGCTAATGTGTCTATTTGCTGCTTCTTCCCAGTCCATCGACCCAAGTCAGCAGTTCACCTGGGAACATTCAAACCTTGAGGTCAACAAGCCCAAAAACCGCTACGCTAATGTGATAGCGTACGACCACACCAGAGTCATCCTGGCTCCCATAGAAGGTAAAAGAAGAGCAGGTTAAAGAAGATGTTTAGAGATTCTAATGGGAGAGTCTGAGTGTATTTGTGCATGGGGGGGGGGGGGTTGAACACATAGAAGGGGAGACAGAGCGAGAGGGGGCTGGGGGGGTGGGGGATTGCATGATGAATGAAATCTGAAATTGCAAACAGTGCTCAAGACAGGCTGTGTGCAGTGGCATGAGACTGACAAACAGCGCGAGTGCATTCAAGTGCAGCCAGCAGTCCTCCAGAACAAGAAGGGGGAGAATGGATTTGATCTGGAGCTCATGAATTTACACCGACAGAGTCTTGTTTGTTTGTTGTCGTCCGCTAGTCATCCAGCAGCCGTCTGTTGGAAGCCACGGCTGCCTGAAACAAACAGTTTGTTAGGCTGTTTGATGTCATACATGGAGGTTAATTTATTATGTCGCTCATGAAGATGGCAGTTTAGCAGGAGCTTCACAAGTGTCTCATTTTGCAGGTATCCTGGGGAGCGACTACATCAACGCCAACTACATTGATGGCTACAGGAAGCAGAATGCCTACATTGCTACCCAGGGGCCCCTGGCAGAGACGTTTGGGGACTTCTGGAGGATGGTGTGGGAGCAGCGGGCCGCCTCTGTCGTCATGATGACACGCCTGGAGGAGAAGTCACGGGTAAGAAACCAGGCCTTTACCTACTGACCTGTATGCTCTTACATAGTAGTTGTAGGGGCTGTGTGGTTTACAAATCTGATGAAATTATGGACTCATCAGTCCAGTCTGAGCACAATATTTTTCCTCCGTCTGTGCAGATAAAGTGTGATCAGTACTGGCCGAGCCGCGGCACAGAGACATACGGGATGATTCAGGTCACCCTGTTGGACACAATGGAGCTGGCCACTTTCTGTGTTCGCACCTTTTCCCTGCATAAGGTAAATTATTTCACTCTTTGCCTCCTGTGTTCACCCTTGACTCACCGCTGTGCCCTCACCTCCATTAAATTTACTGTCACACCCACTGAAAACTGCTTTGATCTCTGGAGTTTTACACTTAGGAACCAGGAGCAACTGGAGTAATCATGAATTTCTGCCGTCACTGCATGAGTAGTGCATGCAGACGCTCGGAGGGTAATAGATTAGTCTGTGCTTCATGGAGTGTTCAAACCAGGCCAGCCTCCCTGTGTCAGGCGCTGAGATTTGATCACTGTTGGAGGCAAAGCACTTTCTTATAGCACAGGGCTAATCTAGGACTGTCAGACTGGCGTGTCTCTGTGGCCTACTTACAAACACAGAAACTAGGCCAACTGTAGCTTCCAAGAGTTGCACTGCTTCTTTAAATTTTTGTTTGTGAAACGTCAAGTTGGGAGACACGTCTTACAGTAGAGAGTAATGCACATGAAATAGTCAGCGATGCTATTGTTTTTTAGTTTTTTTTCCTCTTTGTAGCTGATGTGTAGTGTAGGAATATTTATGATGTATGCAGTGTGAACAGTGGAGACACTGGAGATATTTCTGTGAATGTAATATTAATAATATTCAGTAATGCAATGAGGATAAAGTTTAGACATGTACATGTACAGACAATTATGATTTCAGGAATAGTGAAGACAGTCTTTTTTTCTGCCTGTTTCTTACGTCAGAGTGGCAGCAGTGAGCGACGAGAGGTGCGTCAGTTCCAGTTCACAGCCTGGCCAGATCACGGTGTGCCAGAGTATCCCACCCCCTTCCTCAACTTCCTCCGCAGGGTCAAAGCCTGTAACCCTCCTGATGCTGGACCCATCATCGCTCACTGCAGGTACACACACACACACACACACAGTTTATCTTAAATAAAAAGTTTGACATTTGGGGAAATCGACTTTGCTTTTCGAATTTGCTTTCTTTCCAAGAGTTAAATGAGATGTTTAAATGTATGATGCTTAAAAAAAAAGACTTAAAGGATTAATCAATAATCAGAATTACCAATGATTTTTCTAGGGGCCAACAACAAATTTTTTTCCCCAGCGTCCCCGAAGAAGGCTGGTCCAGCTCAACTTTCTCATCCGTGTGACATATGGCTTTGTGTGAATGTTAGCAGAAAGAAGTGTACATGTTGGGAACACGATTCTTTTCTGTTCCTGAATTTTTGAGGGCACTATATAGTGAATATATTTACACACTTAATAAATAAACTTTAATCTTATCCTTCTCAAGAAAGCGAGGGAAGTGCATTTCCCAAAATGACAAACTATTCCTTTCAATAGAATGCCAAAAACAAAATTCAGTAAAAAATAAAAACTCACATCCCACTTACCCTCCTCCTCTTCAGTGCTGGGGTCGGGCGCACTGGCTGTTTCATCGTCATCGATGCCATGCTGGAGCGCATTCGACACGAGCGCACCGTGGACATCTACGGTCACGTGACCCTGATGCGCTCACAGAGGAACTACATGGTGCAGACGGAGGACCAGTACAGCTTCATCCACGAGGCCCTGCTGGAGGCCGTGGCCTGCGGGAACACCGAGGTGGCCGCCAGGAGTCTGTACTCCTACATGCAGAAGCTGTCCAAGGTGGAGAGTGGAGAGCACGTCACCGGCATGGAGCTGGAGTTTAAGGTGAGGGAGAGTCCAGGGGAAAGTGTTTAAATTAAAGGCCTGGCAAATTTTCTGCATGGTGTATAAAATTAAATTCTGAGATTTTGTCTGGAAAGAGAAGAATTGAGCAGTGACTCTAAAAGGTTTTGGCCATGTCTACTTCCGATACCTCATTACAGTCTGCATGTGTCTCAGCTCTGGGCAGTTCAACATGAGATTGATTTTTAATTCCAAAAATGTGTTTGACCTGAATAATTTTTAGAGGCCTGAGGAAGTAAACCTCCCGAGGACATGTCAAGAAAAAAGTATAGACTAAAGAGAATCTTTAACAATAGTTAGTACAACCCCCTAGTTGGGAAACACTAGAATATAGAATACAGTTGTAGCTTTGTATATTAGCTAACCAGGCAAATAATCCTGCTCTAGATAATAGTTTAAAGTTTAAAAACCTCTGTAGTCACACATGCACCTTTCCTCTCTCTCTGTCCAGCGACTTGCTAACACCAAAGCCCACACGTCCCGGTTCGTCACAGCCAACCTGCCTTGCAACAAATTCAAGAACCGACTGGTGAACATCATGCCCTATGAAACCACCCGCGTCTGCCTCCAGCCAATCAGAGGCCTGGAGGGCTCCGACTACATCAACGCCAGTTACATAGATGGATACAGGTGTGTTTTCCTCCCGCAAACACTAATATGACCTGACCCCCCCATCCTCATATGACGGCTTGATGAGTGAGTGGATTGGATAGGTTTTCACCACAGTGCTCTCACCTGTCATGTCCTGTCACATCTGTCATTACTGTATACATGTTCCCCCTATTTGTCTCGCTGCGCCGCTCTCGCTTCAGTGCCAGTGAAGGGGGACGGACGCTGAGGAGCTTCTGATGATTCAGGCATTCAGAGTGGTTGCACACACATGTTTTGACTGTTCCTCCTCTTTGCCTGAAGCCTGACCCCCTTTTCAGTCTGATGTTTGACAGAGGAAGAAACAAGGAAAATGAAGGGAGGAGGTGGCTTCATATTGTGTGTGTGTTTGTGTGTGCGTTTGCAGGCAGCAGAGAGGCTACATCGCCACCCAGGGTCCACTGGCTGAGACTACGGAGGACTTCTGGAGGATGCTGTGGGAGCACAACTCCACCATAGTGGTCATGCTCACTAAACTGAGAGAAATGGGGCGGGTAGGAACGAAATATTTACACATAGAAATCACAGCCAATTCCAGCCACGTACACCAGATCATCCCCTCAATACTTTTTCCTCTGATCTGCTCCCTCAGGAGAAGTGTCACCAGTACTGGCCTGCCGAGCGCTCAGCCAGGTACCAGTACTTCGTGGTGGACCCCATGGCAGAGTACAACATGCCTCAATACATCCTGCGGGAGTTCAAAGTTACAGATGCCAGGGTGGGTTCATGTCTAAAGACTTGTTCTCCTGTTGTATTCAGACAGCAGTGTGACATCACACTCTTTGACTTTTCTGCTCTATTCCCAATCCATCAGTGCTGTCAGGAAGCAGTGGCGCCAAGCATGTCCTATCGACCTGTAGTGTGTGTTTTTGTATGCGAATGTGTGTAACACAGCAGGTTAGCACTATCGACAAGCCGGCCTGGATTACTCATTCAACCATGCTGTCTCCAGATTATCGAGAGAGAGAGAGAGAGAGAGACTGTGTGTGTGTGTGTGTGTGTGTGTGTGTGTGTGTGTGTGTGTGTGTGTGTGTGTGTGTGTGTCCGCTCGTGCACATGTGCCAGTCATAGATAACTCCAGTTAAGCCTGTCCTGCACTGACGCCACATCGACAGATGCTCTATTGATCTCCATTAAAGGGGAGTCAGAAAGGCTGAGCAGAGGAGAAAAGATGTAATTGCGTAGAGTGGCTGACAATAGCAGACGGACTGACATTACAGCTTGAAGTTAACCACAGCCACTGATCCAGGGTCAGATAACAGTAATCATTAGGAGGTAAAAAGGATGTTGCCTGATAGAGTCTCAGTCCTCAGTCATAAACATGTTGATAGTGTTGAAAAGACAACAGACACTTTCAGATCAACCCAGCATGCAGATTTTCAGTAAATATTTATGAGCCGTTGTTCTTATCACTTCCTCACCCCTTCAGGACGGCCAGTCTCGGACAGTGCGTCAGTTCCAGTTCACCGATTGGCCAGAGCAAGGCGTGCCCAAATCGGGAGAGGGCTTCATTGATTTCATTGGCCAAGTGCACAAAACCAAGGAGCAGTTTGGTCAGGATGGACCAATCAGCGTTCACTGCAGGTATGCAGCAGGCTTCATCATGGTTACTACACTAGGCCTGTCAGAATGCAGCACATTGATGTCAGTGCTCTTCACTGTAAACTATAGCAGAATGTTTTCCTGTATGCCTGTAGTGCTGGCGTGGGACGGACAGGTGTCTTCATCACTCTGAGTATTGTGCTGGAGAGGATGCGTTATGAAGGGGCAGTGGACATCTTCCAGACTGTCAAAATGCTGCGGACACAGAGACCAGCCATGGTGCAGACTGAGGTAAACACTGATTCATTAAACATGGCAGAGTAACAAGATTCATTAAGCATGGCAGAGACACGAGCAGGGAGAGCACTGGTACTGCACACTATTAGGAATGGTTAAAGCAATATTGATATCAGTCCAATATTACATCCAATATTATTTTTACTGTTATTTCTGTCTGTTATTCATCATTTTAAGCCAATTGTTTTTAACTCTTTGATTTCCTTAAAGTATGCCTATACTTTTATATTTTTGATCATCCTTAAACAGTTTTTCCAGTTTGACAGTTTTACATTTGAAAAAACTAAAAATACTACATATACTCATTTTGTTTTGCATTCCTGGATATAATTATTACTTATGTCCAGGAATGGATAATACATAAAACATTATTTGTATTCTTTATTGAGTTCATCAAAACAGGTTTGTTTTCACTGTGTGACAATCCCAGGCTTTTAATTTGTTTGTTTATCTGGGTTTATTGTATTTACATTATGTATATGTATTTACTTTAATTTCATTATTTGTGTTAATAGAATTTTATAAACTCACAATTCAATTCCATTTCAACATTATCCACGCAAAGTAAACGCTTTTCATTGGGCAGACATTGCAAATTTAAAAACCAGAAAACACATGTTTACAATTACATACTTTTTAGATATGACAATGTTCCCAACATGCAGTAAAGTCAGATTTTAGTAAAGCCTCTTTTACAATACAATTGTCATGATATCAGCTACTAAATGAGATTGGATTAGTGTTGTGAGCAGCCAGCTGAAAATAGTACCTGTGTGTTTATAACACTTACACATTTCTTTTGTCTGTGTCTCCCCCAGGACGAGTACCAGTTCTGCTACCAGGCTGCTCTGGAGTACCTGGGTAGCTTTGACCACTATGCAACGTAAGTGAAGAGACAACTTATCCATCCATCTTTCTGCTTCGAGGTCCACAAACAAACCAACAAGTGAAACAAGAGAACGACAGTCTGAAATTACATGAACATTGAACCTTTTCCGGGAGAGAGATTCTACACCAACAAGGACAAAAAGCAAAAACAAAAACAGCAACAAGAAATCTGTGTCTAACAGCACCCACACCCATCAGACCCTCCCCCGAGGAGCTGGTGGGTGTGGAGACTATCCATGTGTAATCCATATACTTACCTCAGTGTTCCAGTGTGAAGGACGTATAATACATGTGTGTTGTGGTCAGCTATCTCCAATATGAACCAGTGAAATACAAATGGCTTCTGAACAGGAATTATGATACTATATGTGTATAAAATATAAAAACATTTAAAAAAAAAAACATTTAAAAAAAAAAAAAAACATTTAAAAACACAAAGAGCCTGGATATTTGCTGCACCCTAAATGGGCTTTTTATCCTCAACTTTGTATCTATTGGTTTGGTGTACTAAGGGGTTACAAAGTGCAAAGGTGAACATTTCTATGTGTCTGTCCACTGCTACCACAGGTAGTCCTGACTATAGTTTAAAGCAGATGACTAGGTTATGCCTCAGCAGAAGCCTACAGTGCGGACTCACCACCCTGAGGACTGTTGGAGAAGCATGTGGATGCTCATTTACCCAACGCACAGTGCCAAGAGAAACCATGCAGCGTGAACATGAACTGTGGCCTACAGGGAGAGATGGCTCCGTCTTTCATCCAGCATTAACATGAAGTCAGACTAGAGACCGCTCTTAAACGCTGGCCAAGGATCAGTTCACACTCACCCAGTTGTGTCCTCACTGCATAACAGCTGGCCTCAGAACAGTGATTAGAGTCCATCATAGCCTCAGCTGGGCTTAGATTTGTAGCCCAGTGCATTCTTCATTCAACAAAGCTTGCTTGCTATTTGCTGTAGTCCTTGTTCATCCTCTAGCTCAGATTCTCTTGATGTCAGTCCCATTGTGTCAGTTCAACAGTGGCTTATTGAAGGAGATGCTAATGAAAGAATTGAGCTCCAGTCCCTTTCTTTCTTGAATTCTCGGCCCATTTTTGCAGATTTTTCTGTGTTTTTACTGTATGTCTTTGCCTTATGCCGACTTATTTCTTGTGTTTTAACATGCTGCCTAATACTCATGCATTGTGTGCTAAACTTTTATTGTCAAACAGTATCTTAACTTGAGGATGAAAGTTGTTTCCTGATCATCTTCCTCTGAAGCTTACCTACTTGAATTGCACCACTTTGCGGTTAAATCACTGATATTTTGCTATTTCAAGCAATGAAAGATAACGAGAGAAATCCAAAAAACATTCATAGCAAGTGGTGAATTGTTCACAATCAACAATCCTTTCCCCTTCCCCACCTCCATATAAACTCCATTAAAACTCTCTGTCCCTAAATGACACTGTACAGAACATCCCAACTTAACTAATTGATGTTTTCCCCTCCGTCTAACTCCAGTACAGCTGCACAAGTCCTTGATATCGATATATATCTTTTCTTGATTTGACATATAATCATAATTGGTCCCACGTGGTGATTGAAGAGCACAGCAATGTTCCAGTGTATCAGACATCTCGGACGATTTCACAATTTTGTACATACAGTCTTATCACTGGAGTCCTATACAGTACAGTTACATACGTCTGAGCACAAGATATAACATGGGATTGGATGTGATGTAGTTTTATTGTCGCAAAAAAAAGCCTTATTGTTATCGTTCACTTTGTCATATTTATTTCATATGATTTTTTAAAATATTTATTATTCTATTTTGTTACTTTTTATGTTTGTTTTTATTTACTTATTTGGGATATCTAGCAACTATAACCTATAAAATGTTGTTTACTTGTTTCTTTGGCGAGCCAATGTTAAAGTATGATATTGTCACTGTTTGTTTTTTATTTTTAATGGTCAGTTTTGGTGCTTTTTTATTTGCTTTATTATTATAAAGTATGCCCTCTGTGTAGGGTGCTATTTGATACTGATTACTGATGTCCGATTAGTTAGCTAGAGATGTACATTAGAGGCAGACATAGTTTAAGTTTACAGTGATGCCCTTTTAATGCCCTCCCCTGCTCGACCTCCATAGCAACAACAACAACGGTGTGATCATAGTATGATCCACCCCACCGTGATAGGTTTAAGGGCATCAGAGAAATTAGATTTATAGAGCAGACTTATTGGTGAAAACCTCTGACAAGCTGTTGGTATTTAGTTTGCTGGAGAGCACATGGTAGCAAGTGTATTTTTGACAGAGAATGGGTAAGAGCCGCCCAGCTACACACACCTTCAAAGTTATTGTTTAAATCTGAAATTATTCTGATATGAACTTTATGTGTGGTACAGAAGTCTTGACAATGTGTGACATATATGAAATATGTTATTCCTTCAATTTCTAATGATTATTGTGTCAAGAGAAATGTAAAAGGCACACACATGAAGCATAATATGAGATGTGTTGAGGGCCAGCTCTGATGATGCCATCCCCCTCACTTATGTACCTGTTCTTTCCTTTCAAACCATGGATGTAGATATTGTATCTTGACTTTGTATTAAAAGCAGGATGATTGGATATACAGCACAATGAACTGCTTGGTTCCTGTCGGTTTTTTGTCCTTTTTTGTTATTCACTCCACGTCCACTAGATGGGGCCAAAGGAACCTTAAAGGAAAATGCACTCCTGTCACTGCACCCACTTTTTACTCGATGCCTTGCACATAAAATTACACCTGGAAAATGTTTGGCAATTTCTTTCGTCAAACTTGGGTATAATTACATTGAACAGACGTTCATATTCATCTGATTTTCATGCATTTCACATTAAATGCCAAGACTGATATATTGAATTTGGAAAAACACAAATTAATTATGACATAGATGTTGACATGAACGCTATAAACTGGGTCATGATTATGATAATTCCAACATGACTCGAACCTGGCATTTAAAACAATTTACAATTGCACAATGAGGACATAATTTTGGAAAAAAATAATGATAAAGAAATAATTTGACAATTGACAGATGAGAAGCTCGATACTCTCATATCTGTATGTTAACAGCTAACAGCTGACTAGTTTGGTGTAACCCAGCTGGAAATAATGGGTTAAAGAAAAACAAACTAATTTCAAAACTACTAATGTTATAAATATTTGAATTATTGATTTGTTTTAAGTTAATTTTTTATTTCTGTTATTTGATATTATTATTATTATTGTGACAATTTAGTTAAAATCAGTAATCCTTATCAGCTCCACCCTTACCTGCCTTGATTGATTGTTTGATTAAGTCCAGGAGAGAGAGTGCTCGTGCGTGGGGGAAAGGGGGAGGGGCTGTGACACAGAGATGAGAGAGAAGAGTCCACCGGGCGCCCTGTTGAGCTAGAGGTAATTGCTCCGCATCACTGTGTTGAGCCTTTTAAAAATGTTTGGGGAGAGTGAAAACAAAGACATAACACTTGTGAAGTTCTGTATGTGTTGAGAAAAGTGGAGCAGCACGAGGCACGAATAGTGAGTTGTGCCGTTTTGTCCTGGTTCAGTGCACTCCTCGTGTCTCGGTAAGCTAGCCTAGCTCTCAGGCTACTTGGCTAAGTGCTGTGTGCCAACAGTAAAATCGTCCTCGACGAATTCAATTAGTATTTTGTTATGTAGGTGAATGTCAAATATCTGAAGGGGGACATATTTGATATTTGATATCAAGTTCTGTGTAAAATTCATCATTTTACTTCAGAGAAAAACGGGAGTTTATTTTAATTTATTTAATTTAATCATTTTACTTACTCACGTGTAAGAGGTATTTATGGTATATTGTTAATCAGTATTTTTCATAAGAAGTAGTATGCTGCAGATTTTGTTATGTTTACAATCAAGTTTGTTTACTTACTTACTGGGTTAAGTTGAAACAGTTAAATTCATATTTTCATGTTTAATAATTGTATCTTGTTGATATATGTCAAGCACACATTCTGTTACGAAAAATAATTCTAATGTTTGAGATTTAAACTAGAAATTGAAATAGAAAATAACAATTTTCATAAATGTTGAGTAATTACACTGTTATTTTTATGATATTTTCTATTAAAATGTGGTATTTTGGATTGTGAAGCACACTAAAGGTGCAGTTAATCAAACTCAGCTGTTGTGTGTTTATGGTTATTACACTCTACACTTAGCTCCTCCCGAATCTAGATCATTGTGCACCAAAGAGTGGGTTACATTAGCTTAGCACAGTTTGTCCAAAGGTAACAATATCTGCCATAATGTGCCCTCTTTAAACCACAATGTGTCATTTTTGCTCTTTGTTGTTTGTCCAGATATAAATGTATCAGATTTTACATGTTAATTAGTGAGTTTGAGAGGTGCTGGTAGGCAGATTCCTTTTCTTTGAAAAGCTAGCTGGTTCCCTCTGTTTCCAGTCTTTGTGTCAGGCTGAGCTAACAAACTGCTGGCAGTAGTGTCATATTTAGTGAATAGACATAAGAGGGGTATCAATCCCATCTAAGTCTAACTCAAGAAATCAAATTAACTTTTTTGGGTTAGGATTAAACTGTTGTCAAACTCTTGCCTTATGGTCCACATATTAATGTTTTCTTCACAAGCTTAGCCAATGACCAAGGTCTTTTTTGCTCAGCTTGCTTTTATTTTGTCAAATTGGCACAGAAATTATACAGGGACAAGGAAAGGATAGACTGCTTCCCTTTATTCTATAAGTGATGAAATGTACATTTCAAAAATCTTATTTTTTCAATTTCTCTGTCCTTTAATGGTCACCCAGCAACATTCTTGATTTCGAGATGTTTAGGCATGTTGATAGTGCATGTTTTCGATACAGCAGGAGACACACCCGTGCATGAGCAGATACAATCAGCTTTAATTCACTAATTGTGAATCTCACACTGGACGTATCTAATCTCAGAGTAGTTCCTCATGTTTTTGACTTTTCAGTGGCACGTGAAAACTATAGACTCTTTTGCGTGTGTAAAGTTCAGATACTAAATCATCCTCATTTTTTCTGACTTTGATCTGTCTGTTGATATGAAGAGCTGCTGCACCAAAACAAAAAGTACTAGGTGATCTTTATCGCTGTGGTCTAATCCTTCAGCCTAAAACTTCCTCGAAATATCCCAGGAAATGAATTGTGCATTTGTATATAATGTTTTGAAGCAAAAAAATGGAAAATACTTGTAAGAAAAAAGACTGTGTGTGTGTGTGTGTGTGTGTGTGTGTGTGTGTGTGTACTGTTCGGTCAATCACAAAACAATTCATGAATGGCTATTTCAATTACTTGCTTCTTGAGAAGCTTTAGCTTTTGTGCAGGTAGCGCTTCGTTCCCTGAGCTTTACATGTTGAGGTTTGAGCCCTCAGCACAAACACACATATACAGTCACACACACAAACACACACAAGTCGCATCATGTGTCATGATTGGAGCCAGCCCAAGCTTTTATGGGGACCTAAGTTGAACTTCATAATAGCATAGTAAGGCATAAAAACGTCATGAAAATGCCATTGCATTGTATGACATTAAAATGTCAAAAACACATCATAGTATAGAAAGGCAAAAAGTGTCAAAAAACGTCATCGCAAAGTATGACATTAAAATGTCAAAAAAACATCATAGAATCCTAAGATATAAAAATGTCATACTATACTAAAGTAAAAAAAATGTCAAAAAACATTAAAGTGCAGTAAGGCATGAAAAGTCAAAGCTTAGTAAGGTATGAAAATATACAAAAACGGGATCATACAGTAAGGCATAAAAACGCCATAGAGACGTCATAGTATAGTAAGGCATAAAACATCATAGCATAGTAAAGTATAAAAATGATTAGTATAATAAGACATAAAAAGTCATTGCATAGTAAGACATAAAAACATCATAGTATAGTAGGCATTAGAGTCGCCTGGATTTGCTAAATTATTTTACTGCATTATTCTATTTGTGTCTTTGTTTGGTAGGATGCATGATGACAGTACTGTAAATGCACGAGCCATATGACAGGTAACCGATAAACAAACTTAAAACTTACATTGTTTTCATTTTCATTTCAAGGGATTTCATGCACAAAACATATTTTTTTATGTGTTTAAAAAATGGAAATGCTAAATTTTGAATCAATACATATAATTTAGATTCATGGAGTTTTTTGTATAGTTAGGAACAATTATGAAACTGTAAACCAGTTCTTTACATAATTGTTGTGCGGACTCATTTTTTTAATCTGTGCTGTAGGCCATCAACCATTCACTGATGTCTATCGGTGCAGGCCGAGCAGGTTGCAGGGCAGCAGACATGGAGTGACTGTCATTTCTCAAGCTCATGACATGTTTCTGAATACCTGTGTCACATTGTGTGTAGAGGTGTGTTTGTGTCTGCGTGTGTGAAAAGGTCAGGGTAGGTCATGCAACACATGGCAACTGTTGCCATGATGAGAAGAAACTGTGCAGTGGTGTGGCTTTTACAACTGCTGTCACTGATTGGTTCAGTTCCAGTGTAACCTCCCACCTCTCGAAGCTGATTGGCTGACTTCACAATAAGAAGCCAATCCTGAAAGTGGGCTGTAATTGCCTTTGTTTCTTATCTACCACCTGCTACTTTAGAGCAACTTCCAGTAAAGGAAACTAAAACTTGAGAGAACTAGAGAGCTATAGGCTTGTGCTGCATGCATCTAAGTGTGTGCGTGTGAATGACTTGGAACATTTAATTTTCCATCATGAGTCTCAAATCTAGCAGGAGATTCTCACTGGACAGCTCAGTGTGAGTATGAATATTTTAGTGTTTCTGGCACATTTATTTCTTAGCAAAATTTTGTTGAAATTAGACATCTGTACTCGTCTGTTATTTTTGACCAACAGTCCAGATAAGCACCACTCTAAGCAGCAGGTGTGCGGCATCTTCTTGTTTGTGGCCAGTGTTTATGGCTGCTGGTTTACAAAAGTGAAGCCATTCTCCAGAGACCCTTGCTGTTGCCCAGAGACAGCAAACTAACCACAGGTCTAATGGTCTGATGGTGAGCTCAAGCACAGGGGGAGAACACAGCTGGTGTTCAAAGAGGTTCTTCAAGGACTCTGGAGCTGCTCTAACTTTTACTTTCACATAAAGAAACTATTCAGACCAACAGAGATGTTAGATTGGATTCATAAACAACAAACAGAATATTCACTTCTTTTACCCATTTTACTCTTCAGTTAACAGCTCTGTTGTTACACATAGTCTTTTGTTGATTCTCTATGTAAGAAACTGTCTGTGAATGATCAACTTGATGAATGGTCTTTGGAAAATCAATGAAACAATGAAAACAAAGATAATGAAAAGTTTACCAAAAGCATATGGCAGTTGTTTTAATCCACCGAGTGAATTCTGAAATCCAACACATTTACTCATGGGAAAGCTCCATTTGCTTATTTGTATTTTCGTATGATTTCTTTGCTTTAAACCACTATACCTGTCTCACCTGTGTGCGCCATATAAAAGCTGCATCATCATTGTTGACACTTCTCTCCTGCTCTCTTTGGGACAGCTCTCTGGACGGAGTTGGAGGCCTTACTTTAAGAAGAAGCAGCAGGTTTGGCACCAAGAAAAGTCGACAGTCTCTGAGCGATGCCCGACTGGAGCTGCAGGAGTTCAGTCAGAGCCTGGACACCAACATCAGGTAGACCGTTCAGGGAGTGAGAGATGGATTAAAATTTTGAACTTAGACAAAGATAGACTCCTTATCTCATTTGTGTTAATGGTGCATTTGAACTCTTGTGTATCCTTAGGGAACAGACCATAACAGAGGAGAGCCTTGAGCGATCAAGTGAACTTATCAACAATCAGGTAAGTCTGCTTCACCTCATCCTGCTCCTTCCTGCATATACGTATGTATTTTATCACACTTCTTTCAAGCACAGGGAGAATTAGAGCAGTTATAATTCATATTTTTTACTAAACAGTGTATCAAACAGACAATTATCATCTGAACCTGCAGCTTCACTGTTTATCTGTCCGACTCACTGCTTTACTGTTTTGGTTCTCTCACCGCTGTCGTCATGTTTTTATTCACTAACTCTTCACTATTTTTCCCCACAGAGCTTCCTGAAGCGCAATAAAAGCTTTCACAAGCTGTTCCAACAGATTCCTGAGGGGGAGAACCTGACGCATAGTAAGTTGAGCTGAGCTCCAGAGGTCTGTTACTTATTTGTTGGTATTGATTATGGAAATCACATCACATTGTGTCCTTTTTTTTCACTTCTGTCTGCAGTGAATGAGGAGCTGAAACACTTTAGTAAATGATTCAGCAGGCATGTCTCTGTGGTATAGGTGACACTGCAGTTTTCCGTTGAAAAAAACACCCACTGATACCTTCAAATTGTATATGTGTGTGTGTGTGTGTGACTGTGTGTGTGACTGTGTGTGTGCATCTCCCTGTTGTAGTGTTCATCTGTGCCTTGCAGAAGGAGGTGCTGTATCATGGCAAGCTCTTTCTTTCTGAGAACCATGTGTGTTTCCACTCGTCCGTGTTGCTCAAAGACACCAAGGTAACACACACACTGAGATGCATTAAAGTACAGCCCAATCCACACTGGTGAAATTAATTAACACTGAAATGTCACAACAGCTGTGGCTGTGACTTGAGTTTTTGTCAGATTCAAAATCACAATTCTGGCCAATAAAACAAATGCATTTTTAATTTTCTAGTAACAATATGCTCACGTGTCCCCAAGGCTGTAAAGGAGCCGTCAACATTAACATTATCTGTCCTGGGAATTCACTTTAATCTCCAGCATTCAGGCTGCAGCACTTTATCTGACACAGGGAAATTACTTTAACCTTGATACAGGATAAAACAACATGAGCTTTATGGTTGTGTATGTTTCAGGCCACACTCAGACGGTTCCACCAAGTGTAAAGGGATTTTTCTTCTCAACACATTCTAGGTGGTGATTCCTGCGTCCAGTGTCAGGCATGTGAAGAAACATAACTCTGCTTTGTCTGTGTTGTCTATCCAAACTGCTGAAGGAGAGAAGGTCAGACCACACTCATTTTTTAACATTATTTTTGATATATACCTTTTTTTTCCTTCTTCTTCTTATCTTTTAGAATTTGATTTTTATTTCATTATCCTTTTTCCATCATTCTGCTGCACTTTCAATGCAGAGCACTGTGGGTTCCACATACAACTTTGGGCAACACAGTATGTTGTACCAACTGTAAAGTCCTCAGAGAAAAAAACGAATGATGTTGTGCTATAAACAGCAAATACATACATTGTTGCATTACAGGTGTACTGTGTAATGGTGCAGTTAAATTTTGGATGGGAAGCCTGTTATTAGACTTGAACGCCTGTACGATCTGAAGCTGCTCAGTGACACTGTAAAACCTCTTGAGGCTCCTGGCTCAGAAAGACAGCGAGCAGCTTCAGGGAATTATAATCATAAAACCTCCATTAAACAGATGTCCTCTCTGTTGTTGAACTCCTCCTCCACAGAACTCTTTATAGATCATTAATGGGATCCTTTTAAGTGAGAGAGTGATCAGATGTGTAGGCATGAATGATGTTTTTTGTGTGTTTTGCTGTATAATGACTGTACAATGACTCATTTAGTGCAAAGTAGCTTAAACTACAAACCCTGTGGTACAGTATATGACAATAGCCAATGTAGTTTCTTCATTAATCAGGTTTATACACTAATTAATAAGAAGAATAGCAGTTAACTCAGCTTGAGACGAATGGGTCTGTAGGTTCTTGCGTTATATACCAATCAATAAAAGGAAAGAGGGAAACCAGGCTGAAAAGACGGGAAACAAGTTATACAAATGCCTGCTGTAAACCTGACACCTTACCAAGCTAAGACGTTAAATTAACTTCCTTAACACTGAGCGTTTACATAGTTTGCTTCTGTGTCAGGTTTAACGCTCTCTCCTGCCTCTTTTTGCTTCCTCAGTACTCATTTGTTTCCTTGAGGAACCGTGAGGTGTGCTACCGTCTCCTCCAAAGTATCTGCTCAAATGCACAGGTACTATAGCTGCTCCCCTCAGTCTGCATGCATGTAACAGCAATTAATTCTTAAAGAAAGGCCTTTTTTTTCAATCAATGTTTCTGTGTCTGTGTAAAGCACCGGGGGAGTCCAAACAGCAGCCCTCATCTCTCCTCTGGAGAGAACGAAGCCGATAATGACATGGTGAGTGGGGATCTTGCTACAGCTGAATGAAAATGAGTGTGTGATGCATGAAAACAGATGATTTAACTGTTCTGCTTCCATGTCCTTGTGTGCAGGTCTCAAGTCAGTCCAGCTTTGAGGACAGCATTGATAATGATCTGACCAGACAAAACAGCATTAATCTTGACAACGGCTTCCCTCTGTTTTCCAGTGAAGGTGAGAGAAAGATGGAGGAAACAGACAGTGAAGTGTGGAACTGAGTAATCACTGCTGGTTAATGTTTTTTTATTGGCTTGTGCACCAGAGGAATAATGTTTATCGTTTTTCAATAATGACTTCTATTGAAAAAGGCGTTTATTACTAAGCTGAAATATTTAAGCAATGCCACTGCATGTAACGGGGGTATTGACATTTTATTTTTTCAGGTCCCTCAGGATGCAGCTCCACTCGTCAGAGCAGCTTAATAGATGAAGATGACAGAGGTCTGTGTAGGCCCCACACAAACAGACACACAAGTACTGTACTATCTACTCAACTTACTCAGAAGTCATAAAGTGTCATTATAGAATAACGAGTTGACAACATTTGTCTTGACCAGCTGACTCATGGGTTGGGTGGGTCATTGAGATGGTCGCGCCGTTCTTGGTCCTCCGAGAAATAAGGAATCTCAGCGTTCTCTTCTACATCTACATGATGCTGTGAGTATTATCATCTCTCACAGGTTGTGCTCCATCTCCAGTTTTATGTTACAAAACTACATTGATGCAACTACAGCACTTAAGGCACATCACTGTTCTCATTTTATGTTACCTTATACATCTGCTTCATTATTATTCAGAGATGAATACACGAATTTTGTTCCCCACTACTTTTATTTAGTAGGCAGTTACTTTACATACATATAAAGCGAATGCTCACTTTATACATTGTAGATTATAAAGTGGCTAAAATAAGCTCCACCTCAACCACAACAACAGTAAAATGTTGTATACACTTTAATGCATCCGTAATATGAATATAATAATATAATATATTACAATATAACAGTTGAAGTAAACAAGTTGTTTACTTTCGATACTTGAAGGTTTTGAATGCCAGACCTTTACTTGCATTGTGGTTTTGCTGCTTACTGAAGTAAAGAATCTGACTACTTCTTCCTCCACTGTCCATCTCTCTGCTGCTTGGTACACAGGTGTATCTTTCACTACTATTGCTGTGTTAAATCTGTTAAGGGAAAACTGGTGAAAGAAGACCCTGTAGGAATGTAAACATAGATGTTACAAATAGGTGTGAGGGATTTTTATTCCTTAAGCTGGGACTTTCAGACAACTGTCCCCAAAATATCGGACACACACTGGGTGTCAAAATGCTGCATCTAAAAAAATCTTTTGTTTTTTTTTGTAGAATTCTTTGCAGATCCAACATAACTTTTTTGAAACACAGTGCTAGATGTGCATTATCGTATGTTGACTTTTTTGGATTTGCTTGAAGCTCTCAAGGAAAGAAAAATATGTAATCCTTGAGAGAACTCAGTTATAGAAATATTTTCACACAATGTTCACTCCGGCTCCACACAGATAGAATTTACTGATATCTATTGTTAGGACTGAACAGTATGTACCCATCTCAGACTGTGCGCTCAGCTTGCGCTTTCACTTTCTGAGTGAAAATTCACTGTTGTGAAAAACTGTAAAAATCCATGGCATTCAGGACATTATGGTGTGTGTTTGCAGAATTGTGTTGCTGCTGTTGGCGTCTGGGTACATCGGGCTACGGATCACAGCACTGGAGGAGCAGCTGAACTCTTTGGGAGCCCTGGCTGAGCTGTCTTTTAACCACAGAGAGTGAGTGGTCACACAAATGTCTGTCAAGAGAAACGCACAGAAGGAAGTCCGTTGGGGAAATTACTTAGATGTCTTAAACCGGTTTTGGTGACTTTTAAAACCATCACGTGCTGATCAGATTAGACTTTAACAGAGTGGTTCTGCAGGTTCAAAACAGCAATGAGGACAAAAGATAACTGAATACATTCCAGCAGAGTCACACCCACTCTGTAAGTATGTGTTTAAAACTGTACAGACGGGTGACAGATAAAAGAGAAACCAGCATGAAGCGTCTTAGTCAGGTGTTGGGCCACCATGTGCCAGCGTCAGTCTTCCTTGGCACTGATTCTACAAGTGGAGAGTGCTGTCTCACACTGCTCCAAAATCTCCCATAGGTGACTATGATGCATAACACATGATTCACATCATTTTCATACTCATCAAACCACACGGTGACCCCTCGATGGGGGCACTGTCGTCCTGGAGGAGACCATTTCTATCAGAATAGAAGTGTTTTATCATAGGATAAAGGTGATCACTCAGAACAACTTTGTATTGATTGGCAGTGACCCTTTCCTCTAAGGGGACAAGTGGAACCAAACCAGGCCAGCAAAATGTCTCCCACAGTGTAACAGAGCCAACAGATCCCCTCACTGAAGGGGTCAAGCATGCAGGCCTGTGCCTCTGAAGACCAGTGCCTCTCGGTTTTGCACCACTGAACCCTCAAGTGTTCATTCATCTTTGCAATGAGGGGTTTATTCACTGCAACCCTACTATATTATCCCTCGCTATGTAACTGTAGACAAAATGTTCAGTCTGATCACATCCTGCGTTGACAACCTTGGTAAGAGTTGCTCTTCTGTTTTTCCCTTACACACGAGCATCACGGTCATCACGTGCGCTGTCAACCACACTTTCCAATTTGATGCCTTCCGATAGATCTTAATGCAGATGTCACTTTAGTCACTCTTTAGTTCCTATAGAAACACCAAAAATAGAAACACAGTTGAGCAGTCTTTGTGACTGAAGCTCCTGCCATCCATGCCCTGACAATGAACCCTCTTTCAAGGCAGCTCAGGTCTTTTCCTCTTGTCATCTTGATTGATCTTGACATTTTTATACATGATGCCACAGAGCATGATGGGATGTTAAATGCTTATTTGTACCATGCAGTGCAGCTGCGAGCATCTGCATTACTCATGTTTCTCCACTCATTTATTCAGATTTTTCCTTTAATTTGTCACCTGTCTGTATACGTTAACATATGCTTTTACAACGTGAAGTTAAAGTTATATATTTAATGTAATATTTATGATAGTTTAATGTTGTATGTATATATCCTCCACCCTTGTCCTCTCCTCATGCCTGCTTCTTCTTCTTTGCAGGTACCAGGAAACGTAGCCAGTGGCAGAGAATTGTGACAAAAATCCTTTCAGGAACTCATGCAATGTACCACTTTATTAAGATCCTACACTGAACCCTGTCTAGACAGACTCCCAAAAGCATCTTACCACTGAGACTCTGTTCATTTGACATGTAGTACAATATGTTGCACATATTAGTTCAGTCACAGTAGTAAACCTCTGTATTAGTGCATGTCATGCATGTGATGCGAGTCAGCAGTAAGATGCTTTTGGGATGTCTAAACCAGGCCACACATGGTGAACTACATGGATGACCGACTGTGCTGGCAGAGAATTTTCTGTTAGGCATGCACTGATTCTCTGCTGACAGATCAAAAACTGAAGTCAGGCTCTCCTGCACTGAGCCATATGGAGACATCCTGCTGAAGCCATGTTTATTTCCTGGCCAGTAAACAGCTGAGCTCAGCTTACAGAGGTTGCTGGAGTCTTGACCATTAGTTTCTTGGATCAACACAATCTACAGCAGTGAGAACACAACAGGATTGATCTTAACAAGAAGATGAAAGAAGCATTTTGTTGTTGGTTGATTTGAAATTGATTGTATATTTTGAATTTGAGGTTTAATTTTGTGTAATTTAACTACTGGAGTCTAGTGTTATAGAGAAGGACGGTTAATGACAGATATTAGCCAGCAGGGGGCAGTCACTTCCATTAAACCTGGTTTATACATGAGATACCAAGACAGGATTTCACTGCACCTGAATAAGTTCAGGAACTGAAATTTCCTCAGAAAATAAATGTTATAAAAATTTTGCAACTGACCTTATGGTATATCAATCATGTTAATCAATACTGCAGAATTAGATAAATACACATCTTGGCCAAATGATTTCCATGCCTTTAAATCAGTTTTCTTCAGCAAACATTTAGTTAATTCTGTGTATACTTGAAAAATACGTATGTGATGTCAAAATACCTGTGAAGGTATATAAGTGATTGTATGTAAGCTCTAATATTGTGTGAATTCAAAAAAATACACTGGCTATGTTCAAAACTGATATTCACCAAGTGCTTTAAATTATTTATGAAACTATTTTCCAAAACTTTTCCAGGCCTGGAAAATCCCACGTCTTAAAATTTATCCAGGCTTTTTACAGCTGTATTGATTTCAGCCAATGGTAAGATAGCTTGCATTATTTTATGCATTATTCAAAACCCAGTGTCAGTGCTGTACAAATCATGATGTACATTAAAATATTGCAGTTTTATATTTTTGTACATAAGTGATCTTTTTATTATTTTGTAGTCCATAAAAAGGTCAAGATTCAGTCCCATGAATTAATTTCATTACATCATATTCTCAGTTCAAAAAAGCAACATAAAATTACAAATAATAATACAAAGAATAGAATAGGTAAGTACAGTAACCATATAAACAGCCCACTAATATGGTCTAGCCCCCCAACCACCCACCCGCCCACCACTGTCCCACTCAAACTCTAGCACAAAACTCATAACAATACATCAGTTAGTATCAGCAATAAAAAAAATTCAAATAAACGTCCCGTTTTTTTGTTTTTTTTTTAAAAGCGCTTCAATGTTCCAATGCCATGAGTTCAGCTTTATCCTCACACAGAATACATAATAGAGATAACGTCCCACCCCGTCATTTGCTCGGCAAAACACAATAGACATGCATACAGTTTTCACTGTTCCACCCCCCCACCCCCATCAATAAACATTCAGGGCCAGAGGATACAATGTACGTCAACCATAGTGGTGCATCAATAAAACGGCAAATTCCTACCCCGTTTCTTGAACCAAACCCCATGAATGAAAAGTGGATCCAGTGGTTTCCCTGATAATACGACCTGTCCAGGAAAAACTGAGGCCTACTTCTATTTTCAGAGAAAAGCGATAACTCTCTCTAATTCTTCTGACAGCTCAGATCCCTGGTTCAAGATGGTAACAGATTTTCATTATTTACATAATCAGAAACACAAAGCACAGGATGAGATTGGAGAAATTCCCTGTTCGAAATGATGACAGCAAGCAAGTGGTGTTTGGTAGCCTTTCCACCGCTTACTAAGACCCACTCGCACTCCCAAAATGGAGTAATCAGATCAGTGCTAGTTCAGTACATGTTCCCTTTAACAAATCGCAGCTACTATCACTGAAACTGATGGGTCTCCTGTGCAGCAGACACCTTGTGTAGATCTGAAATGTGGTGCTAGCCTGCAACTATAAAACCAGTTAGTTACTTTTTCAGGTCTACACACAGGGCCTATTAGTACGTATTCAAACGGGATGCTAGTATCCTTAATGCTGGCCTGTAGAAGACAGTCAATAATAATGAAGAAGACACACAAACTTACATTTTATACCCTTATTACACTTTGGATGCTTTGTACAATAGTGCTGAACTTAAGACCTGCTTTTGTCATGCTTGATCTGATATATATAAATGTGTAAATATACTGTATACTACAGTACGTGTATTATGTGTGTGCATGTTGTGTTTGAATGTGTGTATGGGTGCGTGTGTGTGTGCGTGTGTGTGTGTGTGTGCATGTGTGTGTGATGATGTGCAAAGGTTTGTGCGGTGGAACCTGCACCACACCAACAGTGAGAGGCTCAAATATGGCTTGTGTCAGACATGAAGCGTGCTGCCACCCATAAGAGAGCTCCTACATTTTAGGGCCACGGAGATTAAAACAGAGCTATAATAGACATGATGTCCCATCCTGGTGCCCGGTCTGAATCACATTGTTAGTCAAAATATCAACACGCATGGTTCTGAATCAAACAGTCCATGGCCCTACACTACGACAAACACGTTCGGATTAATTACATCAAGACAAAAACATTAGAAGAAAATGTGCTGAGGGTGAATATGAACAGGAGGCTGTCTAACTGATGAGTGCTACTGGAACAAGACTTGGAAAACAAACTGTGCTGTAAGACGACAAGTTAATTAGTATGACTCTGATGAAGCATGATTATTTTTGAACGGACATAATCCTTATTAGTTTGGTGAACTGAGCAGCTACTCCGTCTCGTTATACCTTCAAAAGCCTCTAAATCCAGCCTCCAAAAGGGTCTGCTCACCAAATTATTCTACAAATTATTCACAGCCATCCTTGACAACCAAACTCAAACTTAAAGGTATAGTTCGACATTTGGGAAATATGCGTATTCGCATTCTTGTAGAGAAGACAGAAGATGTTAGATGATGAGATTGATAAATGATTCACGAATGTATGGTCGATATGACGCTGCAGCCAGTAACCATCAGCTTAGCTTAGCATCAAGAGGGTACAAACAGCTTGCCTGGCTGTGTCCAAATGTAACAAAAAACTAGCCTTTCATGCCTACCATCAGCTCTGTGGTTTTATGGCAGGTTATGTATACAGTCACTTCCTGGAAGAGAGTGGTATAAGTCTTCTCATTTAACTCTTAACACAAAACCAATAGGTGCATTTCCCAAATGTCAACCTATTCCTTTAGATCTGACTTACTCCTGCTGTTACTAAGTCAACACAGTCAGCCCAGCCTTAAAACGTCACACATCAGCAAACACTGAAGGGCTACAGCCTTCTGTTTAGAGCAAACTGATCTAATGTGACATGAAAATTACAGAGTTAACCTTTGCTGTTTCAATGCCTAGGAAATATCCACATACCCAGAGATATCATCAGTGTGGCTCTCAAAGACCTGCTTCCATTTCAACCACACCATCATTCTTGTTCAGAATATGTAGGACTGGGTGGGAAAAGCAATACGAGGAAATCAAAATAATTCCCTGTAAGTTGCTGCTGCAAGTCTGTGGACAGTAAAAGGTTTAAGTTACAGCACAGCCAGGAAATTAAATGGAAGCTGGCCATCCTGTGATCTTTTCAACAAGTCAGAAATGAGGGAGCGGAAAGTATGAGACACCCAACAGCCATACAAGCTATGACAGTATTCCAGACTAGTCCTTGTGTATCCGCCGTAACGACACCAAAGAAAAGAAGATGGACCCCCAAACCACACAAAAAGAGTAGGTTAGTGTTAGCTGGACAACAACTTGGGAAATGCCCTGGCAGTCAGATGGATGTCCATTAACAGGTAAACAGGGAGTGGAGGAGGAGAAAGGGGGGGGGGCACATGCTTGACCAGGGTTTGTCCACTGGAGAGAGAACTGGTCAAGCTGTGGAGGTATTCTTCATACATACACTTGCAAAAAAGAAAAGAAAAAAAAAACACCATTATTGATAAGTTCCCATAATCATCCTCCACTTGCAGTTGTCGAGTTATCAGGATGACCATTTCTTTCAGCACTGCCTCGCTCACACACACACGCACGCACGCACGCACACACTCACACACATGTGCACATATTATTCAGGTGTCACAGGTCCATGGAGATATGAATATACACTCAACATACACATTGATGATTCATACATTCACCAACACATCACACTTTAAAATTACATCTGTGTGCCTTTTGGGTCAAAGCACATTGTTCTTTCTTTCTCAATTCATGTGAGTAAACACATTTTAAAGCTGCAATTCACAATCTTTACCATGTTAAAAACTGACATTTGTTTCTTAGTTCTTATATTTAACATTTTCATCATACTCCACCATACAGATGGATACGGCTAATGAGAGATTATAAAACGTTCTCACCTTTAAAACAGGGAACAAAAGATAGGTTGTGTTGAAAATTAACCTTAAGGTGTGCTGCTTCAAAGACACACAGATGTGGCAAAAATCACACATCCTTTTTAGGTCTATTTCTCACCCATACTTTGCAAACACACTGACATCCTCTTTCTTACTCACACTCATTCACACTCGCGCGCGCGCACACACACACACACGCAGTCTCATTCATACAAACGCAGAGAGGCTGTAGTTTGTTTCTCAGGCATGCTGTGCAGCCAGGTCCTGGTTGATGAAGCGCCGTAACCTCTCCAGGTACTGACTGTAAAGCTCAATGTCGTTGTGACCGGCTCCCTCCACCCAGAGGGGCTCCACGGCCTTGGGACAGCGCTCAAACAGGGCAAGACCATGAGAGAAGTCGATCACCTCGTCCTCTGTACCGTGGATGATGAGCACTGGAGATGGGATCTTTGACACCTTCTCGATGCTGGTGGAAAATTTTAAATAATGGAGGTAATTAATGCACTAATAGCACAGGATTTTATAGAAATCAGGCAAGAGATTAAACTTTCCATCGCTATTGAACAATGACAAATAATGACAATGTGCATTCATTTCAACATGTCTGAGATGCATTGAAGTGACATTACACCGAAAATCTGTCTTAAAATCGTCAAACATTCACTCCTGTTGACTTGAATTTCTTCTTTGACAAAGAAAACAACAGCAGATGCAGTCAGCTTTGTTAAGGTACAATAGATTCCAATAATGACAGGTTTTCATTGCTGTCCCTCCAAATGCTAATTATGTTACCAGCAATCACTGTTAAAGTAAAATAGGACTAAATACATGTTATGGGAATACCTGGTGATAAAGTCAATTTTTCAGAAAATTTCACTGTGATTCAATTTGCACATAAAATCACCAGATGGCAAGTTATGTTTTCGGGAATGTAATATCTGACAAAATCATGGTACTTCATAACATTTACAGCAACACAATATGGACACTAAGAAGAGTAGCTGTTGCCAAGGTAACAACCAACAGGGATCAAAATTTTTAAAAAAATAAAACAAAATCTTGTATACTCATTTATGCCATAATGCATTGCCCACAGTGGTCTAATATAACCAGACAATATAAAAGGTGTGAATAAATAATTTAAAATGGTATGGAAAGATCTTAAACCTCGAGAGGCAGTTAGATTTCCCAGAGGCAAGAAACCATCTTGCCAGGCTCAAAGCTATTCACTTGTGGCCCGAACTACAGTGGTCCAGATAAATCAGCGTCCTACAAGGGAGGAACTACTGACAGCTAAGAGCATGTCTTAGGTATGACGACAGCAAGAAGCAGCTGTTTGTTAACAACAATGGCGGCTCCTAAAGAGGTTAGCGTAGATGCTGCTATAGAATCAGTTATATCAGACCTGGAGAGTATTTCTTCATTGAAAGAAAAGTAAAGAACGGAACTGAAAGTTTTTTTCTACGGAAAAGATGTTTTCGCTCTTCTTCCGAATGGATACTGCAAGAGTTTGATTTACCAACAGGCTCCACTGGTAGTGAAAAAAATGAGAGGGAAGCAGAATCTGATTGGCTGAAATTAGCCTGTGATAGATGGTTCATCGAATCATCTGCCAGATGTGTTTGGAAAGCACCTGCCCTTTTCCACACAGTTTCCAACAAAGCCTTCCCAGATGGGAATCAGCGCATCAGGTTGGAAAGATCTCAGATGTTAGACACGTTTCTCTGGTGTCATAGTATATACTATATACAGTGATATTGCCGAATCTCATTACATAACTAATGAGTATTTGATACAGAAAAGATCTGAAGAAGTCACAAGAAATGTGACTTTAATTTTTTCTTTCTAATAATATACTTAAAACATTGACAACAGAAAATAAAACTAAAATATGTTCTCAGTCAAGAAACTTACTTAGGGAAGGCATCAAAGCAGTATGTTTTCTTGGTGTCAGGGAAGGCCACTCTCATACCAGAGGTGAGAGGAGAGTGGAGGACCACAGCAGCACACTCAAAACGTGATGCCAAGTCTACTGTGGGCACTGTGCCGATGCTCTGTCCGTACAGGATGATATTCTCAGGGCTGATGCCATACCTGAGGTCACACACACACACACACACACACACACACACACACACACACACACACACACACACACACACACACACACACACACACACACACACACACACACACACACACACACACACACACACACAAGTATAAAATGTCAGAAAGAGTCACTTTTACCCTGTAAATACATGACTGTTAAGTGCAAAAGGACTGATGTGCAAGGGTGTAAATTCCCATATGCAGATTATCATGGATAATTGAGCCTGTCAACACATGGGAACAAAAACCTGTGTGTTTCACATTAACAATGACACTCAACTTTGAAAGAGAACATCATAAGCAAAGAGTGGGAAGGCTCACTTGCCAAGGACTGCAAAGCCATAAACAAACAAAAATGAAATGTAATAATAATGATTACCAGCCATTTTTGACAAAAATACAACATTTTACCCCAGTTGTTTAAATATTATCTTAACTACAGAATAAAGTGCTGCGTGAGTAAATTCTGAATATTGTATAACATAAATGTTTGTTGGATTTGAGTCTTAACTTTTCAGTGGCCTCAAATTTCTTCTATGTTGCCATCTGGAAATGCTAAGTTTCTACTTACATAAGACTCATTAACCACACTGGCAACAGATAAAAGAGGAATTTTAGATGCTGCCACTTCATGTAGAACTCAGCATGTGACACCCAATCATCAATCTCTTTGATACAGAGCCATTGTTTAGCTTTGATTTGACTGGCTGATGGTCGGAGAGGATACCATGGTCAGCAGGGAATAAATTTGTATAAAACGGAGTCAACCAAATGTTATTTTCACAAAATGTTACTGGCCGGTGATGTGAGTGACCCTTACTGATTTATCTACTAAAGACACTTTAACTGGCATTTGGTGCTTGTTGGCTGTTAATTTCGGACCCATGGTGGACGGGAACGGAGAGTTTCTGCCAGCTTACCGGGAGCGCAGGGCATGCCAGGCGGCATCAATGTCAGCATAAAGGTTCTTCTCAGAGGGCTTGCCAGTACTAACACCGTAGCCTGAGTAATCATAGGAGAAGATGTTGCAGTTGATGCGTGTGCCTAAGCCAATGTAGAAGCTGCTCATCTGGCCCAGGTCTACTGCATTACCATGAGAAAACAACACTGTAAACCTGAGAGACAAAGGACGAAGAGGCAAAGAAGAAAGAAGAAAGAAGTTAGGCAGCAGGCTGAGGTTAAGCAGGAACACTGCTGAACGGGAAAGCCCCGAGTTGATGGAAAATTGTGGGATATAACTGTATGACTGAGAATAGTATATCTGTAGAAAGGCAAGCTTCCCTGATAAAAGCACAAGCAAAACACAGTCATACAGTGTGTCGTGTGTGTGTTGAGGAACATTCAGTGTCACTGTGTTCAGGGGTTGTGTGTGTCTCACCTGGCATTGGGGGCACAGCGAATGTACATGCATCCAACCCTGTTCCCTCGGCTGGACCTGGTCAGGAATACATCTGTCACATCCAGCTCTCTCTGCGAATACTGGAACTCTGCTCTCTCAGTGAGGTGCAGCTTCCACCTGCCTTCACTTCCACCTCCACTTCCACTGCCGCCACCACTGCTGCTGCCGCCGCCGCCACCAACGCCGCCGCCGCCGCCGCCGCCGCCGCCACCTCCTCCTCCACCTCCTCCTCCTCCTCCTCCACCTCCTCCACCAGCACTGCCACCTCCACCTCCTCTGTCACTTCCACTACCAGTGCCCAGTCGAGAACGCAGTCCTGGGGCTCCAAGCGATGGCAGGGCAGCTCCAGAGCTAGATCCAGGTGCAGTTCCAGCTCCAGAACCTGGATCTGGGTCAGGGAGGAGGGCATAGGTGGGCTCTGGAGGCAGGAAAGCCAGTTTGGCTGCAATGCGACTGGGGCAAGGAGGGCAGCAGAACAGGCAGCATAGCTCTCGTATGGACAGACCGTTCATTTTCTGGTAGAAAAATAAACACGGGAGAGAGAGTAAGTCGGTTGCGGAAAAACATAATAAGAACAGGACTTGTACCTTTAATTCACAGCAGGGTTTCCCACTGTGTTTTTTTTTTCACTTTTAGTCAGAGGGAATTATTACATTTTAAATATAATATTATGCTTATCAATCTTAAGGGAAAACAAGCAGTGGAACAATATCATGAGGCAAATGTTTAAAGTCACCTATTCACTACATTGAAAAAGAGATGAAATGCATCATGATCTGCAGATTCATTTTATCAGGTGATTGATTGATCAATCAAATCTTATGTTCACTTTGCAGTAATTAATCAGAGGAGAAATTTGCTAAGACTTACAAGTTACAAGTAGAAATAATAAGCTCTTACCGCTTCCCCTAACAAGTCTCCTGGAAGAAATCCTGCACAGATATTCTGTTGTGAACGTACCTGGATTCAGAAATCCCTGGGTCTCGAAATGAACTGGCACACAATGGTGCCAAGGTCTTCTGCTCTAGTCACTGAGCCAGCTGGATTTGAGTTAAAAAGAAAAGATAACATTAAAATGGTTTGTCGTCATGAGACAATAAGCTGTATATGGCAATATATAGTCACAATGGCATGACCACTTAGCTGCCCTAGTCTTTTAATGTTGCTCTTTCTTGGGCTTTTGAGTGACAGATTATAAATATTAGGAAGCTTTGTAACATATAGCATTTGGAACCAAAAAAATTACATAGACATTCAGCAAAAGGTAAATAGTAACCTGGCATCACAGCTATGAGGAAGCGATAACCTTGATTCAAAGATTATAAACAACACGGACTCATTAAAAAGGTTAAACGAGAGTTGCTAGTGCCATCATTGCACAGCTCCTGTAACGAAAGAGCATTTATTTTGGTAAAAGTTATATACCTAATCCATGTATTGAGGCTGCTGTAGTCTCACTGCGGGATTAAAGTGATTCAGATGCCCTGATGTGATCGTGGACACTGGTGACTAATTACAACACCCCCTCAACACAGAGAGCGACTGATGTGCTAATGTAGCTACATGGTTAACAACGATATTAACCTCTAATGTTAGCCAGTGATGAAGGGGATATACCGGGAGCGGTATGTTGGTTTAGCATACCGACACCTGGGAATGTAGATAACCGACGTATTGCATCGATTGACAGATAATAGCTACTGTGCTGGTTTATGGCAGCTAACAGTCAAAATATCATCACTTATCGTTAGCAAAGCAACCAGCTAGCGGCGGCGGCTAGCTCGCTAGCATGATAGCCTCAAAGCTAGCTACTTACCAATTCACAGTATGTCGGCAGGCAGGCTGGTGTGCCCCTATATGTACACAGAAGCAGCACAAGACTTCGACAATCCTTCTTGTGTCTTGACATGGATGGTTTTACTCAAGTGTACTGACAAATGTCGGTGGCTAGCTAGCTGAAATTCATGGCAACCAGATATTTTTTTCTACTACTGTCCGACTATAGCCGGAAGTGACGTAAGGTCGTTGTCCTTTTTCAAAACTTCAAAAAATGTGCCAGAAAATAATTGATTATCATCACATTTATATCGCATAAATCTACGGATATCAAAATAATGACGAAAAATCTATACAGGGTTATGTATGAATTATTTTTAAGATAAGATGGTAATAGTAGTAAATTCAGTTGATAGGATCCTGTCATAAAACATGATACATAACATAGCACACGCAAATATAATAAAAAAAAATATAAAATGAAATAAAACACGAACAAGAACATATGAAAAAGCAAAAAAAAAACTTAAAGCACATATTCAAACCAACATGGAAACTTGAGTAACAATTAAAACTATAGAGTGTGTAACACAAACAAGATGTTTTTAGTTTACGTTTACTCTAGTCTGTATATTTAAAAACTTCAAAGGTGGAACAAGATACTTTATGGGTTGTCTCAGTTATAAAGGTCCTGCACTTAAAATATTAATTAAAAGCACATTAGTATTATCAGCAAAATGTTTTTGTATGTATCAAAAGTAAAGCCACTCATTATGCAGTAGAATGGACCTTTTTGGTTTGGTTTGGTTCGGTTTGATAAAGATTAGTATCTTATTGGATTTATACTATTGAAGGATTAACATTTAAACAACATTTTTATGTTGCAGCAGCTCCAGTGGGAGACAGTTGTAATAGCGTAAGGTTGGGCGGTTTACTCTATAATAATGCATCATATTCTAGAAGCAGTCTGTATCTTCCATGCATTATAATATCTTTACTTACTGCCTCTAAATCATCTGCCTGCCGACCCTAATCTCTCAGACATGAAAAACAGATCCATCACACACTTTTTACTCATGATAGCAAATGACACTGATTACCCCCTCATCATATTGCTGCTGTTTGGTCGTAGATACAGAACTTTAACATGGAGAGGAGCTCACTTATTGTCCCTTCAGCCAGTGCAGCCCCAAAAATAAATCATATCCTATTTGATAATTTGTCTAAATTGGTGTGGGTGCACGTCTTTATCTTCAAAATATCTTTGTACTCCATTGTAAGATATGAAGTAAGTATATTGTTATACAATATTGTTATAGTATTCTATAGTCTACTATGTTATGAATACATGCATTATTCTCCAATGAAGCTTCATGTTATGTTTTTAGTCACAACTTTCCTGAACATCATCAAACACGTATTATTGTGTGTGTGTGTGTGTGTGTGTGTGTGTGTGTGTGTGATAGATAGAGAGAGAGAGAGAGAGAGAGAGGGAGAGAGAGAGAGAAAGAGAGAGAGAGGGAGGGAGAGAGAGAGAGAGAAGAGAGAGAGAGAGAGAGAGAGAGAGAGAGCGAGAGAGAGAGAGAGAGAGAGAGAGGTCCTCCATTCATCATTGATCCACTGCAGGACTGTGTTTCAGGGGGTGTGAATTATGGGCCCCTGCTGTCACTGTGCCTGCTCTACGTTGGACATTTCACCTCGCCACTGTAAATTCAAAAAGGGGATTACGTTTTGCTGACTGCTGGTTTCAAGCCGTAGCTTGACCAAGTGCAGACAACTGGCCGGTCCCCCCTGGCAGAAGACTTAATACAGTCCGCAATTGCAGGATCTGGGATTTTGCAAGAGTCTGCTCTGAACAAGGCTGTCGGGAGAGAGAACGTAATCTGGATCAGAGAAAATCCTAACAGGTTCCTGTTTACACCTTTAGACAACGGACTCTTTCTCTCCAGGGAAAAAAAAAACGTTTTGTAGTTGACTGGGCGTTTTGGACGCGCTCGGTAAACGGTGATGCTACGGCGACGCGCAGGAACCGTAGAGGGAAGAGACAGGTGAGGTGCGGCTGAGGAGCTGCTGTTATTTCAGAGAGGCTTTGGACACGGAGAGCCGTGGTATCCATCACCCTTTTCTCCACAGAGAGGAAGAAAAGCGACCGGAGAGGGCGAGTTGGCGACTGGCACCTGCCTCAGCCTCCCTATACCTGGCCATCTGGTGCGGTGAGTGTGCCAAATGGTGGGATTGAGAGATGGATAGGGTATGTGTGGGGGAGACGAGGGCGGGGGGTATGGGGTGGCAGGGATGGGGTGAACAGGTATATACAGCATGTGCGCAATTTTATTACTGCCACCAAACGCGATGCTGCATTATCACTCCTCCGGGTTAACCAATAGATGTCTGCTTGGCATCGTCTGGACCTTTGTGGACATGAACTGCTCTTTGTGTCTGCTGCAAGTTTGATGTTTAATTTGCATATCATGAGCACATCTTTGTTGCATATCATTGTTCTTTCACGTGTTGCATACGATCTTACAGTGTTTCTGACACGTAGGTTTGAAGTGATGTCTCAGCAAAAAAAAAAAAAAAAAAAAAGCTGGCAATACTTATACATTGTAACACTGCATTGCAAGGACGAGCACAAAGCCTGATTGAAATTCTTATTGGGATCAAGACCCGGATCATAGGTCGTGATCTAAATGCTTTAAAATGTTTTATTTAATTGCCCCCCTGTGTAAACTAATAAGGTGTTATATTAAATGTTTGCTTAAGGTTTCCTGTTAACAAGAGTAAAGGTCAGATGTGATGATTTGGAAGCCATAAAGTCAATTGATTATGTCATTAATCACTCACAATAGAGTAACAGGAGTGGCATGATACATTCACACAGCAGGCTTGTATTGGTATGTAGAGAAAAGTCCAAATACAGACAAAGAAATATAGTTATGAGTAATTTATAAGACTGACTGACTTTAGAAAACTGAGGATTACTCAGATGAATATTCTAAAATACAGTTTACCCTTTGTCCAAAATGTGTCCTGTATGGCTACACTTACAATAACTTGCCACCTCAATTGCCCATAACCACATTGCACACTCTCAACCTCTATGGCCCAAGTTAAATGCTCACTCACTGCCGTCTAAGCTCTTGCTAAGGTGATTTAGTAGTTATATGTAATTTATTGTTAACAACTTCATCCTTCACACTAAAAGCCATCGAGTTCCGCAGGAGGACTATAACAGCTCCCAGCTGCTACTGTTGATGTTTGTGTTTTTGTGCAAGTCGAAAGGCGAAAAAAAAGAGGTGGTTGGAGTCGCAAAAAAATAAAAGGAGAAAATGAAGAGACAGAAACACAGACAGACAGACAGATTGGGGGATACAAAGGATAAAGTGTGGCAGATAGCAATCTGGCATAAAGGCTACAGGGGGATAGGCAGAGGATGTAAATGACAGAAAAAGAAATGATGGAGCAGAGAGCACAGAGTGAACGAGCGTTGAGGGAGAGGGGCTGCAGACAGCAGTCTGAGCGGGTGTGAATGGTCTCCCTGTTATCCCCGCTGCCCACACAGACAGCCACACAGCAGCCGTGTGAGCAGGTGCTGACCCCACCACACAGCAACCGCAGGGAACAACAGGTGCAGCCACTGTTTCCTTCAGCCTCCCTTTGGAAGGCAGTCTAACACCCGCCCATCCCAAACATACAGTTATACCAAAGCCTTCTAACACCAAAACACCCACAGCTCATACTGAAGCGAAACAAATGGATGCTTCAGCGTACATTTAGGGAAATAGCAAGCAAATCCCAGGCTTGAGTAATTCCATTATAAAATTAATTATGCTGCAAACAAAGTTGGAACCACTTGAAGCAATAAGGCAGAGCAGACTGCAGGTAAAAGCAATCTATGAGAGGGCCTCAGGGTGACACAACTGCCCACAGGGACATTTAATGAGCTCTATTGATCACATAGGACCGTATTCAATCACACATGCTAAGCCGCAAACAGAGAACCTCCAGCACGAAAAAAAAATGAATCTGGATTGCAGCATTATACAGCCTGCCCACAAAGAGTGTAAATCAACAGCAGATTAGTGTGTTGGGGTTGCTAAGGAGCACATTTCTAGAAATGTGTAGAATGACAGTCAGAGATGAGGTGTGTGTGTGTGTGTGTGTGTGTGTGTGTGTGTGTGTGTGTGTTTGTGTGTGCTAAACAGAGTTAGATGAAACAGACAGAAAATGTTGGAAGGAGAGAGATGTTACCTAACAGCTTCTCTGCTCCTATCACCAGGAGAATACGTCAAGCAATCGGCGACAAATTGCCTCTCTTTACCTCTGGTACACAGAGAGGAACATTGACTGATTCAAACACTCCTGGTTCCTAACTCTGCCGGGCTCTAATCTGCCTATAAACCTACACTTTTCTATTCCTACTCTATATCAGCCAACAGGAGTGACTTGTTTCCTTCCACCAAAACTGAGCTGATTTTAAACCCAGGACACGGTTTCAAAGCTAGCAAAAGATTTTTATTTAAATAACAGAATGTTTCTTGTAATTTTTAACCTATATTCAATGTCGATTTCCATGTTTCACAGAGTCTGGAGAAACCCCCCCAAACACTGCCCTGCCTATACATAAGGGAATGTCGATTCATGCCCTTTTAGTGTTTAGATAAACTTTAATTAACTTCCAAAAGTTGCTGTATCAACTCCCATCTGCCCTAACAGTAACCACCCCTATCTTTGCCAGAAAGTAGACAGGATAATCCACTAATCCGATCATAAAGTAAAGCAAAGTTATGACTAGGAATGCTTATTTTCCTCGAAAGCAGCCAGATACAGTATCTTTTGAGATTCCAGTTTCACACAGAGCGCAGCGTTTATCGGTTCGGTGGGATTCTTTGGAACAAAATCAACACTTGAAAGGGGTGTTAGAGTCCACAGACCCCAGGGCAATAAGATCAGAAGAACCTAGCTGGGGAGGCATCTGCTGGGTGACCTCCCTCCAATGGGGTACTCAGAGTGTGGACATTACGGAGTCATTCTGCAGGATTAAGGAGGCCAGAGGTTCAGGCGTCCCGCAGGCATACTTTCTTTACTTGTCAGAAACTAGCTCTTATCCCAAGACAGGTATTTAAAATAAACTCCCTCATGCAAAACATTCTCTGTGTTGATGTGAGAGGCTTTCAGGAGCCTAACGGGGTCTTTCAGACAAGCCCTTCCAGATGTTTGAAAAGGAGAGAATCAACATGATTTGGTGCCACACAAGCTGAGGAGCTTTACCTATTGCAAACTGTGCTGTAAATTGTCCATGGTATCATAAACTGTACACCACAAGATAAACGATGTTCAAAAGATGTTTGGTTGCTTTATCAGCCACATATGTCTGTAATAATGCCCTGCAGTTGTTTTCAATGTAAAAACCCCTCATATACTTTACAGTAGCCATGTATCTTCAGTTTTATTGCGCCCTGTCTGCACTGATTCCTCCCCAGAGGTGCAGGCTCTTTTTCATGCATCCCTGTGCACATTGTGTGGTCTCTGCACATGTTATAACACACTGACATTTGTGCTCATTTTGCAGTGTATTGTTCTGTCCACTATCACCTTAACAACATCTCCAATAATCCCCCATTCAGGGGTCAGGTAGATAATTGCATATGCATGGTCTGTGAATTCATATTTTATTAGTGTGTACTTTTTATTTGTTTGTGTGTGTGTGTGTGTGTGTGTGTGTGTGTGTGTGTGTGTGTGTGTGTGTGTGTTTGTGTGTGTGTGTGTGTGTGTGTGTGTGTGTGTTGTAGTGTACAGTATGTGAGGGTCATAGGAGGTTTGAGCTAGTTTGTCTCTCAAATGAACTCATCTCTCTGCATGCAGCTGGTCTTCGCATTTAACTGCCTGGCATTTCAGTTGTGAGTGATAGCACAGCAACTTCGAAAGATAGAGGTAGTCTAATCTTTTACCATCTGTGATCTCATTTGCATCACAAAATTGCAAAGTGAGAAAATGACCATCCTCTTCATGCTTTCATCGAGACACTCACCCACGTCTGTGCACGCACAAACAAAATAAGCAAATAACCAAGTAACCTTTTCTCAAATGCCACAGCTGAGGCACTTGACTTTTTACTTCTTCGCACAAAATGAATGGAGGTATATATATTTCTCAGGAAGTCTGGTTTATCTTCACATATTTTGCTGCTTTTGTTGTCCAACAAATTCAGCAAGCACCTTACCCAAAGGCAGGCTTTAGTTATGGCAGCTTAGCCAGAGGGATTTGGAAGACTTTTTTATTGGGAGATAAAGGCGCATCCGAGTCCTTTGTCTCCCAGCTACTCAAGATGGTTTTGTAGCCTGATGAAGCTTTGTTGTGGCTAATCTTTCTCTCTCCTTCATCCTGTCCTCTTCCATATCCATCCCTTCCCCACTACAAACACAACTTTTCTCTTTTAATTATGGCTTTTCATCTGGGGCCCAGTCACAACTGAGAGGAGAGGAGCAAAGCATAGCTGAAACACAATTATACCTGCAAGGTGGAGAGAAGGCTCTCAGGGGAGGTGTCGTCTCTCGCATGAGTGTGTATGCCGTAGGTGTGTGTGCATCTGTGCGTGCATGCAGCACGTGCATGTGTGCACATGTCAATCCACAAGCAGGTTCTTTGGAATTTTGATATCTGTTGTTTGTCGACCACCTATTGTGAGCTGTGATCCTCTTAACAGACTTCTGCCAAAAGAGCTATATTTACCCTTACTGGTGATCACAGCACACAGAACAACATGACGACAGTATGAGCTACCTTTCAGCCTGCGCCTCCTTTTACAGCAGCATAAGAGAAGGCGCTAACAGGGTATGAGATATATGGTAATGGCTGCCACGTCGAGGCATTAGCACAGCCTATTTAGCATAGTCTTTGTTGAGGTGGAAAAATGAAAGGTAGGGAAATATTGGGCTGTGGTCAGTGAAACACAAAAGGAAACAAACAAAAAATATAACAAAAAATGATAATGATGGCTGTTTTCACTGTTTTCTTTCATGATGATAACACCCATTTTCAAGCAATAAGATGATTCTTCATTGTACCGCTTATTAGAACATCACAAAGGTTACCTTAAGACATGGTTAAGAAGAAGAATAGAAGCTCCCTAGAGACAGATGTCCTGGACTAGCTTGTACAGTATGAAGTGCACCATTACCACTGTGACAAAACAGAACAATAACAGCATTAAAACAGATCAAATTCAAAGATGAAAAACCCTTGTAGCTGTTGTGTAATTAGACTGCATGTGTTCGACTGTGTGCTCATAGTGTGTGTCTGAGTGTGTGCACTGCATACTCATGTGCCCGCTCGGAGCTGTGCAGTGAATGTATATGTGCTTACTGCAGTCAAACTCTGGTTAGTAACGTTTGCCCTTGCTGCAGCTTTCTACAGCACCATAAGTGTGTGTGTGTGTGTGTGTGTGTGTGTGTGTGTGTGTGTGTGTGTGTGTGTGTGTGTTGTGTGTGTGTGCGCGTGCATGCGTGTTTGTGTGTGTGGGTTTGTTTTACTATATTCACGGGGTCAGAAAACCAGGAGCCCACTATTCTTGTGAGGTCCAACAGTTTTGTGGGGGCCAGAATGTATGTATGAAGTACGTGTGGCTGTGCAGGTTAACACTTGGTCTTAGGGTTGGGGTTAGGCATTGAGTTGTGATGATTGGAGTAAGGGGCTAAGGAATGCATTATGTTAGTGACTACAGGAATAGTAAACACAAATGTTTGTGTGTGTGTGTGTGTGTGTGTGTGTGTTGTTTTCTTGTGCTTTTCTGTGCATTTCTGTCTCAGTGCAGCACCACAAATACATGCATTATGTTTTTTGTCACCTAAATTTTGCTATTTGTCGAACACTGCATTTGATTGCTTTATACCTGCATTTCTGAGCTGTGTGTTTGTCCCAGTGTATGTCTCTGCATCCATAGACTACTATGTGTCTGACATTAGCAGCAATTTGGCTTAGGGCAGAAGGCTTGATTGGGGAAGAAGTCTGAGGGGAGATGGAGCTCGTCTGGCTAGACTCCAGCTCTGTCCATCCTATTTTAATTACCTATGGCACTCACCCAAGGGAATATCTCTCTCTTCCTCTCTGTCTCTGTGTCTTCTCTCCTCTCTTTTCCCTCATCTCCTTTCTCCAGCATCTCCTCTTTTCATCTTCCTCTTTCATTACACATTCATTCTCTCTATCTCTCTCTTCTTTCTATCTTTCTTTCTCACACATAACCTAATAGCACACAGCTGCGTCAAAAGGCCTATGCAGAGGTAACCTTTGCATTAGCATATAAATGACCCTGTAGATTGAATAGTATTTTAGGATATTTAACAGCCAAAGACAGATTCCCTTAACTCTGATTAGACCTGTGCTGAGGAGACAGGCAGCCTCTTGAGGGAATATCGCCTCCAACTTGATAAGATAAAGACTTGACACAGTGATTCCACTGTTGAAGAGCGCGGGATTGTGCGTGTCTTGGTGCACATTTGCTTTTCCATGTGTTTGTATATGAACAGGTCTATGAATCTGAACAAATATCCTGCCTGTTTGCTTTGATACGATGTGGTTCTATTGGTATTGCCACCTGTTTTGCTGGAGTTTTTAATACAACAAATAATTATTCCCACCGCAGCCATTTTGAACTTAAATAAAAATCTGTAGCTCCAGCATGTGGAATTAACCAGCATTTATCAACTAAGCTAGTAATCTTTAAAGCACCATAACATGAATATGCAAAATTAAAACAGCAGGTTGGTATTTTGGGAATATGTTCATTTGCCTTTTTCTGAAAGTAAAATGACAAGATTGATACCACTCTCATACCTGCACATTAACACGAAGCTACAGCTAGCAGCCTGTTAGTTTAGCTCCAAGACTGAAAACAAGGGGAAACAGCTAGCCCAGCTCTGTCAAAAGATTTTTTAAAAATCGCCTGCCATTATGTCTAAAGCTCATTATTAACATATTGTATCTTTTTTTGTTTAATCCATACAAAAAAAAAACTGTATGAAAATGTCAATTTACAGTTTTGATTAGCCAGATTATTTCTTGGCCAGGACCATTTACCAGGCAGAGATGCCACAAAGTCACTGCTCCCAGCCAAGAAACAGTCCTGCACAAAGATCCATGTAAATTTTTGACTTTACACTCTGGATTTCTTTAGAAGCGCCGTTAGGCAGATGTTTTTCTATCTTCCAAACTTTGTACTAAGCTAAATCAACTGGCTGCCGGCTTAAGCTTTATATTTAACAGACAGTTATTTCAGAGGTATCGATCTAACTCTCCACCAGAAAGCAAGTAAGTATTTTTCCCAAAATGCCAAATTATTTGTTTAACAGGGAACTTTAATATGAGTTATGAGCTACCTATACAGTCAATACCACATACTCGTAGGCTTGTGGGCCATCTAAGTTATAAATTGGGTATTTACCCTTCTAGATTCTTTAGATCTATGTGTTTGCTGTACATTTTTATTGAGTGGCATTGTTCCAAGCTGAATGCTTTAGTAGTTCAGCATTCATCTACAGGGAAGTGAATGAGAGAATTCTGAACTTCTATCTTTAAATTCTTCTTTAGAGGTTAGGAGGTTTATCAGGAAGTAGCAATACCAAATCCAAGCTTTAAACAATCCCTCAGATACCTCTGGTTGAAGTTAGAGATGCTCCTTCCATGTAAATTCTGTGCTTACCAGCCATGACAGCATGTGGCTGGTATTGTTTTCAACTTGTGAATGAGTGTGTGTGTGTGTGTGTGTGTGTGTGTGTGTGTGTGTGTGGATTGGGCAAAATGTGGTCCTGGAGAAACCTACTGTAATGGAAACTACTGCAAATGGCTTGAGTGCTGTAGCAGGTGTTGTCTGCTTGTGGACAGATTCCGTTAGCATGATAGCATCACAGCTGTGCAAGATAAGCCTTACAGGTGTGTAGTTGAGATCAAAATGAAGGCTGAATATGGGTGTGGTCTGACCCATGATTGCTGAGTACTCATGAAATAATGTAGTAGTCATTACCCATGAGTACTCATGGGTCAGAATGTCAACATGTTGATCCCATCACAAGATGGTCTCTAGTTTTAATGTAGAATCTATGAAATGTGTGGCAACTTCAGGTATTTACTGTGACATGCATCTTGCTACATTAAAGACTATAGCTGGACTGTTTCACAGCCTGATGGCAATCATGTCAATCAAATCCTCTAATTTGGGCACACCTGGCAACTTTAAGTCTGAGCTAGACACCTAGAGAGTAACATCTAATAAGTAATCATGACGCACATCTTGGATTTGTCGATGGACAAGCAATGAGAGATTCATTTGGTGGAGTCTTACAAAGTTTGTTTGAACTTTTACTTCTATATTAATTCTATCTGAAATCAGCACTGTACCACAGTAAGAAAAGCCTTCTGAAATCTCTGTTACATTTTCGTTCACCCCCTTTCCATTTTTATTTCAGTGAAAATCAGTTTTAAATCTATTAATGAAGCTATAGTGTTCGCAGGGTGGAGTACTGAAGTGTGAAGGTGACCCACTTCTCCCAGTTTAGCCCTTGTCTGTGTCTCTACCCCTCAGGCCCTTTTGCTTTATTCCGGGCTTTAACCTGCATATTGTCCTCAAGGAGCACGTGTGTTACAAATGAGCATTGTAAAAGGATTCTATTTCAACCGAGTCTTCATGTTGATATATGTATATCTTTTTAACAGTTCATACTATTGAATCCAATTTTTTTTTCTTTTTTGTAAATCAACTGTCATAATAATCCGGCAGAGGAAGTCTAAGAGCTGCACTGGACAAAAAGCAGAAGTTTTCTTCACATGTTCAATCAAGTTTGTGGCATTGCACCGTACCTTATGTCCAGAAAAGTTATTATCTTTCATGAGTCTGAATGAGTCTTTTACATTAACACAACGATGCAATGATCACCCAGTTCAGTCAGACTGATAGACTCAGTTTAAACATTATATTGTTGAAGTGGAAAAGAGGCTTAGCAGTGAGCATCTTTTCTAAGCCAGTGTGAAATAAATGTAGCCTATTGTTGTGTTTTCAAAAAATATTTTTCTGCTGTTGACCTATTGATTTCAAATGAGCTGTACTGTCTTGCCAGGGTGTGGATAATGTGGAGACAAAATGCTTGCAGCTCCCCCATCCCCCTCCTTGCTGAGAGAGAGGGGACCCCCACCTCCTTATATTTGTGTCCATGTATGTGTTCATGCACACTCGTACGAATGTACATGGATCTGGGTTAACGCTCAAGTGTATGCATCAGTGTGTGAGTGCGTGTGTGTGTGTATGTGTGAGTGCATGTGTACTCACACGTATGTACTGTATGTGTTAGAGGGCGAACCCGCCCTCCTCGCTTTTACATCTACTGCAATAGAACATCTCTGCCTGGCTTTGCTATTGGTTGCTACGGTAACAAAGGCACAGAGTGGAGTGGCTGCAGCAGCTAAACAGAGGGCGAGAGACAGAGGGAAAGACACAGAGAGAAAGAGAGAGACAGAGATTTCGCCCGTAGACCTAATCACAAAGACATATTCAACTCAACGCATCGGAAAACACAGCTTAGGTACTGTGATAAGTGAAATGTCAACGCCACAGAAAAATGGTTTTGGACTTTACTCGTCCAGTTTGTGTCACACACATGTAAACACACATATATGAAAGGATTAATTAACTGGGCGCAGCACAGGTCATGGCTCGAGCATCTCAACAACAGAAGCTCGCATTGCGTAGCAGTGGCAGTGGGTTTGGTTAGCTGTGCGTCTGTGCCTTCAGACACACTGCTGAGGCCGTTTGTATTTATGTCTCAGTGTTTTCTCAGGGTCAGTAAATGGTCCTCGGTGTGACTAAAGATGGTGCTCTTTATTCTGTCCCTGTTTAGCAGGATGAGAGTGTATTGATCTTGCTGAGCAGCTTTAATAGTTGAGATGCATAATGCAAATATGAACATGTCCAATATACACGAAAGGCCACTTAAGCATTTTAGGATGGCTATCATGGCTAAACATTAAATAGGTAATCATTCAATAGATATGTTTCACATAGCTTGTTGACGTATTGGGGGTTGTATAGAAATTCCCATCATGCTGCTCACCCCCTGTCATTCCTGTCAGATCAGCTTTGGCAGGTGAACAGCAGCACACTGGAGAGAAAGACTATGAAATGGAGCTCAGTCACGGCCAATGAGGACAAAACATATGGAAAAACTGATAAGAGGTGAGAGCAGGTGATTATGCTTCTTCACATGTCCTGCTGATTGGTTAATGATGTGAGTGTTAGCAGGTGATTTGCTAATGGGCTGGTTGATGAGGCTAGATTACATTGTGTGGCTGTCGTCGTCATTACATGCATCCCATGATAACCGTGTCAGTGTCAAACCATTTAATCCTATCGCACCAGCGTGATTTGACACAAGTAGCATAACACCATTTCCTCTTTCCACTCGCTCGTCTCTCTTCCCTCAATTTCCTGATACTCATTCTGTCACCAGCGGTCTGTTTTTTATAGTTTGATGAGCTGGAGGTCTGTAGCAGGCGGTATCTCTCTTCCTGTTTTTTGGGTTTTTTTTCTTTAACTCAAACCACCTTTCATCCTCTCTCTTCTGTCTTTTCGGCTCAGCAGGGAAAACTTAGAATGCTTGATAACCAAACGTCAAAGCGCTGCCCCGAACCTCTTTTTATAGCCCAGAGCGTTAAAAATACTGCCTTTGTCATGGCACTGGCCGGCAGCAGAGCTCTAATATGCTGGCCTTGGCCCAGATCTGATGGTTTATCTTATGGATCAATAACCTTAATCAATATGCACTCTAATGAGAAGGCTTCATCAATGATTGGCCACAGGGTTTTCGTGTGTTGCAGTTTGCTTGTGTGTGTGTGTGTGTGTGTGTGTGTGTAAGGGGGGGTCAAATGAATGGATGTGAATAGATAAGGTGTCGATGTTTCAGGAATATAAGAACTATATTGATGGCACTTTCTGAGTCAATAAATATTTAGAAAAAGTTCATGTTAATGGATTTTGACACTATTTTTTGTCTTGTCTTGAATTAGTGTAATTGTTTACTTAACTATAATTTTGCCATAAACTCAGTAAAATGCAATATGTTGTGAGCTACAACTTTTCTCTTTTGCCTATATTTGTTTCCATTTAGAGGACTTAGCAGCAAAACATATGCTGAATTAGCTATTAGCAGTTCCTTTTGGCAATGCACCCATGGATGTACAGACACTCAGACCCTTACTGGATTACTTTGACACTGAAGAAAACCTAAAAAAACAACCTAAAAACGTCTTTTTTGTCTTTTCTAAGCAGATCAGTGGCCGTTCAAAATGGACATCATATAGATAATGATATCCTCAGAGTGTATGTCACACTGAATGTAAAAATATATGATCCATGTGTTCAGATTTGATTGAGTTAGTCTCTGAGAAGAAGGACTACAATTTTTTTTTAAGCAAACTGTGTGACTCAGTGACAAGCTATTAATGTGACAAAGTTATTCCATAACTAAATGATGGCTAATCTCACCAGAAACACGCTTTATTTAATTCCAGCTGTCCCTCCACACAAGGAAACAGAATTTCATTTTAAGCATCAAATTTGGGTCCTTCTCATGAAATGGCCATAATGAAATGAGGCTGACCCTAAACCAGACTCAATCAGTGCTTCTCCAGGGAATCCCAACAGAGAGATGAAACAACCACACCACCACCATCCCACACAACCCCCCACCTCAGGGCTCCTCCAATGCGTCTGATGAGGAGAAGGCTTAGAGATGTCAAACCTGCAATCTCTGGGCTAGAATTTCATTTGAAGTGGCCCCCAGTGTATAGTCTGCAACCCACATTGCCTCACTGATGTCTTCAAACAGCTTGTCACTCTAACTCTGAAGTGTTGGCAACACAGGTGAATGTGCTTATGTATATGTGCATATGTGTGTGTTACATCTGGGAGCATCAGTGTGCTTCAAATAGCAGATGTCATCACCTTAGCAACTAACACATCTACATCTACCTCCGGTGTTCTATCTCCAAAAACAGGCGTCGGGATTTTTTTATTTTATCCTGGAAGAGATAAGCTGAGAGATAGAAAGAAAGAGAAATAAAGGGAGGAGGTGGGTGATGGAGGTAGAGAGTTGGGGGGATGAAAGCAAATTAGTGGGGGTTGGGGGAAAAGTGGAACATGGCATTCAGGTTCATTTGAAGGGAACAGCATTTGTGTTGCTTACATCTTTTTCTTCAATTTCTAAACTTTCCTTTCAGTTGTGTTCCACAAAACCCAAGAGCCCCATCCTTTTTTTGCCTCCCTCATTTTGTCTTTTCTTTTCTTTTCTTCTCTATATGTCTCCTCTTCCCTTTCAAAGTATTCTCACATCAAAGACAGTTCATTCTGCCACGCAAGCTGTGTAGCTGAGCCACAGGCATTTTGAGTAAATGCATAGAAAAGCTTCAACAGTTAACCATGTGTTTGATGGTGTGGCTGCCACAATTTATGTCTGGCAGTAACTTATGTGCAGCAGTGTTAGTCCACTTCTTCTGCTTTGGTTTTATAGGTGCAAGAGATGCTGATGTATAGCACAAGGGCTTTTTTTTTGACTGTTTGACCCCTTTACATGGGTTTCTAGCCACACTAGCAGATGGCCCAATGGATGCCAATGTCTGTTGGTTGGTCCACCATCTTCATTGTCCCCAGATGACGAATTCTACTAACTTCAGTGCTTCCCTGACTTTTACTCCACCACCAGGGCAACATTTCTGTTTATTCAGGACTTTGGTTTATGGTCAAATACCTTCAAAACTAATGACGTTCCCACACTAAACTGTATGATGAACATGTTACCTGATGAACATGGTACCTGATAAACATCAGCACGTTACCACTGTCTTTGTAAGCATGTTAGCATGCTGATGTTAGCATTTAGCTCTGCCTGTGCAGAGCTTCACAGATCTGCGAGCATGACTGTAGACTCTTGGTCTGGTTTTGTTCATGTCTTTGTGTGTGGTGCACAGATCTCACGCAGTATGACCCTTTGGTGACCTCCAAACTTTTTAAAGACGAAAATGTGTTTCCTCCCCCTCTTTAATGCTCATGATTTAGGGCATTCTTGACTTTTGACCTTTACACAGACTTTGTCCAGCTTACCCGAGTCATTCGCTTCATCGCTCCTTTTTATACTCTCACTCTCTGATCTAAGACCAGCTCCTTCCTCTTTTGTGGCTAATTACCAGTAATATAGCCTCCATATGTCCATGTGTACACACAACTACTGAAAGACACATTACCACCCAAAGTGGCTTTGTAATCCTGTAAATGTGTTGTCTCTTGTTTTGTTATGGCTGTGAGATTCCCCTCCAATTCATACCGTTTGACAATGGAGTGACATTTCTGACAACAGACCCCCATTACACCACTAAAGCAGACAATAGAAACACATTAGCTCCCTGCTGAAGCCAGGTTGGTGGAAGCAGTCACCCTGCTGCACCGCTGGCCCTGTCCTCTCACACACACACACACACACACACACACACACACACACACACACACACACACTAACACACACCTGTTGGAATTCCTCTCTGCTGAGAAATCTATCAAAATGTCAAAACACACTCTCACATGTCAAAACACACACTCACATGCCCCCCCCCCACACACACACACAGACATATACAGTGCGCAACAATGACATTTCTCTCTCCCATCTCTTTGTTAACAGTGCATGTGTGCTGCTGCCATGGTGACCATGGCTCCTCCCCTCACATTTCTTCTACTGCTGCTTCAACTGGCTGATGGCTCATTCCCAGAGGAGCCCAGTCCACTCAGCTACGTCCCTGTAGAGGGTATGTGTCCTTCCCATTGTGTGTGCGTGTGTGTGTGCATGAGTGTGCATGAGTGTATGTGCGCAGCAGTGATGAATGGGTCCACAGTAGGTGTGGAAATCAGGGGGTTAAGGGTCAGAGCCTTGGTGTGCAGCTGTTTTTGTGGGTTTTTTAGCCATGCTAGCAGCATGGCTCACTGCCTTAGAGACTTAACTCCATATATTTATTGCAGTATAGTAGATTAATAATTACAAGAGAGAAAGATATAAAGAAAGAAAGAAAGATTGCTATAGATGTTGAGAGGTGCAGGAAGATTAAAAAGTGAGAGACAGTTTGGATGGGGCGATACAAAAGACGAGTGGGAAGGCTGAGGAGTGGAAGAGAGAAGGGGAGGAGACAGGTGGAGATGGATCACTATGTCCTCTCTCCCTCCCCTGCAGTCAAGGACAATGAGACGTTTTCCCAATCTGTCTCCTGATGATGAGGGCTCCCTGTGGAGACTGTTGTCCTCCTCTTCAAAACTTTATCATAGTCTAATATTGCCACTTTCTCCCCCCACCTCATCTGTACTCTCTCATTTATCTGAAAGGTAGAGAGGAGAGGGAGGAAATGCCCTTTTTCGCAACGAAATAATAACAATAGTAATTGCATACAGTTTTTCTCATTATGGAGCTGCATGCATCAGCAGCAGCAAAATCACTAAGAGAGTGAAAGTCTGCTGTAACTGCTACACCATTCGTCTTTGCCCATTATCTTTGTTTTCCTAAACAAAAGCATCAAGAATGAGTGAAGACACCATTAAAGGGAAGGTTACTGTGGCTGTTTTATGTCCTGTGCTCTCTCTGTCCTCAGCTGTCAAAGTATCCTTGAGCAAGACACCTAATTTCTGGATGTTTTAGAAAGCAGTTCATTCTCTCTGTCTGTCTGTGTGTTGATGTCAGTGGTGAGGAGGTATCCGGTGTTCCTGGGCAGAGCTCATCGTTCAGCTCAGAGACAGGAGCTGCACATCCAGACGGTCCTGCAAGTCAACCGCACGCTCTACATTGGAGCCAGGTAACCAACGGCAACCGCCTCCAACTGTGTGTTACTGACGTGTTCGCATTAATATCCTTTTTGCTTTCATTTGATGCCACGGCTTCCATCTGCTGTCACTCTGCAGAGTACATTTTCAGTTTGTTCTGCTGAGGTTGTGTTCAATCTTGTTTGTTAAATGTCAAGTGAAAGCTGTTTGTTCGCATTACTCTTACACATGATACATGGCAACAGATAGAATAGAATACCAGTGGTAAACAAACAGCGGTTCCTGCGCCAAATTTGTTTTGAAAGTTTTCACTTTCATAGTTTACATCAAAACTTCTAAATCTCCTTTACATAATGATGTAACAGATCTCAATAAATATGACCTCCTAACGTCCAATATTACTGCCTCCACATAAGGAGAGAGACATTAAAACCTCGACTACAGTGCCTCATGCTTAAATGAAGCCTGATAAACAAATTATATAAACAAATAAATAATATGATCCACCTCGTATGAAAAACATTTCACAATTCAGACACAGCGACACAGACAGTGTTTTAATGCCGTAGCTTTAAGCCTGTTTGTCCTGAACAGATATGTGTCACAAAAAACACAAACAGGTGGCGTTCTGACAATAATGGCACGCTGATAAAATAAATAAATAAATACAATTAAGGCAACAGCAGCCACAACAGCAGTACTTCTATTCTGTTTCAAAATAAATATTTTTCTCTGTTAGCCATCACAACAAAGAGTTTATAAATCCGTGTTATTCAGAAATAAGTTGAAAGAAATAAACAAAGAAAAAATATGAAAACCCCTTTGTACAAGGAAGGAAAATTTGTTTATCCATCCTTTATATTATATATTAAATATCCTATCCTATTAATCTATTAATAAATTATTGGGACTGATTTGTTGTGTGTTTTCGTGTTCGGCAGAGATGATTTGTACAGAGTGGAGCTGGATAACATGGCAGGTGATGAGATGTTCTACAGCAAGGTGAGACTCATGCGCACACACAAAACCCAAACATGCACTAATAATTGACAGTGTACATGTGCACACATAGCAAACTTATTCTGACTCTGGTTCATTCCTGTGGCAGAAACGGACATGGGAATCCAATAAGAACGACATTCGAGTGTGCCGGATGAAGGGCAAACACGAGGTATAGTGCACATAAACCACAACACTCTGACTTTGAGATCCACTCATACATGCATCAACACTATCTAAACTATCACATGCATGGACAGACACGACAGCTGTTATAGAAACCTTATTTCCTTTGGGTGCATCTGCATACAGTATTTACACAAATTTGATCTTGTTGATACAGAATCAGTTCATCACGTAATCATGGTAACTCAGTGAAACGTTGCCCAGGCTGAAAGCCTGTGTATGAAGCTTGAAAGCCATTTTCTTGCACACCTGCAATGTGCCAATTTTCTTCACATATCTCATTCATATCATGTGGGCAAGATGACAATTATGTTTGTCTGCAAAGAGATGGTTGACAGTGAGATATGAAGGGAATGTGGTCAAATCTGCAAAGGAGAATGATCTGATGGGATGGTAGCCTGGCTGACAGGGAGTAACCTAAAATATAAGCTTCATTGTATAAATGTAGCAGCGCCACTGGCAAAATCCAATTTGGGCAGAAAAAGGGTGGAAAAAGAAAAAGAGGCAACAGGAAACATTATAGAGCAAACTGAGCAGAGAGAGTGACACAGCCTCAGGGAGGAAACAGTAATTGAAATCAGTTGAGGAAGGGAGGTAAAGGTAGGGATGTGATGTGTGATGTGTGCGTGTGTGTGTGTGTGTGTGTGTGGGTGTGTGGGTGTACAAAAAACTGGGGAAGAAACACATAGGGAGGATAAGACATCCACCAGGTAGTAAGGAAGACTCAGAAGGACAACAAAAGGAAAAGATGTTACTGCAAAAAAAAAAAACACCAGAGGAAAGAAGAAAAGATTGTGGAAAAGGGAAAGGATTGAAAGCTGTGATAAAAAAAAAAAAAACAGATCCAAGACAGGAGAGGACAAAAGACAGAAAGGTGAATAGTATTAGCTCGGACTCAGATGAAGAGATCAAATCATAAAGCCTGTGGTGAAGGACACTGAATCATTTGACACTGCAGATATTAGACCAGTCCTGCTTTTTAAGTCTCACTTAAACTAAAAATATGGCCAGAAATAATGGCATCACTGGTTATCCTCTGCACACTGGGATACTATTGGTGCTACAGGTGATTGTTTGTTAGCGTTTTGGCAAACAATAAAATAATGTACAAACTACTCTACTGTTTACAGTAATTGCTAAAATAGCGATTAGCACAGCTAATAGCACTGAATGACGCTCTGAAATCTGGAGCTCATCTACCTACACAGGTGTGTTTTATTGGTTCTAACTTCGTCTAGTAGTGTTTTAAAACGCTATCACAGGGGGACTAAAGGAAAACCAATGTCATCAAGTTTCAGATTCACTGGAAGGAGCTTTAAACTTGAGTTCAATCAGCAGCCTCCACTTTGAGGACTGCTATAAAGTCCCTGTCCTCTTGTTCCTCCAGATGGACTGTGGTTGATGCTGTTATTGCCTCTAAGGATTGTTTTAAGCTGCATTTCTTATACTTCACACTGACGATCTTCTTGCTCTGACGGGTAGTTTTTAGCTTAGCTTTGGTTCAGAACACTCTGCCCTTTACCTTTTGATTTTCTCCTCTCCTTTAACAGTTTCTCTTCGTGTTTTGTTTTTGTTTTTGTTTTCTTCTACAGGGAGAGTGTCGTAATTTCATCAAGGTTCTGCTCAGCCAGCATGGTGGCCTGTTTGTATGTGGAACAAACGCCTTCAACCCACTGTGTGCCAACTACACTGTTAGTATCCATCTATCTGCCAGCTGTTCATTCTCTGTATATCTGCCAGTTTGTTTTTCTATACATTTTTTTTTCTTTCTTTTTTGTCCCTTTGCAGAGAGACACTCTAGAAATGGTGGGAGAGCCTGTCAGTGGGATGGCACGGTGCCCATATGATCCACGACATGCCAATGTGGCTTTATTTGCAGGTAGCGTCTTGAGTTTGCACGCTAAAGCCGAGGAATTCAGTCTTTTCTAGCAGACATCACACTCAGTTTTCCAGCTCCAGACATTGAAACGTCTGTGCACTTGTGTTTACTTTTACAAATGATTTATCGTCAGACCTCTCGCCGCATTGCTTGTTTGGTTTTAATCTTCCTGACCTTGTGCTGTCTCGTCATCTGTATTTTCTTCTTCCTAATCTCCTCCTTTCCTCTCTCTCTCTCTCTCTGCATGTCTCTTGCTCTCAGATGGAAGTCTCTTTACCGGTACTGTGACAGACTTCCTAGCCATCGATGCAGTGATCTATCGGAGCCTCGGCGACAGCCCCGCCCTCCGCACAGTCAAACACGATTCCAAATGGTTTAGAGGTACTTTCAGAAGCAGACACATTAAAAATGACCCCTTGGAGACAGACACCTTCAATAGACAACCAGGAAGCAAATAACAGAAACCATCACCATTATCTTCAGTAGTTAACTAAAAGAAAATGGAACCACTGTGGCTCCTTTCACAAGTGGCTCGCGGGAGAATAAGATGATTTTTCTTTTTTTAAAATATAAGCTACATTCAGCACAACCAGACAGGATTAGGCCTACATTTCAGAGACTTATAATAAGTGGAGCACGCTCAGACAGAGTGATGTATTGAGGTTAGTCAGACTCTACAGATTCAGGGTTTGAGCAAGTCTTCCATTGAACGAGCCTGTTTTCCTCGGAGGAGAGAACAAACCGGTGCAGGTCAAAGCTGGAACAGAGCTGGATGAATAAATCATAAATAATGTGTATCCTCTTGTCCATGATGATAAATTAAACAGGACATGAATATTTAATGAGCGAGGCTGGCGCACAGCAATGGTCCATGTTGATATGACTGTTATTACAGCGCCATGTCAGGGAGTGTGAAGTGTTATGTTTGGCCTCAGGCACTGCATCACTATTGCTGTGTAGTGTGAGAGTGTGGGTTTGTCTAAGTGTTTTTCTGGTGTTATTTTTCAGAGCCTTATTTTGTGAGTGCCATGGAGTGGGGGCCTCATATTTATTTCTTCTTCAGAGAGATGGCCATGGAGTTTCATCACCTAGAGAAGGTCCTCTCTCCTCCGTTCTTTCCCTTTCTTCTTCTTTTCTTTTATTATTATTCCTATTTTACTAAACCTTGCTCTTTTTTATTCTAGGTGATGGTGTCCCGTGTGGCTCGTGTGTGTAAGGCCGATCTCGGTGGCTCTCAGCGTGTCCTCGAAAAACAGTGGACCACGTTTCTAAAGGCCCGGCTCAACTGCTCCGTCCCGGGAGACTCGCACTTCTACTTCAACCTCTTACACGCCACAAGTGGCATTATCCACATGCAGGGACGAGATGTCATCCTCGGTCTCTTCTCCACGCCTCCCAACAGGTACACAGACTCACACAACATCAACACAAACAAGCAAAAACATTATTATGTCTCATCGCTGCCTTCTTTCCTTTGTCTCCGGTAGCATCCCTGGGTCTGCGGTGTGTGTGTTTGATATGCAGCAGCTCGCTCATGTCTTTGAGGGGCGATTTAAAGAGCAGAAATCCCCAGAGTCTATCTGGACTCCTGTACCAGACGAAGCGGTGCCTAAACCGAGGTATTGCAATGCAAAGTGCAGAACTTCAGTAGAATACTGCAGTGCTGCTGTCCTGAGCATCTGTCTCACATATAGTCTACTTACTCGCCTGCTATAAGCTCCAACTGCCAATCACACTGTAACTTCACTACTATTCAGCAAATATTCTAATACAGCCTCCAGCAGCCAAAAAAAAAAAAAAGAACTCCTCTGGCTCTTTTCTTCTTGCTCTCTCTGGACTTCTATCTCTCTCATCTCTTTATATATTCTTCAACCCTCACTTCCTTTTTGTTTCTTCAGACCAGGGGGATGTGCGGTGCAGGGATCCAGATTTAGCTCCTCTACCACGCTGCCAGACGAGGTGCTGAACTTTGTGAAGACCCACCCTCTGATGGACGAGACCGTTCCACTGCTGGGGCATAGACCCTGGGTGGTCAAGACTATGGGACGGTATGTGGAATGACTCAGTTACTTAATAGCGCCCATGCAGCGCTTTTTTTATGGCATGAAAATGGGAAGCAGACAAATGAATCATAACATACAGAAGGATAAGAAATGTACTTTATTGACCTACTGTATTGATCTATACATCTAGGTACCAGCTGACAGCCATGGTGGTAGACACAGAAGCTGGTCCCCATAGGAACCGCACAGTCTTGTTCCTGGGCTCAACCAGAGGAACCATCCTCAAATTCCTAATGGTTCCCAATGGAGACTCTGTCTCCCACAGCAGTGTGTTTCTGGAGGAGGTGGAGGGATTCAACCCAGAGAAGTGAGTAGGAGCCAAAAGATCTTTGTCCTTGGTTTCCAAATTCTGAATTATACATTTCGGTGTATTGCTTCAGGTAGATCAGGTCTCATGTTTCCCGCCTCAAGTTGATAACTGGAGAACAGGAGTGCTTTTCACACCAACTGTCTTCAATTATTCTTTTATGATAACGATTACAAGTTTAAATAATTGATTTTTCACATTTTTGCCATGCAGCTTACAGCCTCTTAAAGCCTCTTCAGTTACTTTCTGAACATATCTCTAACAGGTATGTTCACATATATAATTAAGGAGATCGATTTTAAGGTTGCATCTAACAATTCGTTTCATTATCAATTAATCAGCTGATTACCTTTTGAACCTTTGCAACTTGGATTTAATTATTGTCTTGACCATCAAAAAATGGTAGCAGACAATTATGGACAGAGGCCTCATCCACTGGCAGCTAACTCAGAGGAGTGTTTATCTCTTTCCAGCACACAGCTCTGCACGCGCTCTGTGCAGACTCTGTGAAGGACTGTGTAGAACTCCGGTCTGCTGATGTTGTGACTGCTGTGTGAGGGTTAGGGCACAGGGCTGTCTGTCTGGGAGCACCAACAGATGAGGCCTTTGACCCTGTCACAGATTTATTCGAGGCCAAAAAGAGTACACTGACCTCCCTCTGCTGCCTCTTTACCCTCTGTCTCCTGTCCTCACACCACTCTGTCTCCCTGTCTCCAGGTGTGGTGAGGACTCCCCTCAGGCCCGTCAGCTCTTGTCTCTGTCGCTGGACCGGACCAGTCACACCCTGCTGCTGGCCTTCTCCTCCTGTCTGGTCCGAGTGCCCACATCTCGCTGCCACCTGCACTCCCGCTGCATGAAGTGAGTGACTCTTTTCGTCTTTGGGAGTATTTTCCGTTGGTGTCATCAGCTGATAATTAAGTCAGTTCAAATCTAGCAGTGGCCATTAGCCAAGGCAGTGCTTTTGTTTTGTCTCTGCTTCCTGACTTCCTGCCTCTGTAGTCGTCCCAATAAAATCTACAGTTCTGTTTTTGTTTCAGTCAGTTGGAGATGGATGGTATGTGTGCTTGTCGAATCACAGCTAGCTTGCTTGGTTTAATATTTCATTTGGGAGAATTTGTTTTTCTCTGAAATATTATTTAACTTGACGCAAGAGGCTTCAAGATTAAGATTCATTATGAATACCAAGAAGGCATTTGTATATTAATGCACACACGGGGAAGATGTTCTAAGTAGAAAACAACACTGTGAGCCTGATTATGAGCTGCTATATATCACACTGCAGGATACAGGAAACTATGAACAAGTAGCAACCAGGTGAGGATTAATCAGTTCACAGCTTCTCCACATATTACAGAGCATATGACTAATAAATCTCATGAGTCCAAATCTGATGAGGAAAAACAGTATTTCATACTTTAGGGCTATGATGCCGTTGTCATTGATGTGTGTGTGTGTGTGTGTGTGTGTGTGTGTGTGTGTGTGTGTGTGTGTGTGTGTGTGTGTGTGTGCGTGTGTGCGTGCGTGCGTGCGTGCGTGCGTGCGTGCGTGCAGGAGCTGCCTAGCCTCCAGGGATCCTTACTGTGGCTGGACCAGAGGCAGCACCTGCTCCTTCCTGAGACCAGGCACAAGGTGACAACAACAACAACAACAACAACAACACACACGCACACACAAATACCTGTGAAGAGCTTTCTACCTCTGTTTTATTGGCAAAGTTGTAGCATTCCTGTGTGTTGCACATGGAAATGTCTAAGCTTATGTGGTATTACTACTTCACTTTATCACATTAAATAAGGGGAATGTAAGACTTATTCCACAAAGACCCCCCAAGGAAGTATATGGACATAGTTACAAGAAAACAAATAAAGTACGTGGATACTTGTGACCCAGTAGAAGTCAAACTGAAGCAAACTCTGGTAAATATTCAATTGATTCTTAAAAGATGTCATTATTGACAAAAAAGATTAGTTAACTCTGATACTCTGTAGTATTATGACATAGACTTTTTAGTGCAGTACACTTAATCCACTACTCATACAGTGTCCATACCTATTAAACAATATATTTCAGTTAAACGGTTTATATTTCTACTTATTAATGTCCTACACAGCTAATATGCAATATAAGGTCTATCTGCACAGTTCATTTTTGTGCCAATGAACTACGAACCATGAAGAAACCACTGAACCCACAGCACTTTCTTCTGTCACAGTGCTTTATTTCATGTTAATTTCAATTAGGGTGTTTAAGTGATGCAGTTTAATAGTGGTCTTAATGTATTCTGTAGAGTAGAAAAAATATTTTAATTGTATTATTTTTTATTTTATAACCTTAATAAGCCAGTTAAATCCTTTCTGTGTCCGGCATTTGTATCAAATGCAAATATTAACATTGAACGTTTAGCGTTGCAATTCCTACTTCCAGCTCACATTACCACCTGTACAACTGACTCCGACCTCTGACCTGCAATCAGGCAAAAGGAGAAAATCAATCATGGGATCAATAGTGTATCCCATTACACTGGATGACACATCAATATGTGCCATATCAATTTAATCGATTACAACCAACAAATGTCCCCGTTCATGTTTTTATGCAACATGACGACATGTTCTCATAAAGAAATCTATTTTTTATATTGAAGAGTAATTTTAAGTGTATACACTGGGTTAAGAGCACTGTATTGATATGTTTCCTACTGTTTGTATATGAAGAGACATAGTGAAGTCTCTAATGTGTTAACTGGTGATCTCTTTGTGGCTGCAGGCTGCCTTTTCAACAAGATGTGGAATATGGAAACACCACCTCCCATCTAGGAGACTGTGACGGTAGGTTGCAGCACTATGACATGGATGCTTCTGGTTGTGTACGGTGGAGTTAGGGGAGGCTCCGCCTAGTGGCTCAATCCCTCATTGCACCTGGATTCTTGTCACTGAACACTGTGTTCTGAGAAAAAAAACCTCTCATACTACCAAGTGGGAGAATATTTGTGACAAATTCTGTAATTTAGCACACTTTAATTATCTGAAGTGTAATGTCGTCCCCCCCTCCCCCCCAGCTCATGAAGATCCATTTAGCCTTGATGTTTGCATCATGGAGTGTTTTGGTGTCATTGTCAGCGCTGAATCAAGTGGGAGTAGGACTGGGATTTTGGTTTCAGCCTCACTTCCTTCAGGTCAAAACACTCCCAGTGTGAGACAGTTTAATTATGGAGCATATGAAAGAGGTGTAACTACTGGTAGACAATACAAAACTGCAGGATGGGAAATGCAACATCCTCCTGCATCCATGGCTGTGTTATTTCAAAGCTGAACATCTGAGAGGGGAATGACCAAGGGTAGCATCAAGCAAGAAGAAAGTACTGATGTCACTTTTCTGTCAAGAAGCTCAGATGTCACTGCAGCAGTGCCACAGAGGCCGTCTTTGAACCTCACTCTGAAATTCACAAAGTCAGTGGAAACCAAAAAAGAAGTCCTTTCCAGCAGATTCTTTCTGAACTGTTCCATCTGTTTGAGCCCAGTTTCAAAGTCATAAAATCCATTTAGCTGGATCTGAATTTCCAAAAAGACCTCAAAAAAGAGAATGTAGCACATTCCAAGCCTTCATCGAACACATTTGTTTCAAACTGATATATGGGCTTCTAGTTTTCAACCCACTCTTAGAAACCCATAACAGTAGAAGTCAGGGATGCCAGGCTGCCGACCTGACAGGCTCTAATCCGAGCGGTGAAAGCGCAGGAAAGGCCGAGCCAGAGAAAGGCATGTGCTGCTGTGTCTGCAGATGGGAGTGATTAGAGCTGGGTGGAAATACTGAGGTAATGGTATGCTGCGAGGAGAGACTCTCTGACCAGGCTGCAGGATGGAAACTGTGAGGAGAGGAGAGTCAGCTGCTGTGGTCTGAGCTGCGCTGATGACAAGTGCAGGCCTCACTGAACCTGGAGCCTGTGGAGCCTCAAGGCCAGACTGGAGAGAAGCTCCTTTTAAACATAATCACCACAGAAAATAATCGTATAATGCTGAACATGATGATAACCAGTTATGAGTGTTATTGTAGTTATTGATTTATTATAATACATAATATCTTGTGAGGGGAACAGCACTAAGTAGAAGCAGCAGAATAGCCCTATATGTAATAATAATAGCAATTTTAAACTGCACCCTGCGGACAGACATTGAGAGAGGGTGTCCGTTGTACTGTTCTATTAAATGTCATCTTCATAATTGTGTCTCTTAATCTTCAGGAATTCTGCAGCAAAGTTTACTGATTGAACCAGAGAGCCTCGTTTCCCTCAACTTGCTTGTGGCGTCAGCAGTCTCTGCGTTCACCATCGGGGCGGCGCTCTCTGGCCTGGCCGTGTGCTGGATCATGGCCCACAAGCCTGCCAATCGTCGCCACGGCAACACCTCCCAGTCCTCAATCCAGCGACGTGAAAGAGGCTTGCTTAGTAACGGTGGCGGGATGGGAGGCTCTGTGCTGAGTGTAACACGGCAGGGAGGTGGGGAGCGCCCCTGCTCTCAAGGCGGGGAAACCCTCTTTGTCATGCCCAATGGCTGGGTGAAGTCAGGAGAGCTCGACCCCGGTTTCCTCCCCACCCCAGAGCACACGCCCCAGCAGAAACGCAGAGGCCTGCGACTGTCTGACTCCAACTCTGGAGGGTGGGACACCAGCCAGACGTACCTGGGGGGAGGCTCTGTGGGTCTAGGTTCACCCTGCCGCATGCCCCCCTCCGTCTACCTGACCACCCGACTGTTCCAGCAGGGGGGAGGTGGGAGACACGGTGGTGAGGGCAGAGGGAATGACACGCCCCGCCAGCACTATGTCTGCCTGAGCAAACAAGAAAAAGGAGGGAAAGGGACGCCCAAAGCCCCGTTCAGGAAGTCTGCAGGAGAATATGTTTACCCCATGACCCCCCAGGACTCGCCTGAGCGTCGGAGGGTCGTCTCAGCACCCAGCGCCCCCATGGAGTATGGTGAACCGCTGCCATTGCGCTGGCCAGCCCCAGAAGGATACATCCTCAGCAGCCATGGCATGGTCCCTGTCCCCCTGCCTCCCCCCTCCATGGCCGCTCCCAGTAGCCAGGCGTATGTGTCCCAGCAACATACCCCAGGGCTGAGCAGGGCTCTGCTGAGAGGGGCCCTGGAGCGAGGGGAGCTGGGCGAGCTGGTGGATCTCAGCCAACTGATGAGTAAGAAGAACTGCAGTGATAGGACTCAGGCCGGCCAGTGACTGTTGAGGAAATGAAGGGGACGGGAGCATTTCCATGTCCGGAGCTCTCTGTTTTATTTACATAGATCTTTCTTTCCTCCTCATTCTGTCTATCCCTCTCTCCCTTCCCTCTATCTTCCGTTCTTTGTCATTCAGCCCCTCTGATCTCCTCTGTCGGTCTCTCAGGCACCCCCACCCCACCATTTCACCCCATGATGAGTCTCCTCTTATGACTGGCTGCTGGGTCTGCCACTCATATCCTGGCTCACACTAATTGGTCAGATGGACTGAGGTTGTTGCTGTGTCTGCATTGCAGAGTTGCCTCTCTCTCTCCTGCTACTCGGCAGCAGCAGGAGGAGTGAGGAGAGAGGATGGAGAGGAAAGATAGAAAGCAGAATGGGGGGCAAGAGAGGATGTGGTCAAAGATGGACATGGCACTTAGGAGCTGCCTTCTCTTTGCAGATTAACTGAGGCTGCAGGGCCAGTCAAGTTCTGCTACAGGAGTGGGATGCGTTTCCCCTCTTGGATAACATTAACAAGACTGCCACCCATCTGTTATCCATTATAGTACCTGTTGGTCTGACTGCCAACCAGATACTTGGAGTGAAATTGTACATTTTGATCATTTTAAATGGATGCCTTCCTGAATACCTGAGGCTCTAGGCGACTCATCAGACAAAAACTAAGGTCATTTTGACTGTAAACGCAAATCTAACAGATGATGAGGCGACACCAATTCCCTCTGTCTGTTTCTTCTTCTCTTTCTTTCTCCTTGCTGCACACATACAGCAGATACATACACGTATTTGTACAGGTGAGTATTTAGTATTCCAGAGGGAAGACGTGTGTGCCAAATGCCTCTATCCTTTCTCAAAGGGATGTGGGACAATAACTCACGTCTTTGGAGAGCAGAGTGCAGGACCGAAATGTCAGCACTATTTCTGCCAACCGCATGTTCTCTGTAATGACGGCATCTCAGCCGTCCATCGCTCAATTTGTTCTCCTCCCTGCACTCCATGTACTCTTAAAGGACTCATACTTCTACGAGGACGTCGGGAGCAGCAACACTAGACTGACAGAAAAGTAAGAGCAGGACAGACACACAGAAAGGAAGAAGGAGAGAGGTGTTTTCAGTAAATGCACCGCAACGTATGAACACCTTGTCCTTCACTGTCACCTTAAGGCTTTTCCACACATATACACACACTCATTAATGCTGCATTGTAGAACACAGTCCGGTTTTATTGGGCAATATTTCCCCTTAAGCCCACAGTGGGTCAAGGTCCCACAGACGTGATACAGAATAAAGTGACAGTTACAGTGGTGATGATGGAAACCTCTGGCTTAATGCCGAGCCAATAGAGGTAATGGAAATGTCCCCAACAGGTAAATGGGACTATATATTCAGCCCCTTGAAGTGTCCAGTTCCAGGGAGTGGTCAGCGTTTAGATCAACACAACATGGCTTGAGTGTGTTAGCGATGAGATGGAAGTCATAAAAAAGAGACAAGATGAAGAAGACAAAAGCAGAAACAAAAAGGCAAGTAGATGAAATAATGAGGTGCAACAACAACAACAACAACAACAACCATAGAACATAATGAGAATGTGGTTTGTTGTAGCTGACCAGATGATTTTCAGTCTCGGTCCCAGTCAGAGCGAACGCTGGTTTGTGCTGACCTTGTAGTGAGCAGCAATATATGGTCTATCTGTACATAGTAAACTTTAATTTAGTTAAAATGATAATGTAAGACAAACAGTAACTCCAAAAAAATGATATCAGGCATTAGCTTGCAAACAAAAATAAACATTTGCCATGTCATTATAACGATGTAATGTATGAAAATCTGTTTTTCATGTAAGTTTCATATCAACCTGCTCCGAGATTGAAATCGCAGACAATGATTATTACCAGTCTGATTTTTTTTTTTTTTTTTTATACTACATCTGTATGCCAAACCCAACTTATGAATGATTTACTGATGCCTGATTACTGAAGCAAAAAAACTGAGAGAGACTTGTTTTAAAGTGCCATGAAGAAAACCATGTCAGTCAGCAGTGCACCTGTTTCCTGTACTGTGGTGTCGGAGAACTCAATTATTGCAGTATACTTGTGATTTGTATGCCTTTGACTTACATGCTGAATGTTTTTGTTTTTTCATTTCGATGTCGGCTTGTACTGTTGAAATCATTTCTTCAGCTCCCTCTTTCAGGTGCTGCTGATGCCGAACGCTACCAACAGTGTTTGAGGGTCTGTTTATAAACTACTTTGGCACATGATGCCAAACTTATATACTGTAAATATGTAAGAATAAATGCAGACACTTTGTCATGCCCTTTATGATTATACTGTAATGTATTCACTTAAACAATGACATGACCTGTGTTTATTCCTGACTAGCTGATATGTAATAATAATGTCTCTTAAGTAGTTCATAAGCAAACCGTCAAATGGACTGAAATGCTGTGAGGGAACACTGTGTTTCTCATTTCTGTCTTTGTCTGTAGTCTAGTGACTCTCTCTCTGTCATTGCCAAACAACTGCCATGCTGGGGGATCTTGAAAATACTTGTCAGCATCCTGAGTGAATGAATGTACTCATTCTTTTTTTGTTTGTTGGTTTGTTTATTGTCATTTTACTGTGCAGTAATAAGGAAAAGCACATTTTTGCATTCTGAAAAGGAGCTGTCCTGTATCATTTGTTAATAGTGTAAATAATCATGCTGATGGTATAGTGTATCAGTTTGGTTTTGGGAGGGGGGTTTCATTCAAGCTCTTCTAAGACAGGAACGTGTTTAAAGTGTGGTTTTTTTTTCTTTCGGTGACGATGCTGTGAATAAGATGTATGTACAGTATTTACGTGACTTTGGCTGACTGCTGAGTTCAGCTATTTCCTTCCTGTTATTAGAATAGAGTCGCAGGCCTCATCTCAGCCAGAAGTGAGCCATCTCATTTGACTGATGCCTGCTGAGTTTTTGCAGTTGCTAAGATACTGCTGTTATAATAACCATCAATCTTTGGAGTACTGCTATTAAATGGCATTATACAATTGACTGCTAATGTTGTCGCGTGTGGTTCTGAATGCACTCATTGAAATAAATGCATATCATTATGCACGTGCCCACGCATACACACACATTTACAAATGCAACTCTGCTGCCTCACAGCAGTCTGGAGTGATGTGTATATCATTACTGCAGTTTATTTTCTTTCAATGAAAAATATTTTTCATCAGATTGGCAGGTTGAAGCATCATAACAGGCAGCTGCAGAGCAGAGAGGAGGCGGAAAATCTTTCAAGCATTTACTTTTCCCGCCACAAGAGGGAGCTGGACACTGGCCTTCATTCATCTGGCCTCAGTGAGGGAATGAAAAGCAGTAACTCCCATGGGTGCCTGTACATTGACTGCACATTGTCTGTCTGTGCACACAGACTGTTGTTTTGTGGAGAAATCTGGACATGAGAATACCCCTTGTTTTCTGCTTCGACATAACACAACATAACACAGAGAGCAATAAGGTCAATAAAAGGTTGAGTGAGTTAGATAACAGGTATTTATAGCCCAAACACACAGACACATATACTCATGCATGTCCCTAAAGCAGCTGAGGAGTTTAAAAGGCAATTTGATGATCTGAGCCAAGCCGGGCATACATGTTTACATTCTGTAAATACTGACACGATTTAGAATACTTTAAAAAATAATTACCTTCATTCACAAATCAACAATACAGGTAAGTCAGTCACGTGGATCCAGTTGAATAGTTCATTTTTTCATTAGCATTACAAATAGCCTATATTTTCTAAGGATAAATCATAGAATATTAATCAAAAATGTCATCGCAATCAATAAATCAACTTTTTTCTGTTGCGTTTCCATAAAATTAAGGATCTCACAAAAGAATGATTGAAAATTTAAAAAATCAAAAAGCAGGGATCAAGATATCCTGAATTTTAAACCATAGAATGTATGAGCCTCCAAAAACACTGGGGACTACAACTCCCATAATTCAACTCAATTCTCTTTTGAACAACACATCTCTGATTTGTGACTCAGATTTATATTGAAGAGTTTCAAGCCCATCAGAGTTCATTTTTTAACTTGATTTGCAAAATTGGTAAAGAACCCCGTTCAGTTGGTTTTGTACTTACTTACTCTCACTGTCTTGTGAATAAAACCCTTTCAATAAGAAATAGTAGCTGATAGAATCAAAGCAGCAGTTTGTAGCAGCAATCCACTCACACACCAGTAAATACAGATGTGCTAGTGTGAATTTCTCACGCCAGTTTAAGGGTGGACTGGGAAGGTTGACAAGAAAGCCAATATGGATTGGTGTGTAGCAGACGATGAACACAATCATGTTTGCCGTTACTATGCCAACTACGCTTTTCTTTTCTTCTGATTGGTCTTCCACTTTTGACAGAATGTAGATGATCTGACTGGAGCAAAACACAATGATCACCAGTGGAATGAGGAAGCCCGGGACGACCAGAATCACAATAATGTCTAGTCCAAGTGGATTATCTTTACATCTTTCATAGCATGTCCAGAGACTATTAGGGTCGTTCTCATGTTGGAAAACAGCACCTATTGTCACCAGAACTCCCCAAAGAACCAAACACACAACCAAAGCTGCCTTCTTCTTCTTCCTCCAGGTTCTGGTCTGCAGAGGGAACCTTATAACCAGGTAGCGCTGGACACTGATGGCGGTCGTGGTCATGATGCTGGCATACATGTTGATGAAATGTATATTAATGAGGAAAGTACATAGTTTAGTCTTAGACAGGCAGAAAAAGGCATCGTAAATCCTAAAGGGAAGGAAGAGGATGAGGGCAGAATCAGCTATGGCCAGGTTGAACATGTAGATGTGGGTGTCTGTCCAGGAATCTCGTTTCGCAATGAAGGCACGCAAAGCTGCAGCATTGACAAGGAAACCCAGGAGAAACAACGGACTGTAGGCCACGCCTTGAAGGATTTCCACATAGCAAGTAGAGTTGGTGGTGTTGACGGCCATATTTATCTGTAAGAAGTGGCCATGTGAATGGAAAAATGTTAGTTCAGACAAATGTATTGTTATTGAGTTTTAACTCCAAACAACTGAGCATAAAAACCACACACAAAGATCTTATTGTTATAAAATGATAAAGCTTGGAGGATCTTACTTTACTAAAAGATAGGTTCATATTTCTCTGTGTTAAAACAGGACTCACATGCCCATATGTGAATTGAAACAGTCTCTGTTCAGTGTAATCACTCTTCCTGTTAAAAGACTACTCCACACACACATGCAGCATTTTTTTTTATTCCCCACAATGTCAGTTGACTGCTGACATTACTGCTGGTTATTCAATTTTGGTGTGTGAGTAATATCACCAAACCCACCCACTGCAGCTCAGCATACTGTGTCTGGAGAGAATTGGGTTCTAACATAAACTGTAACTTCAGGAGATACCCATTTCATTTTACTAAATTAGTAGTAGAGTTGAAATTGCTGTTAGGCAGTGATTTCCTCATGAATCAATGGTTACAACAACCAAGAACTTGGCTTGTGAGTGTTGTTTAAAAAGACTGATTTGAAAAATGTCCTCCTTTTCATTTTATATGACATGTTCAAAGTTCAGTGTAGTCCTGTAATTTTATTACTACATGCAAAACTGTATTATAATTTCAAAGCAGAACCTGTCATAGTGTTATACAGTCATTATGCAAGAACTAATAACTTCCTTTTACCAGAATGAATTCCTAAGAAAACTTGTTTCTGTTTCTTGTCTGGTCGGTAAATTTTGAAGACTCCCATTTTGACTCATCGTTTCAACACATTGCAAGTATTTCAATCTCTGTTTTTATGTTCCCAAGGGGGGTTTTGTACAGCCAGATGACAAAACACAGATAGAAGACGGACATTAAAAAAAAAACAGAAAAAGTTACAATGCAACAGTCTGATTTCCTGATGACATACTACATGTGTATACAGTAAAAATTAGTGGAAGGCAGAAGAGCACTTATGTTGCTAGTCAAAAGTAACCAATAAAAACCAGAACTTACCAAATGAGATGTACTCCTGTGCATAAAACTTTCTGAACAATGACAGCTGTACAACATGTCTGTCATTCAGGCCACATGCAGCGATCCGTGTCAGCTGCATCATTTCCTCCCTTCTGTTGCTTTGTCACTTTCTGTGGCTTAAATTGTAACTTGTTGTTACAATTAAGTGGCTCAATAGTATCTGTAAAGTACCAGCTGATAAAAGATAATGGAACAGTTAACATAGCCATTTTCCACATTCATATGATGGAAATTATTATATGAATGTAGCCTACATATGTGGATAATATGATACTGATGCAAATGGTTGTGAACGGAAGTTTTGTCTTTGCAGTGCTTAGCCAGTATTATGGATAAAAGTACCTTTTTTCATTTTGCACCATGTCGTTTCCTATTTGCCATTTTTAATTACTACTGTTGTACTTTTGAATCAAATAAGTTTTCACTCAAGTGAACATTTCCACCAACAGAGTGAAAGAGGAAGGAAAACAAGGTCACACATCAACTGAGGTGAAAATGCAGTCAAAAGTCAAGAGCTGCACTGACAATACCAGACTGGAAAAGGAAATTACAAAATAAATCTTGTCTTGTTGTACAAAAGGAATGATTGTGAACACAAACTCTCCACTCTGTGACATCTCATAAAGAGAAATGGGTCAGTGTTTAGTTCTGTTGGCTGAAAAGAGGTGATCAAATCTTAGCAAAAAACCAACATGAAGGTAAAGGGTTTGCATGGAAAATGTGTGTCAGTGTGTCAGCAGCGACTGGGAAAATGTTTGTCTCACACAATATTTTCCATTGTCATACATCAACTGATGAGCAAAAGAAGAAAAAAAAAGAGACTCTAATTTCTCATGAGCTTGTCAGCAACTGACAGTCACAGGAGAGCAGCCACAGGCCCCTGGGTTAAACCGCTGTTTATGAAAGATCCTTTGTAAATAAGTTCCTGGATTCAATAAGACACAGATAATTGAAACAGATCATGAAGTCATCAAGACACATCTGCAGGCCCGTCTCTGCCTTCATGCAGCTCTGGCCAACCTGCTCCACATTTGTGAGTTATTTTGTCAACATGTCCTCATCAAAGTGTTTCTATCCAATTGGACAGACGGTGGGGTGTGCGCTGGGGGGGGGGGGGGGGGGTGGAGGGGGGGGTGGAGGGATGGAGGGGGGGGTGGAGGGATGGAGGGGTGGGGGGTCTTGGACACAGGCTGGTCTGGCCGCCACCACATACACAAGCCAGACGCTGCACAATGACATCTCGCTTAATGGGCACTTAATTAGAAATGGAGCCACACGGTGACCTGGCGCGGCACTGTTTGTGTGCATTTGACTGATGTTTCTTTGTGTGCGTGCATGTATTCCCTTTGTTGTTATGTTTCGCTTTGTCTTTGCTCACAGTAACTATGCTCTTGTTTGTATTCTGGGGTCTGATTCACTTGTTTGTTCCCTTGTTGTGACAGAGGGTGTGCATTCATTGGGGTGACTAAGCTTCTGAGTGCTTCATGACACAAACCCTGCATGTTGACTGAGCAGAAAGCCAAAGTCAGAATCGGTCCATTGCAGTGTTTCATTTGTGTCGTATTCATTTAATGGGGTTTTGTGATTGACAACAGCTGAGTGAGTCAGAAGCAGAAGACTATTACTGTCGGAATAAAGAAAACAAACAAGCAAAACAAAAAATGATCATGAAACACTGGAACCGCTTGAACCGTGACCAGATTTTGACAAGATTGCACAGAAGTATCCTGCCTGCATCATAATCTTTTATACAGTGTTGGTCCTACGCTATACTGAAGTGCTGACAATAATGAGCAAATGTTTAGCATGCAGGCCTTCAGCTTGGGGAGGTGAGGTCATGGTTGCAAAAAAAAATGAAAAATTGAGTAGCCGAGTAAATGTAAAAGTATTACTGATTCTGGCTCCTGGCAACATTGCGTACAATGGTTGTCTCTGTGTCACTGGACTTAAATGTTGAAGACAGAGGAATAGCTTTGAGAGTAAAGGGACGACTGGTTTGGTGAGGGAGGACATTCACATTACAGGTTTAGAGCTTGATGATGGTTCAAACTGGAATAAAAGGGTCAAATTACAAAGCATCACATGCTTTAGAACCAAAACAAGCTCTGGATTTTGTTAATTACTGTTGACTCTAATGACAAAAGAAACTTTCGGTCAAGGGGTCGCCGAGGTGAGCAAAGTGCTACGATGAGAAAGATTTCAGGCTCACTGTCCTCTGAAGATGAAGACTTCAGGTTCAAAATGCAGGGCTGAAAGTTCATCCAGCAAGCGAAGGAAAGGATTGATGGAAAGACACTTAGACTGAACAACTGAGGGCTTTTAAAGAAAAAAAAAAGAGACAGAGACAGAGAGAGAGAGACTGGATGGAAATCTGAAAACCTGAGCTGGAAAATGTTTTGGACGGACTAAACGGAACAGTTGAGAATACATAACAAAAACAGATGACAGAGCAGAAAGGTTTGGAGTATGAAGTTGCCCTTTAACTTGTTACTTTATGTAGTTAAACCTATTTTTAGTTGATGCAGTTTGGTTTCAGGAAAGTTTTGGCATGCCCTTTCAAGACAAACGAGTCAGCTTTCTCCATTAGCCTGTGGCCTCTGAACTGTAATGTGGACTATGTGAAGCCAGAGGGGGAAACAATCATCCTGTTAGACAAAAGACTGCAGGTTAGGAGTATCGCTGCCTGGTTCTGGGAATGCGGCGGTTTGTAAATGACGTGTAATTAATGCATTAATGTACGTTCACATGTTAATTCTAACACATTTTACACTGCATTGACCTTCACAATTAAGATTTCTACAACAAGCTCTCTTGAAAGGCATCGGATTAGATCCTGTTTATTAGTAATTACAGCTTGTATGTTCGCAGTTATTGCATTTTTTTTTTTTAGAGATGTTCTGATTTTATGAAAAGCTGCTTTATGCTTGAAAGATAATATTCTCTGAAAGTAAAGGCATAAATCTAATATTGCACAGGATATGAAGGGGTTCAATATTTCGGATGCAGTCTGTTGTTATCATTAATTTGTTTTAAATCCCTTTAGGCTTATCCTGTTTTCACAGAGATATTTCCCAGATCTACCCGGATCTGGTATATCATTGTGGATATATTTGTCTGCTAGTCTCAGTCGATCTCATTTTTCTTGACTCACGTCTGCCTGTCTGTTGGTCTGCCCCCCACCCCCCTCTGCCTGTCTCTCTAACCGCTTGGCTATCTCTTTTTCCTGCCTCCCTGCATTCATTCCTGTCTGTCTGGTACTGTTTGAAAGTGCCCTTTACACGTCAGTAGTGAGGCGGGGTGGTTGGAGGATGAGGGAGGAGGGGGTGGGGGGGGTTTCCATCCCTCTAACTAGGTCAGTGAAGACACACCCCTCTCTCCCCTTGCTGTGCCCCTGCTCCCCCCCCCCCCCCCCCCCCCCCCCCCCCCCCCCCCGTCTCCTTTCTCTCCCTTCTTCCTCTGCTCCCTGCTGTGACGCAATGCAGACTTTCTGCACAGGCCTCCTGTTTTCCCCTTTATTACCCCCTGAATCCAAAAAACAGTCTTCCACTCCATTAATGACAGTGACACATCCTCCAAATCAGCATAAAGCAAACACGCATCCGCCGAACAAAGACAACTTGCACTTTTGTAAATGCCAGTCAAATGAGATGAATCAGTGGCACCATATGGAGCCGCTAATCAGCCAGAGCTCCAATGATTTGGTCCAGCTTCTTGTTGTGATGATGGATTACATAATGCGGTTGGCATTGCATAATGTTTGCGGGGGTTGTCAATCTGTGATCAGGCACTTCCACATTTGGAGGGGCAGTCAGGTGCAGCCGTTCAAAAGTGTGTCATTTGCTCATTTGCTTTGGCATCACACTTTTATAGAAACTCCTCCAGTGAGCTGATAATTTGTGTGTGTGTGTGTGTGTGTGTGTGTGTGTGTGTGTGTGTGTATGTGTGTGTGTGTGTCACAGATGATAAAGACCAGTCACTGCATTCATCTGCAGTTTTCAAACCCTGTCAAATATTTAACTTGTGACACGTCACGTGTCTGTGTAACCGTTTGACAATATAGAACATCAGGAAATATGCACACTAAAGAGCAAACTCCAAGTATTACATAAGCCCAGTATGTTATACCACAATCCCAACACTGGATGTCTCTGTTTCTGTGGGCTGTGCTGCGATGAGTCATCTAGGCGGTTATAGACTAACTGAATTCGGAATTACCATGTCTCACCCATGCTTGATCCTCAAATGCAAATTGCTTATCTTGGTAAGGCCAAAAATCTGGGAGGTAAAGGATATGAACAAGTTCAGAAATTAAACTAGAGCTGTACAGCGAGAGAGAAATGTGAAAGTGATTTTCAGCTGATGTATGGATGATTAGTATAGGATCATTCTGCCAATACATTCTCCTCTTATTAGATCATTTGAGTAAGTTTGAGAATTGAACACAAAAGAAAAATTTGCTCTGGTGTTGCAGGGGAAATGAAAGAGAATGGAGGATCTGAGGGAATATGGGAGGATAAAAGAAAATGGGAGGATGAAAGAAGAGTGAGATAAGGAAAGTAAGGGTGTCCAGCAGCACCCCGCGGATGGCACACAACAAATATAAGTCATCAGGCCAAAGATGGAGGAAGCAAGACATGCGAGGCGGAAGTGAGAATAGTCACCGTAGAGGAAAATGTGCAGGATACTGGAATAACTTTTTACGCCTCGCCGTGTTCGCTGGCCTTATTTACTGTTAATAGAACAATCACAGTGTTCTCAGTGTCCATGTGTGATTGCATGTGTGTGTGTATGTGTGTGTGTGTGTGTGTGTGTGTGTGTAGCACATGTATCCCAGTGTGTGTGATTGTGTGTGCATTCACGCTCCCTTGGGTGTAACTGGGTCAGGTTCACATGGCAAAGCACGTTGATTCACACCGGAGATAAACACAGCCCAGTTGCCTTAGCAACCTCTTTTTACTCTTACCACATCTTTGCATGGCATATATTTGTATTTGCATCAGATTTCTGTGTTAATGTTGACACAGACAAAAGCTGCACAGTTTTTTTACATGCAGAGGCAAATGTATTTTAAGGCCCCGCTCATTTATGATTATGGACAGGTTCATACTTTCAATCACGGCTGTCTTTTGTTCTGAAATTTTATTATTACCTGGATTAAAGGCTCAGTACTATGACTGTGTCAACACCGGAGCCCTCCCTGTATTCATGCGTTTGTGGGTGTGGACGCTGAACCTGCTTTGCGAGGAACAAAGGAGGAGAGATGTGGAAGGGTGGGGGAAAAGGAAAGAGAGACAGTGAGTGACAGATAGAGACTCACCGCTGATTGTGTTTGTCAAGACAAGACTGAACATACTGTACAAATTTAAACAGAGGTGTAACTCTGTGCGTGTGTGTCAGCATGTCTCTTACATACTCAAACAGCCATGAGGAACATTTCCATGAAGACTTGCAGCCTGAATATAGCATGTAGGAAGGATACGTCCAGTTTAGTGGACACACTACAGTATGTGTGGTGGATGTTTAGAGAAGTGGGATTGTGTTTAGCGGGTTGTAAGTTTGATTCATGTTATGATCAGTACAGGGGAAACAGCGAAAAACTAATCTGCTGCTGTTCTGCACTTACTGTTGAGTGGCCTTGAACAGACAGTAAATGTTCAGGTGCGTTAATACTAAAATGCTGAGGTTCTACTGTGTAAATATGCTGAATACACTTTACAAATAAGTGATACAGTCTGTAAACATTTCTTATGCAGTCAGATGCTGTTAGTCAGCCAGTTAGTCTAGCTTTGTCTATTTAGAGTGAAACTTTAAGGACCCTGAACACTTAGTTTCAAATGTTAAGTATTTCTATTTAACGTTAAACATTCATGGCTAAATAAGATAATAAATAATATGTTTTAAAAATATAAATAGGTAAGCTTTGGTAAGATTTATGGAGAATTCAACACTCAAAAACTCAGATAATCTGAGTTTATGTCTGTGTAGGTGTGTTTATGTTTTTTTTTTCTTTCACATTTACATGTAATTGATGGTGACCACACCACAACACAGCAACCGCCATTAGTTCCTGACTGATGTTGTTAAGTCCTGATTGGTGCACAGAGGTCAATGACATCACTTATCACTGTGTCCAGTGCGCTTCAAACCAGCGAGAAGAGCAACAAGAGAAAAGGAAATAAAGAAATCTCTCGTGTAAAACAAACCAAAACTGTTCTTAATATTTCATATTTGATATTTATTGATATGTTAAGGGCTTTTTATGCCCAAAGAATTCTCATTTCATAACCATGTGTTGGTCAGGTCTTACATGAAAAATGATCATCATGATGAAATGATGAAATGAAAATTATTTGCATGTATAGTCAGTGGTCAGGTTTTCACTCTCTTTCTCCATCTTCTACATTCAAGTTTTGCTTGAAATGTTCCACATTCAGCGCAGGCTGTGGGTCTAAAACACGTGTTGAATGTTCAAATGTGTGATAAATTGCACCAGAGCTTCACAATAGCTCATTTTCAGCTGTGTAATGGAGTGTAAACCAGGCCAAGGACACTACAAGAATATATGTTTGAGCTCTTCCTGTAAGGCATGTGAGCTGAGGGAGTGCATATGCTGACTGAGATAAATCTGTACCTAATGACCTTTGACTGAACGCATATATAATTTATTCTGCAGAATTATCAAACTCAAGAGTTGTAGAGTGTATGAAAAACTAAACTGATAGGGCGAAACTGAGAGTGAAGAAGAAACAGATGTGCTAGAGTGGAGAGAGGCAACAGGAGCTGGAAAGATAAAAAAAAAAAAAAAGGATGGGCAGTGAGATGTAGAGAATATGGAGACAGGATGTGGATGTAAAGTGGAGATGAGAGGAGGAGGATGAGTAGATTGTGACAGGAACGAGCAGTGCTTGTACTCTATCTGACACACTGACCCAGTGACGCAGCAAAGCTCACAGCTCCAGATTATAAAGCCATGGCTGCAGGGAGGGGGGCAAGAGGGATTAATGGTGCCTCCAGAGAGGAGAAAACAGGGAGATTAAGTGAATGAGGGAAGAGGGAGTTGGGGATTACAGCTCTGTGGATGGCAGGAGCCTGAAATAATCTCAGCAAACTGAGTGGCACAGTCCAATACATGTGTACGTGTGTGTGCATGTGTGTGTTCGTGCTTCTGCCTTTGTGATGTACAAATGATGATGTACAAATTAGTACAATTTAGGAAATGAAAGCACATGAGGTGGCGAACTTTATCTGTGATGAATGTGCTTTAAATCACTATGTTAACATAGAAATGTGTGAAAACATTTTACAGTATGCCATGTGAGAAGCTGAACCGGAATGTAAGGAGCTGATGCTGCTAAAGCAGAGAGATTGGCCATGGGGCCCCACTGAAACCATGTGCGGCCAATCAGTTACAGTTGGTCCCTCATCCCTACAAAGACTCTTTGATGTGAGCGAGGCCTTTAAATTCAACCCTGGGGAGTCACAAGGCTACACCGGCTTTGATCTGAGTCAGGAGAAACCTTATGCCATCTCTAACAACAAGACATTCTGCACAACAGCAAAAAGCCTGTTGGTTTGACATTCAAAGAGTCAGTGACATGCACGGATTGTTGAATGGGAAAATCTGAAAATCATTGCACTATACTTAAAACTGATATACTGTAGGTGATTGGTTCTATACTTAGATGACGCTGATGGGTCTTAAATCTTATCCTCCAGCGCTGCCCTTCAGAAAGAACTATTATAACTCAGAGAGCCTAAAATAATCCCAGGGGGTGTGACCAGGGAAGATATCATAATGCTTCTCTGCAGAGAGATCATTTGTGTCCATCACTGCCTCCACAGACCCGTCAGGTGTCTGTGTTGCTTTGGCAACCTTTTTCTATACTTGAGAGGAGTCAAAGCAAAGTGGACATGGGCTATTTCACCTCCGTCTGTGTGCTACAGCTCTGCTTGTTGTCACAGATCCTATGATGTAAATATCCTGTCCATTTATGTATCGTTTCTGCCGGCCTCCCCCATCTGCTCCCTCATCCTGTTATGCTGCTGCTGGCGGTCTTCCAAAAAATCCTCCAGCTTCTCTGCGCTCTCCTTCTTCTTTGCCTCTTCTTTCACCTCTTACTTGATCACTGGGCAACAAAATGTCTGCCATATACGAAGCCATGCTGAAGACCTCCTCCTCCCACTACCTCTCTCTCCCTCTCTCTCTCCCTCTCTCTGCTTCCACTGCTGCCTAACCGAGTTGCACAGCGGTTACATAAGAGCTAAGGTCAAAGTGTCACTGCCGTTGTCAAGGGAGACATAGAACAGAGGGGCTTTAGAGGAGATGTGCACGGGGAGAGAGAGAGAGAGGGGGAAAAACAGCAGACACAAACGGCTGAGAACAAAAAAAATGTGCAGGAAAGACCAGAAACAAATAAGCATTTAAACATGTGTATGAATAAAAACCTCAAACTGTTAGGATATGGTTCATTTTGGCTGAGATAAAGCAGACAAGGAAGCATATAAATTAAAAAAAGATAAGCGATTACGTATGAAAAACAAGGAAGAGGCAGAGGAAAAGGGCTTGGAGAGGAAAAAACAAAGGAATGTGTGCGCCTGTGTGTTTCTGTGTGGGTGAATGTGTGTGCGTGTGTGTGTGTGTGTGTGTGTGTGAGAAACAGAAAAAGAATCTGTGACTGTAGGTGCTCTGTGCTCGGCTGCTCCACTAACCTAGTTTGAGTAATCTCTGCCTTCATGCTGTTTCATAACATCGCCGCCAGAACATTGCATCATAAGGCCACCCGCTACAGAACACCCACCCCCCAAGAACCCACCCACCCACGTCCCAATCAGCGCCGACAGTCACACACTGTCCAAAGTACACATTTACATCAGAATCTGCATCCTTTTTTCATTCATTAATGAAACCAATGAAGAATAGCTGTACATTTACTTTTAAAAAAAAGCACAACATATCCAAAGAAAGAGATGATTCATATGGGCAAAAACAACATTTTGCACATTTGCTGGAAAAAAAAGGGCAAACAAACAGTGTGGCTAAAATGCAAATACATACACAGAAGTTACATAAATGAGCTGCAACTATTACAGCAATAATCCTGTGATATGTTCCTGCATGTCCAGGACAGAAACAGGAACCAGACAGCTGTGAATCAAACCTTGTGAGGTCACTGGGTGTAAACTCTGGAGCAACTCTACTCCACAGAGGATAAGTTGAAAGATGGTGAGCAATCATTGGGAAAGCAGCCTATTCTTCCCAGCGCAGGCGAGCATACTCAGGAACAAAGCTCATTTGACTGCACAAGCTCAAATAAAATATTTTACAGGTCCACAGGGTCAATGCAGCGACTCCATATTGTATATTTACTACCTATAAAACTAAACTCACTTTTTTTTGCAGCAGCAGCACAGGTGTTCCTCTTTGTTAACAGCACAAGGACTATTCAAGGTGTCACAAGTGACAAACAGTCCCACTGAAGAAATAACTTCTCCTTTCATGCTGCTATAGGGCTGCAACTGACAAATATTTTCTTTATGGATCAACTGATTAATCGATGATCAGCTGCTGATATTTTTGAAAGATTTCTTTCACTGAAAAGGAACATTTGTGGAAGCTCTCTCAGGTCAGATGATTACATAAAGTCATCCAAGTCAACACCATTAAGGCAAATACGGAAAAAGACTCAATAAATAAGGTGTTAGCTCTCTGGTAAACAAAGAACCAGTCAGATAGCTTCTTGCTGCCTGGTTTTAAACTAATCAGACAAATATGAACCACAATGAGAGGTTGACAGGCTACATTCTGCACCATTACAGTAACTGTTGTCAAGTCAGGGGAAGTTGCACAGAGCAGTAAATGTATGTCTGTTTAAAAGAAGAACTGATTGTGGGTTTGATTGCCTTCATATCACCTAGTGGAAGCGGCAATCTTTTATTTCTCACCAATGATCATCAATGTGCGTGAGTAAGAAGTGAGCAGTAGTCAATCATTTGCCCAGCCACCTTAAACTCGCTCCCGACGGCGCGCCCCCGCGAGAGCTGTGAGAGGAGCTGACGGCAGTGAGATCATGTGAGAGTCCACGCTTGGAGAAAGTAGGTTAGCAGGGTAGACTGAGAGGAAAGCAGGCGGAGAGTCACAGCGCGGAGGGGGGGCTGCCGAAACAGCGCTCGTTCACCGTGGGACTATTCTGTCAAAAAAGTTGAGCCAAATCTATTCGTCAGTGCGCCGAGACGATTACGATGCGATCCAAAGCGACTTTCTTCACTCTTTCATTTTGCTCGGACTTGACCGAGCGATAAAGGAAAAGAGTTTCGGGTAGTTTTTTTCCCCCCGTTTTTTTTTTTTGGTCGTGCTTTACGAGAGCTGTCTGCAGCCGGGACGAAGTTGATATTGACAGAGCCAGTGTACTCTGGCTCCTGCGCTTTATTCTGCTCTATCCTGTCACCTACAGTCGCCACATGTAGTCGAGTTTTCACCGTCCTGCCTAGAAAAAGAAAACATCAAAATGAGAGGTAAGTTGCTTTTATGTCATTATTGCATCTTTTAGTTGAACTTGGGAAACGTTGCAGTGTGTGTGTGTTTTTTTGGTTTGTTTTTTTTGACCGGGCTGGAACGGCCACATGTGTGAACACAGGGACCTGAGAGCCTGTTTTCCTCCCAGTGCGCATTAATCCCTCATGACTGGATTATCGTTGCACGGAGCTCAAGGCTGCACATTGCACACTCAAGTTCAGCATGCAGTGAGAAAGAGCTGGAGGCATGGTGTTCATGACAATCAACTTGACCAGTTTGTAATTCTGTTTTTAAAAAAAATCATCTTTCAAGTCTGTTTACAGTGAGATCAGAACAAGGTTTCAATAGTGCACATGCGTAGTTGTGCTTTATATTTAATCTCGGGGCTAAATCTGTCCGTTTCTGGAAAAATGTGAGTCGTATCGCACCTGGGAGCCCTTCTGCAAATTTTGCCAGAGGATCCATGTTAGAGTTATGCAATAAAGAGAGGGAGGGGCATGAGGGGAGGTTGTTGTTAACCAAAACTAGAATTATGTAATCGAGATGTTATTCGATCTTATCAGGTTTCTTATCAGGTGAATTAAAAACAAAAATAAAGAAACGTTTGCACCATTCGCTTAAAAGAATAATAGCTATTTTTCTGATATTCATTGGCACATAATCATCTAATTTTGCATTATTTTATATTTTGAAAAGCCCTGAAGATGCCTGAAAACTTTTTATTTGTACTGGTGATTTTTACAAGATGAATCTAAGCAATGCTGGTGTAGTTGTGGTGTTGTTGTGATGTGATGACTGTGCCAGCATGGCCGACTGTGTGAGTGTACAGAGGGAGAGGGACCTGGCTGTTCCACTGACCTAGTTATGTCACCCAACATTATACAGCATTGGTAGCGGAGGGAGGGGGGAGCGGCTCTGGGAAGCGCCCGGCCGCCGGACGTGCAGCGTGTGCGGTTACAGGCGTTCGGTGACGGGCGTCCTACAACGTGTCACTCCCTGACACAGGCTGAGCTTGAACTTGGGGAGTGGGGGAGCAGATGACTGTCATTGACAAGGCAGGCTGTTTGTGGCTACCGGCTATAGCCTGTGAGGTCCAAAATTATGGATAATTAAAAATTCAAATGATTAGAAATTGGCCTCAAATGTAATGTAGGCAACATGGAAGTCATGATGAAATATATATGTTCATATTCTGGAAAGAGATTTGTCATGTGCATGTATTACATTCACAATATGGTTACTGTAACCTCTGCAAATACTAACTGAGACTAATCAACTTGCAGCAATTTCAGCTTCATATGTACAGATTTTTAAACAAGCCACTTCTTATTGTTTGCTCATGTTTGGGTTCGCTGGGTTTTTGGTCTGAACAAGGTCAACATTACAATCTTTTATTGTGAAGGACAGGAGATAAGGTATAAGTCGTTTTTTTTCTTTTTTTTTTTGGTAGGGGAGGAAAGAGATGAATTTTTGCAGTAAAAAAGAGGGAGGGAAGGCGAAGCAGAGGGGGCCTCTTGTGGAGGGAGGTTCCCTTTCTGGCAGGATATCCAAATGTAAACAAACCCTTTCTTAGCCCATTGCACTGAAAATGTTGGTTAGTCACTCAGCCTATGGTTTGTTCAGCAGAAAAGCACGTCAGCATTTTTATCCCAGTTTGAACATGCTCGTGAATATTTGTAATCACAATCACTTTAGTCCAAATTGTTGAGTCATTCCAGTAGTTTTGGCATGTTGGCAGACTTTTACAAGCCTGTTGTGATGTCTCGACCTCTAACACTTCCTCTGGCGTATTGCACAGGATAGAAGAGTGCACTTTATTTAGTAAATGTAAACATAGTGAGAGATCATAGGACTCATGTCATACACTGACACTGGCTAGAGGAGGCCTATGAAATTCTTAGCTCTGTTATAATCTCCCCCTCTGTGGGCCTCAGCTTGGCCTCCACTGGTATTTGCATCTTTTAAAATAGAGCCTATTGATTTGAATGCACCAGCAGCCTTAGACCCATGTTGTATATATGTATTTAGTCTATGTTGAGTCTCAGCACCGTTGTTCTGTTGCAAATAGGACTATCCTTAGAGGGTGATATTAAAGTATTTTCTGAGGGTTGTGTGTTAGAGTGTGTGCTATAATGTATAAAGTGTAATCAGCAAGACAGTTGCCTTCCTGGATTCAGCCAGGAGGTGTGGAAACCAACAAGGTTTTGTTCTGTCATCTGAGGATATAATACAGTTAACATAAGAGTTAATGAAATAATGTGGAAATTCAAATAATTCAAATAATATGGAAAAACACTCCCATTGTTGAACAACAATGACGTCCACAATGGGTTGTTGTGATATAGCTCTGTACTGCACTGTAAGCCTACGCCCAACTGCGAGGCATGACACAACAAGTGCCTCAGCACTGCTAATATGTCTAGAGCTCAAGAACAGGGCCCCCACCTCCTGCCGAGTGTGTCCTCTCTCGCCGTCAGTCATTCGTAAGAGCAGGTAATGAAAAAAATGAAGACACCACTGAGCCCCGAGTCAATCTGTTGCTCGGTGGCAGTTTGTAGCAGTCTCCACATTATTGTGGCGTGTGTAATACGGCAACACGAACAAACTGTACTTGTGTGAAAAACTGTCAGTTAAATTTAAAATGGAGAAGTGGTGTGCGGTTGGTTTCTGCACATATGTGACTGTAAACATGCGGTGGGTCAAAATTTATTTATCTCTCTTTGTCCCGCTACTGACACACTGACACACTGACTGTTTTGGCAGGAGGCTGCAGTTGGAGAATTATTGGCTGTTTGTTCCACATTATATGCAGAGAACTGAACTATTGGTAGCACAAAGTCAGTGATTTTTCTCTGCCTCTCCCTGCCCCACCCGTACTGAATTAAGCTTTTGCAGAGATAACACAGTTACACATTTAGCTGGCTGATAAACACACTGGGGCCAACGTTTTGTAGCTGAGCTGTTAAAAGTGTCTGCTCTCGGTTTATTTGGTGAAAAGGCTTGGATGTGCCACACAAATGAGCTGTCCTGCTGCTCAAACACCTTTCTTTGTTTGCCATACGTGAAATTTCACCTCATTTACTGCATCCCCTGCTAACATTTTGTAAGTTATCGTGTCAGTGGGCAATAAATGTGAAGTGCTGCATTTAGTTGTCATGCAACATGTTAGCAGAAAGCAGAGCTGGTATTGATGGTCTTGGAATGCTGGCGCTCTCTGGAGTCCTAAAGGTCAGATGCCTCAGACTGGCGTTTTACCACAGGTCAACAATGATAGTCAGGGTTAAAGGTAAATGTTGCTTTAACATTAGTGTGGCTACTGCTGCTACCAGCATTGTTAGTTGAAATTGTCATATCTGTTTGGTAAGCTTATTTTCACTGGGCATTGACCTCATAACAATGTTGTTTTTGCTGATTAGCCAGTTAATCGATTTGTAGATATACAGAATATAAATTGCTAACTTTTTTGATAGCAAAAATACATTGGTTCCAACCTCTCATATGTGCATATAAGGTGTTTTTCTTATACTTATATGATAGTAAACAGATTAGTAGACAGTAGACAGTTGGTCCAAAGTTTGAATATATTGTATGTTTCTCTTCAGAGTAAATAATTTGTCAATTAATCAAGAAAGAAATAGATAAGAGTACTCAATAACTGAAGTAATTGTTGGCCACAGCTCTAGTTTTTTGTCTCTACTGGCTCAGTGAGGCATCCAAGATATCCCTATTAATTTTCTGGGCCTATTAATTCTTTGTATGTAGGTAACTGGTTTAACTGCACAGTAATTTTTCATTTACCAGATTATAAATGAGAAAATTACATCAGATAAGGGAACATTAGGGAGATGAATCTGGGTTCACTGTCTCTGGGTTGTGTCTGCATATGTGAGAGTCAGTTAGAGAAGGGGAGTGAGAAAGCATGTAGCCTATGAGTGGTTGTAGCAACAGCGGTGGGTGGCTGGGCATCTGTGTAATTCTGGCTCTCAGCACAGGACAAGAATAGAACGGGTTGAAGCAGAAGCTCAATATCGAAGACCAGGGAGAGGGGTGGGGGCTGAATAGCTGACATTCAAGTTCAGAGTTTGTCTGCTTTGAGTGGACTGTAGCCAGATACAGTAGGGGCTGTTACAGTCAAATTAAATGTGGTTTCTCACTAATAAGACAGCACAGTGTTTGATTAATGCATAGAAATCACTCCATACAGAAATAGACTTATGAGAAATTGGGTGAAGATCTCTGTTGTGTATTAACTGAACTGGTAAGTGCAGTTTTTCCAGGCTCATCATCATTGTCTCTCTTGGTTTAATGTTGCTGTTATGTAACAAAGCCAATTTTCTAATGCTGTTATGAGCCTTCAGAGAAATATTTATTGAGGAAGTCTGAGCATTTTTCAGTTCCACCTTAAAACTGGTCTGCGGAGAGACGGGATCGCGCCTGCTTCCCTCCCTCCCTCTCCCCTTGCAGTGGGAAAGTGTGTCAGTAGGACAGAATGTCCACATGGGCTGACAGGCTACAGCGCCGGAGTGACGGATGACTCAACCAATACCAAGGAGGCTAGAACGCCGCTCAGCCAGTGGGAAAGGGAGAGTCTGAGGAGGGCGGGGTCTCAGTGTTGCTAGAGTGAGCCCGCTGAATGAGTGTTGTGAGGAATGCTCACAGACAGGAGTTATATAATCGAGAGATGAGGGAGGGGTGGAGGGGAACCTGAGAGAAAGGGAGGGAGGGAGATATTTTTCCATTGCATGCCTGCAGCTGCCCTGATCAGTTGGAGTATTTTAGTAACAGTTTCAGAGGGGAGACAGCCGACTGTGTCATTAAAGGGGAAAAGGGGTGGAAAGTTGTGTTTTCCAGTACCTAAGAGAGCAACAATTCCTCCTCAATCACCAAGTGGTTTTCCGTACATCGTCCCAACACAAGCAGTACAAATACTGATTTTTATAAATAGGTCTAAAGATTGCACAGACAGCAAAACTAAACAGCAACTATCTTATGATATAGCTGTTGTTGTTTTTTTGCTCGGTGAAGAACGAAGGAGTCTTTGTGTATGTGTCATATGTGCAAATGTCATGTGATTCCATGTCTGTTTGTGTACTCTGTTCCCTCATGGGGGCCACATGCAGGGTGCAGACAAACACAGTTCATGGCAAGTTATCTTCTCTTGTACTGTGTGTACTCACTGTAGGACAGTTTGTCTGTAAGGTTGTTGCCATCAATAGAAAAAAAGAAAAAAATGATGTGACTTAATTGATGCTACGCTGTTAAATTCTGTACTTTGCACCACACGCTGGCGGGAAGAACAGGATCTGAGTCATGCAGTGACCTGTTTAATCTTCTAAAATGTGTTAATAATTATCTAAGAACAAGAACAAAACATGATTTACAAGCTGTAAGTCATGTTAATTAATCATGTGTCATACCAAACAATACAGCAAAGTTGAGAGGTCATAAAGCATAAAAGAGAAGGGAGGGACAAAATGTACTGACAAATAGTTAAAGATCAGTGATATAGGTTATGTCAAAGGCCTCCAGATGAAAGTAAGTATTGCTTTTTGCTAGCGTGCGATTTACAGAAAGGGAGTTTCACAAAATGATCGCCCCTGGTAATGCAGCATATTTAAACCAGGACTGACCTTAGGATCACAGACTGCACTCAGACTCAAAGAGGACTATCATAAAGTATAACTTTGTGTCTAAAGCCTATAACTTTGTCAGTGAAATGTTAAATTCTAATCTGAAACCCAGGGGCTCCCACAGAAGGGAGGCAAGGATATGTGTAACATAACAACTGATTGAAATAGAAGTTGTCAAAAGCCTTGCAGCTGCATTTTGTATCAGCAGGAGACAGGAGATGGCCTTCTTATTGAGCCCTGAGTACAAAGAGAAACAGCCGTCTGACTGTGATGAGATAAAAGCATGGGCAACCTTTTCAAGGAATACAGGAGATACAAAGAACCTTATTTTGGCCAAGGTTTATAGCTGGAGAAAACATGATAGCACAACATCAATGGCCTGCAAAAGAGAGTGCCAAAAATCATAACTGAAATATGGTTGGTTTGTGTTGCAGTGATGGAGAAGCTGCCAGGATTTAACTGTAAAACGCTGATTGCATTTCAGGGATTTTATGCCTTTTAAGCAAGAAGAAATTCTGTTCTATCTCACACTTAAATCAAAGAAACAATATTTCACATATTTCACACATCGGAATTTGACTAATTAGTCAGGTTTAGATGGTACTTACTTTATATTATGGCTCATATGTTTATGGACAGTATGTCCAAAGTGCTACAAATAAATGGCAAGTATTAAGCGACACAAAAATTGCTACTGGTAACACTAGAAGAGATAGAGTCCCTTCCAAACACAACAGTACATTTCAAACCCTTCACTCAACAAGACTGATAAATATAACCCAGTGAGATGTTTCAAAAGCATGCAGGGCTCAGATCGAGGAGGTTTTTCATCTCCACAATTAGCAATGATCAGTATAAGTTTATAAGTATAAGTTGAGAGCAGTTTTATTGCTGCTCAAAAAGGTTTTTCATAAAGAAAGTTTTACAAAATCTTGGATAAACTCAGTATTTCAGACAAGTCCCACTGATTCCCGTTACAATGAAGCAGGCACTAAATATATGCCAAATATGGGCTTCTGTGAACGCGTGTGTTATGTCTGAATGAATGTATCATGTAACTTAATGTTGTGTTAGTGGTTTGTTATTAAATATTTTTGGCAACCTTCCACAGTATGACTCAGTGTTGTTGAAGAAGCCAAAGACGCACTGCAGCACCTTACTAAGCAGATGTTGAAGCTTTTCTACGTTTATTTGAGACACATTATGCAGCAGCTTTCTGACCTCTCTCGTCACTGTTGTTCTTGGTCCTGCAGCTCAGATCGAGGTCATCCCCTGTAAGATCTGTGGGGACAAGTCCTCAGGAATCCACTACGGAGTCATCACCTGCGAAGGCTGCAAGGTGAGGAGGAAACACGGAGTCAACCAGGCTACCGAACTTTAATCAACCTGTTTTATTTCAAATGTGCGGCCATTTACAGTACTTTTATGTGTGTGTTTGTGCGTGTCTAGGGTTTCTTTCGTCGCAGCCAGCAGAACAATGCCATGTACTCTTGTTCCCGCCAGAGGAACTGCCTGATTGACCGTACAAACCGTAACCGTTGCCAGCACTGTCGCCTACAAAAGTGTCTGGCTTTGGGCATGAGCAGAGATGGTAAACACATGAAGAACACACTGTACCCTCTCTACACACTTCCTTAAACCATAACTTTCAGTGGTAAACTTAAAAATGTGCCACAGCTGAGTTTGGTTAAGGGAGCAGATATGTATTTCTCCAGTGCAGCCCGGTGCATGCGTGCCCTTAATTTAAAGCTGATACCAGAAGAATTTGAAGCCCTCGGCAGTAATGTTTCACATCAGCTGTCGTAACAGGGTTCACCACTTGTTCCCCTCTTCTGTAGACTGCAGAGAGAAAACAAATACAGTATGTAGACTGAAGAGGTGATCAAGTGTCATCATGCAAACTTGATATAGGGACCGGAACATATAGTACTTGTGGATAAGGTGGCAGAGGGAATCTATGTGAGCCAGAAGTATCTTACAATTAGATAACAGCTACAGATGTGAAATTTGTAGTTTGGGAATAGAAAAATTCCAATATCTATGCACAAATGCAAAAAAAAGAATATTTAATTTGTTCTTGTCCATTTGGCTACTATAATGAAATGTATTTTCTCTCTGCAGCTGTGAAGTTCGGTCGTATGTCAAAGAAGCAGCGTGATAGCCTCTACGCTGAAGTTCAGAAGCACCAGAAGTCCCAGGAGTGTGTGGGCACTGGAGGCGGGGGCTCTACAGCTCTGTCCTTACCCAGGGAGGATGGAGTCTGTGGAGGTAGCGGGGAGGATGGTGAAGAGGGTCTTAGCCGTTCCTACAGCAGCGGGGGCTCCAGCTCCACCCTCAGCGACCTGGATGACATCGCAGCGCTGCCTGACCTGTTTGATCTCCCCCTGACCCCCGAGGAGGCCAGCGAGTACTGCAGCCTGGAGCTGCTCGGAGGAGGTGGAGGAGCCAGCACCGGGAACACCTCCAACTCATCGTCCTCTTCATCTTCTTCCTCATCCTTGTCCAATCAAAATTCCCCGCAGCAGACTGTACTGGACGGGGCAGACGGCAACGGGATACAGCTCCTGCATACACACTCTCACACACATCTGCTGGGACACACACATGCACTGCTGGACCATCTGCCTGATGACTGCTCTATAACAGACCTTGGTGAGTATTAATAATGTAGTATCACAAATAATTTATTTTTCTATTCACACCTTACTTAAATAAACAGTGTGTTGCAAAGTGTATTAGAAAAGCCTGAATTCTTTAGCAACTGAAGAGAGAATCAGGAGTTTACTTGCTCCAAGATATTATGTGAGACAGGCATTCATTATATATTTCGTCATAATGCTCCCATCTTTCATTTCCTGCTGCATGCTCTTAATCCTAAATTAACACTTCTTTAAAATGGTTCACATTAAATCAGTTTTAGCAGCTCAGGGACCATTAACCATTTTATTGTGAAACTGGAAGTGAGTTTGATAACAGCAGTGTACATCATTAAAACAAGGCAAAGCAGAATAGATCATAATTAATACATCAATGGGTAATAACAGTATTTCTGGTAAAGAGAGTGGCATGGGTATGTGGTACTGTTGAACAAACTGCTATATAAATGTAAAACAGATAGTGGTGATTTTGTCTTTTTTTCCACCTGACCATTATCTCAGTACTTGTTTTTAATTCTTTACGGTAAATTATTAGCAGTGCAAAACAAGGTCAAATAATAAAGTAAATCAAACTAAATGGAATATAATTTCAAAAAGCAAAATGAATTCAATGAAAAACAAAGATAAAGCACAAGGACATATCTGAACAGTTTGGAAAAGAAAAAATAATACATGGCAGATAGAACAGCAAAACAGGACAAGGACGAGATTAAACAGGCAAAACAAACAAGGAGGAAACAAGCAATAAAGATAGGCAGGAGATGTGCACTAGTACCAGCTCATCTAAAAACGGGCAGATGAAGGGATGAGGGTGTAGTGGTATTTGTAGCGGTATAGAGGCAAAGGCCTTTATAGAGATGGTGTCTCTAGAGACGTTGAGGAGGAATGCAATTGTATTTTATTTTACATCTTTATGGTTGCTGGTAACAACAGACTGGAAGGAGGCTTTGAAAAGGGCTCTGGGGACTTTTAAAAGAAGCAGTGAGTAAATATTGTGTCTGCTGCAGGAGATGGAGAACATCCTAACTTCTGCAGGGGGGGGGGGGGCGTTACAGCAGAGTGTTGCAAAGCATCTAATTTGTAATTCAAGGTCACACTGCCATGATCTGTGGATATGTAAACAACCACTGTTACACTCCACTGTTCTCTCGCTCTCTCTCTCTCTCTCTCTCTCTCTCTCCCTCTGTCTCTCTGACGCACAAACCTGCTACCACCATAAATAATGTGAGTGAGAGAGCACTGACGTATGTGCTTGTTTTGTTTCACAGAGCGCATCACTCAGAGTATCGTTAAGTCTCACTTGGAGACGTGTCAGTACAGCGCTGAAGACATGAAGAGATTCACCTGGGTACAATACACACCAGAGGAAACACGTGCTTTTCAGAACAAGGTACAGAAAGAGGATCATAGGTGTTCAGTCTTCTGTCATCACAATCATTTGTTTATTTATTGCAAATTTATCAGTAATGGATCAGAATGACTCATTTGCTTTCAGCCCAAACAAGGCCGTCTGCTCCAGATAATTTTATCAATACTGAAATAAAATATCTGTTTGGTCAGTGGAAGTAATAAATCTGATCTGATCTCAAACAACTCATTTATGTTAAAGTAATGTTAATGGGTTTGTAATACTAAAATGTTTAATTTGTTTGTCTGTCTTTTAGTCAGCTGAGTGGATGTGGCAGCAGTGTGCACACCACATCACCAACGCCATCCAGTACGTGGTGGAGTTTGCCAAACGCATTGCTGGCTTCATGGACCTGTGCCAGAATGATCAGATTATATTGCTGAAAGCAGGTCAGTGTACAGTCTAACAATGCTCAAATCACAAATACTTCACTAACAGAGTTCATTCTTCCAAAGTAAACTGTCTGAAACTTGCTAACTTTAGTTCCTTGTTTTTTTTGTCTCCAAACTTCTACCTTTGCCCCTTTTTTTATTTTAACCATTCCATCCAATAAATGACATACACCTGGCTCAAACACTGGGGAGAACTACACAATTCTGGAAACAAAATTTGCAATTATTTTCTGCATCTGCTCAACACATATCTGTGACATAAAATGCATATATTTGACAATTTGTTTTGAACTTTAAAAACAAACAAACTGTTGTTATCCTGTTGATTTTTTCAATGGTTCATAAACATCTTATATATGCTGTGCACCAATCTGGATCAAAATTATTTACATTTTGTTGTGTGTTTTGTGCATGTTGGAGTATCCTGGGCCTTTTCTGTCCCTTCCTCCTCTTTCCTCTTCTCTCTCCATCTTCCCATCTCTCCATTTCTTTGCCTCTATCTGTGGCTACTATTTCAGGCTGCCTGGAGGTCCTGCTGATACGTATGTGCCGGGCTTTCAACGTCAACAACAGTACCATTTTCTTCAATGGGAAGTTTGCTTCGCCTCAGTTCTTCAAAGCACTTGGTGAGGATCATATGGGAAGGTAGTCGTAGCTGAAGCTCTAAAACGTTCAGATAATTGACAGATTCACACATTAAAGCATCTTATGTTTCTTACGTCTTTTGTAAGTTTGACTCACACTGTGCAGTAATTACCTTTGCTGCGTTCCCACTGTTCTCAATCCATTATTAACAGCTTGCAGAGAAGCCTCTGCACCGACTGCACCACAATTCATTATTTTAAATTAAATAACTGCAGTAATTCTTCTTCAAATGTTTCTTAAAGAGGGTCATTTCAATTTCAATCTTGTTAACAGCAGTTTGTTAAAGCTTGAGATGACTTTGAGGAGAAATAATTGAAAGTATCCTGCTAGATGTTGCTTTTCAAGTTCTAGAGCAATTTGCCTCTTTAGTACCACCAACTGTAACAATACACCCTAATGGAGAGAGTGAAAACAAACACCATTAAACACAACAGTAAACACAACAGCAAACATTAGCCAAGATGTATAATTTAAAATGATGGATTATGTCAGTCAGCACAACAGTATTTCGCTGTGAGCTGTTTTTAATTGATTTTGAAAAACACTGAGAAGTTATTTCTGAGACGTCAGACAGACATTAATGACATTAAGAAAAACTTGTTTAATTTAATTGTGGGAACTTTCACTGGAGGCCACCATCGATCAGTCTTGTCAGACTGTCAACCCTCTTGGGTATCTCCCGCATCAAACAGGAGTTGTTGTTGTGGTTGGAGTTGTTCGAGTTGTTGTGTCAGTTCATTAAACAATGTCCTGTATTCTTGCAGGTTGTGATGATCTGGTCAGTGCAGTGTTTGACCTTGGAAAAGGACTCTGCCGTCTACAGCTATCTGACGAAGAGATGGCTCTGTTTAGTGCTGCTGTCCTTCTATCCCCTGGTGATTATTCTTCTATTTCTCTTTCTTGCACACATCCACAATCACGAAGACAAACATGTTCAAGAGGAAGTGCTTATTCTGCTGCAGAATAATAATAGAGGTGTATTCAGTACCGCACTGACATTGTGTAGTGAGTGTAGGAAACCTGTTCTCAACATAAACATTCGACACAATAAAGTTTTTGTTGCAGATGTCTCACATATGAATGTTTCAGTTTATTATTGCAGTTTATTTATCAGATTTCTTTGAAAAATGATTTTACACTATAAAACTGGTCATTTTCCCCCATGTGTCATATCAGCAGTACATATCAGTCTGTACTTCACATTTCTGAGTAGCCAGTTTTAGAGTGCATGGCTGTGCAGCCAAACATTTTTCATACTCACAGAATGTAATTTTAAAATTTTGAGATTCAGAAGTTTCCAAACATACCAAATATTGCATCCAATATATTTCCATTTGACTGACTGGTGCCACCCAAAAAGAAATGTCTTTGGTCGAATATTTCACTCGCATCATATTGCGTCAATCAAGAGATTACACAGAATACACTCCGTCAGACAGCATGCAGTAAAATGATTTTACCAACCTTAAAGCTACTTAAGGAGAATTAAACTGAGCAAACTGTATGTTAAGGGGTTAATATTTCTGTTCCTGTAGATCGACCCTGGCTGACAGAAGGCCAAAAGGTTCAGAAACTCCAGGAGAAAGTCTACCTGGCTCTGCAGCACAGTCTACATAAGAGCGGTGCTTCTGATGAGAAACTGGACAAGGTAAAGACAAACAGTCACATCTCTTCTTTAACACATACAATTGTGTACGCAAACAAAAATTTACCTTTATATCTCTTCTGTCCACACAGATGGTATCCAAGCTGCCCATAATGAAGTCCATCTGTAACCTCCACATTGATAAACTGGAGTTTTTCCGTTTGGTCCACCCAGAGACCGCCTACAGTTTCCCACCACTGTACCGGGAAGTGTTTGGCAGCGAGATGTCTCTGCCAGACTCCACCAACAGCTAGACAGACAGATAAACAAAGAAGAGAGATGGAGAGAGTGTATTAAGAGGTAGGGAAGCAAGAGGAGAGACAAAGAAGGATAGAGATGTTGAAGCTCAACAACCAGCAGTTAAGAGACAATCCAGGACTTTTAATACTCCGTCTCCCATGATCCCAAAGTAGTCCTCCACTTTCCCAGCAGGCAAAGCACCTTACACTACAGACCACACATGCTCATGGTCCTCTGCAAATTGTAGCATTAACAACAAGCGGATGGGCACCGTAATACTAACACAGTAGCCCACTTAGCATGTAACAGCTCCAAGCTCTAACACTTGTTTAAGATCAGATCCACTGTGGATCACCCAACCAGTTATGAATGTACCTCATGGATAAGCACCAGTGCACACACCAGAACCCAACAACAGTGAATGTACAACCCTGCCACTCTGAGACAGAGTTTTACACATAGTATTTGAATGAAGTCGTGATCAACAGGTCTCACTGTTATTACTGCTCAATATATCTCTCTATATTAAATACATCTCAGTATGGTACAGATTTGTATTCATACAGACAATATGCTTGTACTGACCATCACTTAGGGACCAAGATCATGAGTCATTTTCTCTGATATAGAAAGAAACACACAGATATATGACATGACTCATGGCTTAGGCTGACCTCCTTCATCAGCTGAGAACCAGTTTCACACACATTTAGACGGTGTTCGGTGCTGCCTTTTTGTAGGCTCTTGTAATGCAATGAGAAACCTCAGTCCCACACACCCCTTTCCTTGTAAATGCCACTTAGAGACAGGACAAGATGAAATTATCTTTAATTTATATACACATTTATAAACAAATATTTTAAATAAGAATGTAAATAGATGACTATATAAGTATATGGAGAGAGTAAGAATGTGTGTTCAGTTCAGTTCAGAGAGAAAGGGAGAGAAAAGTGGATCGTAAGAAGTAGAGGACAAAAAAAGATGGATGCGTGAGGATAGCTGATTTTTTGGACTCAGATCTTTTTCTGGACTATTTTTCCTCTCCTGACAGTACTCTCAGGTTTCGGTGGCAACAACCCCCTCTTGCCATGACGGCAAACCCAGCTGGGTTAGGTGCAGTCATCACGCAAGCAATGGGGTGGACACTTGTTGCAGATACGACACAGCAGAGGAGGCAGTGTACCCAAACAAAGGCGAAAAAACTTTTCCATTGTCTTGCATTAAAACTGAGAGCTTTCAGTCTGCGCTGTTGCTGCTGTCCCCCTGCCTAAAGAGACAAGAGGACAAACAGGACACTACGGAACAGAGAAAGCAAGGCAAAAGATGACTTCATGAACTGTAAAATAAAAGGGGACACACAGCCCCTCTCCCCCCCCCCTCCCCCGTTTCTAACCAGCAGTCAGAGGAGTAGGTGTAATATAACTGTCTTTCACTCATAATGTTTCAGTTGGTTAAAGGCCGGGACGACGATGGTCCATAATATGTATCATAAACCCTCCCTGCTGGTTGGAGCAACTGTTTTATTTTGTACATTTGCTGTTCCCCTCTCCTTTAGTCCTAAACCCAACACTTGTCTGAATACCAAGCACTTATACTTTCCTCTTTCTCACTGGACACTAGTCTAAGGCCAGACAGAGCTACCAGCTGCCCCCCTGAGTTGGGCCTCAATGCCAGTAAGACTTAACTGTTTTCGGTCAATCTGTTTTATTATTTTAGTTTTTTTTTTTTCTACATCAGTTACACAAGGTCACCCATACCTGTTTACATTTTTCATGTGCATAAATAACATGCTTTCTAAAGGTAGTAATAGCATTCAGATGATGATAATGTCTTACTTGGGGTGCTGTGAAGTTCTTGAGCAGAGTCTAAGGACCTGCTGTTTGCCGCTCAGGGAGCTAGCTGTGATCTCTTGTCCCTTTATTACCAGTGTCGTCTTTTAGCCTTGTACTCCTCACACCTTTGCACCTAAGATGAGACCCATAACCATAATCACTGTGGACGTAAGTTCTATTTTTGTGAATGTTACTCACAAAGTGTCAAAGCCCTTCCTGTTTGTCCTAATATTGTAACATTAAATTTAAGAGACATAGGAATTAAAAAGATAAAAAATAAATAAATCAGTTAGATTTAAAAATGGATTTCATTATTGGGATTTAATGTTTCTTTTGCTGTGATTTTCATTTATTTGTCAGTCTTTTATCCACCTTTTTCTTTACATGTCTCCACTTTTGTCTTGTAAAGTCAGTGATCTATTTTTTTTAATTGAAGAAAGATTAGGAAAAGTACAAACAAAAAACAATAGTTTGTCTCCCTTCTCTTTCCCTGTATGACAAAATGTACAAGAGGTATATTACTAGTCCAAGAGTAACTGAGTCACACAGCTCGATATATATTGTTGTCCAATGGGATACCTTATATGTGGTTTTAAGAATGTAATAAATTGTTTCTTTTTCTTTTGAAATGCTTCATTGAGTCTTATTTAGACTTGAATTTTGCTTTCATGTCGTTGAACGTATAATGTGTGTGTTGCATGATGTTGACCAATAGATCTCTCTAAAACCATCTGATCTTATTTGATACTATGCATGCTGTATTCCTTTCATGCCACTAACTCAACTTGAACAATTCTTCTATTAATCGATTGACAAAAGATTAATTGGCAGCAATTAATAAACAAATAATAATTTAAGTCATTTATCGATCAAACACTCTAAACAATTTCTGGATGCAGCTTCTCCAATATGACGATTTGCTGCTTTTCTTTTCTTTATTTGTATCAACATTAAAACTTCACCAGTGGCTCTAAGAAATTGTGATGGGTATTTTCTAATGACTTCCTGACATTTTATATAGCAAACAATTAATAGAAAAAAATGACAAAATTCTATATTTAATATAGACATTATGTTATAATGTCTATATTCTTGTTTGTTCAGAATAAATTAATACAAATAGAGAATTTATATAACTAAATATAATTTTGCTAAAGTAAAGAAATGAATTACGGAGGTGAAAGTATGTCTTTCTCAGCTGAAGTCAAAGTCAGCAATTTTGTCTGCAGGGAAAGGAGGATGTTTGTATGCATGATTTGTGTGTGTGTGTGTGTGTGTGTGTGTGTGTGTGTGTGTGTGTGTGTGTGTGTGTGTGTGTGTGTGTGTGTGTGTGTGTGTGTGTGTGTGTGTGTGTGTGTGTGTGTGTGTGTTGACCCACTTTATTCACCAGGATGGAGCCTCCCACATGAAGTTGTAGCCAGGAAATTGTGGTTGCCTAGCAAGTTTCACATCCACGGTGCAAAGTTTTAAGACGTGTTGCTCGGCTGCTATTTGTGCTTCCTACAGACTCGCACCAAATACTTTAAGACACATATTTCCCCGTCGAGGTCCGGGTGGCAACACTGACGGTGCAAGATGTCCGTCGCAGGATTTAAGAAGCAATTTTACAAAGCAAGCCAGGTAAACGCGCAACTTTTTAAACATTAGCTGGTAGCTTAGCTAGCTAGCTGACGTTATCGTTACTTTTACTGCGCTAGCTTCAAGCTAGCTGGAAAATGTCATGAATAACGACAAAACAGGGTTTCTTGGTTAAATACTGTGAACAACTTTGTTGAAAAGTATACGACTAGCTTTGTTGTTATTAAACTCTTCATCTACTGTCAAATGTGTTGTCGCTCATAGGTAAGTCAACTTTAACCCATTAGCTAAAGCTAATCTAGAGAGTTAGCAAGTTAACGTCAGGAACATTAGTCAAGTTAAACCAAACTCACGCTAAACTTGTTTTCTAAAGTTGTTTTCCGTTGGCTTCCACAATGGATTTGTGTCTTAACGTTATGTATTTAAGCACTTACTTTGCCTCAGATTAACTGAAGATAGTAGTTGACTAACTACGCAGCTTGCACCCCTGCATTTTCACAGACTTAATAGTATGTGATGACAGGAGTTTGGTTTCGGCGTGTTTTGCTATTATGTAAAAACAGCAGGTTGATACATCATTCAAGTGTCATGGTTAATACCTTCGTCCTAAAGTGGTGTTCCTATTTGTTATCTCTCGGATTATACAACGTTTTCATAACATGTCTGAAGTCAAATTGCCCAATGTGTTGTGGTAAGGCCGGAGTTGAAATCGCACAACACAGGTTTGAGCGACTCACAATCATTTCTAAGCTACAAGTATCTAATGTGTTTGCAAGTGTTAAACTGAAGAGATCTGTGATCACCTCCATCTAGCTGAATAATATTGAGCCTTTTGAAAATCTTTGGCTTACAGAGCCATGTTTGTCCTGTGCTTTCAAATATCAAATTGCATTTATCACTGTTATGAAAGAAATGAAACTGTTGGCTCCTGTGGCAGTTAAGAGTTAAACCTGCCACCACAAACAAAAACTCAACAAGACAAGACCTATAAAATCAGTGGCCGATGTTTTGATGACACCTGCCATGCAGCGGGTCCTTGCTTTGGCCTAACATTTGTGACAGCTCCTTGCTCAGTGGGTGTGTACCTTATTTAGGGTAATGGAATCCTAGTTATGTGAATACTCTGCCCAAACCAGCTTCCAGTTCCTAAGTAACCAGAAGACAAAGATTAAGTCAGTAGATCAGGAATACAGCAAGAATCACAATGAATACACAGAAATCTTATGTTCCATACAATGTTTTGGAAAACTTGACTAGGCACCTAGATTTCTATCACCTCACCATAGTACAGTGATACTCGTCAACTCCCACTGTGAATGCCTATTGTAGAGCTGTATACATTTAGGACTTATACTGAACATTGTGCCCTCCGTTAGCACAGGCCTGGCCAACAAGAATGCACTTATCATTCAGGCTATAAAAAGAAAGAAAATGTGTTGGAGGAGGATAATCAGTTATGTTTGCTTAACAGCATTCACGTCATACTGCCATAAAGATATAGCCGATTTAATCAATAATTAAACAGAATAATGGTGGTTAGCTAAGTTGCTAAGCATGCATATAAAGCTTTCCGTATGGTGTTTATCATTGTGCACCTTTTTGTTTTAGTCCAAATCATATAGTGTATCTTATTTTGCCTAAAAAGTCCCTAACTCCACTTTCACAACAAGCTTTTTACCAAATCTAAATCCTGTATCAAATCTTCTTGTGAATCTGTATGTTTTTATCCCCTTGTCTAGTTATGTCTTTCAACAATTTTAAGTTACAAACAGAATAAATACTTCTGGGCTAAATGTTTTATTATTGGAACCAAAACTCAGGTTTTCTACACAGATTACATACAGTTGTCTGACTAAGATGGGCAGGTTTATTAGTTGTGTTGGACTAAAAAAAAACTTTTGGCAATTATGAAGCCAGATGGGGGGCTGAAAGTATGTTTGTGTTTGGATTTCTCACATCTACATGCCACAGCTTCACATCTGGTACCAAGAGATGCATTAATTGCAATTAAAATCCTGTATTTAAGACTTCATAATTAGGGAATGTGTGTGGATGAATTATGTCCCATGAGCCAGTTGGCAGTGGGTGCTTAGGGCATTTTCTGAGCCACTGAGTGTTTCACACAAAGAACATTGCCAGGCCTGTGTATTATATAAACTAGAGAGATTGATTGATCCATCTGGTCATAGAGTTTTATGTGCACTGTGGTGCTGACAGCTGCACCGAGTTGAACCAAATAAGAAGGCACGCACACATGCACACACACAAATACACACACACACAAACGTACAATGAGTCTCTGTATGGCCTGCCAGCCAACTGCACAGGCTTTTAGAGTTTGTTTCCCTGATGAGAAATTGAGGATGTATGTGCCATGTGTGAGTGAGGATATGCATTGATGATGACGAGCAAGATGAAGTTAGCATGTGTGTTTAGTTAAAGAATCCGTGAATGTGGTTGTAGTGTAGGAAACTGCAATGTGTGTGCTGACCTGATGGAAAAAAGGAAAAGCCTTCAGCATAATTCCTTATGAACCAAGTCTCTCAGTACAGTGGAAACTCTAGTTTGCAGAACTCATTCCTTTATACAGACTTCAGTAGGTTCTTCCTGATGGAAAACATGGACATGTCTTGGACTTGGAGAACTGTGTTAGTCACTCTTGGAAAAAAAACAAAATGGTGGAAGATGTTAAATATCCACTTTATTTTGGAGACAGAGAATGGGGAGATCCTGCGCTGCTGGAGCCTCTGACATGTTATGAGCCCCCTATCGGCTCAGAAATTCAGTTCTGTAGGTGACCTTGTTCAGGATGTGGAAAAGTGGAAAGATAACCAAAGTGTATCTTTATAATAACATCAGTACAAATTGACCAAGTGTAGAATCTGTTTGTCATGATGGAGGATAAATATAAGAGCATAATTAGGACAAATGTGTAAGTAATGCTCCATGAGGACCAGTAAACGTGCTGAGTTCAGCCAGCATCATTGTTTGTTCTGTGTTCACAGCTGATGAGTGAGAAGGTTGGAGGTGCGGAGGGAACCAAACTGGATGAAGACTTCAAGGACCTCGAAAGGGTAATTAATACATTTTAAAATTATACCCATAGTTCATGTGTTGAGTAACAATACCCTCATATGTTGTGCTGTGAAATGATGTCCCCCAAGTTCCTTATTCAAATATAAATAGTGTTAAAGGGATACAACTCAGCATATGCACTCAGGGATCAAATAATGTCTCTCCCTAACTTGTGTCACCAGAAAGCAGATATTACCAGCAAAGCAGTGGTGGATGTCATCAATAAAACATCAGAGTACCTTCAGCCCAACCCAGCAACAAGAGCTAAGCTTTCCATGCTCAACACAGTGTCCAAAATCCGCGGACAGGTGAATAGTCCAGGCTACCCCCAGCCTGAGGGCCTCCTGGGGGAGTCCATGACTAAGTTTGGACGGGATATGGGCGAGGACACCAACTTTGGTAAGAACAGTGGAGTCAGTGAGAAAATTAGATATACGGTTCAACAGATGTTTATTCTGTGTATTTGTTTATGTTTTGAAAGCATTAAAGTGAGGAGAAATGGAGCATTATATGTTAGGGGGATTGAGGAATGTTTTTTCCTAATTGGATCAAAAGTGTCTACATACTTGCTTGTATTTTTTCTTGTTTTCATTTTCTTTATAGAAACAATAATTATTATTAACACACCCCACAATGTCCCACAGTCCCTAATGCTGGTGTTTTGCACGTGTATGTGTGCTGCAGGTGGGGCTCTAATAGACACAGGGGATACAATGAAGAGGATGGCCGAGGTCAAGGACTCTCTGGATATTGATGTGAAGCAGAATTTTATTGACCCTCTGCAGGCAGTCGCTGAGAAGGATATCAAAGACATTCAGGTATAATCAAAGAGGTAGTATGCTTCTGCACGTTCAGGCCAGACATTGACTAATGAGCTCCACAGTCTGTGTGTCAGTTGCAATAGTATGAAAAAAGTATTAACAGTCCAGATGCATAACAGCTGAAATGCATGCCAATATTTAGGTCATTTTAATGGCACAGCAAATTTCACAAAATGATCATGAACAACTACAACAATTTTATATACTGTGTATATATATATATATATATATATGTGTGTGTGTGTGTGTGTGTAAAATGTATAATCTGCATCACCTCATCATCCCATTCCCAACTCTTTCACCCCCCCCCCAGCACCACCTGAAGAAACTGGAGGGCCGCCGTCTGGACTATGATTATAAAAAGAAACGTCAAGGTAAAATCCAAGATGAAGAGATCAGGCAAGCCCTGGAGAAGTTCCATGAGTCCAAAGAGATGGCTGAGAGCTCCATGCACAATCTGCTGGAAACAGATGTGAGTAGTTTGTAAACAAAACTTGATTCCCTTAGCAATGCCGATGGCCCACTGAAACCTGCTGGAGCTTGTTTTTGTAATGCACTGAGTTAATAATAACATGTATCAGTTTACCTTCATTACAATGGCAACTGCTGGTAAAACTGTAATTGTTATTAATGAAACTGAACTAGCAAAAATGTGTGTAATGTAACTTTTGCATAAAGAGCTAATGAGACTGTCAATGTTACTCTACAAGGTGAAAAATACACAGACAGCAGCATACACAGTGAACAACAGAGACGTTTTTAGAGCTGCAATAACTTCCATGAATCGCGTTGTCAATAAAGTATGCTAAGTGACCTCAACATGCTCAAAGTCAACAGACATTTCTTAGATAGAATATGATCATCCATAATAGGCTTAAAGAAACAAATAACCCATCTGATTCAATCAGTGCCGGTGGAAATGCTGCATCACTTTAATAGGTTTTGGATAGACAAGTAGAGTTCACGCAAGCCAAAAGCTTGATAAGGATATCTAATTTTCTTTGGGGAGGTAAAATGTGTCATTGCTGCACTCTTTTAAGGTTTTGGGGGAGCTGTGAAAATCTCATGGTTGCCAAGACATCTCCTGTGTGCCAAGACTGTGAGATGCAAGTCAAGTTGCATAATGTTTTCAGTCTGGTGAAAGAAGAAATGCATTTAATACAATCTGATGCAATTACTGAGATTTAATTAAAAGCATTCATGGCTGAAGCAGATGGTTGAATTGGCATATTCTATAAGGTTGCATTAATGCAATGAATGTATTTCACTCCCCCTAAGAACTATTTTGACAAACTCAAAATAGAGGGGCAATGAAGAAACCCTGTATAAACAACATTAGAGCTGTATTTAAAGTGACAGCCAAACTAACTCACAAATATTGTATTCTTGTTAATGTCCCTATTTGTGAGTATGTGATAATATTTATTCTGGATAGTATATCTGTGACTACCTCAATTGGAAATGCATGCTGCTTGCTGCTCAGAGCTTCTCCGGTAACATGACATGTTATGTCTTTCCTCTGACTTGCAGTCGTCTGAGCCAGTTAAACCTGTTTTGTTCAGTATTTACTATTTTCAAATCATGATGATGTGTTTCTGAGTGATATTATTGTGATGAACAGTACTGACATAGTGATAAACAAATGAGAAGGATGAGAGACATGAATGCAAACAGTTAACAATAAAAGAATGCACTAAAGGACCAGAGCTGATTCTATGTTTTGTCTCATATTAAAATAGTTTTTGTGTGCGTGTGCATGTAGGTGGAGCAGGTGAGTCAGCTGTCCTCTTTTGTGGAGTCTCTGCTGCAGTACCACAAACAGGCCGCACAGATCCTCGAGGAGCTTTCTGACAAACTGAGAGAAAGGTCAGCGCCATGACTATTTGTGGAAGATGACATGTCTTCTGTGTTGAGGCTGTGTCCTTTGGCTCATGACAAGGGATGATTCAGCCGTACCATATTTTCTTTTACCCATCTGATTACAAGTAATGACTGTCAAACACCAGTTGATGCTGAGCTCAGATCACTGTTTTTCCACCACTACAGAAAGAAAAATTCAATTTTATTTTGGAATAGCATAAAAATAGATTTATTTTGCTGTTAACAATTTACTTGTAGTTGCGATAATTGGATTACAGCCCACACAAAGTGGAATTATTTCTCCTCTGTGTTGATGCATGTCTTACTCAGAGATCAAAGACGTGATGATTTTTCTTCTCTTGTATACAGGGTGATTGATGCTCAGAACCGTCCAAGGCGTGAATACACACCCAAACCCAGACCAGCCTTTGACTTTGAGATAGAACAGTCCAACGGAGGATACTCACCTGCTGCATCAAGTCCTCCAGCTTACTCTCCCGGTAAACTTACTATTTTATATTTTGTGAGAGCTGTGTGTGTGTGGGTGTGAGGCCTACACAGTGGAAGGCAAGTCAATCTCATTCTCAAGACTGTTGTGTCTTTCCTTCTGCAACATTAACCAGCCCCAGTACAAAATCAAGGTCCATCCTCCCAAAGAAACTCCGTCAAGAGCAGGCCGCGTGAGTGGACAGATGAAGATAATGTCACTTGCACAGAACTAAAAAGTTTCTCTACTTTCACTCACTCTGTTGCACATCCATATGACAGAGAAGTGGATGCATGTCTGTGTAATGGTCAACTATTTCACTAACATTGTTGAATGGTGTCTGTTGGGTCCCCTGTGTCTCATCTGTCAGGTCCCCAGAACAAGGAGGGGCTTGTCAGAGTGTGAACATTACTCTGTCTGACCAAGGCTGCAGGGACATACAAACTTTAGCAAACCATTGTGTAGTTCCATTTGAAATGATCAATGACTGTGGTGTTTAAATAAGTTGTCAATTAAATCAAAAAACCACTTGTAGTCATGGTTTTGCTGAATTGTTTGTATCTGACAGTCTGGACTGAAACTTCTGAACCTCAAGGAAAATCACTGCTTGCCAAAGGGTTTATTTTACAGATATAGTCAGGGAGCGAATCAAACATCGTTCACCTCCCCAGTCCAACACACGAAATGTACTTTGAATTATGACATTGTTTTGCTGTATAACATATCAGTACATTGATTTTGATCTTGAGCTTCAGAAGGATTCTCCCTTACCGCACTGATGACTAACCTGTCCTGTTTTAATGGCTGTTGTGGTCTGTTCCAGAGTCCTATTGGAAAACCTAATGTTGATACACTGCCTCTAATTAAATGCTTTTAAAAGTCAATATACCGATATTGTTAAAAGGAAACTGACGCATTTTCTTTTCACACTGACTATATCTGTTCTTTCTCCCTCCTTGCATCTCTCTACATTGTGTCCCTTTCTATAGCTGAGCCATGCTGTAAAGCCCTGTATGACTTTGACCCAGAGAATGACGGCGAGCTGGGCTTCCACGAGGGTGACGTCATCACCTTGGTCAGTCAAATTGATGAGAACTGGTTCGAGGGAAGCCTTCGTGGAAGATCAGGATACTTCCCCAACAACTATGTTGAAGTGATGGTGCCTCTACCACACTGAAAACAGCAAGGCAAGAGGGAAACAGCAGGAGATGAAGAGGGGGATGATAGAGGATTGTCAACCCTCACCCAAAAAGATATATCTTTTGTTTATTGTAATTAAAGGGTAAACATCTCAAGACAGGGACATAATTTTTGTATCTAGGAGTTATTTGAGCAAAGCTTTTTTCAATCTAACAAAATGTAATGGATTTTTAAAAACAGTAAGGATGGGGCGCTGTTCATTCAAAAAAATGATGGCATAATGTGTGGGTGCATTTACCATATCTTGGGTCTTGATATCCATTCTCTATGCACCTGTGCACTTTGTACACAACACTTCTATCTCCAGGACTGATGAGGAAAGATCAAGAGAGAATGGAATCTGTAATAACATGCTCAACAGTATCGACAAACACTAAGAAGTGCAACTACTTTAATCTCATACTCTTACCCTGTTTTATATTCACAGTATGACATTTCTTGTTCTATGTGTTGTTCATATTGGTACTACACACATGCATGCATACGCATGCATCTTTCCAAGCGCTGTCTTCTACACTCCCAGTTTTCACCTCTGTGCCTTTAGGCATTAGTGCTGTTGTCTCATGGACTCATTGGAGTCAACATGGAGGACTGGCTAACTTTTCTTGATGTAACACTATACTCTGCTGCCATCTGGTGGTGGTACAGATGATTCTTAGCTATTGGTTTGAGTAGCACAGACTGACAGACTGCTGTTTGTAACTGTAATTGCAGTTTTACAAATGTTAGCCACATTTATTCTAGACCAAATGGTTGTTTGAGAGTTTATTTCTAAAGGGCTGTAGATGTCAATGTCTTTATATACTTCATTTATCATACTAATTTTGCTAAGTTGTCAGTAAGATAATTTACCTACTGCTATACTATTGTTTTTCAAAGCATGGATCCCTATTGTCTCTTCTAATTGATGCCAAAGAAAAGTTGCACAAATTCCAAAATTGCCCCAGGCTGCTGTTTGTCAATGAAAAGACATGTATTTTATACAGCCTTATGTGCACACTTCTGCAAGATTAATAATATTTTATAATTCACAGAAGCAGACATTTGTTTCCATTACAGCGCAGCTCACAATATTAGCATTACACCAAAGCCATAAGCACACATCCCTCAGTTCCTCTACTTTCTCAGGCTCCAGTGATACTGCTGGCAGTGTCACTCACAATGTTTTGTGGGCTTTTACCCAAATGTTTGTCAATGAATTTTCAGTCTGTGATTTGTTTTCCCCCTTGGCGCTGGGATAAGCTTGGCTTTAGTACTCGAACCTATAATTTAGAGCATGGAAATTAATCTGATGTGTATTGGGTGTTTTTGTACCTGCCTCAGTTTTCAGGCTGAAACTGTGCACCAGACCTGACAGAAAATGCTAGCTCCCAACTATTGTGTTGAGAATTTACTAATAATGAGGAAGGTCCTCTCACAATGGCTGGTTTCAGTTTCATTTAAGCCTATTACAAGCAGACTATGAACTGTTAGGGTTGGTGCTGTTCACTAAAATGCCAACTTTCTCCTCTTGTCATGATCCCCTTGTTAGACCGCCCCCACCCCACTCATCTCTCCCGTCTCTATTTAAACTGGGAGCGGAACAGACAGGTCTTTTCACCAGGGAAGGGCACACAGCAGTGGATTATGCCCTCCCTCCCCCACTAGTCTTTATACACCACCTGCCCCTGTACCCCTACCCCCTTTCTCATTATCTTCCCCATCCCACTCCCATAGTGCCTCTGGAGCTTGGTTTCCTGGTCCATCCTTGGAATAATCTCATTGTTATCATAGTATGTGCCTCTTCGCAGGTTTGCATATCTCCTATGTAATTCATGTTGTGTATTGGGCCAAAGGGGTGAGACACAACTGTGTGGTTCAGGTGTGGGTTTACATGCCTCATTACACTGAATCAGAAGCCCAGAGTTTGAGAGGGGAGCAGAGGGTCAGGGGCTCAGGTTGAGTTATTATGCAGCCTGTATAATGATAATGATTAATGTTGAGGAACAAAAGGCTAAGATCAATTTTTGTGTGCTGCTGCTGTCACAGCTGAAATAGTTGTCTGACTGCTGCAGCTGACATTTATTGCAGCACTACATTCTGTGATGGTTTGTTTTGGATCCATACCCAGAAGTGTCCCAACTCTGTAATATTAATGAAGTATTATCAGCCTTAAAAGCTTTATCTTATTATAAACATCTTAATGGATTTTTCTATGTTTAAAATATAACCGCTTTGCATGTGTCTTCATTACAGCCTCTGTTTTAGGCAATGCCTTATTTTTGTAACTGTGACATTGTGGGGAGACTAAAGGTGGGATTATCCTGGATTATCTTTAGGATATATGGTTTACCTCTATACTAAATGTAATCTTATGTGTATTGTATATTTTTGTTATTATGTAAAGGGGAATGAATGCTGTTCATTTGCTTGTTTAAATAAATGTTAAATAAGTTGGCTCCCATTGTCTCAGAAAATTACAACACTACCACTGAAAGACTTTAATAATAAAGTATGTACACTGATGCAGGGTATAGGTATAGGACTGTCTGTTTTTACATCTAGCCTGATTCTTAGTTAAACCTATTTATTTACATTTGCACAATTGCTCATTTTTGCTCAATAAAACATCTTTATATTTTGGACATTTATCCCCCGACCATCCAATTTTTAATCTGCACAACCAGCCGTCTGCATGACCCCCAGACACAGCAGGCTACACCAGCCAGCTGTTGGATTATTGCCACAGCACTATCTCATCGGCGAAGGCGTGTCACTCCCCGAATTACTCAGATCCCCTTTGTCCTCGGTGCCCAGCCAGCGACACTCATGGCGGCTGCACCCGTCAGACAGCGCTCCGGGCCAGGGGGACCCCGGGCGCAGCTTCCGCCCTGCTACTACGAAGGATACCTGGAGAAGCGAGGACCGAAAGAAAAGGTATGTCCGCCCGGTGCAGATCAAGTGCCATGTTGTTTCAGTGCATGTTGTGGAGAGCCGTGGTCGGCGTGTGCGCGCGTGTGTATCTATGCACCGCACACCGGCTGATCCCCCCCATTCCCAGAGAGCTGTCAACTTCCTTATTGTCGTAGAATGGGCGAGGCGAGACTCCACACTGGTGCTGGCGGGGATTTTTTCCACATAGCGGATACCAGATTTTGTAGCGCCTTTCAGTCTGATTTTGCAAGACTCTGACGGAATGTTTACAACAATTTATGAACGAATCCCGAGGTTATAATCGAGGAAACCCGCCTGCTGTCAAAATATTGCATGTCATTTCAATTACACATGACATGAAAAATTCGTGGCTGTATCCCTCACCTTAACAAGTCAGATACAGTGTCACAAACAGTATGTCTGCCAAGCATTTTCCTAGCCCAGAATTCAATGCTGACTCGGAGAAATAATCTTTTGACATATTGTTCTGACAGCCTGCTCTCTGAAGTGCATTTCCAAAATATTAAATACAAAGTTATACAAAGTTACACACAGCCAAATCGACAATATTACACAAGGTTCTTTTTTTTTTTCTATTGTTTTGATTATAAGGTGATGACTAAAGAATGGGACACCCCCCACCCACTACCCCTTCTTCCTCATTAGGCTCATTTCAATTCAATACAGACATGTAATGTGAGCCTGGCTCAGGTGCAGGATATTTCAGTAATCCGTGGTCACAGACTGACAGCAGCTGAGGCTCATGCCTTATCCATTACGTGGGACAGGAAATGTGAGAGTGATAAAATGAGTAATGTCCATTACACAGATGTGAAAAAACAGCACAATTGTTACATCTTTCTCTCCTATTTTTCCCATATCTGCTCATTTCCATGTGTGACAGGCATCCATACGACTGTGGACCTGTCTGTGCGGGAATTCTTTGTATTTCTTCAATAATGCCAAGGACACTCATGTAAGTTTCAGTATTCAGTATAAATTTTGTTTGTTGTGCATCATAGTGTTTTCAATGGAACCTATTTGTGTGTGTGTGTGTGTGTGTGTGTGTGCGTGTGTGTGCGTGTGTGTGCGTGTGTGTGTGTGTGTGTGTGTGTGTGTGTGTGTGTGTGTGTGTGTGTGTGTGTGTGTGTGTGTTTGTATATGTGTGTGTTACAGTATGTGGAAAAGCTGGACCTCAGTGGATTTGTGTCACTGAAGGACGACTGCAGCCGGGACAGAAACCTGGAGGCAGCCAGACTCATTCTGCGCATGAAGGATGGGGAAACCAAACTGACAGTAATGTCACTAGACACACACACACACACACACACACACACACACACACACACACTAAAATGAACTGCTTTCGCAAGGTTTAAAAGTGCTGTTGTCTTTTACAGGCACCCAATCTGGAATCAAGGGAGCTGTGGAAAGGTTTCCTCTACTCTGTCATTGATGTAAATGTTCATCTTTTGCACACATGCTACACCTGCATCCTTCTGCCTGTGTCTCTCTCTTGTGCTGTTTAATAATAAATTATGTCCTCTATCCCATCACAGCTCAATGTACCGTCCTGTCTCACGTTGCTGCCGGGCCAGCTGCAGATGCTGAAGGAGGTGGTGGACAAAGAAAGGTCCAGGCGGAGAACTCGCACTCCCACACGTGCTCCTCCTTCACCGCTCTCTGTGCCTTTAGTAGGAGAGATCCCACCGTGAGTTGAGAGGACTGACTAAAGCTGTTTCAGTGTTTGTGAACAAAAATGTATGTGGTATCATTTCTACTGTGTGTGTGTGTGTGTGTGTGTGTGTGTGTGTGTGTGTGTGTGTGTGTGTTTTTTGCATGCAGGTGCTTTCGACCAGTGTCCCGAACAGAGGCTGAAGTCCTTCTAGAGAGACACCCAGACTGCGGCAACATGTTGCTCCGTCCAGGCAGAGATGGGTGCTCACTAGCTGTTACCACTCGACAAGACCTCAATGGGTAAAAACCTGCTGAACATCTGGACAGCACAGCTGCAAATATTATAGACAGGCACCATTTTCACTGCTGTCTGTCTTTTTCTTTGATCTAGGTCAGTGTTCAGACATTACCGTGTGACTCAGAGGGACCAAGGCGGTTATGTCATAGATGTAGAAAATCCTGTAAGTGTATAATACTCGCAGATATAATTCACATCTAACAATATTTCAGAACGTGGCTTTATAAAATTATATCTAAATTTCTATTATAATTGACTTATTTATATATTTACGCTTTATAATGTTCTATCATAATTGTAACTTTTATTGGGGAAACATTGGGTTAAGGAAGCATCAATCCAGCTTCTTTTCTCCTGACACCAGTTTTGATATTTTAATTCAGGCTATGTGCTGATAAGATATTAGACACTAGATACTCTTTGCCCAAATTTAAAATCTGTATATCACACTGTGTGTAACTCATAGTCAGTGCACCCCAACACAAACCTGGCACATTGGATGGATGCATGTACATCATCAGGGGTTAAATATTTGAAAAAAGTAGAAAAACACACTATAACAGATTTGTTAAGTGGGAGGTAAAAATGTTTGATGCTGCAAACCTCTTGCCTCTCTGTCTTGTTTGCTGTCAGATTAAAAACACAGTTTCAAAAGTTACAGCTTGTCAGAACCGAATATAGCTGTATCTGTCAGGGGGTCTGAGGACAGGGCAACAAGATCTTGTAAACAGTGACTGAAAAAGAAATGCAACACTGACCATCTTGAGTTACGCTTTCAGATTACAACAGTCAATAATGTAAACACTGTTAATAAACCAGCAGCATGTAATACAACAGGCTTCATCTTACAGATTCCCTGTGCTACACTTCATGAGGTCATTGACGCCCTGGTAGAGAAGACAGCAGGAACTCTACAACCTTTCCTACTGGAGGAGCCGTATGAGGAGAATATCAGTGAGGAAGACTTTTTTGTCTACCTCTACCTTTTTTTTTGTCTATGTCTTACAATTAATCTATGAGTCAAACCATGTATATTCTTTTTGTGTCATCAGCATATGTTTCTGCCAATGATGAAAATGGAGAAAGGATCCTCCACACTGCCCCCTCCAGCCCACTGCCAAAGGCTCCTGCCCTGCCCCCAAAACAAGGTTTCTCTCTTTAACATAAACACTCACATACAGACAGTCACAGAGAGAAATAATGATCACTACTTTCATTCTGATGCAGACCGTTGGTGCAGCAGTCCCCTGTCCAGATCCCCCGCCCCAGACCGCCGTATCCTGACTTCAGCGGTGCCGGCCTCGCCCACCAACCCAATGAGACGACTCATTCTCTCCCCTTCACCTCTCGCACACAGTGAGTAAATAATGGGGCAACCTCACCCGCAGCAGTTGATCTGCATTTGTTTCAGCTTAAAGTGTATCTTCTGTCTTTCCACAGCGCTCAATGAGGAACTCAAACTGAAGCTGGAGAAGAGACGAGCCAGTCAGGAGTGACTTAACTTATAAGGAACAGCTTCCTGTCGCAGCGTACTCAATCTTCAGTGCCAAACCCCTTCTCACCGCAGCTATGTACTCATCCTGTGCCTTCTAGGTGGAAGACAAGGGACTACAAATACCGCCACTTTCTCTTAGTGCTTTGTCCGCATGCATAAAACTGTTTACAAACTGCCTCTGAGCAAAAAATAGTACGACAACAAATGATTTTCCCTCAGAATACAATCCACAAAAACTCTGAATCAATGTGACTGGCAGCTAAAACCTTTTCGGAGAAGCACTGACACATGCCGGACCCCTAACTGAGCCTGATGTTTTCCTATCTGAGCCCATGTCTGCGTGCTGAGCTGCTGATGTTACTGCTGCACCTGAGACACTTAATCTGCTCTGAAAGTAAAATAAACCGGACATGCTCAGGTCTCAGCTCAGTAATTCTCCTCATCACCTCATTCCATGTACCATGACTGAGAAAAAAAAAAATCATCTGAATAGAGTCGAGCTGGTCAGAAACTGAAACCTGCACAATCTCTGCCTGCTGCTCTGAGTGCTATTTGTGACTGATAAGCAACCATTAATATGTTGTTGATTCAATGGCACTGCTGTGGTTCATTTAAAACCCAACTTTAACTGTGTTATTGGTGCTTATTTTAAAGTGTCTCCTTATTCTCTGCTACTGTTTGTGTGCTACTGTACGGTGCTATGACTCACCGGTGCTCAGACCTGCCTGGAGACTCCGGGTGACTTCTGTTCCTCCTCAAGAAAATCAATCAAATGTATATGAGGGTGCCCTCTAGTGGAATGGCTGTCAACTAGAAGGACAGAAACCTTCTTATCGGCACACAGCCTTTGGGTATTATCACAAGTACCAGACACTTGGCATAGACCAACCCTTTTATGTTGCAGACTGAACCTGGCAAAGGCTTTTGGCTTTATCACAGTATTACACTATGCCCTACCTCTTTACCTTTAATAACAAAATTATTTATTACAGATCTGTGGGAGTTTCAACAATAACAATTTGTATTTCTACATGGGAAAACACTTTTCTTTTTTACATTTCTGTGAATTGGCCAGTCCTCCAGATTTTAAGTGTCTGAGTACAAGTGGCAAACTGACTCTTAAGTGTCAATGAACAGTTTGTTGTATGTTTGTACAATATGTGATGTGTCTACTTGATCACTATCAAAGAATAGTGTTTGTTAGATATTGAGGGCATTAAATTGTTTTGCATGGGTCTTAATTGTTCCTCGTCGTGAATTGATAGCTTTTACTTTCACAAAAATAGATCATTTTGATTTGTTTTATTTTTAGATGGCCAGCTCTTAGGTACAACTTTTCATTTGAAAGTATTACCTTCCTGTGACAACAGGAGAATGAGGAAATGAGATGATATTGGAATAAATAAATACCATGAGTGGATGATTACAGAGAATGCTGGACAATCTGTCCTATTTTTATTTAAAGATGATCTATAATCAATTTTAATTTTTTTACCACAGATAGAAGAAAAGAAAAAAATATGTTTACAAAGGGCCGTTATTTTTTTTTTTTTTTAGTTTTGCATGGAAGTGAGAGTATCTTTAGTTTTCCATATTCCCTTATTTTAAATAACCTCACACGATCTCACACACTTAATACATACATTAATGGAATTTAATTGTTTATATTATTAAAAAAAAAAGTGTCCTTTCTTCTACATCTTAGTGGAAACCTGAATCCAATTTGAAACATCTGTATCAACATATTCCTCGTTAATCTGCAGAATTCCCTGCTATTTTTTTTCCACCCACCTTTTTCCTATTTTAAGTGTGTATAGTTCCTTTTACTTGAACTGAAAATAATATATTTAAAAAACAGTAAATATGCCAATAATGTAAGCTGGAAGGGCTTGGTTTCCACACCTTAGGCCTGATGTGTGTATGATCTGGGCTGTCAAACGTATGTGGGACAGATACAACAGGTGAACCTGTGTGATTCACATACTATTTCTTTGTAATAAATGCTTCTGTGGAACTCATAACAATGGGTTCTTGCTGATATTGGATTTTGGATATTGGATGACATTGGATCTTCATTTTATTTGTTGTTCATTCTTGGTGAAGCACTATTTTTCCACTGTATTAGGCTGTATTGGTCCATAAGCCTGTCCTGTGGGCAACACAACAGACACAACTTTGGGATTTTTGCATGAAGTTATGTTGCATCAATCCAAGCAACATCTGAAAGCTGGACTCCACTATTTGCAATAAGTATTATGAATTAGCCTATGGATACAACGCTGTCTGTGCAGGTGCTATTTTATTCAACATATATGATAATATCACAACAATTTAAATCCGTGCGCTCCATTCCTAAGATCCAGTGCAGCACTCAAACACACCACAACACAACACTACACTACAACGTCACTACACGCCTGTTTGGACGTGTTTTCTAGTAAGGAAAAAAAAAAAGACACCGTAAAACACCCGGCAGCTGCTTTCATCTTTTACCTCGAATCAGCCGTGGCCTCTACCGACCCATAAAAGTGTGAGGGGACAACGAAAACTTAATCAGACTACAGATAAGCGCCTTCCGCCGCCTCAACGACAGTTTGAAGGAGGTTTGAAAAAAGAAAAAAGAAGAAGCTGCGGGGCCAAACGGAGCAGCAGCCATTCAGGTCCTTTTCACCGCGGGGTGTGAAGCGCTGCGGGGCTCTGTTCAATAACGGATGACCGCTGAGTCTTTGAGAGGACGGACAGAGACGGAGAGGCTGCTGAGTCGTTTGAGAGGCGCTTTTTTTTTTTTTTTTTTTAAATGCAGTCTGTGATTCAGAGAAACACACCTACAGAGTTTCTACGCACGTACAACCTGAAAGGAAGTCTCAAGCTAGCGCGTTTCCAAGTTTCTCATGTACGTTACGTTAGGCACCAGCAAGGCGTTGTGTCGGCTTAATTGCACTGTGCAAGGATTTTTAAATACTATGGCTTAGTTTTACCACCAACCTCTGCTAGTTAATGAAAAGTTATTGGTTTAGAAATTACGCTTAAACAGGTGTTGGGACTATTTTTTTTAATGGAGGTTGTTACATTCTTGGGCGTGTCAGTGTGCAGGTAAGTGATTAACAGGAGTGTTTGTTGATGGTTAAGCTGCTGGAGTTTGTGCTTGTACGTCTGTGCCACCTGTTGGACTTTTGACTGAAATTTGATCTTATTGTTTAATTACTTGAAATTAAATAACAAAGTATACTTTAGATAAACTATAACAACTCACTAGTTTACAGCTAAATTATCCGATGCCGTATTAGTAGCTTAGCAATGATTTCAGACCAACGTTAATACCTCAAACCAAAGTTTGGCGCATAAATGCTAAAGCCAAAGTATATGGGGTGTTGTTTATGTCTGTGTCTGTGTGTGTCTGTGTGTGTAAATGAGTGTTGACTGAAGCTGGCTTTGGCCCCAGGGCCAAAAATGTGAACCATCTTATCAGGGCTGCATTCTCGGACATGCTGCAGCTCATCAGTAACATAGCTCACCTCTTTTGGGAAAGAAGCAGTACACACCCTCTCAGCAGGTTGTAGTAACACTGCTGAAAACAGTCACTGTAAACCACAGCTGCCATTGCTACAGCTCAGTAATTCGAGGAGAAGCAAGTTCAGGCTTCTTTGGTTTTGTCTTGGTTGAAGCATAAGACTGACTCAAACCAACATGTTTCCTGTCTGAGAGACAGCTCTTGCAACACACTTCTCGCTCATATACACCAGACTTTGGCACTCTCTGTGAATCTCTCATTGTGCGCTTGTGTTTGGTGCTGCAGGAGAGCTGAGGTTGACATCCCTGCACCCTGCTGAATGCCTTTCATGGCCCTACATTAACATCACTATGGCACTGACAGAATTACTGCCGTGCTGACTTTAGCTCACTCTGCCCTTTCTGGCCATTTTTTTTTTTTTGTCGTTGCTTTGTTTCTTTCACTTTGTTTTCAACATATTTTTTTCCTTTTGTTGTGTGTTTTGCTAAACATAACCTAAACATTTTGTCTGTCAGGTCTCACGTTTAGTGAAGTGATTGTGATATCTGTCCAACCTTGTCTCTTTCAGCCCTCCTTGGCTTTGTTTCTTTGGTCTGTGCCATCTATCTCACCATGGACAGCCTGCTGAGCGGGGCCAGTAAAGGGGCCAGGGCTCTTCAGTCAACACAGACCTCATCACGTCATAGATGCCACTTGCTGTCTTTACCCATGTATGACTGACTGTTAGGAAAACAATAAAGCTTAAATTCCTCTTAGCTCGAACAAAGGAGCCATGCATCCGCTGCTGTCCCTCAGTGTCTTTTGGCTGCTTCCCCTGGCCTTGATGCTGGAGGAAGACTCACCACTGGGCTGTGTTCCCCGCAAATCTGTCCCTTATCACAGTGAGTGTTGCTACCTGTCCTGTAACCTGGGCTAATAAGATGGTTTGAGTTTAGACATTGGGAAACAGGGTTTGGTCACTGAGGGTTTAGTTACTGGTGGTTGCTAAATGACAACTAAATGAATCAGTCATATTCTGTCTCTAGGGGACAACGCTCACCTGTTTCAGGAGGAGGGTGTGTTCAACTACTCCACCATGTTGTTGAGAGAAGACCTTAATGTGTTGGTTCTGGGTGCCAGGGAGGCATTGTACGCTCTTGACCTCAACGACATCTCCAAGAAACTCGCTTCAGTAAGAACACCTTTGTCAACAATGCAGTTAAGGCCAATTCCGTCTTGGAGCAGTGCCCATTAATTGTTAGCATTAGCAACTTAGCAACAGCAGAGATTCCTTATCAAAGATTTCTTGGATGAGGGCTGCAGCCTGTGCCAGACTCTTTGCCCTGAATTCAGCCTCTCAGGCGCCAGTTTTACGCAAACAAACCCTGTGTTCTTGGAAAAGTGCTGTCTGAGTAGCCTTTTAATACATACATTACTTTCAATATAATTACTCTGATCTGTTCTTGAAAAATGTCTCCAGGCTCTAAAGTTCAAACAACCCGAGCCTTAACATTATTTTATTATGTGACCACTCACTCACAACCACAGACACTGCTGAATTCCTCCTAGCAACATTAAGCCTTGTATGTCAGAGTATTCGGGCATGTGCACCCAGAGCAGTAATAAAATGCTTTGTGTCACACAACATGCCAGTATGGACCTTTTGTAGTATTGTTCTCTTATGCTGAGTAGTAGTTAATTTATACTAATCCGACGCTTGTTGCTTGTGTTAGTATCACTAGACACAGAAAAACAACCAGCTACATTGAAAGTTATCCCGATCATGCTTCCACTTCAGTTACATTTACAATTTTTAACGGCTTCCTTAGCTGCTAGTGTTGCATTCCTCTACTTCCTAAGTGTATAACTAAAATTGTTGTCACTCTTTTAGGTAAAATGGGAAGTGACGGAGCAGCAAAAAGCTGAGTGTAAAAACAAAGGGAAAGATCCTGAGGTGGGTCCCTTCAGTGTTTGCTAATGAGAACTGATTGTGTCTGATTGTGTATTGAGCAGATGTCGTCATTGCTTTTTTCAAATGCATTTACAGACGGAGTGCAAGAACTATATAAGGATATTGCATAAGATGGAGGATAACAGGATGTATGTTTGTGGAACCAATGCTTTTGATCCAGAATGTAATTACATGGTGAGACAAGTTCATGGCCATATCTTATACTGTACACATTGACTGAATAAATTGCTGTATAGGTTTCTCCATCAAATCGTTCCAGGATTAAACGGTGTGTCTGTTTTTTGTGCAGTCCTATGCAGATGGAAAGCTGACACTTGAGAGCAAAGGAGAGGATGGCAAAGGGAAGTGTCCATTTGATCCTTTCCAGAGATATGCCTCCATCATGGTTGGTGAGTAGCTATTAAACAACAGAAAGTAAATTTGCAAAGATGGTTTAATGCAGCAAAATGTTTTCATTTGTATCTTTGTGTTCGCTGTCTTGTTTCACCAGATAACAACCTATACTCAGCCACTTCAATGAACTTCCTGGGCTCTGAACCTATCCTGATGCGCAGCTCTCCTGTCTCCATACGTACTGAGTTCAAGAGTTCCTGGCTTAATGGTAAGATGTGATAGTAGTAGTAGATGGTAGGACTTCACTTTCTCTGAACTGAACTCCTTCAGCTGTAATGTTTGCTCGATAATTGAGTGAAAGTTAATGTTTTTTGTTCTTTCTACACCAGAGCCCAGCTTTGTTTCCATGGCGCAGATGCCAGAGGGTGATAAAAGTGAGGAGGGAGATGACGACAAGGTTTACCTGTTCTTCAGTGAGACAGCTGTGGAGTGCGACTGTTACAACAAACTGGTGGTTTCCCGTGTGGCCCGCGTCTGCAAGGTGATAAAGACTTTACCATGCATGCACTTATTTTTCACAGCTCAACACGACAACAGCATATTGAGTGCTTCCTTCCTTCCGCCCTTTCTGCTTGATTGGGCATCCCGTTTGTCTGTGTTCATGGTGTCTGTCTGTGCTCACAGGGGGATCTTGGAGGTCAGAGGACTTTGCAGAAGAAGTGGACATCCTTCCTGAAAGCCAGACTGGACTGTCCAGTGCTGGAGTCCCAGCTGCCATACATTATCCAGGACACTTACCGCTTGTGTGACCCCCAGCAGCACTGGAAGACCTGTTTGTTCTACGCCGTCTTCACTCCACAGTCGTACGTTTCAATTAACAAACATGTTGGTGTGTTTGTTTTAGTGGGAGGAGGGTTGCTTTTTCTTTAATGGTCTTTGGCACACTGTTTGGCTCACATTTTGTGTGTGTGTGTGTGTGTGTGTTTCAGGGACACATCAGATCTGTCCGCAGTGTGTGTGTACCAGGTGTCTGACATCAGCAGAGTGTTTGCGGAGGGGAAGTACAAGACTCCAGTCCCCGTAGAAACCTCTTTTGTTAAGTGGGTGATGTATAGCGGAGATGTCCCAGTCCCTCGGCCTGGAGCTGTAAGTATGCCCACCATTGTGTGTGTGTGTGTGTGTGTGTGTGTGTGTGTGTGTGTGTGTGTGTGTGTGTGTGTTGTGTGTGTGTGTGTGTGTGTGTGTGTGTGTGTGTGTGTGTGTGTGTGTGTGTGTGTGTGTGTGTGTGTGTGTGTGTGTGTGTGTGTGTGTGTGTGTGTGTCAAACAAAGCAAAATCTCAAAAGGCAACTCCTTCTTTTACGAGTGGCCCAGCAGGAAGCTGATTCGTTTTGTACTTTGACTCCGTTGTTCTCCTTTTTTCTTTCCTCTCCCTCTTCTCTTGCCAGTGTATAAACAATGAGGCTCGTGAAGCAGGTATAACTCAGACTCTGGACCTCCCAGACCGCACGCTTCAATTTATCAAAGATAGGCCCTTAATGGACCAGGCTATCCAGCCAGTAGGAGAGAAGCCTGTGTTGGTGCGAAGGGGAGCTACATTTACACGCATCATAGTCAACCAAGTGCAGGCTGCAGATGGCGAGAAGTACAACGTGATGTTTATAGGCACAGGTTTGTTCAGGGTTGTACTGGTGCAGCACACTACTGCTGCTTTTGATAACTTGACAACATAGCTGTTATGTATTAAGTGATATTTGTCAATATATAAATATGGCATGTTTGTGTTTTTATATGAAAAGAGGAAGGCAGCATGCTGAAAGCAGTGAACTACGATGGAGAGATGTTCATCATAGAGGAAATACAACTGTTCCAGCCCCCAGAGCCAATCAAGATCCTGAAATTTTCTAATGTCACGGTAATTTAAAGCCCTACCATAGTCAAATGAATAGCTTATTACTTTTGAACCATTACTACAGTGTATGTTCATTGTATATTACTGTAAAGCACACACAACAGTGTCACTGTTCTGTGTCTGTGTGTGATGTGTACAGGATCAGCTCTATGCAGGCTCAGAAAACGGAGCAGCACAGATACCATTAGCCAGCTGTGCGAGGTCCTTATCCTGTATGGACTGTGTCCTAGCCAGAGACCCATACTGTGGCTGGGACAAAGTTGTTGGGAAATGTATTGCCCTCTCTAATTCACAAAGGTAGGCAACTGTCCCAACATGTGGAGCAAGCACTGTTCATTCCACTTCCGTCGAAACTAAATTTCAGTTATCATATCTTCTGCTTTAGAGAGCTGATCCAAAGTGTGAAAGAAGGAGATGCTTCTCTTTGCCCAGATGCTGGTGAGTCAGTGCACACTTTAACGAATACAGTATGATCAGTAAATCATTTTTCTTGTTATTCTGAATAAAAACTGAACCTGGCAGGGTCTGCACCATTTTCTACTCCTCCAACAAAAGAATCATAATTGAGTTCGATTGTGGGCTGAAAATGCTTACATGAGGGATCCGTTTTGCTTTTTCAGAACATGTTAAACCCACGAATCAGTCGATCTGGCCAGGTGGAAACCTCAAGCTCAGTTGCCCTTCGCCTTCCAACTTGGCAAAAACCAGCTGGGAGCGAGACAACCGCCCTCTGACCCCTTCAGCTCGGCTTCAGCCACTGCAAGACGGACTGCTTATCCTCAACGCGTCTGACAGCGATGGTGGTCGATACCGCTGCGTGTCTGTGGAGCGCTCCAAAACTGCCGAGTACGCAACCACTGTGGCTGATTACCAGGTCAGAATAGCAGGTTCAGGCAGGGGTGGTCAGATATTGTTTCCACAGCCTCGGACAGGTGGCCCCTCTGTGGCTGGACTGCAGGCTGTAGTCGGGCTCCTAGTGGTTTCTCTTCTTGTCCTTTTGGCTTGGAACTTTTACAAAGGCCACCTACCTCTTCCTTGGAGCTGTGGAAAGAAGAGCGAACAATCCCAGGAGTCCCATGAGGAGGGGGGTGTGCACTCCAGTGTGCCCTCCCAAGAGCCACTGAAGCCTGCACAGGTAGAGGACAAGCCCCTGATGTCTGGAAGAGACAACGGCAGCAGTAATAACCACAGCAGAGGAGAGGCAGCATTCAGCGCTGCAGGGGGGGAGAATGATGCTCCAGAACTTAACCTGACATCTCTGCAGTACATTGATGATGAGTCAGAAATTTGAAAATGACGAGCACATTACTCAGTTTACCCTTGAGCAACGTTTAAAGTTTAAGAGATGAATTGGAACGCCACAAACTATTTGTATCTAACCACAAGAGAACTGAAATATAAACTGAAGTGTTCAAAACTGAGCTTTGAGAGACACTATAAACTGTTGGGACTGAACACACCAAAAGATTCTATATAAGTATGAGATGCTTGAATTTCTGCTTTACTTTTTTAAATACAAATGTACATTTAAAAATTATTTTTAGTTTCTTACTAATTGTTGAAAATTATAGATTGAAATACAGTTTAAAGACAGGTATGATTTTCACAGGGAATGTACAATAACTGAAATTGAGCCATTTCATTTTAACCACTAGCCACAAAGATTTAGCTTTGTTGTATTAAACCTTTTCTACCTGGACCATGTGTTGTTTCAGTGCATCCAAATATAACCAATAGGATTTACAAGTTTTCTGCAAATCGAGACAAGCTAAGAATGTGAAGAATAGATGTGGAAGTGACTTGCAGTTATGTATCATCTTTGTAGTTTTGTGTTTGACACAAATGTACAAAATTATGTTCACAACAGAAAACCGTCACCCAGCGACAGCTTGCATTGAGTAAAAAAGGGAAAAAATCTTTAATGAGTAATTTTTTTTTTTTTTCAAACATTACAATTAACTTTTTTAGACACAGTACAGATCTGTAGCTTTAACAAACCGCTTTTCTGTGACAGTAGCTGAAACAATACAACAATGCAAATTGCCTGTACAATCTAAATAATATGTTGTGTATCATATGAAACCCGGTGACTGGTGCTCTTGGTCCATCCTGGTATTTGGCCTCTTATCTCCTGTAGCGGTACCTCTTGAAGTGGAACCACAGCTGGAAGATCCCATTGGCGAACTGACAGCGGAAGCCGTGTCGGTGCGAGTACTCCCATTCCCTGTTCACAATCTTGAAGGCAATGTCCTCGTAGGGCGGGCCCGCGTGGAACCTCAAAATCCCAAAGTCCTTGTTGTCGGGACTGGGCTCGAGGAAGTACTGCGGGGTGGAGCGTTTGTCGATCAGGTCCGGGTAGAAGATGTTGAACTTGTATCCCTGGACGATCTTGGGCGGAGGGTTGTCGAAGTCGTAATGCGTCTGGTTGTATTTGTTCCACTCGAAGCCTGTGTGGACCCGGTTGAAGAAGCGGGGTTTCCTGGGGCGGTATTTGTCCGCCCACAGGTACATCTTCCCTGTGACTGGGAACTCCACACTGAACTGGGCCTCATCATTGCCCATGCCCTCTTTAGCACGACGCACGAAGGCGTCCTCCGCGCTTTCGCTGGCATCACCTGATAGAAAAAGAATTCAGGTTAATGCCATATTTTTCATGATTTCCTACAAGCTGGATGATTTATTTTTCTGCATGCACGTATAGTTTTCTTTTTCTCTGTATGTGTGTTTTTGTCATGCTCTCATACCTGTAACCTGTAGCTGTCTGCGTGCCAGCTGCAGCCTGTGTATGTCCTCCTCGGGGGTGATCGTGTGCGTGTCCAGCGGCAGCTCAGAGGGCATGAGGAGCGTAGGACTGTAGCGCCCCGAGTCGTACTCCGCCTGGCTCTGCTGGATCAGGTCCTCCTCGGTCAACACGGCCTCCACCACCTCGCCCTTGTCCTCTTCATCCTTCCTGTCACCCTTTTGTCCTCCGTCCTCATCTTGGTTTCCTGCTGTGGATGTGGATGGGCCAGCCTCCTCTTCTTCATCCTCTGTTTCTCTGTTCTTACTTTTAGTGGAGGAGTAAGATGATGACCGCCCAGGCTCTTCTGTTGCTGCCTCCCTAGTTTGCTCTCCCGCTCTCTCCCTGCTGAAACATTTAGGGTTATTTTCTTTAAGTGAGGAGTCAATGCATCCACAAGTTTTTTTTTTTTTAAGCATTTTTCAGGTTTTAATATGTATCCTCAAATGAAACACAGAAGTGAGAATGAATGTAATGTGAAGTGAAATCCCAGGTCACAATGAGACCATCAGATCTCTACCGTTTCTGGATGTGAGCAGCGTGTGGTTTCCAGGTAACTTACTCATCTTCATCACTCTGTGGCTCCTCTTTGATGATGGGGAACAAAGGTTCACTTTCCACTCCCTGTTCCTGTTTCAGCTTGAACAGCTTCTGACGCAGCACATCTTGGTGTCGCTCCCTCAACCTGAAACATAAAATTTGTAGTTTTACACCCACAAAATCCCACTGCTGAGTTACTTAATGTAACCGGGCAGTTTGCAATCTGTATAACTTCTTGCCATAAAATGCTAAAGTGGCATTCAAATTAGGCATTTCATTTAATTCAGGAGCAGAGGAACAATGGGCGTTCCAACATGTGTACCTGGCTCTGGCCATGTAGACTCTGACTTGCTGCAGAAGACTCTCCCAATAACCGATATCAAGATTGGATCCTCCAGCCCGAATCTTTGTCTCAATGTTCAGGTGCAGCGCCTGCAGCTGGCTGTATGTCTTTCCTTTGAACACCGTCTGGACGTCAGTGCTAACAGCTGTGTTGATGCCCTCACGACGATCACCTGAGGTTTCAAGAAAAAACACAAAAAGGAAAAGAAACCAGTGGTTGAGCATGATTTTCCGTTGCATTCACCACAGTAATAAAATAGGGCAGGCGTTGAGAACTGACACAGATGCAACTTCACATACAACATCACAGCAGAAGACAAACAGAGCCTAAGTATAAAACCTCTGGTGATGTCATGGAAAATTACATACCTGGTCCTTTCCCAGAGGCCTCCAGTTTTCTCAGTTTGCTGATCTCGTCCTCAGTGATGGTCGTCATGTCTCTCCAGAAGTCCACATTTTTTCCTTGCTCCAACTCCATATACACCTACCAGTGTAACAACACTCTTACAGTGAACCATGTACAGATGTTCATTTTTATTTTTAAAGGTGTAAAAACAACTAATACAACATGGCCTCTGTCATGTTTAGGGTCAAAACATCTATAATCAGTTTACCCTTAAGAGCTGGGTGATCATTCAAAGTCTGCATATGACTTTATTATGACACTTTTTATAGTGACAAAACATGGTTCACATAATTCATGTCTAAATGAATAAGTTACTTTAACAGAAATATGTCACAGCATGATATCTCAAATATACTCCAACCAACATTTTTTTGAAAACTTGGGTAATCGGTGCCCCCCAGTGGCATTTAAAAGAAAAGACACTGGCAGAAATATCTGGCTCAGAGGACACTCAGATGATTCTGCTGAAAGAGAGACTGTACTGACTATCAGCGGGATAGTCTAATTTTTCTACAAATAAAAACTTGTACCATCAGAATAATTTAAAAGATGCTATAATCACATAGAAATTCTAAATATAATGGCTTTACCGTGCACAATTTATTTTGAAATGTTCATTTTGATCTCAATCTTGTTCAGACTTTGAGGTGATTACCAAACTCTTACCAATTTCTGCAACTGCAATCTTTATGGTGCACTTACTCACAGTATTCTAGTTAATTACATTACCACACCTCCCTTGCAAAAGTTATCCTGTGTGATTAGAGCTATTCTAAGCCACAGCTATACAACATTTAGCCTTGAAGGTGACTTAACAACACACCTTAATGTCCTCCAGCAGGTCATCCATGTCAGTGACTGTGAGTCCGTTGAGGAAGGTATAAGGTTCATGCATCTCCACGGCGAGGTCGTCGTCCTCCGCACTGATGTACTTCGCCAAAAGATCAATGGGCTTGGCACGACCGTCACGAATTCGAATCTTAGACCTAAACACACACAGCGCACAGGAATGTCGAGACAATGCGTGTGAATATTCAGTAACTGTTGTAAGAACCTCTGGAAGTTAACTGGAGTAGTGCAAACAAACGGCTCAAATACACGAGGTGAATAACACCACAAAACAAATCCTCTGCGACATGAAAAGGGAAGGCTGTCAGTGTGGATATGCAGTAACTGTTGCTGAAAACTCACCGTAGTTTGGCCTGGTGCAAATGGAAGTTGTCTTCCTGTTCGGCCCACGTCTTGAAATGCTCTGCCTCTTTCTCTCTCTGCAGCATCTCCAGCTCCGTCTCTCTCATGGCTTTCTCTCGCTCCCGCTCCAGACGAAGCTGCTTTACCTACATTAACACCAGCAGTGTGGTTAATGAAAGGGCTGTTTCTCATGACTCTGTAACGTTACACTGTCACAAAAAAAAAAAACTAGCCTTCTGCTCATACCTTCTGCAGCTCTCTGCGGTTCTCCTCCTGAATGCGTTTATTTCGTTCTTTAAGGTCTTTTTCTCCGAGATGGCCAATGCCTTTCAGATCCAACGCCTGAAAAACACAAACAAACAAAAAACAAACAAGATTCTTGAATGAGATACAATATTAAAGTCAAGTTATGACAGGAAACTTTACAAACTTCTGTGATTGAACGAACCAGTGACTTTGGGGAGCTGCTCTCCAACTCACCTTCTGCCATTTGAATGTGCCTAATAAGTTGTTGTCACCGAAGGGATTGTCTGCATTGGTGTACCCCATGTACTCCTCACTCCAACCCATCTTCTCTCTCCTTTTCTTCTCCTTTGCTTCCTTCTTTGCCAGTCTTCTGGCTCTCTTCTCCTCTGGTGTCTCCAGGGCTTTCAGCATATCCCTCTGTTTTTTCTTCTCCTCCTTTTCTTTAACTGCGTGGGTCTCGCGATGAGACCCCGAGCTATCGGACGACTCGGGTGAACTGGAGCGCTGCCTCCCTCTGTCTCTGTCGGCCCTCTCTCTGCTTCTTTCACTCCTCCCTCGTTCCCTATCTTCACTCCTCCTCCCTTGCTCTTGGCTTTTGTCTCTCTCTCTTTTTTTTTCCCCGTCTCTGATGCCGCCCTTCCACCTGTCTCTACCTCTGTCCCACTCCCTCCTTTGTCGGTCTCTGGCTGGACTCCCTCTGTCAGGGCTTCTCCGTCTTCTTCTTTCTCTATCACTGCTTCCATCATGGGAGTCAGAGCCTGACATGGACCTTCCAGTTCTCCTCTCTTGAGATGTTCCTTTCCTGGTCTCCATTTCTCTTCTCTTCCTCCTCATTTTGGGATCATCTGAATCAGAACTGAGACAGAAAAATTGATTTAGTACATTTCCATTTTCGCTCATTGGTAAGCACCCATATATTGGAGACTAAAGGGACATCTGTTCTTTACTATTCACCAGAGAAATGTCAGCAAACTCTAACAGAGGACATGTAAGGGGTTTCCTGTGTATGACCCCTAATTCCTTGAAGAAGTAAACCCACACTGTGCAGGCGTTGATAATTTGCTACTGTGTTAATATTTACTGGCAGGTCTTCACATTTACATAGTGGCAGAGATGATCTTCAGACCAAGACTCACAAAAGTTACCACATTGATTTTAAATTTGCAAAAGCATTCAACCATAACAACCAAAAGAACTTGACGTCAATGGTGCCAAACAACACATCTCAGCCAATCTTTAATCAACTGACATGAGAGTTACAGTACGTGCGAACGATATAGAGGAAAAAACCTGGGCCTAATAGTCACGTGGTCCTAATTATTCGATAGAATTTACAGCTTAACACAATCATTTCTTGTTTTACTATACTCAAAATCGTGATTTCACCACCTTGTGTACCATTATATCCTGTAACATCGAACCGGAAAACGTGTAAAACATTGTACACCAATACTAACCAGCTAGCACCAGACAGCGGAGACAGTTACCTGGATGATCGACCCCTAGACTTGCTTCTGGGGCGGTGTGGTCCTCGCCTCCTCTCGTTCTCAGAGCCGCTTCTGGAACCTGGACGGTCCCTGTGTTGAGGCCGACGTCTGGCAGGAGAGCCATTGCTGGAGTCCCTGCTGACGGACCGTGCGCGACCACGGGCGGTTCTTTTCGATTCGGCGGACCGACTGCGGCCTCTCCTTTCCTCCGGCGATCGAGACCTGCTCACTCTGGACCTGTTCCGCCGATCCCGGCTCCGACTTCTGGACCTGGAGCGGGACCGACGTCGTGACTTCGAACCCATCGCGAACTTCAGTGAGGGTCCGACTGGCACTCTGTCGCGTAAATAAGAGGTAACAAAGAAAACAGTTTGCTGTCCTTACAGTGTAACTACAACGTATGTATTTGTGAAACAATAAATGAAGTTGGTAAACATCCATGTCAGCCTTTAACATTACTAACAAAACAATACGATAAATTCTCTGGTTACAAAATTAACTACTCAGGCAGTAGAAAGCCACCTAAAAGGGGCTATTTACAATGTGGCGCAGAATAAAGACATCAGGCGGACAGATTGGGGGAAAAAAATTAAAATAAATAACCTTTTCGTTTAATTGCAGTTTTTACAGCACATTTAACATTCAAAATCGAATTACCATCACTGAGATGTGACGTTGTATTAAAATAATTTGAGAGTGAAAATAGGTCAGAGCAGCTTTTCAGAAACACAAACAACATTCGCGTTTTCGTGACGCCGTGAGACTGGCAAATGTAGTTCTCTGAATTCACTTTGAAATAAAATATCCAAGAAATAATGGACACAACTAAACGAAGTCCTATAAGTTAAATCTGAGTTCATATAACCACGTCCTTTATTATGAAATTGTGTGGCTTCTTGGTTGCTTTCAGGGGAAGAAGTAATGTTTACAGGTTAAATTGAACTACAAATACCAGATGACACAACGCGCCATTGCCTGTTTTGAGGGGAGAGGGGACTCCTTTCAACAACATTATTCTGTACCCAGTCCCGTGTTGGGACATTATCAACTACATATCTGACCATATTAGACCAGTAGCTGTGTTTTCTTTTCTACTCAGGCTCTCGGAAGGAGTTAGAAACTGTTGGTGCCACAGTGAACTCGGCTCCAGCTGCTCGGTAAAGTAGAGCTTGTCAGCTAGCTTATGTTAGCCAGGCGCTACCAGTAGATTTACGGCTTATATCCGTGGCTGCCCTGCCAGGTAGATCAACTGAAGCTCGGGACGCCAGTCAGCCACAATGGTTTGGCCTGTTCACCAGTTTCTGATTATTGACATTGGTAAATAATTCATCTAGTTTGGGAATAAATCAGCGCAAGCTTTGTTCAGCTTGTGCGCAGCCTGGCTGGTTTGGCCTATTGCATTGTCTCCGACCATCGAAAATACAAGTTGTTTTTCAGTGTCGGTAGGTTGTTTGCCCAGTTAGGCTAACTCAGCCGTGCTCGTGTAAACAAAACCCGTCGGCTGTCGACTCCAGATAATCTTGAAAGCTATCTAGTCCAACATGGCGCAACACGACCCCTCTCATGTAGCCAGTTCACAGAAAGCACTCATGTTGGAAATGAAGAGTCTTCAGGAGGAACCTGTCGAGGGATTCAAAATAACACTGGTGGACGAGGCTGATTTGTACAACTGGGAGGTGGCCATTTTCGGACCCCCAAACACTCATTATGAAGGGGGGTATTTTAAGGTAAGAATAGAATACAATTTTTTTTATATATATCGTCTTTGGCACATCTGGCAGTTCATTAAAACATACAGCACATAATAGCAGCAGGGACACAATGATGCTTCCAAATAGTAAACGCAATATACACATTTAAGTAAACACCATAGGAATGGAGAGAAAAAAGACTTTCTAAGCAAGCCAGTTTCCCGTGGGTCGGTGAGAAAGCTTTTCCAGGAAACACTTAACCTTCCTCCTCACCCTCTGTTCCCAAAAAGCCCATAGTTGGCTCTAATGCCATCTAATTAGTTTGTTTGAACCTTCATTCACTGTCCAGGTTGCCATACTGCACCATGCAGTTATATGAGAGAATTATGAACTACTTTAAAAATTGTCAAGCTTGCTCCAAAGGTATTCAGTGGTTTGAGCACTTAGAATACATGCATTTCTTAAAAACATAATCAACATTCACTGAGAAACTTTTACAGATAAAAGCACCACTCACATGACAACACCATCAATAACAATCAGGCCTGTTAGTAAAAATTGTCTGATATTGTAGCAATACAGTTTGCAGCTAGATGTACAGGTCTGTTTTGTGTCCTAGGCTCGGATCAAGTTCCCTATAGACTACCCGTACTCCCCTCCTGCCTTCCGGTTCCTCACCAAGATGTGGCACCCCAACATCTACGAGGTGTAGTATCACAGCCTGGCTCAGTTTTATCTTCATGCTTGTGTGTGCTCTTATTAATGTCTACACGATGCATCAAATATTGAAAAGAGTTGATTTCCTCTGTTTTAGAATGGAGATGTGTGTATTTCTATATTGCACCCTCCAGTGGACGACCCACAGAGCGGAGAGCTGCCTTCAGAGAGATGGAATCCCACCCAGAATGTCCGGTTAGCACACTCCCTCATTATCTCTCCTCATATGTCTCTCTTTTCTGTGTAGGCAACCTCCCTGCTTTGTCCTACCTCAACCACTTCAATAATTTACCTGACTCATACCCTTATCACATGACATTTGTCTTCAGTGGAGTCTCTTCAGAAGTTCCCAGAATCTAACATTGAATCCATATCTGGGTATTCAGCGCCACATGTGTAATGTGATCTGTTTATGAACAGAGCTGTCAATAAACATCTTCCTTCTGTTTGCTTTAGAACGGCACAATGTGTAGCTATTACAGCTCAGTTTAAAACATGACATTTTAAAATATTTCCCTTGTTGAAATCACCGCCACATCAAGAAATTTTCCATCACTGATCAAAAGATAAAAATTGTAATTTTGGGGATTACGCTGCACTCACATCTAGAGCAGCTCATAGTGTTTAAAATTTTATTTAACCAAAGGTTAATTAAAACCCTAACCCAAAGTTATTGGCAGATAAATCAATAGTGAAAATAATCTTTACTTGCTGCTCTGATTTACGTAGCTCTGTTGAATATCTGTAAAATACAGGTTATAAGAAAACTGACATAAGTGAGAAAGTAGATAAAATATTCCATGTTTGTTAATCAAATAAATAATTTATAATAAATAATAAATAGTCAATGGCCATATCTCTAAAGGAGGGTATTTTGTGACAGTGTTGTAGGTTTAACAGTCTTATTTTCCTCTCACCTCTGTGTTTTCTTCCAGAACCATTTTACTGAGTGTGATCTCGCTGCTGAATGAACCCAACACCTTTTCTCCTGCGAATGTGGACGCTTCCGTCATGTATCGTAAATGGAGGGACAGCAAGGGCAAGGATCGGGAATATGTAGAAATCATCAGGTAAAATGTCATACAATACTATCATAGCATATCAAAGCTGAAGAAGCTCTTTCTGAAGAGTCGGTGTTGTCTTACCACTGTGTATGTTCTTTATATCTCTCTCAGGAAACAGGTTTTGGCCACTAAGGCAGAAGCTGAGCGTGACGGCGTGAAAGTCCCCACCACGCTGGCCGAGTACTGTGTCCGGACACGCATCCCGCCTCCCGATGAAGGCTCCGACCTCTTCTATGACTATTACTATGACGACGATGACGTGGAGGGCGGGGATGGCGACTGCTGCTACGATGAGGATGACTCAGGCAATGAGGAGTCATGACATGCTTTTTGACAGCAACGCAATCTAGCTGACATATGCTACCCCCTTTTTTTCTGCCCGGGTTGCCAGATATTCGAGGTCTACAACCAAGAAAGATTTGAAGCTTCCCACTTTTAAACCAATGAAAAGAGCTGTTTTTTCCTAAATCTCTGAAATATTCTCGGAGGTTTAAATCGATGCATCGTTGTGGAAGGGTCAGACCTGGTAAGATTTGCACCAGCACAAAAGTCACCAGTTTGTCCAATTTTGCAAACAGTTTTCATCACCACTTAAAACCTTATTGAGAGAATAACTTAACTATTACGTAATCCTATTAAGTTGGTCAGTCCCCTGTATAGTATAAGGTGTTGTCGGATTAATACCACTGTCAACAATAGCAACATTTGCACTGGTGCAAACACTTCCAAACTTTTCTCAGCCTCTCTCTTTCATATCTTTATTTCCCTAATTGTAACTGGGTGTTGCTCACCATTAGTTGATCTAAGTGACTGATGAATGAAGAGGACTTCAAGCAGCCTGTTTTGTGTTGAGCAGTGTACTGCAAACACACGCGAACCTGACATTTCCGAGTATCACAGTCTGTCTCGCTTCTATAGGACCGGACATGAATTGACACGGGACGGTGTTTTCAAAGTTCCTGTGCATGCCACAACATCTTTGGAAGCTTTGTGTCTCTTTTACTGGTGGACAGTGTATCTACATCATGATCTGTTTTCAGCTCAGTGATAACAAGCACTTGTGATGATGAGGGACTCTCTGCCTGGAGGACCGTCTGGTGAGCTGAGTCAGTGGGTCAAATTCCTCATGTGAACATTTTTGCTAACATGAAATTGATCTTTGCTGTGTTTCTTCTGGTTACTGTTGGATGTGTTTCTCTGTCATTTTGAGTGTGGGGTTATGTTATTTGAAGTAGCTCAGATGTAAGAGTCATGTAGGATGACCAAGTTTTTCAAGCGGGGTGTGGGGCTGGGGGGTGGAGGGCAGAACTAATTACTGATCAGAATTGTATTTCTCCACAGGTTTGCTCTCTGAGTAGCCTGAAGGAGCCAAAGACCTAAACCAGTGTAAAAGTGAGCCCAAAATATTTTATGACTGTTGTATCTTTGTGTTTGTTTGCTCTCTTGCAAGCTTTGTAATTTTAGTCTCTTTCTTTGGGTAGACATTATGCCTGCAGTCTCTGCTTGAAAATGATTTTTGTGATGAGATTATTAGGTTTAATTGGCAAAAAAGCTTCTGTAGGAAAGGTGTCTGTCAAAAGGTGTTGTTGCAGTATCAGTCAGGATTATCAAAGTTTTTCAGCTCTGGAAGTGAAGAAGAAGAAGGCCACCATGTTTTATTTTCATTTCAATTCTTTGTGTTAGTTGAGAGTGGACAGGTTTTGATATAATTTTAGAGTGTATGGGTGTCCTCTGTGTCTATTTTTGCATCAGCAATATTGATTGTTTCATTGACTTAAATTGGGACTTCATACTGAATCTCTCAGGATAATAAATTACATATGACAAAACAATTCAAACAAGCAAATATTTTCCTCTTTAGGTGGTCTTCAGCGTTGGTTTACAGCTTCAACAGGAACCATAACTGATATGCACATGTAGCTGTATGGATGATCACCATGTTGTTTTATTCATCGTGTTCATTTTTTATTTTCGGCTATTTAAAACTGAAAAATAAAAATTTATTGGAAAAATATATGCACAGTGTTAAAAGTTTTTTGATTAACTGCTGTGATAATTTCATCTTTTTTTTTTTTTTTTTTTTTTTTTTTTTTAAGCAGTAACCTGTTATTGGAGGTTACAGTAACATTTACTGTTACAATCAGGAGTTGCATCCTAAAAATACTTTTGAAATATGCACCATGTGTACATTTAGAGATGAGCTTTACCACAAGAACTTTCCTATATGAATGTAATTTGGCTGTGTTTTCTATAGACTGTACTGTGCTTACTCAGGAGTGTAGAGAGTGGTGCTTTCAAGTTGCACAGGAATATCGGCAATTGTTTACAACTGTCTCTAATTGTCCACAACTCAAAGCAACAGTCCTCTGGGAGTAGACGTTTGAGGCCCTTAAGACGTCATGACCATTTAAAAACAATATATATATTTATTCGTTGTAAGCCAAATATAAATATCCACCCTAAGCACTGAGCTTCACAGGATTTAAGAGTTCACCAAATGGGTACAATAGCGCATTTTGCTGTGCTAATAAGGTCTGCAATTGCAGCAAAACAGCGTTAAAATTGGATATTTGATAAGTATGAACGATTTTTTTTTTTTGAAGGAAAAAATATACTACCTTTTTATATACAGTCTATGATTCCGACTTGTCCAGGAGATTTGTGTTGTCATTTCCCATTTCAGTGAATGCAGCAAATGTAGTCGCCTAGCTATGACGTCAACCAAACAACAGAGTTAATAGCCCGCTTTGCAGAAAATAAAGGAACAGTTTTAAAAAGAAAAACAACGAAGACACGACGCCTCCAACAGTCATGTCTGTGAATTATGCTGCTGGGCTCTCGCCGTACGCAGACAAAGGAGTTTGCGGACTTCCAGAGGTAAAGAAATAGCTGCTATGGACTCGCTACTTAGCTCTCTAAACGGCTAACTTAGCTAGCAGGTTAGCCAAGGATGTGTGGTTCACCTGGTTCGGTCTTTAGGATGTGAAGGTGGGAGATTCTTTTAAAAGATGTAAAGAGACTCCTTTAAAGAGGGAGGGCCTGTATTCCAGATTTTACTTAAGAACAAGTACGGGGTGTTAGCTAGCACCAGAGAGTATATCAAGCGTTAAAAGTACTCTTTATGTTTATGTTGTAAACGATTTAGCTTCAAAACAAAGATCTCTATGTGGCCAGCTGAGATCCGCAATGGACGGTCAAATCTGGAAGAAAAAGGCAGGTTTTTTAAAGTGTGTTGTCTGAATGATATGGACAATTAATTATGTTTTGTTTTTTATTTTCCTTTTTACTGAGAACTGCACAACACTTTAGTAATATATTAACAGATATTGGCTGTAACGATGATGCACAAAGTCTGAGTTTGGCTGTTCACATATGAAACATTTGAAGGAGTCAGTTACTAAGAAAAAGCCTGAGAGAAAAAAAAGCTCTTTATTAGACTAAACTGTCGAGATGTAGTAGTTCTTTTAAGTGAACAGCTCATTTGGATTTTTTTGTATCCACAAAAATATGTTGTTTGAAAGAATATAGAAGCATCTATAATCTTGTAACTTTATTAGCTGTTTAGTTTTGAGTAAATCCTGCTTGAAGATGCATGACAGACACAAAAATAAAACTCATCTGAAAAAATATGCGGAGATTGAACATTGTATGTAAGCATTTAGTTCAGCTCTTAGTCATTACCAAACACCTGTTGTATTTTTTTTCTGTGGCAGGTTTTTGATAGTCCTGAGGAGCTAAAGGTGAAGGTGGAGACCCTCGCCCAGTTGATTAAAGAGTCTCAGTACTTGGTTGTCCACTCTGGAGCAGGAATCAGCACTTCAGCAGGAATCCCCGACTTCAGGTGAGGCACAAGTCACCACAATTTCTTTTTTTTTTGTATCACCTTTTTTCACAAACTTGTTTAAGCATAGACTTTTTGTGACATATCCTATGTAAGTAGTAAAAGAATCTGATTTATCAAGACTGCATGTACTGATGATGTTTTTATGAAAGACAAATGTGAAAACCTCACTATTCTGTGTCTGTATTTGTTGTCACTGGGTTTTCAAATTGACATCCTTTTGTTGAAATAATCAGTCCTTAACATTTTCTGTTTTCAAAATGCTCTTAATAAATTGAATAGAGGGAGAAGCGCATGTTAATGTCCCAAATAATGCAAATTAAATTAGTTAGGTTTAACTCTAAAATCTCAAATGTGTTTGATTGTCTTGGTTGTGGTGAATCAACCGAGCTATATGATAAAATAACAACTATTTTTATAACAAAACAGTTTCTGTGTCTCTGACACGTCAGAAACAGGGAAATTTATATTATTGCAGCAATTCAGGAGACTGTCCTCTTGCTGTAAATGTTGAACAGGAGGAACAAACAGTTGATTAGAAATTGGAAGGATGAGAGGTGAAAAGGACTCTAACTCCATAGTGGCATTTCAGATTTTTTGGCAGCCTTGGAAATGTGAAATATGATTATGTAAATAACATAGTTTTGTGTGTGTGTGTGTTTTGAATTTCAAAGAATTACTATCTATCTGTCCTGAGCACTAATCTGCTTTTCTAGCACTTCTTTGTACCTGATCTTCAGTGGTCAAATTATTGTTTTGATACATTTGGCATTAAAGTGATTGTGCTCATACTCTTACTATAGGAAAATTAAAGAACTGTGTAAAATGTCACAAATAATGACAATATTTTTAGACCGGGATACTGTCGATATTTTCAGTTGGTATGCAAAATCAAATTTCTTATTCCTTAGAATTTTTCTACTGGCACATTTATTGTAAAGCACCCTGTTTACATGTGGGACCGTAACTAATAAAAATGTTAAAATCATCATCACTATTATTATTATTTTTTATATATACCTCCAAAGTCATTACTCACTGAAGCCTGTGTATATTCTCATTTGTCCAGGTCATAGTATAGTGTCATAGAGTTTTTTTTAAATCGAAAACAACTGGACTAGGTTATTTGTCTGGGAAGACGTTTCACCTCTCATCCAAGAGGCTTCATCAGTTCGTGTACGCATCTGACCAGGCTAGGACCAGTCCTACTTTCTGGTGTGGAGACCCAGGTATTTAACCTCTTGTGGGCGTTCACAAGGATGATGATGTCACTGGTTCCCTTTTGTGCTCCAAGTGTCAACGACAGTCGTTTGCATGACTGTCGTTGGTGGAAAATTGGTTTCGACTTCGTTAGTGCTCTATTGTGTTATAACGACAGTCGTTGGAGTCACTCGCCACTTGTGAACAGTTGTTATTCTTGGAGGCTAGAATGTTGAGTCTCCTGGGAAGGGATGAAAGGGCAGCATTGTAAATTGGAGATAGGTGGTGTCTGAGACCTCCTCCCCTGTTTAGGGATGGTTTCTCTATTTTTACATAGATGGCCTCTTTTACTCCTCTTTCGAACCAACTGTCCTCTCTGTCTAGGATGTGGACATTGCTGTCCTCAAAGGAGTGGGCTTTCTCCTTGAGATGTAAATGGACAGCAGAGTCCAAGCCTGAGGAGTTAGCTCTCCTGTGTTGGGCCATGCGTTTATGCAGTGGTTGTTTCGTTTCTCCAATGTAGAGGTCATTGCATTCCTCGTTACACTGGACTGCATACACCAGATTGCTTTTGCGGGTGTGTGGTGTTCTGTCTTTGGGGTGTAACAACCTCTGTCTGGGGTGTACCAACCTCTGTCTGAGTGACACCCCAAAGACAGAACACCACACACCCTCAAAAGCAATCTGGTGTATGCAGTCCAGTGTAACGAGGAATGCAATGACCTCTACATTGGAGAAACGAAACAACCACCTATCTCCAATTTACAATGCTGCCCTTTCATCCCTTCCCAGGAGACTCAACAATCTAGCCTCCAAGAATAACAACTGTTCACAAGTGGCGAGTGACTCCAACGACTGTCGTTATAACACAATAGAGCACTAACGAAGTCGAAACCAATTTTACACCAACGACAGTCATGCAAACGACTGTCGTTGACACTTGGAGCACAAAAGGGAACCAGTGACATCATCATCCTTGTGAACGCCCACAAGAGGTTAAATACCTGGGTCTCCACACCAGAAAGTAGGACCAGTCCTAGCCTGGTCAGATGCGTACACGAACTGATGAAGCCTCTTGGATGAGAGGTGAAACGTCTTCCCAGACAAATAACCTAGTCCAGTTGTTTTCGATTTAAAAAAAACTCTATGACATTACTCACTGAAGTCTTTCTTTTCTCTTGTAGTACCACTGTTTGAGCAGATGAGGGTGGTACTTGCTTATTATTTGTCAGATCCAGCTCTTTGTAAAACAATAACACGCTGAAATACATCACACCTCCGTTGTTTCCTTCTATTATATTGCCTATGTAAACATTTTTTACTACACAAGACAATAATTCATTCATTTTTTTCATTGTTGATCTGGTGTGAACGACAGATGCTTGCCTGTGTGAATTCAGATACACGTACTTGGAGAATGGAGACTTGACTAATTAATATTTGATTGGTCTGCCTGTCAGTCAGGTAGGGTCGACCTTGAATGGCAAGATCATTAAAGCCAAGGTTTTTATATACACATCAGGCCTACTTGTGCATGTTGTAGTCCCACAGCTACCACTCACACATGCTCCTGCTGTGAGTAAAAAATTCATCCCCCTAGGTTGATATTATTGATAACACCAACATGCGAATTTACCAGCTTTACAGATCCTCCGTGGCTTTCATGTCCTGCAGCATCTTTCTCATGGTGGTAAACGTGTGATAAATGACGCACATATCTCTCTGTTAAAGCTGGCATGGCTTTGAACTGGCATTGGGTGAGCAAGCAGTGAATCATATTTGTGATGAGAAATGGGGCTGTTGTAGTTCACATAGAAAAGGGAGAGATCAGGCTATTGTGGCAGCGTTTAAGGATTCACCGGATGCATTCCCTTGTTTGATGCATAAAGATTAGTTCTGTGTCCTTGAAATAACAGTCAGGGTGTGAGACGGCACTGACAGCAGCGCTGCGTTCATCCCTCACTTAAACACACAAAACTGACTGGTTCATTACAGAAGCATGAAAAGAATGATAGCAGGTTGGAGATTAAATAGAGTTAAGAATTAATATTTTTCAGTCTGAAAACTTGTAGCTCCATGTTGTTATTTTTGTGAAATGTTTGTAATAATAATTTTTGTTTAATACAATTTCTCCTATTTTCTTTGTAGATTTTAGTAGTGGGAGAATCTTGCAGCATTTTGGTACACAAACATTGTGGAACATCTTTGCATCAAATTGTTAATATTCAACCATTGGCACAAACCCACACATGAGTTGTAGACACAGAATGCCTCCAGTCCACCCACTGCATTACAACCTGTCCAATCCTGATTCAGTCCTTTCACCTACGCTCAATGTATTCATCATCATGTTCTGTTTCAGGGGTCCAAAGGGGGTGTGGACGTTAGAAGAAAAGGGCGAGTCACCTCACTTCAACACCACATTTGAAGATGCTCGGCCCAGCTTGACTCATATGGCCCTCCTGGGACTGCAGAGGGCAGGATACCTCAAGTATCTCATCAGCCAGAACGTGGACGGCCTGCATGTCCGATCAGGCTTCCCCAGGTTACTCCACTGTGCCTCCTGTGCTGTAGCATGAAATACTAACATCAAGCATTTTACACACTCACTAGCTAACTCAAATCAGAGTTGTTGGCATAGAGCAATACATTATCTCACAGATGGGCCACATAACGTTTAGTAGCTCTGATAGCAGTAATCATTGTTTTTCCTGACGTGGTTCCAGTGCAACAAGCTGTAAATACAACACTGTGTGATTATTTACCTAATTCATTCATTGCAGATATATGATATATTTTAGGAATATCATTAACTATGTTGTACGGAGTGATTTGGAGTTAAAGCAGGGTGAGTGGACAGGAGAGGGGATGAGTAAGTGAGAAGTAGACATGAGGTACTTATTCAGGACAGAAATTCTGAACTTGTTCAGAAAATGCAGTGAATTCCTTATTGAGAAGATAAAAACATGGTTATAGTTTGTTTTATTTTTAGTCATTTCTAATATTTTACAAACACAAATGTACTGTATACAGCATTGTAAGTTCTGAGAGAACAACCTCATTGTTTCACGCTCATTCTTTTGAATGTAATGCTGCTGCTTTGTGAAAACAGCTGTAATAGCACCAGAAATGAGTAACTCTTTAAACACTACTCAAATATTATCAAAAAACAGCTCAGTATAATGGAAAATTTTTGGACAGACTCTGGATTATCCAATCATATTGGACTAACCTGAGGCAAAGAATCCAATTTTTCATTTAGAAATTAGGTCCATCCTTTACGCATATTAGAAGACTTACTTTTCCTGGAAGCCATTTCTTAGGTCTCCCTCTATCCTCCATCAGTCAGGCCTGACGGCAAAGTGGTAACAGTCTGAGGAAGTCAGAGAGAAAGCAGACGAACAGGTAAAGCAAACTGTTTGGGATTTATAAGCACAGGTGCCAGTTGGAATACAATACAATACAAGTGCTCAGAATATTAATCAGAGCGCACATTGCAAAGAAGGACTGAGAAAAAGTTGTGTTGAAGAACTCTGACATTAACTTTAACTTTGGAGACAATGATCTAAGTGAATATCATCGTTGTGATCTTCTCGCCTTTGTGTACTTCTCTCACTCTTTCTCAATTAGGGATATGCTATCAGAGCTTCATGGTAACATGTTTGTGGAGGAGTGTGAGAAGTGTGGCAGGTATGTGCGCACACACATACACCAAACACCCACATTTTGATTTTGAAACCCTTTGATAATTCTCATCTTAACAAGCCACTGTCTTTTACTGAATTTCACTTTGTGGCCATTTTATTAGGTACACCGGTTTTGGTAATAGACACAGCAAGATGTCCAGTTCCTCTTTACTTCATATTATGAATGCACAGTATCTCAGCTTTCTTGCATCTGTTGTGGTTGTCGTTGCCAGATCTGCTGTTTCTAGAATCTCAGAGACCGGCATCCTCTTGAGATTTTCACATACTGCAAGTATTTACAGAGAGTGACGTGTTAAGAAAGAAAATTCAGTCAGTGGCAGCTTGATTGAAAATATCTTGTTTAGAGAAGTAAGAGAGGTCAGAGGGGCAAGAATTGTGAAAGATCACAGGAAGTCCACAAATATGAAGGTAATAGTTTTGATGTGCAGACAAGAATTCTTCAACACAGACACACAAAACATGCAGGTTTCCTCTCCTGTTGGATAAGAACAAGAAGATGAATCTTACCAAGCTCAGTAAATCTTGATTTCTTTCACAACAGTCTCAGTCAAAATTTAAGATAAACGACAATATCAAATCACAATGTTATATTATGAGAAGTGTAAATAAAATCTTGGTTCATTATGAAACTGTTGTGGTTCCTGATTTACCAGGAAGTAAGAAAGTACACTTCTCTGCAGAGCCTCATTTATGTCCAAGAGACATCCAGGACGCATGACAATGTTTTGCAGCACACAATACGTCACAAAGAATTGCCTGACCTACTCAGGCTGTATTGTAATGTTCACCTGACATCAAGTACATTTGCAGCACACTCTGCTTGTGCATAACAGGCAAGGTGTAGGTGCGTTGTGCACCCACCTATGTACCCATATTACTTTGAATGACAGTGAAATAATGCACCGTCGACTTCAGACCAGGTCTGACAATCGTGCAATCACTTTCCGCTGCCTCAAGATAGCAATGTGCCAACAATGCAACTGACCACACCTCATTTTAAGACCACCATGCCTGTGTGCCCTCGGATGAGTTCAAGTGTATTTGGTATTTAAACAACATGTATGTAGGATGGGAAAATGACAACTGAATCTGTCTGAAACCAGCAAAGACACTTGAGTTTTGCTTTGCACTGGGTGTAAGATGGGGCCCTATATCTCAAAATGATTTGTGGGCCATGACAGTGACTTCCTTTTGCTCCAGTGACCGGCACAGTCTTAAGATCTCAAAGCAGTAGATTACCTTTTGGTAACAGTGTGGTTGAAGAACAAATGTTTAAACATCTGTGCAGCAGCTACACGGTGCTGTCCACTCCCTAAAATACCCAAAGAGCATCTCCAGAATCTTCTTGCGTCCACGTTTGGAAATAATCAGCCTGTGTCTGGAGGCACAAGTTGTCTGGTTTATCTAATAAAATGGCCACTGTGTCTATATTATCATGTTTTTGTGTTTAAATTGGCTTTGCCAGGGTGCTTGTGAGCAGCTTTGTCTTCCTGTCTGGTTAAACTGGGGTTTGTGGATTTCCAGGCAGTATGTCAGAGAAAAGGTGATCGGTGTAATGGGGCTGAAACCAACAGGACGTTACTGTGATGTGGTTCGCTCCAGAGGACTCAGAGCCTGCAGGTAACACATGTGGAATTGTCCATTTTGAAATTACAGTTTAACATCAGCAATGTATTAGTGTCTTTGTCCATTCTTTACTACAACAGAGGAAAGCTTATCAGCACCATACTTGACTGGGAGGATGCTCTTCCTGACAGAGACCTGAACAAAGCAGAGGATGCCAGCAGGTGAGACAGATAATATTGAAGCACGAGTCGTAGTTCAAACAATAATATAATAATACAGTAATATGTTGTAGTAATGTATTTCCTGTAGTGTTCTGTGTGGCTTTGCTGCCAGCATCCTTACATGCAAATAAGCCCTTACCTGAGAATCTGTTTGGGTTTTATGTACGCAGCACAGTCTGCTTTAATGTTTCCACTTTCCTCTGTGTGTGTCAGTATTTTCATTAAATCCTTCAGCCGCAAAAAGCTGCTGTTGTTTGTTTACAAAACAGTGAGATGAATTGAGTGTGTTTGTGTTTTATCTTAGTGTATTAAAAAAAATTAATTACTTAAGTCTTAATTTAAATTACAAAGCGGAAATTTGGAGCCCTGACTATTGAACTAAAGTTCAAACATAAGAATTAAAACATTGTATTATCGACTATATTGGTTTCTACTGTATTGATGTTTCTTTCAAAAATAATCTGTGAATAGTTTGGTTGTTTTGTTCAGAAAGAGCAGGACATATCTCACTTTCCGGCTACCTGGGTTAGAAATACAGTCTCAATTTAAGGCTTTCTTCAGTTTTTGTTAATGTTTTTCTCTAGAACCGTAACAAATTATTATTTTCATTATTAATTTATCTGCCAATAATTTTTACAATTGATTGTTTTGTCTCCAAAACATCAGAAAACAACAAAAAAACACCCATGAAAATCTGGAATCTGGAGAAGCTGGAGCCATCATTTGGCATTTTTGCTTGAAGAATTAGCGTCACAAACTGATTATTAGTTACTGATTAATTTTCTATCATTCGACTCATCATCAACGAATGGACAAATCATTGAATTGCATCCAACCAGCACTGGAAACTTGTAGGAGAAAGCAAACCTGACCAATCAAAGTTCTTGTTGTCGCCACACGCCCTTCCTGCAGCCACCGTCATGTGTTTACATTAGGTAGTAGGAGACGCACCTCAGCTACAGTCACACTAATGGTTTATGTGCGATGTATTTCTCTACTTTCGGCACGCAGACGAGCGGACCTGGCACTGACGCTCGGCACGTCCATGCAGATCAAACCAAGTGGAGACCTCCCACTCCTCACCAAACGCAAAGGAGGGAAAATTGTCATTGTCAATCTGCAGGCTACAAAGCATGTGAGTCTCATTTATGCACCATTACTACACACATACCGGAAGAAGCGTGGAATGCGACTTGAAATACTTTTTCTTTTCACGGTTGTGATTTTCTCTCACAGGACAAGCACGCACACCTGCGTATCCATGGTTACGTGGACGAGGTCATGAAACAGCTGATGGAGATGCTGGGATTGGAGATCCCAAAGTGGGATGGGCCAACTGTGTGCGAGAGCTCAACAGCCAACTCCGAGTCCACCACCGATGTCAAACCACCACATGTTACTGCAAAGGGGAAGGTGAAAAAGAAACCCGTTAAGGAGGAGAGGAAAAGAGAAGCAACACAGCTAACAGACGATGGGAGCGTTAAGGAGGAGACAGTTTCAGTAAAGAGAGAGAGAGCAGACTCCCCAGTGGCGATAAATGAAGAGAAGTAGCCTCAGGTATATTTTTTTTCTTGCAACAACTTCACAACACCAAACCGTCCAGAAACAAACATTACAACTGAGGCTGCTCAGTTTCATCAGTTTCACAGAGGATGGAGGTTCTTCTCATCTTACACCCTCTGGGGCAAAGACTTTTATAGTACTGTAGTGGTTTTGTCAGTCCCAGATTTCTTACACTTATAGCCACGGTAAACAACAATGTGAAACTGACTCCTCAGCTAAAGGATCACAAATTGACCTCCTCACGTTAGGTGGATGTTGTTACATCTACCAACACACAGCCTGCGATGTAAATGTTCCTCCTGCTACGGTAAGAACATGCATTATCCAAGTTTACTTTACTTGAGGACAACACAATGAGATCTGGAACAGACAGTTAAAAATAAAGTGTTTAATAAGGTGTGTAAGGTGGCTGCACCTTATTAAAAGTGTTATTTATAACCATGTGCTCCAGATATTATCCCTACAGACCTCGCCTTTAAAGACACCTTGGTTCGATACTTGACCAGAGGGGATATCAAGTGAGCATCATCCGAGTCTCCTTTACTAATGCAGCTAAATGCAGCTGGGGAAGTTTTAAACCAGGTTTTTATTTTTAAAGTTCTCTCGAGTGTCTTCCAAACAAATGGTTCTCTCGAGTGTAAATTATGTTGAAAACATTTTGAATACAGAACATTTTTGTTTTTATTCCCAAACATTACAGAATCAACAATCAGCAAACTGCTTTTCTCATTGTAGCAAAGATTTCTATTTCCCTAGTGAGATGTATAATTCCAGCCGCTGCTGACTGACTGTAAGTGGATCATAATCACACTGTATGTTTCCAGGAAAATGTTTTTATCTCAGGAAAAAAGCATTGTACTTCAACGGAGAAAGTCTTTTTGCTGTTTTTTTTTAATACATGGCATTAAAAGAATATGTTCCTGGCAGAACCTCCTGCGTATATATGTGCTCTATGTATGTTGCGTACTGTGACCCAACAGTGGCCTAGTTGCAAATGTAAACCAATGTTTCAAAGGAGATGGCGAAGGCCAGTACTGTTTATCCGAGGGAATGGTAGGATTCTTGAAATCTATCCCCTCTGGTATATTCAATATGCATCACTTCATTGTGAATGAAGATGGTAATCAAACCTGCCTTCTCTCAAGAAGAGAAGAACCTCCTCCTCTTGTTCCTCTCAACCAAAACACCAGAAAAAAAAATCCTCCACCTTAACTGCACCAGCATCTAACTGTTTTCTTTTTTTAAAACAAAACATTCATATCAGATGTTGTGACTGATGGTGGGCCACAGGTGTTTGTATAAGAAGATGATTACTGCAGCGAACACGTTGCTGTGTGTCTGATTTTGAATGTGTTTCAGTCTATTAAATCACTTTGTCTTCCCAGACATGTAAGCAACAGATGTAACAGCCAACGCAAACTGCCTCCTCTGAGTGGGTCATTACACAATCCTCTTTATGCTCTTACCCTCTCTATCTGTTTATCAACTTTGTCTCGGTTGTCTCTACACTGTTGTGCTAATGAACTAAATGTTCTCACTTTGCCCATAGAAAGCGCCCAACCTGTTTTTGTAATATTTTAGAGGGTGTTGGGTAATATATACAGTAAATAACTTTCTCATAGATTCTGACTGAATTTATACACAGGCAATTTTTTCTTAAATATTTAATGTCTTAAGCCACTGATTCCAGACCTTTTTGGCTTGTGACACCTTAAAATAAATCAGACTATATGTTTTTGAAGGATTTTTATAGGCCTGAAGAGGTGGAAGTATCCAGAATTTCACAAGAAGAAAAGTATCCGTTTAACAACCCCTCACATTTATCTGAAATCCCTTTGGGAGTCCTGATCCCTCCACATTGTGAACCACTTCAGCAATTGTGCATAAAATTACATATACAATGATTTAAGATTTTATCCATATCTGCCTCATTTTTGATTAATCTCAAACAATAACCTTTAACACTTTGTTTGCATGCATGAAAACTGAAAAACAAATGATTTGGGTGAAGTATTCCACCCTTTTACTGTGACACTCAACTACATCTGCTACTATGTTGATAATTGATTAATATTTTGTCAAGCTAAATGCCAAAGACTTGATATTTTTCACATCTCGAATGTGAGAAATTGCTGCATTTCTTAGACTTATAGTAAATTATTGGACAAATGGAAAAAATGACAAAAAGACACATTTAATGCGATCACCTACAATACTGTGAGGGGGATTTTTTTCATTGTTTCCAAATGTTCTACAGATTAATCTGTAAGAAAATAGTTGTTAGTTGTAGCCGTTCACTCAGCTAAATCCAAATCCTTGATTCCTGTCCACCGGGTCAGTTCAAAAGATGGGAAGTAGGTCAAAATACACACTGTAAGTTTCTCAAGTCCAGTAGATGACAGTGCAGTTCAGAGCCATGTACTCTTGGCCTCTGCGTAAGATTCACAGCCAGAACAGTGAGGAGGCATAGAACTGAAGAACAGTGTCAGATGATTTGAATTGGAAACCTTATATAGCAGCAGACGGACTCTATCTACAGCTCATCCTCGTAAACCCAGGAAGAAGGATGTTGGTCATCATCAGAGCCCTGTTGGCTGTGGAGGCAGATCTCTCTGGAAGGACAACAGTCAGCGCAGCACTTCATAAGTCTGTCCTACATGGTAGAATGGGCATAAGGAGCCAGTCAGGGACAGCACGACTGGAGTTGGTACAAAGAGACTACAAGACGGTGCATCAAAGATTTTGTGGTCTGATGAAGCCAGAATCAAACTCTTTACAGTTGTAATTCAAAGTGCAAAGTCTGGAGGAAAGTAGGCGCAGCTCATTAAGCATTTAACATGCACTCTGCTCTGAAGCACCGAGGTGGCAGCTTCGTTCTGCTTGAGAGAGTTTCACTGGCAGTTACTGGGATACTTTTAAGGAAAGTGAGAACAGTGAAGCCAACGAGGTCAGACTAACCTGCTACAGAACATGGCTGTCACACCAAAGCATACAAGGAAATCATTCAGTGAATCAGGAAGCACAGTGTGGAGTCCTTGAGCCTCATTAAAGCGACATGAAGATGGCTGTTTGCATTCTGTTTACAGATGCTCCCCAATCGACATTAGTGAGCCTGAGCAATTCTCTGAGGAAGAAAAACTGAAGTTGTAATCGCTGTCAGAGGCATGGTGCAGCAAATGTGATGAAGATGGAGAGCAGAGAGGGGAGGAGACCGAAGAAAAGAACATGAACACGACATGATGTGATGTGATGTGATGGGAGAGATACTTCAGGTGGAATCCACTCTTAAATACTTTTAAATCCAAGAACAGTTTTCATTTTGTATATTTTATACAGTCTCAATATCACTGAATTCCCCTTTAATTTGTGTCATCATTTCTGATGAATCCAGTAAACCTGAAAACCTACACTCCAAGTTCCAACTCATGATAAAAACAGATAAGTCTCCTTCAGATGGAGGCAGCAGCAGTTTCATAGAATTATATATTTTGCTCTTATGTCAAAGTCAATGAAGTGCTGTGAAATTGGAAATAGTGTAGCCTAAAACTTAGAAAGTTAGTATGAGCCTTTAGCGACATGTTTGGCGAAGTTGAGCTCGTATGTTCAAAGCCTGAATCCTTGTTAGGGAAGGTTTGGGTACCCAAAAAAAAAAAAATTACCTGTACTTTTCTTGTAAATGGAAAGTGAAATGGTTCATGAAGACTCTAAATTGAGCTGTTACTGCTAAATGGAGCAGATTTTTTCATAAGCTTGTTCTTTTGTCCTGGTTTATAATGTATCACAATTTGCATAAGTCAGTTCATCCTCATATGGGAACAATTTTCATGGCGTTCACTTTGAAAATTATCTCAGAAATTTTAGACATTTTGGCCTTCTTTAAAGAGGAACATGATATTGTCTATTGCATGTACTTTTAAGACACTTGCTTTTCAATTATATGAGTCATGTGTCTCAATCTCTGAAGCAGCAATAACAACTGCATCCAGATTCATCACCACAGTTGTTGACAAAGGTTATTCTCCAGAGAGATGTGTTTTTATTCTTCTTGCTTGTGCTGCAGCACAACGTGCACTTAAGCACAGCATAAATGCTCAAAAACACTTACCTTCAATTGCTGACACTAAATGTCTTTGTCTGAAACTTAATGGTAATATCATCGAGTCAGTGCATTTCATTTCCACATTTTTATTGCCCACAGATCTGGACTCTGATTACACTTATTATATTATGAAACAAATCTACACATCCAGAGAAGTGGACTGGACCGGCAGAACAAATCTATGTAGGGAAAATCCTAACATCATATCACAGTCTTCACTGTGAAGACCGTACTTACCAGAAAAAGCTATTAATAATCAACCAGAGCTTTCAACCACATCATGTGTGAACACGTCATAGAAAAGTATAGTAGACAACTCTTTATGATGGAGATCATGATTAGGTGTTGAGCTTTCACAGAGATTTAAGTTGCAATGCACAATTAAGGCTGTGAGATGTAGTTGAAAGCTCCAGAAAAAGTGAGTAAGATTGACTTCGAGATGCAGGTGAGCTTTCAAGAGGAGCTTTCAACCACATCTCATGGATAAAACAGTTTGCTCTGAAAGAAGCTTGTAAGTTGACTTTGAGTCAAAATTATTTTGTTGATTTAGGAGAGAGGGTTGTAGCCTGTAGTCTTCGCAGTCTGGCCAGTGACCTTTGTCACTAACATGGAACGCTGGTTACTACTACTTTGTGGTCCCATTCCTAGAAAGTATAGTAATCTATCTATGCATAGCATAAGACCTACCTGTACTCGTGAGCATTAGCTGTCCATCTGAACTCATTTTAAGTTTATCTTTGGTTTGTTTTTCCAACTTATGACGTCATTGTGAAGATGGAAGACCGACTTTACAAAACAGGAAGTGTGTTTCTTTCATTTCGCATGGATGTATCTGTCATATAAGAGCTAACAGATTTTTTTTCGTTTTTTTTTTCTTCTTTGCTCAGCTTCTGACAAATTTACATTACTGTACAGATCAGGTACAGTGTTGAGTATTTCCTCTGGCCAAGTCTGGTTCTGTTGGTGAAAGCAGTCAGACAGGGAGTAGGGCCGTGAAAATCTCTCCTGATTAGTCATCCTTTTGAAGTTCTGCCTATTGAACAGAAGAGTTTTCACCCAAGGAAGTTGCTCTTTCAGAGTTTTGTTTCGTGCTGCCTGTATGTTTTTCCTTTGAAGCCTTGCATAGTCCTCCATCATGGGGATGAAAAACTCTCTGTTCTGTTCTACTATTGGTGTGTGTTGCATCAAAACCAACAGTATCAGAAACGTAGATGTTTGCACAGCTTAAAAGGCTGTCTGCATGGTAACTCACACTTTCTTGTCAGAAAAGTGGGGAACACTAATATATGCAGCCCATGTGCAATACACTACAACTTATGATTACTGATATTACCAATACAAGAACAGCTGTAAGTTGCAAAACACTGTTGTAGTCATATTCGATTATTCTTAATCTACAGTTGAGGTCAAGGAGAAAACATTAAAAACTGAACAGACTATGTAAAGATGAATCAACTATCAAAATGATCTATCCTTCTGAGATAAGCATGTTTGTGTGTTCAAATAGCTTGGCAAACCTTTTGAGATAAACATCTGTTTATCAAGTCTGTTTCAGATGCCTCTGTTGAATCAGCCAGATCTGAGCACGCTTTAATAAACCCACTCTTGCTTGCCTCCATTTTGCAGAATGAAAGCAAGTGAATCTCAAATGGTAGGTTTTTATTAAATATGAACCCTATCTGTAGCAGTGCAAAGTAAATCTATATGTAATAGGGAAACAAAAATGGCCACTGTTCTTTGAATAAAAGTGCTGCATTTTTTTGGATTCCATCAAAGACAGAAGTTCTTCCTAATCAAGCACGGACCTTTATGTCGCACAAAAGTGTAATGGCACAGTTCTTCAGAGTATGGTTTGTAGCAGCAGTCTCTTGGTGCATGTAATGGTTGAGTGCAGGGTGGTGATGTAGACACAAACAGGTGGTAATCGCTGTCCCAACTGCTGGCATTTACCTCCCACCAATAGCAATTTTTTTTTAATTGCTACTTTGGATCTGCTCATCCCGCCCCTATGCGCCTGCCTCACTAAATAGATGTTCCAAGTGTTCTTCTGTTTTTGCAACACGACTGTCCGTCATTCTTCTTCAGCACTCCATTTGCTTGCATAAACTATTGAATTTGTTTTGGTTCCTTTCAAGAAATCAACACAATGACGCACAGCTGCGCAGATACATTTGAATTCTCCAACGAAGACGCACAAACAATCTTTTTTCAAGCCGTCCAGCTGGAGGGCATCAAGTCTTCTGAAGACCCGAAAGTAAAGTCTATAAGACTATATGTAAAAGAGGATACAACATGCATGGATCAACTTTTAGCAAATACTGGACGAGAAATTCTAGGGGCCTGCACATTCAGAAGGCCCCAACAATGGGAAAATCAGATGAGAACTTTATATGATGGGGATAGGTTTTAAATAAATGCTCCCTTGACCTGATGTTACTTAAGTGTCCACTGAAGCAGACATGGTTAAAACTAAGAGTGACAAACAAGAGAACCTCAGAACAATTTGGAACAAAGAAGGCAGTGTGCCTGATTTTTTTCATTGCTACTTATTCCTGCTCCTGCGCACCTGCCTCACTAAATAGATATACAAGGTGTTTTTCTGTTTCCCTCCAACCAACCATCTGGATGCACAGATGATCAGTTTCATCACCGTGGTGAAGGTTAAGGGGGGAGATGGTGCGTCCTGTCATTATTCCTAATTCCAGAGATTATCATGCTGTAGTGTACTCCAGTGTTGTTTGGCAAAATTGCAGATCTTTGAAGTAGTTTCTGACCAGATTTGTGATGGTCACTGGGACATGGAAGAACTCAAAGGCCGTCCGGAGGAGGGAATGTGGGACTGATCCAAAAACATTTGCTAAATCCAGCATAAAGATCTCTTCCTTCCCTTTTTGCAAAAAAGGTATAGGCATGTAGTTAATCCATGCACTGATTTTAATGCACAGTATATCATTTGATTAATCGCATATATTAATTTGTTGTAAGTTGGTTTTGATCAAATTGCTTCCATTTTTTTCGGCGTTAAGTTATTAGCACACAGAAAACCTCAAGCAAGGCGTACCGACATAGTAGCACTGTGAGGCTACAACCATTATCAACACATCAGACAGTTATTATTCATTAACAATTGATTGATAGTTGAATAATTGTTCAGTGCACTAAATGTCAGTCAAACGCAAAGTGAAACTATGGCAGTCTTGTGTTCTCTTAAACCCTGAGTTAATGTCATAGAAAACCAACCCGTCTATCTATTTATCTAACTGTCAATCTATCAATCAAACTATCCATCTATCTAAAAATTAAGTTATTTTGTCAAACAGATTACATCACTGAATAAATCTTGTAGAACAATAACATGTGGAGAAGTAGAATTTACAGTGCTATTTACATGTCTATGCAGCGTGCTTGACGTATAACCTCCAAGTGTGGTTGACTTTGACCCATTTCTATGCACGTTATAATCTCTTCTACCATCCTTACATAGCGATAAAATTACATATAGGGTTGACACTCATCCATGAATCTCTTCAAGTGGTTTTCATCAGTTGTGAAATTGCCCCCTGTACTTGAAGATGAATAGCTGGGCACAAATAGGATTGCAGCACTTGTACCTATCAGATGTAGCTTTTTTTTTTTTTTTTTTGTGATTCAGCTCTGAAATAGAAATGTCATCTGGATGTGAGTGTATGTACTGTCAGGGCTCTGCCCATTGTTTTGAGCTTGATGAGAACAGACAAGTTATGAAGTGAGTTAGATAACAGATGTCAGCGACAGTAAAGTGTAGGGCAGTAAGGTGAACAGCAGAACTGGCCTGTAATTTCAGATAAATGGTGGTTCTGAAATAACACTTCTGATTGTTTTCCATTTACCGCAGGAAGATGCAGACTCCCTTGGGGGCTCGTTGGGTTTTAAGCAGCATCAGCCTCCCACGCAGAGACCCGCTGAATGAATCTGTGATTCTGATTGTACAGGTAATTACTAGCAGAGTGCCACACAATAAAGGCCCTGTGTTGCGGTGTGTTGTATGTGCATATCAGCCCTTATCTGTGGGCAGCTGAAGATGGTTATCCGTTTACAGACTTTAAAGGTTGCAAAAGGGCAAAATTGTGGAGCAGCTTTTGTGCAGCTGACTCATTTTCTTCATCTTCACTGCAGAAGAAAAGATTTACTTTCTTGAGACGTCTTTTGTCCTCTCGTTTTATTTAATGTCACAGAACACGTGTATTTACAAAACAGTTCACAGCGGTACAGCGAGACAGACACAGAGGGACATGAAAATGGACAACAGTTTCATGCTAGCATCAAACACTGCCTACACTGAAAGAGGAGTTAAGTTTTACTGCATGTGATGAGTAAAGTGTGGCAGATTTTAATCTCCTAAATGTGTTAGCACCAATAACTCAAATAAATATTTAACACATCACTCCTCATTAAATGTAACAATCTCACAGTCCTCCTTACAGTAGAACTGCAAACTACAAAAAATCATTTTACAAGTCAAACATTACTCGGCATTTTTGCTTGATTGTGTGGAAAACAAAATCAGCTCACTGTGTAACTCAGAGCCGACTGATTGGATTGTTGGATCCTTTTCAAGAATGTACTGGCTGAATTAGCCCATCCAAAGCTGTTCCAAAACAAGTTCCTAGTTGTTCAGGTGTGTCTGCAACAGGTGTGTGTACTGAAGTGTGTGAGTGTTTGAAATAGATTTGGAGGGATGAGAGTGTCCGACAGAATTTAGGTTAAAAAAAATGGCACCAAAGAAAATGTGGCACGTAATTGTTGACTCATAAAAGAGCCTTTCCTTTAGTATTAGAGTTTGAGATCTTGGGAAATGTGCTTACTTGCTTTTCTTTCTGAGAGTGAGCTGAAAAGACTGATACTGTATGTTAGTTATGAAGCTACGGCCAGCAGCTAGTTAGCCTAGCTTTGCACAAAGACTAGAAATGGGGGGACAGCTAGCGGGGCTCTGTCCAGAGGTAACAAGATTCACAGATCAGCACCTCTGAAGCTCACTAATCATCACTTGTTGTATCTTGTTTGTTTAATCTGTTCAAAAACCAATGACTCCAGGAAGTAGCAGGTCCCAACCCAGAAATATTCAGGCATGTCACCCTCTGTAAAACACTGAGTGGTCGTTTTTAGACTTCAGTTTTTGTACCGATTAAACACACAAGATACAGCATGTTAATTGGTGAGTTTTAGATGTTTTATGAACTTTGGACTGAGCCAGGCTAGCTGTTTCCAGACTTAATGCTAAGCTAAGCTAACTGGCTGCTGGCGGTAGCTTCATATTTGACGTACAGAAATGAGAGTGGTGTCAATCTTTTCATCTAACTCTCAGCAAGTAAAAAGTTAATAAGCACATTTCCCAAAATGGCAAATTTTTCCTCTAACAGTCAATCACGTATTGATGTCTTTGTGTATCATAACCAGATTGGATGGTGCTTCCTCTACTCGTCTCCCTCTCAAAACCAGGGTGAGGACGTTTCGGACAGAGTGAGACACTCTCAGCAGAAGCTCCTTCAGTCCAGCTCTGTATTCCCGTCGGATCAGGCAGTAGAGCACCGGGTTGAGGCAGCTGTTTGCGTGAGCCAGACACACAGTCAGGGGGAAGGCATAGGCCTGGGCGTTGTAGAAGGCTTTACTGAAGGGCACCATGTCAAATTTGATTAGCACCCCCCACAGGGTGAGAGCCTGGTTGGGCAGCCAGCAGATGAAAAAGGACAGAACTACGATGGTGACAGAGCGAGTGACCTTGGAGCGGCGGCGGTGGCGTCCCCTCTCACACTCTGACTTCTCTGTGACACCTCCACTGACCACGCTGCTTACAATGCGCCGGCTCAGGATGAACCTCAGGAGGAGGAGGTAGCAAACACTGATGATAATCAAGGGGACCACAAATCCTAAGAGGACTTTTTGTGTTTGATAGAGTCCAAGCAGGACTTGAGGATCCCAGTGGCCTGAGTCGGAGTCGGAGAACCGCACTAAGCACAGCTCGTCATCAGCAGATACCTGTAAACAAAACAAACGCATCAGAGGCTGCTCACCCACAACAGAAAATTATGTGCTGTAAGCAAATCAGTTTCAAAACCTGGACTGTGGTGGAGTAGAGCGCATGAGGCAGCGTAGCCACCAGTGACACCACCCAAATGGCTAAACTGGCCCACTTGGCTTGAGCAGTGGCGATCCTCGGGCTGTCCATCTTCAGGGAGGTCACCAGGGCGCGGTATCGGGTCACGCTCATGGCGGTGAGGAAGAAGACGCTGGCGTACATGTTGAGGGTGGTGACCGAGCTCACGATCTTACACATTACCCGACCGAAGGGCCAGCAGAAGTCCAGCACCGTGTCCACGGCCCAGAAGGGCAAGGTGAGGACGAACTGGAGGTCCGTCAGCGCCAGACTCATCACAAAGCAGTCGATAGAAGAGTGGTGGTGACCCCGGCGGCGGGAGTGGAGCAGGAAGAGTGCCAGGAAGTTACCCACAAGCCCCAGGACACACACCACCAGGTAGACCAGGGCAATGAGAACTCGCACCTGTCAGACACATACAATAACATTTTCATTTAGAGTTTTCTGGTAAACAGGATCCATCGTGGCGCTGCTGAGGGGTCACAAAAGTGCACATGAGGAAATCGTAGTCACAATACAACATGCAACATACAAACACCTTTAAGCGCTTTCTTTAAACATGTGTTTAAGTTTTTCATGTAAAATTACGTTCTTGCCAATGTGGATTTGTAAGAAAGATAAGTCTTTAAATAAACCTACTGCCAGGTTCGCGCTGTCTCCGTGCAGGTCCACTGAGGACTCCTTGGAGAGGATGTGGAGCCAGCAGTTGAGTGAAAGGTTAAAAGCTGCCAGGTTGGAGGCTGCTCCTGTGGTGCTGACCAGTTTGGCGATTTCGCGCTCATCCTCTTCTCCCCCGCACACACTCAGAGCGGTGAGAGGTCCAGACACGTTGCTGTTGCTCTGCATGATGCTGCAGAGGAAAAACAGGTGAGTTACTTTTTTTTTTTTTTTTTTTTTTTTTTTTTAAAGCAAGTTCCGCAGGTTTCCGTCCTGTTTCAGATTAATTTCCAAAGTGGGGCTGTAGGCGAGAGTGGATGCAAAAATCCGCATCGTCCTCATCCTGCGTTTAGGGTTCAAAGTCTCAGCGGGAGATCAGAGTTTCTCAGTTAATCCGAGTTCATTCTAAAAGTGTATCTGCTCGCATTTTATTGTTTTTCCAAGCGGAGCAGGGAAAGGGTGTAAATATGAAATTAATATGTGGCAGGTTACTTTGGAGCGTCCAGCCCGGTGCACCTTCCTCCTCTCTCAGTGATGCTGACAGCACCCACAGACTGGAGGCTTTTATACTCGCTGACGCTCTTCTCCGCCGCCCGGTGGCGCACAGGTACGGCTTCGACATACAATATTACTACACTTTTCTGGTTATTACAGCAGATACTGGGAAGGAATAAGATCCACTCTCTCTTTTATTTATTTATTTTTTTCCTAAGATACAATCAGATGAATTTAAAGGTTACTTTGTGCGCAATACCTAATAACTCATGAAACAAACAGGGAAAGGCTTGTGCTGTTTGGAAATAATAATTTAGCAGTCTGATATACTGCAGAACATTAAGTGTTTTCTGAGTTGTCTTGGTTATTATTGGTTTGCACAAAACATGTATTTCAGGCGATGTTTCTGCTTTCTTTAAATTAAAGCTGTGGTGCAGGTCATCATCTGCCATCTTACATCTACAGTATTTTTTTTTCTCTCTTTTTGATGGAGCCAGCTAAACACAGCCTCAGATGTCATGTCCAAATATCACCCTTAAAATCCTTGCTATGCTGTGAAGGTAAATTATAAAGGATGGTATTTCGGTTAGTTTAGCCTACAAGGGTTTGTTAATGTTTATCTGAAATGAACATCAGAAGAATGATGAATTAGATTTCAAACAGCTCTCAGTCTTTGTGTGGGAGCCAGGGAAGAGAGAGAGAGAGAGAGAGAGAGAGACGTGTGTGTTTTTGATTAGCGTTTCTTATAGGTCAGTGTTGGCATTCTCATAATGCATCACTGTGGCCAGATGTGTTTAGCCAAGGAGAGATTCTGTCATTCTCTCAAGCTTCAACAGGACAGACTGGACTCGCTTGGACAGTCTGTAACTTATCACTCAATTTGCATAAATCTTTCACGTGCCTTTTTGGGATTTAGTAAAGAATTTGTCCGACAGCAGCGTGTGTGATGTGCAAACTGCAACACCTCACCAGTTTGCACTGAGGGACATTAAATAAATGATGGTCTCCACTAAAATGTGGACTAGTCAAGACATTTGGAGGCAATTTATTCTCATCCCTGCTTCTCTTTCTTTGATTTCATAAGCAGTCTGGAACAACCTCAAACTCAAACAACGCTAATTTGTTGACAGTTTCCATTTTTCTCCTTTAATGTTCTCCAAATATTAAGATGGATGGAAATGCAGATATGGTTAGAGTCCGACCCTGGAGCTCTCTGTGTGCTCTCATTTCAATTCTGCTGAAGCTTTCTTAGATGCTTAAAGATATTTTATTTCTATTCCATCAGTTTGTGTTTGTTTTTCACTTAAAAAACAAAGGGGTAGGGAGGGAGATATTGACACCGAGTGTCTTTGTCTATGGCCTAGATAAATATATGAGTGACAATAAAGCTGAAGATCATTTTTGTTCTTGTTTGACAGTAAAATTGGGGAAAATACTTTTGATAATACAGTCATTCAGGTTCAGATTTCCCTTTGGTAGAGAGAGCCTCTCACAGACAAAGTGATTTAAATTCACTTTCTGATTGATTCCCTCCACGTTGCTGCAATGCATAAAATATAGCTGCAGTGATAAGCAGAGATCCAATCAGCATCTCTAATCATGTCCTTGCGTCAGAGTGGGAACAACATGGCGTTTAATTTAGCTCCTCAAGCAATCAAAGTATGTGCAGAAAATATATATTTTAAAAATCATTAGATAGAAACATTTGTAAATGCCACTGCACATGATTGCAGAATTAAAAATATTTCTGCTTCCCTGCTCAAGACTTCATGAAACTACAAATGGACAAATTAATCTTATAATAATAATAATAATAATAACTCAATGATCTTTCAGCCTCAGCCATAGCAGTGTCTCTGCTTAACTCTTGCACGATTGATTTTCTGATTGAATTTCTACCTACATGTATAACTCTTTATCACACCACCACAACCCACTGCTTAAACAGTCGGATCAATAATTCATTTATCACTCCCACTGTGGATAATGTACCTGCATTTTTGGTTCAGGTTAGTTGAAATAATTCTGTTTTCACAGTGTAAAGTTTTGCCTATCTCCTCAGTTCTCATAGCAGCTTGGACAAACGGCACTAAGCGAGGATTGTTAAATGAAATAACCTCTGTTCTGCAAACAGGGCTGTGAAAAAATGTAAAATTTGCTGAGGCTTTAAGTCCAAATGCCCCCAGCAGGACAACACCCACCTCAGGTATTTTTATTAGCCACGAACCAAACTGTTTTCAGACTAGGCTATCACATAATTGTTTATGTCATTCATTCTTAGAACTGCTGGGTTATATTTTCTAATAATCCTTCGCTCCATATATTATGGTTTGGTGCCAGGTATGTAACCCTGGTGGAGACTACTAAATTCCTTTCATTTTATTTGAATTTATTTAGCTTTTAGCCACGCTAGCAACCTGGCTCTAAGGACACAATGTCTGTTGTCCAGTCTGTTCACCACTTTGGTCCAGACTGAAATATCTCAACAACTATGGATGGATTATCATAGTATTTTGTACAGACATTGGAGGATGAATCCAGATGACTTTGATGATCCTCTGATTTTTCACTTTGAACTGTCACTTTTCATCCAGCGCAATTTTTATTTATTTTTTTGTCAAATTTTGGATTATTGCTAAAATGAATCACATTCCCATCAGCCTTAGCGATACTTTGTGGCCAATAAGCATATGTTAATATGCTAACAAGATAGAATTACATGGCGAACACGACAAACATTATACCTGCAAATCATCAGCATGTTAGCATTTACACAGTGAGCATGTTGGCTAGCAGGCATTAGCATTCACCTCAAAGCACCTTAGATCCAGCTTCACAGCGCTGCTTGCACAGCTGTAGATTCTTAGTATTGTTTGCTTGTCAAATTTAATCTAAAACATCGGGATCAACTTTTTAAAACCCAACAGTTGTGTAATATCCATGGGATTGTAGAATGTAAGGTATTATTCATCTCATTATATGGATTAGAGTTTTAATGTGCTGCCTGTGTGAAGCAATTTGTAACTTGAGTTTGGAAAAGTGCTTTACAAATCAAGATTATTATTTTATTATTATATCCTAAAAATATTTCAAAGTCAGTGACTGCTGTGTCCTCGGTGGTAGCTATGGCCTTTCTGCAAACTTTGTCCTGTATTCCAGTTAGATTTCAACACATAGAATATGTGAAGATGATCTTGTGGGACTGGCATGAGCTGAGTTCTCCTTTTTACCGTGAGCAGAGGCTGTTTGAACCTCAGCAGTTTAAAAATAAATGTCACCTTGATGTTGCCCTCATTCTTTGGCTGGGAAGACATGGAGCAAATAAAAGACAGTACGATGCATATACAGTGAGTGTGCTGGTGAGTGTGGACAGAGAGGAAGCTTAGTTTCCTCTTCGCTTGGTCTTTTGAGATACAAATTTTGTCAGAGAGTTAGAGATGAGCTCCTGTGAAGACGACCCTTTAAAATAGATAAGCTGTCTGACCTGTGATGTATTATGGACAGGAATAGAGTTGATGATGAAAACAGTGATTGCTGTTCTTCTGGAGATTTTACAGAAGAGAACATCATGTGAGGTGCTGTGCCGGCAAAGTGGAAACGAGAATAAGCACAAAAGTGTTGTGATGGACTCTGTGTAACAGGCAGCAACTCAAGTCATTACCCCTCTGATGCATTAGATACCAGCTGTTTTTGCAGCATTTTTCTTTGTCACGTCACATAGATCAATGACCGGCACATAATCATAGTTCCACAAATATGTCTTTTGCTCTAAAATAGAAATATGACATCCTCAATTTATTTTTAAAGTGAAGCCCAGTTTCCAATATTGACAACTGCCATGAGACTAAAGGTTAGTTTTTGTTGAGGTGTGAACTTTTGCTTGTAAAGGAATTTATTTTTAGGGACCAAATCATATCTGTTTTTCAAATATTGCCTCATTATTATTGTGATCCAAATCTTTTCCCAACTGGACACTTGGCATTACTGAAAGAAACAAAACCCTTCAGGTGCTTCCAAAAATCACTGAGTAAACATTTAATTCTCTTGTGCTTTGTCAGCATTTCACTGAACTGTTATAAAATGCACTTCAAATTATTCTTGATAAAGTTTTTCAAGATAAACTGTAAAGTTAAAGTTTATAATAGAGCAGTGAATATACATTTGCATTGTTTTACAGATCGCACTGTGCATGCCTTCATCATGCAGAAGTACATCAGCAATAAAATACATGGTCCACCAGGTGCTTGAGGCTTCGTTCTTCCAAAGAAAGTGTCTGTGTGGACGACCTCCTCAACGACCTCCATCTGAGTGAGTGAATTTCAGTAAGAAAAATCGTTTAGCTAGCCGTTTGTGTGTTATAGCAGATGGCAAACACACACCGTGACACTTCACTCTGTCTCTGCAGTGGGAAGCAGATGCTGAAAAGCAATAAAATTGCTAATTTGGATGCTGCGCCTGCAAGCGAGCCTGCACGCCTTTGCTTCTATCGTTCCTCCTGGGGCTCCTGAGGGGATCAGTGAGTGTCCCGGTTCCTGTGATCCTGGTGGTGAGAGGATTGGGAGTCACCATTGGGGAAACCTGTCCTGGGCCAGAGCTTCTCCGTCAGACTGCAAAAGGCCTCAAAGCCCCTGGAGATGGAAAAGATAGGAGGAGGAGGAGGGACACCTCGCACTTCATCCAGCGATTGCAGGGAGCGGGACGGCACTGAGGGGCAGAGGCATGGTGGAGAGGTAAGTGTGTATTTGTGTGAGAGTGTGACTGTGAGAGACAGAGAGAGAGAAAAAGAAAATGTGTGTATGCATGCCTTACAGACCTTTGCTCTCTGCGTACTCTTTCTGGCTGAGTTGGCTGTAAGGGTCTGGCTGGAGATTTGAGGAAATGAGCAGAGAGAGGGAGAGGAACAAAACCTGGACATGAATGCAGACAGCAGGACAAAAACAGGCCAAGCGCAGACGACAGAGGGAAATCACAGAAAGCATGGGGAGGAGAAAAAAAAGGAGCTATTAGCCATAACCTACATACCATTGACCACAAAAGATGAGCGCATGTGCTGCTCAAACATTTGACTCCATAAACATCTTCAAAGTAAACACAGCAGTTGTCAACAATGGACGCCAGGCAATGGTTTTTAATGATCTGCTTGTGCACATCACCTCTGATGAAGGCAGGAAACCACTGCCTGGTCTTTAAATATATAATAGACGGAGCTGAGCCTGCTCAGGTATTGTATACAGGTATAGGTATACTATATCTATACCTGTATTTATCATTTGGTTGTTTATTATGCTATCTGAGTAAATTCTCAGTGGTGAAAATTAATTGTTACATATCTCACCAGGATGCAGGTCCCTTTGTGTGTTGTTTTGCTGGAGCTGTTAGGGAGGAGAGCCTGTAGCCGGTTTAGCTGCTCCAGCAGGACACTACAATACAAATACAGACAGGAAGATGAGGGGGTGCAGGTTCATTGATATACAGGTATTATTTCTGAGGATAATGGGCAACTAAAACAACAAAAAGAAAAGCAGCACATGGTAGGAAGGTGTGCGCAAGTGGCGTCTCACATTTTATTTCAATTGAGTGCACCTAGCCAGTGTCAGGGAGAAAGCAGCCTAATGAGATGGCAGGATGACGAGGAAACAAAGCCAGATAACACTGTGTCAGTTGGATGGGCTTTGTATTCTGGTAATTCTATACTGAGCCCCCTCAGCTCTGATTTTCAACAAGTTACAAAGTTTTCTTATCCAGGTTGTCATCAATATAGATCAATGAAACACTGTCAGACCAACAAAGGCACAAAAGAGAAACTGAGACTGACTCATTCAAACATTGGAACTCCTTGAAAATAAATCCAGCAGTGAGATGAAACATCAAACAAAAAGATAAACTGAGACATTAAAATCTAATCTAATCAGTCTAATCTTATATTTGTCATACTTTTATATTAGAATATTAGGACTGGCGTTAGTCTACAACACAAAAACAATGCTGTTTCTTTATTTCAGTGTCTTGAAACTTAACATGTCAGCTGGAGTCCGTGTTTTTATCCAAACTATGGAGTTAATAGGAGCTGAAGTGGCCAGCTACAGCTGATAAAACCTGCCATCTGTCCACAAACCACTGAAAGTAATAGCTCAATCAATAACGAAAATAATCATCAGTTGCAGCCCTCGTTGGCTCATTTGAGGACTCACTTGTTGGTCTCCTCCAACTGCTGGATCTTTCTCTGCAGTTCGAGGTTGTGAGCACCACATGCAGACATCCTACAGAAAGAGACGGAGAACAAGCAAGAGAAAGAAAATAAAGATAAGACGAGGAAATAAGAGTATTCAGTAATACAGTGTTATGATGTTGTATTGTTGCCCCTTCATTTCTCTCTTTGCTAATATCTGTCTGTTGAGCGTTATCTCGCACCCCATTCTGTCATCCACCGCCCCACCCCACTCCCCCCTCCTTTCTTCTTGTGCTGTCTCTCTCGTTTCATTTTCTCACTATGAGTCATCCTCCATTATGGCCCTCTGACTGAGCTGAACCTCCACTGATAACGATAACCTGTTGATACGCTGGCTTAATTATCAACAAATGCTGACTCTGCTCACTCTCTCACCCCCCAACCATGAAGCTTTTGTCTCCCAGAAGCAGCAGAGCTCAAGCCTGAATGAGATGTAGACAGCACATAATTATATCTTTAAAATTCCTGTAAGATAATTAAGAATTTCCCTGTTTTAAGGACACAGACAATTTTACATTTGACCCTGGTCACAGCTTGTCCATCTTTGGACCCCAAACTCTCTACTCTCATTTGTTTTCCTCCTCTCTATACGTCTCTGATTTCGGATTCAACTATGGTCCACGGCACCTTCACACAGTCTCAGACGACTATTACAGTCTTAGGTAAATCAATGATGGCAAATTCTAGGATCCAGCTTTTTAATCTGAAGCTCAACATCAATAATAAATCAATAACGTCTAGCAATCCTGCAAATACGCCGCAGGTGCTTATGGACAATAAATTGTAAGGGTCTGACAAAACAGAAGCATGTGAGGGCATTGTGAGCTGCCCTTCTTTAAGGAGTCTTTCATCATATGAATCGAGCTGTACCACGCTGCACGGTTTGCGGAGGTGTGATGGGCGGATGAACAAAAGTGGGGGCGGCAGGCAGGATGAACAAATCTAGTGACAAAGGCTGGCTGGCTGTGTGATAGGACTCATTCTGCACAGCCTGAAGGTAAAGGAGAGAAGGAGGAGGAGGAAGAGGACTAAACTGAGCTCCTTCTTGGCAAAACCCCCTGTGCCTTTATTGTGAGATGCTGCTGCTACGCAACATCCTCAGCTTCTGCTTGATCTGCTGAAGCAGAGCAGCTGCACCGTTCATGTAATTGGTTTGGAAATCACATTCTGAGGCTGTTCATTCAATATATGATAATGCCTACCTACCTATTTTATCCTATCGCTATAATGCTATAAATGTATAAGTATGTTTCTCTATAGACTTCATGGCTGAGTCATCCTCTATTAGTCTGTATGTATAAGGTCAAATGTTACAAGGATAACTGCAATGATTTGTACGTATAGAGCACCTCCCTCTGGAGTTTTTTGGTCATGTGGACAGAAATCCTTTTGTTCTTATCTATTTTATGTGACATACGCAGTACTCCTGTACGTGAATAGTAACAGTATGTAGCCAAGCCAGCGGCACATCCTTATGGATGACAATGTCAGTTTGTCAGTCAGTCCACCTCTTTGGTCCAGACTGAAATATCTCAACAGCTGTTACATACACTGAGATGAAATGTTGTACAGACATTCACGGTTTCCAGACAATGAAGAGTACTGGCTTTAACAAGATTCTTACTTACTTTTCCTCTACTGGGCTGTAGACTTGTGTTACCAACCATGTGTACATGTTTTAGCTGACACAGTCATGAGAGTGCAATCATTTTATTCATTATACTCTCCTTATATTTTCACACACTGTCTTAATAACTTGACAGGATACTGTAAAGTAGTTGAGGATTATGCTGAAAAAAGGCAAAATTGTCATATTTCTTTATAGCTTTTCTATAATCCACATTCTTCACACTTTTCATGTGGAGCCATTCACTAAAAATTTTAATCCTCAATGTGCCTGGCTCATAAGGAACAATACTAGTAGATAAACAAAGTAGTAATCTGCACAGCCCATGCATTTAGTTTGGCAACAACAGTCGTAACTGGCTGTTATTGCTGTGATGTTTTGGTGCTGAACTCCCCAGATATCAATTAATTTTGTGTCCAGCTGAGTTTCTGTAAGTATTTGGTCTGTCTCTGTTTGGCCAGCCACGACAGCTACTGCTGTCTTTTTAATCCAAACAAACCACTGCTGTTACTGTGAATTTCCTGTGAGCCAGAGGAGCTTTTTTAAGGAAAGACCAGTTTGTCAACAACCAGATTGGTTATGTGGGTGCAGCCTCTTCCCATTCACGCAACAGTTTGTTAAAGTTAATTAAGTGTATGACAAAACAGGCTCATTATAAAGTGCTTCAGGGTACTACAGATAAAAGTTTAATTTTATAGGTCAAAGTATGCAGAGATAATGTCGTGTTGAGTGAGGATGCTGAGTGCAGCTGGCTCCTACCTTCCCTCCAGACTATCAACATAGTCCCTCTTCTTCTTCCGACTTTCTTGAGCCGAGCGCTTGTTGCGGATTTTCCGCCGGATCTTCTTCAAAACCCTCTCTTCAAACTTGTCAGGGAGATGAAACACATGGGAGGACAGTGACAAGAAAGAATAAGGACGAAAGAGATTGTGTAACTGGGGATACAGATTTAGATTTAGATGAGTGTGTGAGTGGATGTGCATGGTGTGTGTGTGTGTGTGTGTGTGTGTGTGTGTGTGTGTGTGTGTGTGTGTGTGTGTGTGTGTGTGTGTGTGTGTGTGTGTGTGTTTGAGTGCGTGCGTGTTTGTGTGTGTGTGTGTGTGTGTGTGTGTGTGTAGAAGTATGTGCCCTACATACATGTAAGATTGTGTCTTGCTCATGTACCTTGGACAGGGGCAGTTTGCTGGGCAAGTTCACCCCTTCCTTAGCCAGAAGCGTCTTCTCATCCTCATTAAGTACAAGTTCCTGCAGGGAATGCTGGGGGATTCCTTGTGCCTGTGAAACAGATGGACAGAATAGTCCAGTTAAAGCGACTCTCTAGGCAGCTTATTCAAAGAAGCTCAGAAAATTATGTTTATTTGGTGCAAAGGGTGTTCTCTGACTCTCAGAGCGGCACAGGTCATTACAAGATAAGCAGTTGACCATACGGTTAGCTTATAGCTAACTTAGCTTATATAATACCCTCATTGGTTAGAAATAGATAGTCAGAAATATTTAACTCCTCTCTCCTTACGTTCTGTCCCACGTTTGACAACAGCAGGTCCTTCACTGTGAGCGTCTGACTGGACGACATCGCGGAGCTTTGGTTCATAGTGAGGTAGTATGCAATTCCAAACTCCTCCTGGCAGTCATTGGACTCCCAACCTGCAGATTGAACCAGTAAAACCATTAAAAACAGCAGGTGATGATTTGCAAATTTGCCACAATGTGCCATTCAAACAAAACACAAAATGTTTAGTTTTTTTTAGCACCGAGGGGTCCGCAATCATCATAGTGAAAAGGGACAATTATTTAAAAGTCGTGTCCTCAAAAGACAATTTCTTCATGTGATGAATGACAGTTGCACAACCTTTTATCCTTTACAAATTCTAGAAATAGGAAAACCAAATGACATGCTCTTTGAAAGGGCCTTTAGCCTTTAGAGGCTCAGCTGATAGCTCTCATTATTCTGCAACACAAAGTGCAAATGGATAAATCTCATATTAAGGTCTTTAGTTTGACCTGGTTCACCTGGCTCCTGTAGTTTTTGTGCAACTTAACCTGACATTTCTGCTCACTATTGAAACAATCTACTGTTTCATGGCTCAGTTTGTGGCTGAACTTCTCACAATGTTTTTTTCCAGCATGTAACTGCCACTGTATCTCTGGTCTTACTTAGATCGATGGAAACATCAGCTGTTTTTTCATTTGCTGGTAGCTGACTCTCCAGAGATGGAGTCTGAGGGAAAACCGGCGTGTCAAAGGCTGGAAAATCTGTGCAGGAGCATGGGTGAGGGCTCTCTGCGGGATCTGTCGCGGGGTCCTCGTTGATGCCACTGTCGGTGGTGCAGGGTGACCATAGGGGGGAGGCCAGAGCTGAGGAGCAGTTGCTCCCACCCAGCAGAGCGTCCAGGAAGTCATCCGCAGCACTTCCTTCAGGGCTCACGGTCTGAGGAGGAATGCGTACATTAGGTATGAGATATGTCTACATCATCACATGTCACTATCACCGCTAACTTAATCTGATCATCATATTCCTACACACGAGCACAGACAAGAACATAAACACTGCAACTATTCTATTCCCTTAGCTCATTTGTCCATGACTCTTTGCCTCATCGCTGTTAGTCATGCTTACAACCAAACTGGAGAACACAATGAAACTCTAAATGAGCTCATATACATCCTAAGATTCAACTTGATAACACATGACCCTTGCTGAGAATACAGATCACGCTGACTAGTGAGATTCAGTGAATTTGTGGTTGTGATTATCTTGTCCCCTGAGTGACTCTGTTCAGAAGCGAACTGTGCAGAATGATCACCGTACTCACGTCATGAATTGTGATAGTCCACGGCTGGTTGCTGTGGCAGCTGTTGGTTTCATCTGTGTTCCTGAGCAGGAGGTCATTGAAGTCCAACCCACCATGCACCTGAAATGAACAACTACTCTGAGTGATTACTGTCAAGGTGTTCCCCGGTTTTACAAGCCTGTGTACCGCTTGATTTGAAAGAATTTGACTAATCTCTCCGGTTCAGATGTTTCAAATTGTAGTTCCTCAAGCTCACCTTTGACTAAGATTCTTTAAATCAATACATATCTGCTTTTACTTTCTTTAAAAAAAGTAGTAGCACCCAGTGATCCAATTACAAATGTATCTTACCTTGTCTGTAATCAGCGTCATAATTCCAATAATAAAGCAGCAGCTGATGAAATTTCAGTGAAATTCTCCAGTAGGAAAAACACAACCAGAACAAGACGATCCTCTGCGGCGTAGGAGAAATGCTTGAGTCTGTTTCAAAGGACAAAGTTGAAATGCCATATGACACAACTGCTTTCCCACAACCCAGGTGATCACCGTCCAATCCAGTGTCTAGCAGACAGCTGAGAGAGCCAATCAGCACAACAGGAAGAGTCACTGATAGATGAATTAGTCAAAGTTGCTCCCACATCACTTAGAGTGACCTTTGATGTAATCATTACAAGTCAGGATTGATTCTGTGTGTGGTTTCACATTCATTTTTTGTTGGACAGGATTTATTTCGAGCCCTTTTTTTTATTGCTTTCAAAAGCAGAGGGTGTACAGAGTCAAGGTTTAACTTCATCTGTCAATGTCAGTAGAAAGCTCAGGTTTATTTTAATTGATTTTTGCCTGAAGCAGACAAAAATTTAAGGCTTTACTCACCAGTTCACTCATGCTTGAAATTGAACATAATTCATGATTATTACAAGTAATGACAATAAACATCCACTTTTTTCAATATTTCACACAGTACCCTCTCACAGAGTTTCCTAACTTGAGACTGGGAATCTCAAAAATCTCAAATGATCTGAGAAGTGAGCTTACCAGACCTCTGTAGCCTGCTAACGGCTCAAAGCTACATAAGCTCAAATTTCAGTCTATGATTGATACTGCGGACACCTGCAAACCCCAAACCTAAAGACATCAAACTATCGAGTCCGTCAAATTTTTCTAACTCTTAATTACTAACCAGCTTACTCTGACTCGCTCACTCTAAATTAAATTCAGATTTTCTCAAAATCAGTCCAGTGCATTTTTTTTTTTTTTTTGGAAAACTTTCTTAGTTAGTTCTTAGTTTCTTTGTGTCTTAATGAGGCACTTGTTATCATTCAGTTTCAGCCGAAGAATGACATAATTGTTTTTACTTTTCTATAGCAGAACGAACTCACCCGGCCTCAATGTCTTATCTTTATTGCCATAATTAGGAGCATCTGTTTCGTGTTATTTCTAAGCATACACACCATAAAATAAAAGAATTACATAATATGTTCTCGTAGCAGTAACACATTTGCAAAGACGTATGTAACTAATTATCAACAGTGGGGAAGAGATTCTTCCAATGGTGGAGCCATTATACTTATCTTCAGTACAGAAACGTCAATGAACAGTCTGTCTTGTAGTTTTCCAGAATGAATATCAACACAATCCTTCCATCGCTGCCTTCACTTCAAAGCATTCTTATACTATAAGAAAAGACATTCAGCCTCATATGTACTTCTGGCAACTCCAATAATTGAAAGCTATTTTCTTTTCTTTTCTTTTGATTTCTTTGACATTTTTACCTTTGTCAGGCGGTTCAAAGTAGACTGAGATGTGATGTGGTTTCTTTTGATTTTTTTTGTATTTTTCTTTTCTTTGGGACATTGTTGCCTTTACTAAACCATTCAAAAGTATCAGAGCTGGGAGGAAAATTAATATTCTGGGAGAAAAGAAAAGGAGATCTCATGTCTAAAAGATCCTAGGTCAGATTCAGGCCTGGGGTTTATGTGGCGCACAGCTGAAACCACTGAGACTCATTTTCTGTATCAATTATAAGATGGGAAGAAACCGTTTCTTTCTCATCTTTTCTGAGTGTGTGTCAGGCGTGTCACACATTGTGAATATATCAAACTCTGAAGCAGCTCTGAACTTTGATTTCAACATTTTGTGGAGACAGACATTCATTTTACAGCTCATGTGGGCTTTTTAGAGTCTTTACAGAGTCAAAATACCATTCAAGAATCTCTAATGTTCAAAAATCCTTAAATATAAGGTTATTATGTGTCAGGAAAAAGGTCAAGGTTATTTAAATCAATTCTTGTGGCGCCGATGTGAGTTATGGTTTCAATGATTCATTCTAGACCATGCAGAATCAATTCATTTCTATTTCATAAAAAAAAAAAAAAAAAAAAAAAATCAGTTGATGTGGCCCCTGTATGAACCCCTTCCAGTTGTTGCATTAAAAATCCATGTATCTATAGCAGAGAGCCCAGTATTATCAGTACAGTAATACGCCTAATTGCATGGCAGCAGAGTTCTGCTATCTTTATTGCTGTTCTATCTTCAGATCATAGTTTCAAAGTACATGCAGATGTTATCTAACCATGACATTTTTAAGCACATCTCTGGATACTAAAAGCTCAGTACAGATAATTGCTGTGTATTGCACATGATATCATACTGTAAACCTGTAGCATCAAGTACATTTGAATGCATGTTACTGAGGGTCAAGAAGAGTTATATCCACGCAGTAAAGAAAAGGATATTCCAGATTACATTAAATATACCATGAAATCAGAGTCAAGCAGCTGAATTCAACTTCAGTTATTTTATTACACCTGGATATATAAATATATATATATATGGCAACTCAAACCCAACAAAAATGATCAAAAGCTTGGGGCGTCGAGCGGCGCAGTGGGTTGAGCAGGCGCCCCATATGTAGAGGCCACAGTCCTCACTGCGGTCGGCCCCGGCTCGAATCCCGCATCGAACGGCCCTTTACTGCATGTCATTCCCGCTCTCTCTGCCTCCCCATTTCCTGTCTCTCTACTGTGCTATCATAAAGGCATAAAAAGCCCAAAAAAATATACTTTAAAAAATGATCAAAAGCTCACATTTCCCTGACAAGGAGATATGAAATGAATGAGATTCTGAAAATACTAAGCTGAGCTGTTTTCTCAGCTTTTTTTTTTCATCATTAGCACAGGTGAGACGCAGAGAGTGTGCTCTAAGCGCACACCGTTATCACTCCACCAGCTGTGAAATGCATGTTGGATGGCTCTTATCTGGAGTTCACTGATAACTCTGATGTGCACAAAATGATTCAATACCTGTGAGCGTGTGGGAAATTCCCAGGGCGTCACAGAAATAAGAAGAATAAAAGCAATTCTGAGAGTGAAGTTGGTTGATCATATTTGGCACACTTGTCAACAGGCAAAACTGTAATTTCAGCTTCAGGAAAGGAAGATCAAACACAGATGCAGGGGTGCCAGTATAATGTGGTAGCAGCAGCTCAGCACCTGTTTTTATTTCCTGTCTTCCTTGAACATCGTAAATGTCGGATAATGACCTCCCTCTCCAAGAGTGTCACGTAGATAGTTTCTTGACAACGAGACTGGTGTGCAATATAAAAATACAACTGGAACTATTTTTTTTGAGTCACTTAAGCTTTTGATTTTTGATTTTAAGTCTAAATTTAGAGTTTAAAGGGAAGGGGTGCAAAATATATCCACAGGATTACTTACAAATATTTCATCTTAAATTTGATGATATCATATAGTTTTTAAGTGTTTTCTTACCACTTCTATCAAATCTGATCCTCTTTTCTTCTTCTGTTAAATTTAGGAGCCAAATCTATCCAAACCATTTGTGATGAGTGAAAGGAGTTCTCCACTTTTCATGTTTATAAAAGCTTGTTTTCATTTGAAGCAGCAGAGTGACAGTCAACATCCTTTGGGGGGAAGCTTCAAGGAGACACCATCTGTACAAAAAATATATATGAGATATTATGTGCCTTAAAATTGGCTTTATTTTTGAGGTGATTTAATCTCTGCTCATCTCTTTGAGTGACTGCAGACACCTGGAAACCGACAGCATCTGCTCTGAGTATTACTGTTTTAGTAGGTCAGCTCCACTGGTGCAAACGTGACACACAGTGCATGGTGATATTGCACTGAAATGAAAATCATCGGCGTCAGGTGAAATGGCCACAGAAATGATTGATTTTTTGCTTTCGATGCAAACATTAATCTCGGTCCCCTCTTCATAAAGGTTGTATTTCTCCCCATCAATTTTAATTCATTTTGCTTGATCTGCTTTGGAAATGAAAAAGGGCAATACCACTTTCTAATTAGACATAGTTTGTACAGTGTTTATAAATTGTAATGGATTGTTTTTTTTATGGTTAAAATTAGTTAATGTTTTATAGATGACTCATAAGTGGGTAGTAATTGCAAACTGGGGATTTCCAGAATGTAAAACACCCATTCTGTTTGATCTTATCCACCTCATTTGTCTTTCCTCTTCTCTTCATCAGGACAATTTAACCACTTTCCTTCTGAAAGTATAAATAATAATAATAAATAGCTGAAGAACATCTGAACAAGAATCCATTTATCAACATCATAATAACTTTTTTTCCCTCTAGATAGAGATAAACCCATTGAAAATTTGTTAATTTTTCATAAAGTCATCAATTGTTTTATTGTTTTTTTTTTTTTTTTTTAAAAAAAGGGTTCTTCCATTATAATAAACTGTCATGTCAGGCACACATCTGCTCTTATGAGAACCCATTATGTGCTTGCAGTCCGTGAAGAATTAATTTTTCATTACAGAGCTATATTTTCTCCTCTGAGCGTGTGGACTGGACAGTCCACTGGGGTAATAGCAAACATCCAATCACCTGTCACATACACGTTTGTGCATGTTCATATGCACACATTTACAATAGCACTTTACTCTGCTTTTCCTCATTCCACTTTCATTTCAATGTCCCAATTCAGACTCTCTCATCGTCACTGAGATGCTTGTCCTGCTCTGCCCTCAGCTGGTAGATGAAAGCTGCAACATCCTGATACAGTGCAGCCTCCACTTTGTGCACAGAGGGTTTGACAAAGGGAAAGGAGAGCTGCTCTCCTTCCTCAGTAAAGGCAATGACACAAACCCAACAGCTATGGTGTTGCTCTAAGTGGTGGACCTTTACGTCTGCTTTTCACCTGGTAAAACAACTAAATAACATCCATAACTATCAACATTTTAACTGTTAAAAATTCTTCTACAAAGTATATACCCCTTTTTATATATTTGTGTATAATTCATGAGTATAGGTGAATATCTCCTTCATTAAATGTTTAAAACTCTGCCCTTGATTCATACTGTATAGAATGATACAGGACTTACAGCTTATTTCAAGACATGGTGATGCAACATGCATTAAGTATGAATTATGCCCAGCCTTTACAGCTGAAGCTTGACTGACAGAGAAAAATTCTGCCTGACCTGCAGATCTAAGCGAGACGAGCTGAAACTGATATGTGCTAAATTAGCTAGTGTACAGTGGATAAGATATTTTGTCTTATATAGATAAACTTGACTTGAACATTTTCGCAAAAATTGGCTCATTGTACAGTAAAGAGAAACCAAACTGAGTTGTTTGTGTGGTTAGAACCAACTGGATATTTACTGACTCAAAAATAATACCAATATTGTATCACAGATTAGACTAGGCATCTTCTCTCTCCTGTGGTTTTGTGTTTACTCATCTCTTTTTCTCTCTGTCACATTCTGCAGATATTTGTGCCTCCGGAGCTGTAGAGTCCGGATCTGTGATTTGAAACCACCCACTGCCTCCATGATCCTGCTCAACACCCACTGCTACAATTATTATTATTATTTGTCTCATTAGTTTCTTTATTATCATTATTAGTCGCATTACTACTCATGTTATTGTTTTTTATTATTAATTTATTATTCATTTTCCTATTATTATACATATTTATTTAAACATATTAAACCATTTTTCTTAACTTTTCTCCTTGCCTTTTTATGGCAACATATAATTTAAATAAATATATATATATAAAATTCCTCATTTTCTTTCTCACACACGCACTACATCAATAATAGACTTAGCAGTACAGCACACACCCATAAAAATTGCATTTATGATTTATTCTTAATATTAACCATCCATAGAAATCTGATCTGAGGCCAGGCTGTGGCGCAGCAGCGCCCCCTGCTGCTGCAGCCTCTGTCCTGAGCCACTACACGGCAGCCGCAGCAGCAACAGCAGCAGCACCAGCAGCAGCAGCGTCTCTCCTGTCGCTACCGGGACTGCCTGTCCTCAGAGGCAGTGTCTACAGCAATAAAGCGTCACATACGAAGACCGACGACCAGCAGGCAAAATGGTGAGTTGATGCTGGGCTCACAAGAGCTCATAGTTTTGTGTTTAATCCATTTGTAGAGGGGAAAGACGGGCAGCCGCTCCACCGAATAACCTTCATGTCTAGTTATAACGATTTCAGCGCAACAAGCTGCGACGCAGCCTGTCAGGTGTGTGTGTGCGTGTGTGTGAAATGGATGCCGATGCCTGGTGTCATTCAAGGTGTTAGGTGATCAGATGAAGGCTCTGTATGTTATCTGTTGTAACATACGCAGCAGCAGCAGCTGATAAAGCAGGGCTGTGGCCTTTACTGCACGGCCCGCTCTGCCTCCCTGTGACGTTCATAGCAAAGCCTTTAATATCAAGCTGCTGTAGCTTCACTGCAGAAATATCATGTTAATATTATGGGATAAGGAAAGCACATGGTCCTGACAGGTCTAATGATCATCTGGTGAATCCTTTATTTTACTATAAATCGTAGCTTTACATGATATTAAAGGAGATTGCGTCATTCTGTTTAATAAAAGAGGCGACAAAATATATTATTACACTTGGGCCTACAACAAGACGTCACACACAGAGAGCCGCAGCGCATTTCATTACAGTGGTGGATGACCTAAAACAGCTTAGAATTAACTATTTTCCATAATATTAAATGGTTTGGTTTTGTCGGTGAATGTCTGGAAATCCAATATTTGATAATTTTGTAATTATTTTATTTTATAAGATTAATGCATTTAATCTGCTCAAATTATGTTAAATAACACTGGATAAATGTTTTGCACTTGTCTGTTTTTCAATATAAGTAAGTCATATCATAATAGGTCTACTAAAGCCCACATAGACCTATGATGATAATTTAAATACATTTTTTTCAACGACAGATGAACATATCACAAAAAACCTTTTTGATCTTGAGAAATTCCTTAATTTTTCCTTAATTTATGCACATCCTTTTTATCAATACATTAAAGGCTTTTATCTTACTTTGTGATCCTAGGGGACTGGCCCCCTCATATGTTACATATCAAATTATAAATTGGTATACTTATACTTACCTGGTATACTTATTTGGTTACTGGCTAAACTGGTTAAACCCCTTAATCATTAATGTAAGGGCAGATTGAGCAACATATAGTGCATATTTTTGTTGTGTTAAATTAGGAATTAAATTTTTTTTTTTTCTATCTACATTTCAGCCTAATCTTCATATTGAAATTTTAAGAGTAAGGTAAAGTTCAAAAATAAAAAAAGATTTTGTTCCTTTGTGATTGTGAAATGTTTGGGCTCTGCCCATTCAGCTGCAGCATGTGAGTGATGACTCATTAATTCCTGATCTTGTTGCTTGGTTAGGAACCAGAAGGTAAAGTCTTTATGTGGTGCCCACACTCCTCCTGGTCAGGCAGATGGATTCAGTTTCAAACATGTCTTTCTTTTTATAACTCTACTTGGAATGGCTGCAGAGATCTGGTCGTGGGCATAAATAAATAGACACATATGATGAATAAGATGAACCTCTGCTCGTTGTAAATGGATAAAAGTTTAACCCCCCCCCCCTCCCCCCATCAGGTGAACTTCACAGTGGATCAGATCCGTGCCATCATGGACAAGAAGTCCAACATCAGGAACATGTCTGTGATTGCCCACGTGGATCATGGGAAGTCCACGCTGACTGACTCCCTGGTGTCCAAGGCGGGGATCATTGCTTCGTCCCGTGCCGGAGAGACCCGTTTCACAGACACGCGCAAAGACGAGCAGGAACGCTGCATCACCATCAAATCAACGTATGTGGTTCGGGACAGAGGGCTTAGAAATGTGTGTTTTTGTGCAAACTATTAAAGGTCCTGAAAACTCGGGTGGAAGTCTGAAGCATTTCTCTCTTACTGTAAATACCCAAGAGTCAATGTGCTGCAATTAAAGTTAAATTTGGGGGAACATGTGAACATGCTTAGGTTTTATTGATGAAGAGTTCAACCCTCAAAAATTCATCTGATCTCCTTCATCAGGACTGTGGGTGTGGTTTGATCACACTGATTGACAACATGAGGTAACAACCCAATAACTGTCATTAGATTTGGATTCAAATGTTGCCAAATCCTGATTGGTGCACGCAATATCACTTTTTTTTTTTTTTCTTCACATGATCCCTCCCCACATCTAACACGTGAGAAGAGCACAGACAGAAATCGCTCATGTGAAATAACCGTTCTAACTTAAGCAGAGAATTGTGTGTTCATGTAAGACCACATACTCCGTCCTCAGGGCCTTTCACTGTCAAATCCACCTGTTGTTTTGTTCCAGTCAGTTTCTTACTGAAAAGAACAACTACAGCAGTTATTTATTAATATGAAATACCTAAATGCTTCCACAGTTTCTGGTCTGACAGGATTACATTTGAGCCTTTTCACAGCCATCTTTTTTACTTTCTGCTGTGCTGTTTTGCTCGTCTGCTAATTCGGAACATGACGTGATAGATCGATTCGTGATCACGAAATTTGTTTCCTTTTCACGTTGTTGGTTAGTTCCTATGTAGTGAGTAGAACAATCTCAACATTAAGTAAGGCAGAACATATGTTTGTCCCAGGAGATCCTTAATCTAGTCCCATCTTGTAGGATGTTCTTTTATTTAAACATAATTTTCAAAGATGTTTAGAGAAGACACTTTGCATTTTTAAAAATCCACCCAAGATGTTTCTGTCTTAAGCCAGTAAGTGTACCAGCACTGACACTAATTCGCATTACTAAGTATTAACTAAAATTGTTCCAATACTGTGATGATTCACTTTAGAAATATATTCAGTGTAACTCACGTGATTCACCTTTTTTTTTTTTTAACCCTTTATTTTTTAAGATGAATTGAATCAGTGAACATGTCCCCAGACTTTTTACTCTCCCCTCTCTGTTACTCAGGGCCATCTCCATGTACTACGAGCTTGGAGAGAACGACTTGGCGTTTATTAAGCAGAGTAAAGACGGAAACGGCTTCCTCATCAACCTGATTGATTCTCCGGGTCACGTTGACTTCTCCTCTGAGGTCACTGCTGCCCTCAGGGTAACTGATGGAGCCCTGGTGGTTGTGGACTGTGTCTCGGGTAAAATTACATAATGTCTCACATCTTTGCCTTCCCATCCCACCATTGCACACACACACACACACACACACTCACTCTCGCTTTTCACCCAGACTCACTGGTTTGTTTCCTCTGCCAGGTGTGTGTGTGCAGACTGAGACCGTGCTGCGGCAGGCCATCGCTGAGCGCATCAAACCCGTTCTGATGATGAACAAGATGGACCGGGCTCTGCTTGAGCTTCAGCTGGAGCCTGATGAGCTCTTTCAGACTTTCCAGCGTATTGTTGAGAACGTCAACGTCATTATCTCCACCTATGGAGAGGATGAGGGGGGACCCATGGGGAACATCATGGTATGGCGCCGCACACACACACACTTATGCACTAAGTTTTGAAAATGTTACTGTACATTTAAAATACCATGTTTCATTTGTGGTTACAAAGAATATTTTTTCTTTTTTTTTTCTCTCAGATTGACCCTGTCATCGGTACAGTTGGGTTTGGCTCTGGCCTCCATGGCTGGGCCTTCACCTTAAAGCAGTTTGCCGAGATGTATGTGGCTAAGTTCACTGCTAAAGGAGATGGTCAGCTGGGACCAGCAGAGAGGTGTAAGAAAGTGGAGGACATGATGAAGAAACTGTGGGGAGACAGGTAAACTTGAGTGCATAAATAAGTCCATTAATACCAGGCTGTGAAGCAGGGTTTCACTGCCCTCACTGGTTTACTTCGGTGATGCTGGGTGAGGTCAGAAACGTACTCTGTCACACCCAATAGTGATGTCACCGTGTACCGACCATGGCCTGGAGTACACATCTACATCACTACAGCAGAAGTAAAACCACTTCACTTGCTCTTTAAAATGTTCTTGCACCTGTTGGGATGATCAATGCATGATTAAAGAGCAGCATGCCAGCCTGATATATTTGAATGTCATTGAATATTATATGCTTCTTCCAGATATTTTGATCCAAGTGCCGGCAAATTCAGTAAGACCAGCACAGGCCCCGATGGTCAGAAACTTCCTCGCACCTTTAGCCAGCTTGTTTTGGACCCCATCTTTAAGGTGACTGAAAAAACACTGCAACAAAACTGCAGTTTAATAAGGGCTTTATTTATCTGATGAATAGTGTGAATTCACATATATCTCTATATTGTTGAAAATTAATTTCTGACTCCCTTTTCTGACCTTGGCACCTCCCAGTAACATGAAAAATACACTATGGAGGACAGTAGTTTGATATAATGTAGGACACTAAGATGAATGAGCTAAAAGTTAATTTCTCTGCAAACGAAAACTTATGTCACCTTAACAATCAAAATAAATCATATAATTAAAAACTGTACCCACAAGTCCTTTAAAAAAAAAAACATTAAAGGATGAAAAAAAAACTACTTTTTTTTTTTTTTTTTGCCCTCTCTCACCGTGCTCTTAGGTGTTTGATGCCATCATGAATTTCAAAAAGGACGAGACCGCGAAACTCATTGACAAGCTTGACGTCAAACTGGACTCGGAGGACAAGGAGAAGGAGGGGAAGCCCCTGCTGAAGGCCGTGATGCGCCGCTGGCTGCCTGCTGGAGAGGCCCTGCTCCAGATGATCACCATCCACCTGCCCTCCCCCGTCACTGCACAGAAATACCGCTGTGAGCTGCTCTATGAAGGGCCTGGAGACGACGAGGCCGCCATGGGTCAGTAGAACGTTATCACCGCACCACGCACCTTCACCTTGTGGAGAAGACATCAGTCAGTGAGGAGCACTCGGATGATCAATTTGCTAGATTTTCAGCTTACCATATTTTCTCTGCTCAGGTATTAAGAACTGCGATCCTAAGGCTCCTCTGATGATGTACATTTCAAAGATGGTCCCAACCAGTGACAAGGGTCGTTTCTACGCCTTTGGCCGTGTGTTCTCTGGATGTGTGTCCACCGGCTTGAAGGTGCGCATCATGGGGCCAAACTTTACCCCTGGAAAGAAAGAGGACCTCTACATCAAACCCATCCAGAGGTGAGCATGTTTTATTTAGAGAGAGGGGCTTCTCTTCTCCCACTTGTGTTTTCAGGTATTTGTTGGCACTTTTTTTTTTCCAACACATCCCTCTCCTCTTCCGTCCAGGACCATTCTGATGATGGGCCGGTATGTGGAGCCTATTGAAGATGTCCCATGTGGGAACATCGTGGGTCTTGTTGGAGTAGACCAGTTCCTTGTTAAGACAGGGACCATTACAACATTTGAACAGGTAATGTATTGCTTTTTTTCTCCTGTAGTTTAAACACTGGTGTACCTCACAGTGGTGCATTAGTCATTGTTACTATTAGTTATCGCTTGCTGTTGGCACAACTCATCCTGTCACAACTCATCCTGCCACAACAACACAAAAAGAAACAATCTATCACTCGTTGACTCCTGTCTGCAGTCCCACAACATGAGGGTGATGAAGTTCAGTGTGAGCCCCGTGGTCAGAGTTGCTGTGGAGGCCAAGAACCCCGCTGACCTGCCCAAGCTGGTGGAGGGTCTGAAGCGCCTGGCCAAGTCTGACCCCATGGTGCAGTGTATCATTGAGGAGTCCGGGGAGCACATCATCGCTGGAGCGGGAGAGCTGCACCTGGAGATCTGCCTGAAAGATCTGGAGGAGGACCACGCCTGCATTCCACTGAAGGTGAGGCAGCCAGAACAGAGGTACAGAGATGCTGACCAGATACAGGACAGGGGACGCCAACTTAAAAATTCATTTTAAATGATTTATTTACATGAGACAAATCAGTTCCATGAAGTGAAAAACACTTCAAGCTTCTTCAATTGTTTGTCGGATATTTGTTGTAAAAACTCTTTATCTCATGTGAATAAAAAATATTTTCTACAATTTCTTCACAAAAAAGGAGGATGGTTTCCCAAACAGGTTCAAGCACACTGCTTCATTAAAGTATATAAACATCCAAAAATCTCATGGCTACACTTACGCGAAAAATACCCTAATTTATAGATATTTGGTATGAGGTGAGACTTGACCTTTGTAAAAAGACAAAAACCATTACCACCCATAATCTCACTTCTGACTCCCTCTCCTGCCATCTCTTTCCAGAAATCAGACCCAGTCGTGTCTTACAGAGAGACAGTGACAGAAGAATCAGACCAGATGTGTCTGTCCAAGTCCCCCAACAAGCACAATCGTCTCTTCATGAAGTCCCGCCCTTTCCCCGACGGCCTGGCTGAAGATATCGAGAAGGGGGACGTCAGCTCTCGGCAGGAGCTCAAGGCTCGCGCTCGTTACCTCGCCGATAAGTACGAGTGGGAGGTGACAGAAGCCAGGAAGATCTGGTGCTTCGGTCCAGATGGAACAGGGCCCAACCTGCTTATAGACATGACAAAGGGAGTTCAGTACCTCAACGAGATCAAGGACAGCGTGGTGGCTGGTTTCCAGTGGGCAACTAAAGAGGTGGGTGCCAATTCATTTTGTCTCCAGTTACATTTTAAATTAAAAGCTCTGTGTAATCAGACGTACTTGTGATATAGTACACTGTGTAACTCCTGAGAATAATGTTGCAATCGCTGTCTTAATCCTGCAGGGTGTTCTATGTGAGGAGAACATGCGCGCAATTCGCTTTGACATTCATGACGTGACACTGCACGCAGACGCCATCCACCGTGGTGGAGGACAGATTATTCCCACAGCTCGTAGGGTCCTGTACGCCTCCCAGCTCACCGCTCAGCCACGTCTCATGGAGCCTGTGTACCTGGTGGAAATACAGGTATGTATGTAGGCGTCTTACCTCCAAAACAAAGTGAAAAACCAAGATTGTGAAAACCCCTGTTAGTTCTGTAAAAGTATAAATCTGTTAGTCACACGATTTGCAGGTAGAATCCTTGAGTTTCAACTATAAATGCTCGTCAACTGCCTCATGCCAGTTTTTTAGGCTGCACGTCTGACGCTTGTGCCTCTTGTCTATACAGTGCCCCGAGCAGGTGGTAGGCGGGATCTATGGCGTGCTGAACAGGAAGCGAGGTCACGTGTTTGAGGAATCCCAAGTGATGGGCACTCCGATGTTTGTGGTGAAAGCCTACCTGCCTGTCAATGAGTCCTTTGGTGAGTGTGTGCCTCAGTGTGTGTATCTTTTGCGGTGGGTCTTACTCTTAGTTTCATGATAAATATTGTATGAACCTTCTAGATTTTCAGTATTTTGATTAGAGTAGAATAATTCATGATTCATTTTGATCTTGTTCAGCAATCATATGGGAGGGCATCATTAGTCAAAAAGCAGTCAGAAAAGGAGAAGCTGCTACAAAGGTCTAAAGATTAAATTGGATCTCTTTGTGTCTGTATGTGAAGATCCATATCAATGTTTTTAATTATTATTATACATGTTGAAAATAAGAAGATCCCAGCTGTTCTATAACTCAGCTACAAGTATGAAACATGTTCTCTCTTTGACTTTCCAGCAATTAACCAATCGTTATCAAAGTGTGATGCAATTCCCACCGCATGTGGATCAGAGTCACATTCTTGGCAGACAGGGATGTTCTACAATTTGAAACAGTGCTATTTATATCTTTATTTATTCCCTCCAGGGTTCACAGCCGACCTGCGCAGTAACACTGGAGGCCAGGCCTTTCCTCAATGTGTGTTTGACCACTGGCAGATTCTCCAGGGAGACCCCAACGACCCCGCCAGCAGACCCTTCCAAGTTATCGCTGAAATTAGGAAACGCAAAGGTCTCAAAGAGGGCATTCCCGCTCTCGACAACTACTTGGACAAACTGTAAACACTGAACCCGGATTAAAAAAACAACCAAATCAATCTCTAAACCCTACCCCGTGGGCACTTTAAATCTTTGCACAGGCTTAAAGATACATTGCACAAATTGTTTTGACTTTGAGTCCAGAGCAGAAACAAAGCTTATGATTTCGTTGTAGGCTAGTGGAAGCAGTGATGCTTTTTTCATTTCACAGCTACAGTACACCAAGTGCCTAGGGCAAGGGTTTTGGGGAACAATTGGATGAAAGCAGTTGTATTATGAATTTCTTGTTTCTTCTATTCCTCCACATCAGTCTCTTCTCACCCAAATCATCTGCCAGGATGGGCCTGTACAGTGCACTGTGATACTGCTGCAATAATGCATATTTAAATGGATCATGGCCAGAAAAAAAACCATGGAAATCACAATAAAGTGTTACAGAAGTCAAACTCCCTGGATTGGACCTTTGTTCAGTGGATGTAATGAATAAAAAGATTCAGCTAATGATGAAAATGTGACTCCTGAAGTTCTGTTATTGCTCCAGTCAGCAGGCAGTAACTAAAGGAATAATTTGACATTTTGGGAAATACACCGATACACTTTCTGGCTGTGAGTTAAGATTAGATCATTACCACTCTCCATGGCCAGATTAATCTCCCATGGGACCCCTGGGAAACGTTTGTTGTTGGGCCCCTATTTACTATATATGGCAGACTAACCCAGACACCAACCGGTATTCTGGAGCTGAAAGCATTAGCTGATTAATTGATTAATCAATTGACAGAAAATTAATAGGCAACAATGTGGATAAGTGATTAAACATTTAAGGGTTTTTTTTAAGAAAAAACTAAAAAAATTGATTCCTACATCATGGGTTTCTGACTGATAGTGAGACAAATCAAGCACTTGGAATTTATTAACTTATAACAATAATAATAATAATAGCTATTTTTCACTATTTACTGACGTTTAATGAATTAAACAATTGATTATTAAAGAAAATAACTCAGGTGTATTGATAATGAAAATAATTTTTCATTAAAGCTTTACAGTGCTTTTAAGATGGAATAATACTAGTACTTTACCTCAGGTTTCTTTGTGTCAATGACTTGACAAAAAATGGAAGAAATTCCATGAAACACAACTTCACAACAAATGAGCAGATCTACTAAGTAATTTATTGACACAGAATCCCTCTGCAAGACCAGGGCCACAAGATGAAGGACCCCTCATAGTTGATATTGTACAGCAACTTCTCATCATCCATGGGAAGGAGAGCCAACTTGGCTCTGTCCAGTGGTATCTAAATTCACCTAGCAGCTCTTCTAAAGCTTATAGGTTACAACAAATAGCTGTCTATGTGCATAACAGTCTACACTTGGCTGAGAGCCGTTCCAGCGGAACCAGCAGATATTCCAATAAATTATGTGTACTGTTTTGGTTCTTATAAAAGAAAAAAGAAAAAGGCAATCATATATCATCAGTCTTATAACTAGTCTTTACATAAATTAATGTAAATTTGCCAAAAACAGGAATGTGCAGTACTTACAGACCATTAAATCTTCCACTAATAAGGAAGCTGTAAAGACTGCTAATGAGTGTTTTTCATTAATCAATTTTATTCTTGCTTACTTTAACTTTTTCTCTATTTATGTTTCATTCAATTTAGAAAAACAAAGTTCTGAACATAACCCTGTAAATTAGTGAGCTTTAGAGATGCTGATAGGTGCATTTGGTTGTGTTTGCCAAAGCTGGGCACTTTCCGCATCTCCAGTCTTTAAGCTATGCTAAGCTACGTGTCTGTTGAGTTCAGCCTAGCCTTATAATTAAAAGGACTGGTTTATGAGTGGTACCAATCTTCTCAAAATCTCTTCAAGGAAGCAAAATGTGGAATTTTTGTTTTAGATAAAAAACAAGCACCATGATCCTTTTCCTCACTCTTTAATCAATAGTTATTTCAAGTTACATATATAATGTTAATAAATGCCACTTTAATATACAACCCATTAACTTCCACACCATGAGGGAAAGCTCTTCCGCCCACACTTTTTAAAACAAAGCTGAAAAGAAACATATCTGAAGAGTCAGTGTGCATCCATAGAACTACCAAATGAACATATGCAAGGCCAAGAAGTGCAAGGTATCTTGGGTATAGGCAACTACCAAGCAAGGACACAAGATATCACAGATTGTATTGTATGTAGAAACCCAAAAATTATGCTTACCATAATCATATTGTTAAGATTAATTTTTAGTTTGGTTCAAATTCGCCAAGAGTTCATAAAGACTATGAGGTCTGTGAGTCTATGGAAGTTACAGCTGATGTGGAACTGAGTGGAAATGCTGGTCTGTACTGGACAATGATGAGGATCTTTTCTTGGCAAATCTGATGGACTGTACATTCATACAGTTGCGACTCTCCTTCGCACTAATGCTGTGGAGTACAGGAAGGGGAATCGTACAGCTCAAGTAGAATTCAGTGTCAAGCCTTATGCCATCAATCCACAGCAGTGACATGGATACTGTGAATGATCTAAGAGGCTCCTCCCTCCCTCTCTCCTTCCCTTGTGGAGTCGGTTACAGTCATGTCTGTTTCAGAGGCTGACATCACTACAACACAAAGGGATAAAAGGAAGCCGCTAAGAAAGAGAGAGACAGCATCTCAAATGACAAGCTACGCCCCATGTAGTGACCTACATCGCCTCACAGCTATTTGTCTTCCCATGTGGCCAACAGTAGTGCACTATATGGAGGGAACAGTATGATGTCTGACAGATTAGTCCCCAGTACGGCTGCTGAGGTGTGGCCCTGCGCTGGTGTCAGGTTGTCACATTTGATGGAAGATCGTTGCGATGTCAGAGGTGACTATGTGTAGAAGATGACTTCAGGTATCTGTCCGTCCTCTACGGAAGTGCCATTGTTGTTGCCTGCTGCGTAGCAGAAGGTGAAACAGGTCTTTGTGCCGGTGGATGATGACTCATGTGTTACCTTTCGCATTCCCTTAGTCCCATAATGAGAATCTGGACCCTGCAACCCGGACAAAGAAAGTGAATACATACTGCACAGTAGCAAGTTGGATTATCTAATATTACTATTAAGGAGGAAAATACACAATTTTACCAACTGCTAAACAGTGTAGTACAATAAGTTTCATGTTTTGTATCGTGTATCTATTATTACAACACTTCCCAGACCTTAAGTGTAGCACAGGCAGTGTAGTTGACGTTGGGTAGTATCTCCACCGGTTCTTTGAACATGACTCTGAAGGTGTTGGCTGACCCATCACAGCTGAAGCCTGTATCATTCTGGCCCAGCACCGTGTTGCTGTCTGTGTGAATTATCTGCATGAACAGAGGGTAGTCACAAACATCAGAAATATGTTATACAGCACACCTGCACACAGTGAAACTAGACACAACATTTCTGTGGGGTTAGGGTCCATACCTGTATGTTGACTTGGTAGTCTGTGGGTCCATGTATAGAGCCGTAAAGGCCGAACCCAACCACAAATATCCTCCTATTTACTGAGAACCTGAGAGGAAACAGAGCAGGAACATATTAATAAAGGTTTTCATATGCAACTCTGCTGAGCTGGGTACAATTGTATATACATTATGGTGTGTTATATTATTTTGTCTCCCAAAGCAGCTTTCTATTAAGAAAACAGACCTTTTTCACATTAGACACTTTGACTTGTCAAAGCAGGAAAAGCATGTGTGAAACTAATAACATTAACGATGACTGGTCCTTTTAAACGTCTCAGTAATCTATGACAGCGAGCCAGCCTGCAAACTGGGGCACCTAAGTGGAGCAGAGCACATCATTAATGTTAGTAGCTACACCTGTGCTTTTCCTGCTTCAACAAGACAAAATATTTCCTGTGAAAGAAAAGGTCTATTCGAGACCACAGTTTTCATCCATAATGACTTTTTGGCAATATTGTCTACCAAGACTGGGGCTAGTAAATACTCTGCATGTGTGTAAATTCATACTCTATGTAGTGCTCTCAAAAATTCCAACAATGGAAACAAAAAGTAATATCCAAGACATGTACACTACTACATGCTAACAATCCCACAATGCAATGTGCCATATTTCATAGATGTGAAAATTCCGGTGCTGTGACTGTACACCTGTCAGTGATGATACTAATTGATGATTTAGTGTCTGAAATGACTATTGAGTGTCTACTGCAGATGGAGTAGTGGATGAGTGGACAAGGGAGAAAATTGTGGAAATACAAAATGCTGAAGTTGAAAAATGTGTAAATACAGCCAGTGTAATGTATACTGAAAGAATGGTGCCTTTTATTTTCTCATTCTTGGGTTAAACTGTGAGAGCAGACTCGTTTTCACTGACTATAGTGTAATTATCTTGGCAGACAATTTTGTCTGTAAATAATTGATTTAATTTAATTAATATTTCATGATATCTCCTTAAATTTAGAGTCTATTTTTGCAAAGAGGCTAAGATTGTAATTAATTTTTTTTAAAATACTCTTCACTGACCGTATGCGGTCGCTTGTTCCACTGTAGCCCCAGCGGCTCTCCACCTGTCCAAAGCGTGTGATGCTACACTCCTTCCCGCGGAGGCAGCAGCGAGGCCGGTCGATGAAATCTACACGGGGCTTTGGGTTTACTGTGAAATGGAGGAAGAGACTTACCACCTCTCTGTCAGTAAGAATACTGGACTGGGCTGGACCTGAAGGCACATGACAGGACCAAAAGACAAAGATCAGAGCCTGAAGTCTGTATTTTGGGAGAGAGAAGAATCAACAAAGAGCGAGAGAGCAGTGCAAACATAAAAAGAAAAGAAACAACATTGGTTTACTGTGCTGTCATTCACCTGCAGCAAACTCCTCGATGGTCATGAGAGGGAAGCGGATGAGTGTGAGAGCTTTGCCCAGGACTTTGCGTTTGTTCTCGGGTGTGGGCTGCAACTGCTGCCTGTGAGCCTCAGCCTCAGCCCAACGCACCGCAGCTCCAAACAAACGCACCTCCCTCACTCCCAGAGTATCCCTCTCCAACACTGCCACCAATGTATCTAAAGTAACAAGCGATACAAATTAATGGTGAGCTAGGCAGCCAGTCTGAGATACATGTTGCAACTAACAGCCGTCAAAGGAATGGCAAGATTCATTGTGAGCGAGGAGACATTACCCAAGTCTATGTCTGTAAAGCCTTCAGCAGCGAGAGCGTCTCCAGTGTTCTTGTCAATATTTTCTAGACAAAGGCTGGCAAGCTGAGGCTCATCAAACAACCGTGCCTGAAAAAAATTATACATCAGTTTAAGAAATGCATTTGTAAATAACTTCACTTAAAAGAGTGTTGATTCAATAAGTTTTGTGTGGCAGAAAAAATAACTACTATAAGTTTTATTTGGGGTGGAGTCATGTAAATATGCACCAGAATGAAAAGTTCAAGGCAGCAAAAATAAAAAATGTCTAGCCTCTCTGTTGTTATCTTCAAGTTGTAAGAGCCTGTAGAGTTTTTCACTTGTATGTAGTGAAGTATGTACACGATTGACAACAGTTTTTTCCAACTGCAAAACAGATCATGAACGTCTTGGACATCTGATGCCCCCTGAGGGATTTGCACCATGAGGAACTGCTGTGTATAACGTGCGTATCTGTGACATGATGGTGGATATGTGAATGTGAATTGCATCCATGTGTTTGTGTCTCAGCAGTGATGTTGACAAAACCGTTCCCGTTACACTGATACGACAAGAAGAGGTCGACATTGAGAGTTCAGGGAACTCACCTGTGTAAGTAGCATGAAAGCATTGTCTGCTCTCAGGTTCTTTTTGAGGAACTCCACACAGTGAGCCTCCAGGGCTGGCACTGCGTACTTCTTAGCTGTATAAAGTGTGGTCATCACTGTCTCAGGCCCGATCTGGACTTCATCAGAGTAGAGAAACCTGTGGGAGATACACAAATTAAACAAGACAGCCAAATTTCATTGTGTTATGTTAGTGATTTGAATGCTCAACTGAATAATAATCATAATGGATTGATGTTGCATCATCCGAGCTTATTTAGCTGCCAATTATTACTGCTATCCAAATGCTGATATAATAATAGCAACAGCTATAATAATACTGATACACGTCCAATTTCAGGACATGCAAATCATCAGTTTAAATGACACACATTCCGCCTCATTACTTTAGCAGCGCCAGAAAAGCAGCTGGTTCCACATCAGGAAGCTCGATTTCCGTTGAGGTCGTCGCCATCCCACCGTTGAACATCGCATCAAACACTGCGCTCCCCACGGCCAGAACAAACCTGACAATGTCAACAGTCACAGCAACAACAAACAACAACACAGAGGTCAGGCGTTTTCGCTTTGCACATTCAGACCTAGCTAGCTGATGTTGGATGTTGTTCATACTGCAGTTAATCCTCTTACCTGTGTGCAGGTATCCTCTGAACCCCCATTCCTTTGCCCACTAAAAAATGAACGTCACTGAGCACCTCGTTGTTGAACAGGAAAGCAAATCTCTCCTTGACCGTGCTCTTCGTTGCTTGCCAGTTGTACACTGGCTCTCGGTACACCAGCACAGACGCAGCTGCCGGAGTGGCGGTCGGTGCTGCCGCCTGGGAGGCGTTTGACGCTGCGGCGGTTGCCATGTTGGACGCCGGGGTGGCCATGGCTCCGGCTGCCGCAGCACCTGCCGCAGCGGACTGCTGCAGGGAGTTCTGCGCAGTCGGCGGAGCTCCGGTCGAAACACCGTTGCTGTCTCCGCCGACAGGCCCCAGCTGCGGGTTGGGGCGCCTCGCTCCTCCCTGCGCTCCCCCAGCCGCACCGACCGCTCCGCCGTTGGATGCTGGCATGGAGAAAACGCTGTTACTGGGCTGGCTGTTTCCCAAAGGACCCGGACCGGAGAAATTAAGGCAAGGAGGCCTGCCGCTGTTGTCTCCAGCAGCCATCTTGAATTTAGCGTAGGCGTAAACAACACACTTCATCGTTTTGTGTATATCTAGTAGTCTCGACAGCCATAGCTTCATTTTGCTTCCCCCTGGCGTTTATTACTGATAATACAAGCTGCTCTCCACCTGCACAGGAGGTATATTTTCCTATAACACAAGCATAAACACGCTCCTGTTTATGATTAATTATCGCAAAAATGCAAACTTTTTGCAATAATGGTTAAGGCGTTGCTGTGGCAGTTCCTGTTTAAAATCTGTCCATGGAGAACAGTGTAAAACCTGTGCAGATTAGGCTATTCTACTGGAACACAACAGGCATTTGAGTCCAGACTATTTAGTGCCCATATTCAGCCTGTTATTGCCCTGATCACACAGACCTCTGCCACATAACTGTCCGGTAAATTTAAGCTATCATTAAACATGACTGGTAAGGAGACATTTGACACTATCATGCTATTAACCACTGACCCACTATTGAACAAATAACTATTCAATATTGCAGTCATTACCATCACTGATAGTAAATGATTTCGAAATGAATGTTTGCATGGTTTTGCAGCTGCAGTGCACTCTCTCCTGCTGTAATAAAACAAAAATAATATTAGTGAAAAATTGTGATACTTTGTGAGTAAATATTGCGCTTGATTTCACAAAGACAAATTTTACCCCAAGCTTAAAATGTATGGAGCTAAATTGAGGTTTAAGGAACTAAGATAATTTTTTTTACAAGATAAACCCATTTATGGCTTTTTAACATTAATCTAAACATAATCTAAATAGTAAAGTGTAAAGACCTTGGACAATATAAAGCATGGTATCTTTTACAGTGATGATGATGATGATGATGATGATGATATACTTGGATATCAGGGTTATGAGCTGCGATTCAGAGCCACAGCAGTATTTTATTATGTTTAGCTTAATATGTGTATACTGTGAGTTTAATATGTACACTCTTTGCATCTCTTAAGCCTTAAGTGGCTGCTCTGAACATTGTGTGTGTTTCATCTCAATGTTTTGCTTTGCAGCAGTGAGACTCTTTGGAAATAATTCTCCTTTGTTTTTGATACTTCATCATATCCACTTGCACCATCTCTGTTTCTTGTCATCCTCTGACAGACTCAGCACTTATGGGATTCATGTTTGATGGTCTCCATTCCTCTGGAGAGCTCAAGTTCTTTCTCCATATCACTTCCTCTCTTTGTCAGTGTGGCAAAACAAACACCAAGATATGCTCACATTGCCCACATACTGACTCACACCTAGTGCTGGACATGCTCACCCTGTATACTGATGGGTTCAGTTGTATCAGTTAGCATTGTCCTGTATAATAAGTAAAGGTACTGCCATTTACCAGTGTTTTGAGTAAGTAGAATTTATTTGTTTTATATTTACAGATTACACATTTACTCACTGATTGTCAATCTATTCACACAAATATCATTTAGACAAATCTACCTCCACAGACAGGAGATGAAAAAGTGTTGACAGCACAGGATTAAGAAAAGAGGAGGAAAGGAGAGCAGAAGTGGAGCAGATGTAAGAGAATAAGATATGCTTTTAATATTTTTACATCTTCAGTTTATGGACAGAAATATTAAAACTATTTTTGTTTTATATTTTCTTTGAGTGGAGGGCATTTCCAGTAATAGATGAGTGGAGCTGAAGAGGAGGAAATGAGAACAGAGTGATCAGGAGTAGATCAAATAAAATACTGTATGATAATATTACAGTACATGTCCATGTTGTTTATCCTATGATGCTTTTCCTTAAAGAAATGTAATATCATTAGAGTAAATGTTCTTCTGTTGGCCCCAGCTCAGAGTATTGAAGACATTTGCTTGGCCTTGTTGTGGATCCATGACTGCTCAGTTAGTTCAGCACATATTATTATGGTCTGGATTTGTCATCTAAACATTAAATCTGTGAACGCTACTCCACTCGATGCTGTTTATGCCAAATTCATTCCCCACCTATGTCATAGGCCTATAAATTCAAAATATTAACATCATGTAATTTTTTCTTCTTTTTATGTGACAGTAGTGAAAATTAGTCATTGTCATCATGTGTTGTGTTGTGGTTTCCATATGATGGAGACAGAGAACAATTGGATTCAAAATATGATGCAGGCTCTGTATGATCTCCTGGAGAACTATCATGTTCTTCCCAAATAATGTACAAATGGCTTGATACAGTAAATAGTGCATGTAACTGCTGTGAATGGGGAAAAAACCCTTGGGGGAGCATGTCCCCTGTATATAGATTTAAGATGGGGCTAAGCTAACGCCCGAACATATGTCTGGCTCTGCCCCTGGTAAAAAAAAGTAGGCTACTATATTTCACTGAACTGTTTTGTTGTAGAAGTAGCCAAAGGAAGCATAAAATGGAAATGCCTGAGTAAAGAACAAGCACTTAGAAATTGTAATTCAGAACAGAGCTTGAGTAAATGTACTTAGTTATATCCCATCAATGCAATAAACAAATTATACCTGGAGCTTGGGGCCCTGGATGTCTGGGGCGATGGGTTGATTATCCAGGCTTACTGGATATCTACAAATGGATAATACGAGAAAAAGACAACTTTTCTGAGATGCTTTGTAACACTGAAAACAATGAATTAAATTCCTCGGCGTCATTTCATTGAGTGTATTACTGATAATAATTCAGAGCCATCCAGTTCCCGTCTCCTCCGTCCACCCCACCGTGAGGCCCACCTCCCCGCGCTTCCCCAAACCCCTGCCTGCTACTCATCAATCGTGACGTCAGGGCGGCGCGGCGCGGGGGAGCTGTCCTCGCGCGGTGGGTACTGCCGCTGAAACAAGATGGCTGTGCGCGCAGGAGGAGCAACTGAACAGGAGGAGAGCTGAGGCAATGCAGAGGAGGAAGAAGAGGGGGGCGAGGATTTCACTCCTGTGTGTCTTGTCCTGCTGAAAGAGCAACAGCTCCACAGAGAAACAGACGAACGCCGCTGACACGATGCTGTTTTGTTTCCGTTACCAGTTAGGGTAACGGTTTGGCGGTTTGAGTTGTATTTTTCTCAGTAACCAGGAGACAAACGGACTGACCAAACAAATCACGGAGCACTCAGCAGAGGACAGCCGGGGACGCTCACGCCGCTATCAGAGATGTCCCTGCTTTGTGTGGGAGGTAAGAGACGAAGCTGTTGAGGCACTGAAAGCCTCTGTGTTTGATGTTATTGAAGTATCACTTGCTCACGGTTTAAATGCACCAGCTGTCTGACAGAGGTAGAGCCTGCGGGCTGTCAGCTCCTTGGAAAAGTCAGTGTAGCCCGAGCAGCAGCGGAGGGTTTGTGCTGAATAGTCATTAAATCATACACCAGCTCTGCTCGACTTACATTAATGGGGGGTTGCCACTGGGATACTTATAACGACACTGTTGCTGAATGACATGTTTGTTTGAATTTACTATTTGGCCTTAAGTAAAGATGCCTTGTATGGAGGATTTATCTGACAGCAAAAAGAGATAAATTGCTACAGGCTAGCCCAGTCGTGACTGTTAGTGCTACCAGCAAACATTCACAGGCTGTTTGAGTTTCTATAAATGTCTACATGGAGGATGAAAACCGCTGTTTCCTCCCCTAGCGAGTACTGTTGCGGCTGCTGTGTGTAAATGTTTGTGTGTGTGTGTGTGTGTGTGTGTGTGTGTGTGTGTGTGTGTGTGTGTGTGTGTGTGTGTGTGTGTGTGTGTGTGTGTCATCCACTCTGTTCATTCATGCGTGGGTAGTCAGAGGAGGAGGACGAGGAAAAGCCCCTGCCGCTGCCGCTGCCGCTGCCGCACCGCATGCAGCCTTCGCTTTGCCGCTTTGCTGTAGTCGTGAGGGAATACTCGCAGCCGGCTGGAGGTGCGCGTCATTTCTCAACGTTTTCCCTGAAACGATGCGTCACCTCCTCCCACCAGACTCCCTGAAAGCACCTGATGCTGACACTGTTGCCTGTCAGTGCGATGAATAAGCATCTGCTGTGATTTCTCATGAAGTAAATGCACTTCCAGCTTCACATCCAGGGTGCAGAGGAATACGGCCCAAGATAAGAGAGACAGGACAAGTTTTGATGCTTTTGTTTGATAGATAGGTGTTGAATCAGCATAACTGCAAAAATTTTTCTTATGTTAACTCAAAATGAAATAAAAAGGAATAACAGACAGCAAGATTTTGCTGTGCAATTTACCCTCATTTGATTTAATTTTAAGCAGGAGGACCCTCAAAAGTATGTTTGATTTCACTTATAAACCCAAAACTATCAACCTGGAATTGGATTAGAGCTGCAACTAAAACTGATTTTCATTATTGATTATTTTCTAAATTGAAAATGTCAGAAAATAGTGTAAAATGCCACCAGTTGGATGAATGGATAGTCGATCCAAAGAAAATTAAATCAACAACTATTTTGATAATTGATCACAAAATCAAGCACAAAAGCCAAATATCTGGTTTCAGCTTTTACGTGTTGTATTCTTGTCTGATAATAAATTAAATATTTTGGGGGTTTGGACAGTTGATAGGACAAAATTAGACATTTGAAGACATCATCTTGGGCTTTAGAATAATGTGATGGGCATTTTTTTAACCATTTTCTGACATTTTCTAGTCCAAACCAATAATTGATTTGTTGAGAAAACAATTGGTAGAGTAAGCCATAATATAAAGCTAAAAAAACTCTCATAATGGAAGAAGTAAAATTACCAATATTTGCTAGAAAATTGACCTTCATATGTATTATATATTATTTATCAGAATATTTGCATATTTTTTTGTGAGGAAAGTTAGGGGGGTTTCAAAGTCACCTTCCATCCTTCCATACTTAAGGCCCATTACAGATGTTACCCCACCTTATTCAGTCCCACCAGGTCCACCCACTGACTGTTCCTGCTCTGAGTCAGTCCCAGGTGTCATTAAGACCCTGAGTGTTATTCATTCATAAACACTGGCTGCGGCTGTCAGTGTCGTAGACTACGAGACTTGGCAGAGAGCCTTCTTTCTGTTCCTGTTACATCATTCATGCTTACCTGACTGGAGCTATTTCTGGCCTCCACAGTACTTTGTGCCTCTTGAATAGGCCGCATTTCTTTGGAGCATCTGCCGACAAAGCAGAATTCAGACACAGATACAGATTAACTCTGAAAAACTTGGCCTCTTTTTCTGCAGATATCCCACTTACTTTCACGAGCAGTTTTCTCCCTGTCTTGATTTGGACACTAAATCAGGGAGTGTAATGTCTCTGTCAGCAGTTGCAAAGACTGCTGCAGATCTGCGTGTATATATGATCCTTCAGAATAAGGCAATGTCTCTCTGAAACATGTCAGCCTGGTTTTGTCATTGGATGGCTGAACTCAGCTCACCAACTCCCTACTTTACATTCTCTGACAGTTCAAGTTGAAGGGTTTGCTTGATCCCCTGTCAAGTCTCTGTTTTCTTGGCAATCTGCTGAGTTCCCATAAGCCAGAGTATGCTGTGTCAGAGGTACTTCCTGAATGAAGTCTCTGCTCACAAGAAGGCATTGCACACAATTTACTATTGGGTCTTAGAGATTATGCTGTGTATCCTCTGAGAATAAGAATAAGAAGAATAAAATACCAGCCACACTTTGATTTTTTATGTTCTGTAAGTAATTTAATCAGATGGTGATAGATTGCTATAGCTTTGACCTCATTTTCAGAATCTAGGCTACTCACCCATAACCTACATTTCAGCCAATTGATCCAATGTTACAGCCCTTCACAGACTTATTTCCTATGAGTTATAGGCACGTAAATTTACAGTATGTGTGTGTTAGGGTCCTGTTGTCTGCTTAGATACATGCATTTGTGACAAAATATTGTTTGTGTGGGGCTTGTGGACATTTCTCATCGTAACTCACCCAGTCAGAGAGATTTATGAGTTTGTGCTATTATTAAGCTTCAGCTTTCCACTGTCGAAAATCCAATTCCTTTTTTATTGATCCTTCTCATGAACTGATATATTTCCAGGGCTGTTTTGGTGTTGAAACTGAAACACAGCAAGAAGCAGGCTTTGATCTTGTCTGCCAAAACAATGATGACATGGCTTGGTTTCATTCTTGTCTTCTCAATATTATATTAAATTATTACATTTTTTTGTTTTAAAAACTGAACTTGATTTCAAAAGGATGTTGAGTCCGTGCCTGAGCTGAAATTGAGCTTTAGTAAATAAGCAAACACACAACATGTATCTGTTTACATGTATCTGTGTTGCATGCATTGAGTTGACATTATAGTTGCTGAGGTATGAATGGAGGCAGAGATTTATATTTTTTTTATCATTGCTGCAGGTGGATGAGTGAGTCACTGCAGTTGATTGTGTGTGTGTGTGTGTGTGTCTGTGTGTCTGTGTGCGCTTCTGTTCATACTGATATAACAGCATGGCACTAAAGCTGCAGATTTAGAGTGTGTACGTATTGTTGCATGAAAGAAATATGAAAGAAATATGAAGTAAAAGGAGTGAGAAATACAAACTAAAATAAAAAAATAGAATAGAGCCTTGCTGACTCAGTGCAATTTTATATCAACTTTTCATTTTGTTGTGGTTACTATGGCGACTGGTTCTGATGTCGACTTTGGAGAATATTTGAGGAAAGTCATGGATTGGTGTTCATGTCGCATTTCTCAAGAGGTGATAAAAGTAAATATTTGGTTACATAACATACTCAGCTTGCGTTTGCATTTTACTGATAAAAACCTGTGTGTATGCTAAGTACAAACCTGCAGTGTGTTGTGGGGATCTTCTGGAGCAAGTGTGTGTGTAGGGTGGAAAGCAGCGGGTAGTAGAGCATTAAAAATGTATGTGTGAGTTACGTCAAAGCTGGTAAAGAGGTGCTGCAGAGAGAGCCTGGGCTTTAACTGTACACTGAAAATACACTAAAAAATCCTCTGAGACATCGAGTTTTATAAAGGTGGGAAATTTTCTCTTTGAATACTTGTACAATAAAGACATTCCCAAAGTTGGCAGACAAAATTGGGCCCTTATATTTGGACATATTACATTATAAAATCCTAAATAATGAAATGGTTTAAACCTGCTTTTACACTCCATCTACAATGACTATAATTAGAATTCCTGCTAATAAAAATGTCCTATTAATAATAAAAGAGCATGTCTGTCTGTTAAATCTGTGCTATGCTGTAGCATTGTATTGCATGTAGACATACTGCACTCTCTGTTTCTGTGTCCCACACGGATGAAACACAGCGGGAAAGCTGTCCATGTTTTTCCAGCACTGTGTGCTTCTATGTTTTGCCACCACACTTAGTGCCAACATGTCTGGACCTTATGGCAAAAAAGACAGAGCACTTAGTCCAAATATGCATAGTTGCAATTTTAGTTTGTTAGTCAACACTCATGTAGTATGTGAATGTGTATGCTGTTAATGGAGTGACTGGACAATATGTCTCAAATGTGCTAGAATTCCTATTCTATATGGTGTTTTTACAGTTATTTTCATTAGTTTCAGGTGGTATATTAAAATTCACAGACTGTGTTTTAATTTATCTTGAGTACCCTCTTGTTGTCTGTTCTCTGTGTAAAAGCCAAAACAGAGAACACAAGAGTGTTCAGAAATGAAAACAGATGGCATTCCTGTGTGTGAATTTGTCTCTCTCTGTGTTTCCACAGTGAAGAAAGCCAAGCTGGATGGACCCCAAGGTAAGACCTGGGATCTTTGAAATAGAAAGAGGTAGATCACACAGGGGGAGAGACTCGCTGTTACGTGACATAAATCGTTAAGCAGACCCAGGACACATAACATGCTGCAGCCATAAATGGAAATGAAGGTATTGGAAGTCAGATAATGCATAGAATACAGTGTCTATGTCCATACGTGCAGGGCTGACTGGGAGCGCATTATTGTATAGATGCAGAGATGTTTCATTTTAACTCAGCCATTTCTTCATTCGTTTTTCCTTAACAGAGAAGTTCAACACTTATGTGACTCTAAAGGTACAAAATGTGAAGAGCACAACCATCGCTGTCAGGGGCAACTTGCCCAGCTGGGAGCAAGACTTCATGTTGTGAGTCCTTCATCATCTTCTTACAAAACTCTCTCTTCTCTTTCTGTATCTCCTTCTCCCATGCTCCTCCCTCTGCATTCTCTTTTCATCTTCTCATCTCATTCTCCACTTCAGCTGCTTGAGTGCTTTTATGGTTTTCTTTTTTAATCACTTACTTTATATCAACCATCCTCCCTACCCTCTTTTTCACTCCTCCATCCCAAGCGCTCTTTATCCCTGTATTGTTTCTTCCTCTCCGCATCCACACCTCCGCTTCCAACAACGGCCTCATCCTCTTTTTCATCTGTTCTCCCTTGGCACTTCTGCCCCTCTCATCCTCATTCTCAACCTTGGCTCCCTTCCAACCCCTTTTTTCCCTCTTCTCTGTCGCTTCCTCTAAACACAGCTTCTTGATCTTCATCTGCTCAGCCCCTCCTCCTCCTCTCCCCATTTCAACCTTACCTTTCCCCATATTCCCCCTTCCCTGTCCTTTTTATTTCTGCTCTCCAAGCATCATTAGCAGCATTGCTCACAGTTAAATGACTTTGTTTGAGCTTGTTTTTCAGAGAATATCGGAATCATCAAATCATTATTATATGGCATACAGAGTGATCCAGTGTGATATTTACAGTGTAGCAGCATATGGGCGATAAATGGTGAGAATCATTTAGCATGTGGGATGCAGCAAGCAGGCTGACTGCGGAGTCCTGTGCATTTGTATGATGTTTGGAGGCGTTGAGCATTGTACTGGGGTTGCATCAGTGAAGCTGTGTTATATAATGTTTGGGCTGCAGAGAGAGACTCATCCCCTCCTTCAAACTGCCTTTGAATGACTGTGCCCCCTCAGTCACTGCCATGAATCAAACAGGCACTTTTCTTAAAAGGAGTCACCACTGAGACGGGAAATCCAGTCCCCCTATTTCTTAATTAAAGTTCCTACTTTCTTGCTCCAGGCATGTGATACAATCACCTCCTCCACTGCCTTCTTCACACCCTTCCCTCGTTTCCTCTTCCCTCCCCTTATTCATCTCTCTATCTCTCTCTATCTCTCTCTCTCTCTCTCTCTCTCTCTCTCTCTCTCTCTCTCTCTCTCTTTCTCTGTCCTGCTTCCTGCTGTCTTGTAAATGCTTTATGTTAGATTCTCTCAGGATTGCTCCCACAGAGACGTGTCTTATATTTGTCACAGTGAAGCCCACAAGTAATTACTGTGCCTGACTGCCTGTGTGTGTTTAGCATTTATCTTTAAACAGTGGTGGAGAAGAAGTACTCAGATCCTTTACCCAAGTAAAAGTACCAGTGCAACAGTGTTGAAATACTCCATTATATGTCAAAGTCCTTCATTCAAAATAAAAGTACAGCACAGTAGTGTCAGACAAATTAAAAGCACTCATCATGCAAAGAAATGGGCCCTGAATGATTATCATATAATATCATATTACATTATTAGATACTTTTACCTGGAACTGTTTAATTGCTAGCAACTCATTTCATCTGAACCTTGACAAGTAGGCACTGCCAAAAGGTTTAGGAACCACTGGTTTAATCTTTAATGATGCACAGTATTTTACAAGCTTATCTTATCTTTTATGTAAAATATTAATTTGTAAAGCAATTATAGCAGTCCGATAAAGGAATTGTACTAAAAAGTACAACATTTCCCTCTGAAATGTAGTGGAATAGAAGTATAAAGTGACAGAAATAGGCAAGTAAAATAATAGTACCTCCGAATCTATGTAGGTATAGTATTTGCGCCAATGTACTTAGCTACTGCCAACCAAGTCAGTTACATTTCAAACCTTTCAACCTTTCTTTCTCTTTTAGTGAAATTAACCGCCTGGACCTGGGTCTTACAGTAGAGGTGTGGAACAAAGGGTTAATCTGGGACACCATGGTTGGCACTGTGTGGATTCCCCTCCGTAGCATCCGACAGTCAAATGAGGTTTGCCACTAACCACAAGCCCTTAAGAAATCCCCTGCTCAGTCATACTTAAGGGACTTGCAGCAGTGATGCTGGTTGGACCTGTTTGCATGTTATTTGTGTGTCATCTATGTGTCTTTCTGTATGCAGGAAGGTCCAGGGGAGTGGCTCACACTGGACTCTCAGGTCATAATGTCTGATAATGAGATCTGTGGCACCAAAGATCCAACTCTCCACCTGGTGCTGCTCGACACACGCTTTGAACTGCCTCTCGGTGAGAAATCAATATTCACATCAAAATCAAAAATCGTCAATAGGTGGGAGAGAAAACTATAGGAAATCATCATCCCTCGAGGAAAGGGGGGAAATGACTTGAATAAATTATGTGTGTCTGTATATTTACACAGTAAACAGTGATATATGAACACCAATAATTTCTGGCTGATTAATTAACCTGACCTACCTTTCAGTGATATGTATTCAAGGCTGTGGGGGAGAGGAGTGTTTGTGTCCTTTCCCTCTCAGTGATCAAAGTGGGTTCCTTTAGGTATTGATTAGGTGTCATTTTCATACTGTTTCCCCTTCCTCTAGTCGATGTTGTACACCTGACTCCTCAATTTGTGAACCTGGCCTATTTATAGGGGTATGGCTTCAGGGCTGTAAGTAAAAAGGCCAATTTGCAATGTCACTGTGTTCTGGGTCAAATAATATTTGCAAATGGGTTGTTATTCCTTACTCTGTTGTCATATGGGTAGAATTTATTACATGGGACAAAGCTATGTTGAAGTAAAGTTTCAGGAAAAACTGTTAAAAGAGTTGGTACAAGTGACACAGGTGGAGCTGCATCAGACCTGTTTTTGTTACCTGAGTTTGTGTGGCTTGTTGTTTTCAGATATCCCAGAGGATGAGGCACGGTACTGGGCCAAAAAACTGGAGCAACTCAATGCCATGAGGGACCAAGATGTAAGCCATCATCATGTTTGATTTAATACCCCAGCATATCCTCACATTTTAGGAATATGTCAACATAGTGGAATGAGAACAGTATATTACACACTACAAAATAAAATCTAACAATAAATTTGCTTCCCTCCACACCCATCAGAATATCCTCCTATGTAGTGTGGAATTTAAAATCTTTCTATGTCACCAGCTAAACTCTTTTATTAATGTACATTTTTATTTTCTCCAGTATTCATACCAGGAGGAACAGGAACGCCCTCTCCGTGTACCAGGCACTCAATGCTGTAAGTGACTGATCAGTGTTTGCACAAACCAATCATTTGTTTTTTGCTGAACAAGAGAATTATGTGTTTAGCTGTTGAGATGTAATTAGATTACTTGAGCTCAGCGTGTGCATTATGTGTGTTACTACACATGGGCTGTTGTGTGTTAGAGGGGAAAAGGTCATGGATCACTGCACTGTAAGGGATCGATAGTGGTATCAGATGTCCGGAGGCAAGCTCCTCCAGGATGCTGCTGTGTTTAGACTGCTAGCCCATTCTTCTGAGCCTGCTGAGCCAGCTGTCTGGGTCCAATGGAAAGACTTGGAGGCTCAGCACTCCCTCTGTGCTCTCTTTCCATTCACCAGCTCCATCTGAAAACTTTGAAGCGTAAATAGTGTGAATGCATGTTTATGTCTGGACACCAGTGAGATTCATAATCAATACTGACACTCCCCCTGTTTCATTGCAGGTAACTGGAGCCTATGGGGAGAGCAACAAAGTAAGTGTACATCCAAAACATACTTTACATACAGTGAGTCCATAGGTATTTAGTGAGTCACACATTCTTAAATGAACAATGTAGGACTTGCACTTCCGTCATTGTCCTGCTGCAGTGCTCATAAATTAGAGGGAATATCTATGAAATAAAGTACGAGTCCTAGACTGTTCACCTTCACACATTCCTAACGCTGACTGTCAGCTATTTAAATGGCCAGGTCACCTAAATTACCTTAATAAATAAATGAGTGTATGTATTTATATTTTCTTTACTTCCCCCTAGTGGTATCTAGCCATGCATACTGGTTTTTATCTGCCAAGGTTTATGCTTCCCTGTGATTTCTGCAACCAGAAAGTGCTCACAGCATTAACATGACATTCAGAAAATTGAACATTGAATTGACAATGAACATAACACACATACCTTTCTTTGGTAAAAAGTAGTTTTAATGAAGAACAGCAAAGTCTTTGGATTATCCAGAGTAATTTGGGTGAACTGAGACCTTTAACAACATCATTTATTAATTTTTAATCCAGTACTCTGCAGTACAGAGTCACAATAATGAAAAGTGTCACTGTCCAAATACTTATGGACTGCGCTGTCCATACTGAATACAGAAACTTGTAGTACATGAATATATACAGTACATACATTAGATATATGCATATATGCAAAAGAAAAGCCTTCCATGTGTCTCTCCCTCTCTCTATCTGTCTCCCTCCCTGTCTATCTCTTTCTTTCTTGCTGTGATTAGCAGATGGTCTTATGTAAGTGTCTCACCCACACAACTGCAGCGATTCATCTCATCTCAATTCACTCAGAGGAAAAAGGAAAAAGCAGGGGGGTAATTATAGATGGTGAGCTGATGGGGAGCGTGAGACAGAGGGAGAGAGGGAGACAGAGAGAGTGAGTGAGACACGTGGGGGACACGGTTGAAATGAGAAACAAAGTTCGATGCCTTTAATTAGTGCCTACACACTCAGACAGATGGAGATGACAGTGTAAGCGGTACAGTAGCCCCCTACCTCAGAGTATGAGAGACGATGATTGATAATGATGAATGATTAATAGATGCTGGTTTCGCTTTTGACTGATTCAGCAATGTTAAAGTCTCTCATCACTTCCCTCTGGGATGTTAATCTCTGATCTATGGACACCACAGAAAAATAAAGCATCTCCTTAGTGAGCAGAATGGATTTATGTTCAGTTATGATGATGGGAGTGCGAAGGAAGTGCTTGATGATGTTCATCATGTGCTTCATGTATGGATGCACTCTGAATGACCTGTATGGGTCTGATAGGGTTTCAGCAGTGGCATGCTGCCAGCTCATCTATATTATCTGTAATTACCATAGTACTAAATGATTGGTTCAGTGCTGATTAGACCGTCTTATCTCTGTGCCACATGACAATGTGGACTGGGAACATCACTTTCATGATGTTCTCCTCTCTTTCTCTTGCTTTTATTTTATAAAAATCTAGAACTTTCTTCCCTACACTGTTGCTATAATCTATGGATACAACACACAGTAAAAAGAGATTCATTTTTTCTTCTGCCATGTCTATATGTGCCTCTGTGTAGATGAGGATCCAGACAGTGCCGTGGATGACAGGGACAGTGATTATCGAAGTGAAACCAGTAACAGCATCCCCCCTCCCTACTACAGCACATCTCAGCCAAATGCCTCTGTCCACCAATATCCTATCAGCAGTCAGCACCGCAACTCCAGAAGCTTCTCTTACCCACGCTCGGACAACAGCCATGACCTCGACTACCACCATCAGAGGACTGTCAGGTGTGTGCCTGCAATAAGGGCTGGAACGAATTATTACTGTCATTAGCAATTAATCTGTTAATCATTTTTTGATTAATCTATAAATCATCTGGTCTGTTAAATGTCAGAAAATTGTTAAAAATCACTATTTCCCACAGCACAAGAAGACTTCACATGGCTTGTTTTAATAGTTCAATACCCATTTAGTTCACAATGATTTGAATCAGAAAAACTTTTTACATTTGAGCTTGATTTGAATGTTTGGTATTTTTGCTTGATAAATAGTTTAAAGTGAGACTATGTAAGATATGAAAGAAGAAAAAACACAATCTTGCTTTACCAAATTAAAACTTAAATTCATAAGAATTAAAATGCACCATAGCCAAATTCAAAACGCTGAGGAGTAGCTTATGGTGGCTAGTGTTTGCTAATGGGTACATTTTAATCAGTGTTAAATTGAAAAGGGGCTAATTTCTGGTTAGAGGGAAAGTTAAAACTAAGACTGTGTGTTAGTATGAGTGCATTAGGTTTGACTAAGCTAAAGGCCTTTTTCAGACATTCTGACTTGCCATAGTAAGAAAAGCACAGGTTTTACTAATAAAATTAACAATGTCTGCTTTTCATCAAGTGTCCCATGAAGCTAGTCCACTGTGACAGTGACTCTGAAAGCACCATACCAGCACCCTGAAAGTGAAGCAGCTAAATGGAGTTCAACCATTATTCATTATTATTTACACATGTACTTTTCTTACCATCTTCTGTGAAAAAAGGACCATTAGTGAATGAAGACAGTCAATGAAATTCTGCCATGCAGTGTATGCGTATGTGAGCCTCTTACTGGGTCATCCATACCAAACACCATTCCTTTTTCAAAGTAATTTACAATATTGTTACATATCTCAGCCTTTACTGACGTATTTCTCACAGACTGGGAATGAAACTTTGCATCCCTCCACCTTTTGCTTTATGAATTATTCCACTGGCAATCTAATGGTCAATACTGCACACAAGATTAGCTGCTTGTGTGAGTGTATTGGACAGGGCAACTTCCCCACTCTCCCGCCCATTCTTCTTCATCTCCTCCTCTCAGCTCTCTCCATCCCACCCCTCCTTCCCTGTCCTCTTTCCTTCTATTCTGTCTCTGTGCTCTCCACTCCCTTCCTGTCTTCACTATCTCCCACTCCCCCCATCCATCCTCTTTCCTCTCTGTGGCTCTATTATGTTTTTAATAGCCCCATTCATCAAAGAGTATAAATACTTTTTTCCCTCTTTGTTGCATTTTTGGATGCTTGTTCTGTTTTCTTTTGTCAGCTTTCTGGAAGCCTCTCACCTTTCTGTTCTGCTCTATTTCTCGCTGCTTGTCTGCTACTCTTGTATCCTCAGTGCTTTTCATTGATTAGCCATCAGCATTATTCTTGGCCACCCCAAGACATGTAGAAAAGGTTTTAAATAGGGTTGTCCAGTAGAGTATGAAGTGTACAGGCCATAAAATGCTTTTATACAGTGCTGTGTGAGCATTTTTGAGATTATGGTTCATAAACGTAGAGTAAACCATTTATTTTACCCATGTGTACATGTTAATTAGTATACATATAACGTGGCAATAATAATGTGGAAGAGTGTCTCTGTGTTCATTATAAAACTGTCTCCCTCTTTAGTACTGACATGAGTATCTCTTCTCTCCTCTCCTCTCCTCTCCTTTCCTCTCCTCTCCTCTCCTCTCCTCTCCAGTCCCACGGGGAGCTATGCATCGTCTGCAGAGCTAAGTCGGTGCAGCAGTCAGCTGAGTGAGGAGGACTATGGCGGTGAGTACGGAGAGAGGGACCCTTACGACGAGAACGACTCATACCACTCCTGCCATTCCTCAGTTAGCTATAGTAAAGGTTCTCCAGACTGGGACCCTGATGAGACCCAGGGGGCCTACAGCGATGAGGGTGGCTACAGCAAAGATGGAGGAGAGGAGGTGGCTCTGTATGAGGAGGATGATGGAGGACTGTATGAGGGAGAAGAGGATGGCCTCTATGAGGATGAGGAGATGATGTATGATGATGAGGATTTGTACAATTTGGATGGGACCCTCAGTGAGGACATGGAGCCTCCATTCACTCCCACACCAACGTCAACTGCCGCTCCTACTCTTGATGTACCCAGCTCAAGACCTCCTCTAGAGAAACAGCCCTCCCTACACCAACAGCAGCCCTCTACCCAACCTTCTAACCAAACATCCAACCAGGCTCATCCTCCCGGCATGACCCCAGCAGCACAGCCCCCCTCTGGTCAACCAACAGCCCAACCACCCAAACAGCCTCAGCCTCAAACACAGCCTCAGCCGCAGCCAGCCCCATCTGCCACTTCCTTCTTCTCAATGGCCAAACCTCTAACAGCTGCAGTAACAGGCCTGGCCTCCACTTTCCTGTCTTCAGTTCCCACTGCCCAACCTGCCCAGTCTCACCCTCCAGCCTCAGCTGTTTCTCAACAGCACCAGTCTGCTGCAGCCAGCTCTGTCCCTCCATCCCACCCAGCCACCATGGCTAACTCAGCCTCTCAGCCCCCCTCCACTGCCATGGACCCTGCCTCCCAACAGACCTCGTCCTCTACACAGCCCCATTCCCAACTCAGCGATCCTGCCTCCACAGAGTCACCTGCCCCTGAGGACCAGGCTCCCCAATTGGAGGAAGAACCATGGCTAGAAGAGGAAATGATGTTGGAGAGGGAGGCCAGGACGCCACCTGCCCAGCCAGAGGAGAAGCTACCCATGGAGGAGAAGGAGGAGCAATTTGAAGAGAGCAGACCGCCGACACCAGCAGAGTTAAAAGAGATGCCGCCTGAGAGGTAGGAGTCAAGAGTGAAAGGGAATGAGATCAATTAACTGATTCAACAACAAAAATAGACTGGAAAAGAAACAATATGTTCAACACAAATCCCTCCAATTTTTTTCTTTTAGTCCTCCAGTTATAGAGGAGCCCAAAGAGCCAGTAGATCCAGCAGTCAGAGCCAAAGAGAACTGGCTAAGGCTTTACAACAAGGTCTTAGAGCAGCTTCGGGAGGTAAGATCAAAAGTTTATCCCAGTCTCAACTCTGGTTTGAACCCCACCTTCACTCCAAATGCCAGTCCTTTCCTCCACAACAGTTAAGTCCAGTCCCAGAGCTGTAGGCCTGATTCAGCTCCACCCTGTAATCTAAAAGATATACTTGAGTTCAAGAGCCTCTAAAAGTGTCTACCAAGTCTTTGAAATATGTATGTGTAGTGCATTATTTATTTGCAAAGACAGGGTACATACAGTAAATTCTTGAGTTCTTTTTTAATAGTGTTTTTTGCCAGACTCCAGAAAGCAGACTTGTGTTTCATATTCTATAATTGATATTTTTTTGGTTTTCTTAAAATAAAAGTACTTGACAGACAGCAACTTTTTATTTTAGTTTTGGATGCAGCACCACACCACTGCTTGACAAAAATGTTTGATTTTGTTGTACACATTAAGTTTTGCTTGGTCAGTTTTCACTTGCATATTTTATTCATATGTTATGTTGCTATTCATTACCTTTGAATTCAGTTGTGCAGATGATTAATCACTTGCTTCGTGTTGCGTTTTTGTGCACTTGGCTTCCCTTTGTTTGTTTTTTTTTTTGTTTCTTTGTGCCGACCCACTTTGTTTTCTTTCCAGTATCATGTCATTGCCATAGCGACACTCACATGCACTTTGCTCGGCCATCATTGGAGCATGTTGACAGGTAGGTACAACCTGATTGGCTGCTTGAGAGAAAGAACAAAATGTGTGCAGCAGATGTCTTGTTTATGAACACCTTCACTCCACTCATTCATCTTCACAACAATTTGATCTTTCCTGTTGTGTCTTCCAAAGGCTGTCATCTGGCTATAAGCATTTATAAGCCATACTGATTCGATTCTTCGAAGACATACTTGATTTCAAATTTACATAACATATAGTTACATAACCAGTTTATGTATTCTGTAATGAAATAACTAAGGGTAATTATCGAATAATAGGTTTCTTATTGATCATAAATGTTTGCAGATTTCTTCAGATTTATTTCTCAGTTGTGCAAGTTGTGTGAGGCATCACAAAGACTTTTGAGCAACAGCTCTTTCCTCTTCTACCACTAATGCAATAACACATAAATGTGGCAGGGTTTTAGATGTGAAGAGCCTAATAAAGCAGTTTAATAATCAGACAACTTTCAGTCTAGTGATGCACCTTTATTGATACAGTATATGAAGGCTAGATAAGCTGCAGGAACAGACTTAAGATTGCTTGTTTCTATTTCTGACATTCCTTCTTTTTCTCTCTCAGGCTCGAGGAGAGACCTCCAACTCGCTGTGGTTTGGTAAAGGAGGGTGAGTAACTGCTCTCAGTTCCTCCAATGATGACCTTTCTCTTACACCAACACACCATATATTACACACATATGAGTCAATAACTCAAGAAATTAAACAAAATTGAAATTATCCTCAGATCATCATGGAAACTTACCATAATTTCTTTAGATTGAAAATGCCCTTCTTTTGTCCGGGAATCCTCCTTTCTGTTTCATTCTGATCCACAGGCTCATTCAGCTCGTGGCATTTGGCCAGTGAGTATTGAACAGCAGTGGGCTGCCCTGACTTAGTTGGCAGGTCATTTGTAGATGAGGCAGACCTCAGAGTAGAACTGAGGCTGCATACTGAAGAAGTGCTAAGTTAGCCTAATAGAAACCCAGCAATTATACCCAGGTGTGTGGAGTGTCATTCCCACTATTTGAGATGAGGCAGCCAGTGTAATTAAACTCTCCAGTGAAGTCCTTGAGAGGTCCTTGACTGGAGTAGCACTAGAAACAATGATTGAGGGAAATACATCAGCCCCATAGTAACCAAACATGAATTCATAGCCATACTTTTTGATGATAGAATCATGTGACCAATAGTAAATATTGATGAGTATATAAATATAAATGAATGTATAATGCATAACGTTTCTCATTCAGAATGGGAGGTGCACTCTACAGTATTGACAGCATGCCTGACCTTCGCAAGAGGAAAGCCATTCCCCTTGTCAGAGATCTGGTGAGAAACACACACACACACACACACACACACACACACACACACACACACACACACACACACAGACAACCACATAATGTGCACCAGTCTTGTGGGGTGCCCTGAGATCATTTTTGTTGCCATTTCTCTGAAACTTTATTCTAAGACAACCATCTCCTTTTCGTCCTCTCATTGCTTTGTAGTAGAATTATTCCAGTTTCTCAGCTTATCGTTTTTATTTCTAAATAAGCCAAAGTGAATATACTCATAAAGGCTAATCATTTTGATTTTCCCACTGTCGCCCCTTCCACAGCTGTGTCATTTGCTTGACTTGTTGATAAATGAAATGCTTGCATATCTGTGGTGTTAATGTAATTACAGTAATTAATCAATGTACTGATACTGTTCACTTCTACAGGTTATGGCATACCTGTCAGATGCACAGGGATGTGCACTTCCACACACACAGTGCATCATAAAGAGTTGTACAGCTAATTTTTTGAATGTAATATGTTTTCACATCTGTTTCTTTTACCCCTCCCTTTCCTTTCCTCCTCTGTTTCATCACCGCCTGGCCTCATCAGGCCATGGTGAGTACTTGTTTATCCCTTACAGAAATCAAATATAAATCTGACCTCTGCACTGTAGTTCACATTCAAGGATAAACACTTTTCTCTTTAACCTCTTGTTTGCAGTCTCTAGTGCAGAACTCTCGTAAAGCTGGAATCACATCAGCCATGGCTTCCACCACTCTCGGGAACGAAGAGCTGGTGGGTTTCCTCCTCACAGTTCTTTTTCACAACTCTGTTCAGGTTTTTCCAATATCTAATCACTGCTAGTATCAAACTTACATTTCTTTTCTCTGTGTCCTTTGCAGAAGAGCCATGTTTATAAAAAGACCCTGCAGGCTCTGATCTACCCCATCTCCTCCACTACCCCACACAACTTTGAGGTGTGGACAGCCACCACTCCCACCTACTGCTATGAATGTGAGGGGCTGCTGTGGGGTATCGCCCGCCAAGGCATGCGCTGCTCAGAGTGTGGCGTCAAATGCCACGAAAAGTGCCAGGATCTGCTCAATGCCGACTGTCTGCAGAGTAAGGACACGCATGCACATAAACAAACACTGTAAAAAATACACGCCTATTTTTACTTACGTATACACACACCCAGCCCTCCACACAAACCCAAAACTATTTAGCTCCTCCTCTGTATCCTTCTGCCCGATTGACATCCCATTATTCTTGTCCTCTATCCACTCTCACATTCTCCTCCCTCTTCCTTTCCAATTTATCTCTTGAGTAATGTCCTGTCATACCCCTGCTTCTCGCCTCTCTCTTCCACCCATAGCCTTTGCATCCATACTGCTTTGTCTAATTCAGCTCCACAAGGGGTGACTTATCCAATTCCATACTGATTTTGGAGTCAATCTATGCAATGCATAATTCATCGCCCTCCTGTCTCCAAAGAATGTTGTAAGATCTTGGTGCCAAAACATCTGTTGGTCTTTTACACTCTGACTATCTAATTTTTCCTGACCAGATCAGTGGTTAAGTGGATACAGTTTTCACCATAATATTGGGAGGTTTGGGGTTTGATCCCAGGCCAAGAAATGTCAAAGAGTTTCAGAGTTGATCTGATGCTATCTCAACTTAGCACCCAGCTTTAGAGAGATGGATTGGGAGGAAACAAGAGACAAGCTGCTGGGCCTATGGGCCATATTGCCTTGAAAATATATTTTTTCTTATTCTTCCTGCATCCCTCTCTTCAATCATCTGTCTCATCAGGAGCTGCAGAGAAGAGCTCCAAGCATGGGGCCGAGGACCGAACCCAGAACATCATCATGGTCCTGAAGGACCGCATGAAGATCAGAGAGAGGAACAAACCAGAGATCTTTGAGCTGATACAGGAAGTGTTTGCCCTCGACAAGTCAACACACGCCACGCACATGAAACAGATCAAACAGAGCGTGCTTGACGGGACCTCAAAATGGTCAGCAAAGATAAGCATCACTGGTGAGCTTTTCCTTATCTGAATTGAGGATTTAAGGATAGAGGGTGACATGCATTGTACAGATTGTAAAGCCCATTAAAGCACATTAGTGAATTTTTTTTTTTTTTTCTTTGGTTACATAAATAAAACTTACTTGCTTTCCATAATTGTTATTTATGATATAGATGTTATGGCAACTGGCAATAGTGCTCTTTTCTTTTGTTATTATTGATGTCTCTTGTCTCCTCCTCAGTGGTCTGTGCTCAGGGCCTGCAGGCTAAAGACAAAACAGGCTCCAGTGACCCATATGTCACAGTTCAAGTTGGGAAGACCAAGAAGAGGACCAAGACCATCTATGGCAACCTCAACCCTGTCTGGGAAGAAAACTTCCACTTGTGAGTAAAGTGGAAAGAAACAGTTTGAAATGCTGATATAAGTATATATATAACTTTTGGTTATATCTTAGAAAGATTTATTTGACACCCCATTTTTTAACGTTTTTAGATCACCAGAGAACCATGCAGCACTTAGAAATATGTGTATTGTCTCTCATTAATTGACCATCACAACATTTTTGTCTATGCGTCATCCAGCGAATGCCATAACTCTTCCGACCGCATCAAGGTCCGTGTGTGGGACGAGGATGACGACATCAAGTCTCGCGTGAAACAGAGATTCAAACGTGAAAGCGATGACTTCCTGGGTCAAACAATCATCGAAGTCCGCACTCTGAGCGGGGAAATGGACGTTTGGTACAACCTGGGTGAGTTTTGTGAGATAAGAGAAAAGGCAATGGGGAATTAGAGATGGATGAGGGGAGCAGTAAGTCACACAGAGATAACAGAACAAGAAACACATAATTGAAGTCCTTGTCTCTTGTAGATAAAACATATTTCAGCCAACTAAGGAGTATGATATCTTACTTTCATCTGACAGACAAGAGAACAGATAAGTCTGCTGTGTCAGGAGCCATCCGGATGCACATAAGTGTGGAGATCAAAGGAGAGGAGACGGTAGCTCCTTACCATGTCCAGTACACATGTCTACATGAGGTCAGTCTGATTTGAACATCTGGTAGAAACCTTGCAAATGTTGTTGTGATTATTTGCACTCAAAATAAAACATTAAATATGCAAGAGCAACTTTCTATTCCAAGTTCATTAGTTCTAGTCAATTTCACACTAACACAGTCAATCAACTTGTAAATTCCCTGTTTCTGCCTTTGTACTGTGAGTGATTTACATTCTTTTTCTAAAATATAAAATAGCTAACATTAGATTTGTTGCGTTGATTTAGCAGTTGACATCATTAGTCATTTTTTTTGGAATTATTGAGCCATTTTCACCAGTATAGGGGAATTTGGACATCCTGGATATGAGACATGCATGGGCATAGTGTCATATATGAGACTCTCATGAAGTCCTATAGACCATTATTTATTTCTCGGTTTTATGTATAAAACTGCAGTATTGTGAGACACAACCTTGAAATCAGTAAAGCACTGGGAAACAGCCTTGGAGATCTGCTGTGTTAAAATGACTGATTTAAACATATTTCTAGTTTTCCATTGCTTTTAACATTGTGCTGTTACATTGCACTAATACAGTTATTACTAAAACTACTACTGAGAAACAAAAACATACTTACCTGACCTTTTGTCTGTGTTCAGCATCTGTTCCAGTACACCACTGAGGAGCAGAACGGAGGTGTAGTAAAGATCCCTGATGCCAAAGGGGACGACGCCTGGAAGGTGTATTTTGAGGAGACAGCTCAGGAGATAGTGGATGAGTTCGCCATGAGATATGGAGTCGAATCCATCTACCAGGCCATGACGTCAGTCCCTCTAACATTACTCCGAATTTTTAACTTTGAAATTTAAAGTAATTGGAGGAGATCAAATCCATAGTTGGAGTCATTAGTTGTGTTCCACTTGCTATCAAAATGGTTCTGCTTTGTGACATGTACAGTTAGATAATGATTGGAGACGGTTTACTTATTCAGCAATACAGGGGTATAAGGAGCAAGTAAATGTACCAAATTTTATTTTTTCCACTTCCATCACACAGCCACTTTGCCTGCTTGTCATCTAAGTACATGTGCCCAGGAGTTCCAGCAGTGATGAGCACCCTGCTGGCCAACATCAACGCTTACTATGCCCACACCACCCAGTCATCCAACAATGTTTCTGCTTCGGACAGATTTGCTGCATCAAACTTTGGAGTGAGTCCCTGAGAAATACTTAATTATACACTATTATTAGAAATACTATAGTAATATTTTGTCCTTTCTCCATAGATGTGACTTAAAATGAAAAATACTGTCTCTTAAAAACCCCTTAGAATTGACTAGCTCTTAATCCCTCAATTTAACATGGCTCCCCCTACTTCTCCAAACGTCCAATCAGCTGAGCCTGTTCAGATCCAGCCTTGGATTTGTTTAGTCAAATGGCAACAAATAGTCTGTCAGCTGTGGCATGTTTCTGAGTGGTTTGTTCTGTTTTTGTGTATTTTCCTGTTTAGAAGGAGAGGTTTGTCAAACTGCTGGATCAGCTGCACAACTCCCTGAGAATCGACCTGTCCATGTACCGGGTACTGACTGCATCTCTCTATTATAACAAATTCAAAAACATTTAGTATCTACTATAATTACTGCTAAAGGCTCTTGTTGGCCACATCTCTTTATGCTATTTCTATTTGTACATGCATGGGAATGAAAATGTTGCTGCTAATATATATTTTCTTTGTCTTACTACTTGAAGAAAGAGTAAACTTTTAAACTTGAGTTAACTATTTGTGCAGTTTCTAATCATCACTGTGTGTAAATGTGGTTTCAGAATAACTTCCCTGCCAGCAGTCCTGAAAGACTACAAGATCTGAAATCTACTGTTGATCTCTTGACAAGCATCACATTCTTTAGGATGAAGGTAAGAATGAATTTTAAAAAAAGAGCTTCTCTTTTCTTTTCTTTTCTTTTTCACCTCAGCATGTAAGTCCAAAGTAAACACGGCACAAATTTCCTGCACTTTCTGGAAAGTAGCCTGAGGCACAAACTGAGAATCAGCTTAAAATTACCCTATCCAAACTGAAGCCATTATCATGAAAACTGTGTGTGTTTGGGTGTGTGTCAGGGTGTTAATGTATGGTGGTGCAGTTTGTGCAGCTCAGTGAGTTTATGGTTAAATTCCTACTGAGATAATCCCCTGCTGAGACTCTGTGTGTCTGACAGACACTTTGCGATGTTTTCGATTCAACCATATGTTGTGTAACATTTGTGTTCAGGTCCAGGAGTTGCAGAGCCCCCCCAGGGCAAGCCAGGTGGTGAAGGATTGTGTGAAAGCCTGTCTCAACTCCACCTACGAGTATATTTTCAACAACTGCCACGACCTCTACAACAGGGAATATCAGACAGACCCTGTAAGTCTGTGTGTGTGTGTGCAAAGAAGTTCTTTATGGATGCAGTTATTAAGATTTGAATCCATAACCTCTTTCTGTCTCCAGTCAAAGGCAGTCCCTCCAGATGAGCAGGGTCCCAGCATCAAAAACCTGGACTTCTGGTCCAAACTCATCACCCTCATCGTCTCCATCATAGAGGAGGACAAAAACTCCTACACTCCCTGCCTTAATCAGTGAGTCTCGGCTCATAACGTCAGTCTACTTGCTCAAATGTATCATGTAGAGGCAGTGTTGTCAAGGCCAGTTTAGGAGAACCTGGTGCTTCATAAGGTAACAATTGTATGGGATTTTGCTTAAGGAACAAAACACAAAAGAATAGAATATGAGGAGGGGAGTGTCAAAACATGAGGGGAAACAGGCCAAATAGTCAAACAAACAACTTTTGTTTGTTTTGGAGTCACAAAGTGTGTCCTGTCAGTTCTGAAATGGGAAATAAAAATGTACTTCCAATATCCAAGAACTTCAGACTGTAAAAAACAAATTATTCCAAGGTCAAAGGATCGATAACAATATCTTTCTGTATTATATTGCTGTTAATGTTTGTTCTTTCCATGTGCTCTGACAGTTAACCCTTAGCCCTGTGTGTAGACAGACAAGTAGTTCCTGTAAAGCAGCTTAGGTGGGTAGGGGTGGTTTGGATTTGGATCTCATGCCACATCCCATACTGTTAATTTAATAGTATGATTATGAATTAAATCGAACTCATTGGCTTTGTTTTGGGAGACAATGAGGATAATAATGTCTTGCTAATTTCATATTTTCTCTGATGCATTTTCTTTCTGTGGCTGCTAAAAATACACAGAGGAAACACTGATGGAATTACATAAAAATGACGCTGGGTTATCTTCTTGAATAATGAAGGACCATTACTGCACATAGAGCTGGATTTAAGCCTGAGTACTGCCTCTTCTAGGTTTCCCCAGGAACTGAATGTGGGCAAGATCAGCGCTGAGGTCATGTGGAATATGTTTGCACAAGATATGAAATATGCCATGGAGGGTAAGTTTATTTTTCTATTGTTATGATGGAGAAGACACATGCCTCAAAATGAGAGAGGAGCCATTAGTTTGTGTCAGAGTGTGTTTTGAAGATTTGTTTTTTTTAATATGTAAACTATTTATGGAGATGCGAGGGAGTGGTGAAGTGGGACTTTTCTCACTCTTTCTCTTTGATATTCAGAGCATGAGAAGCACCGCCTGTGTAAAAGTGCAGATTATATGAACTTGCACTTCAAGGTGAAGTGGCTCTATAATGAGTACTGCAAGGAGCTGCCCACTTTCCAGAAGCACGTTCCTGAATATCCAGCGTGAGTATTTTCTATACAGCATGCACAATTTTCCTGCGACATTTGCCTCAATGGCACAAAGACTCATGTTGCCCCCTCCTATTTTTCTTCTGCAGCTGGTTTGAGCCATTTGTCATCATGTGGTTGGATGAAAATGAAGAGGTGTCCAGAGATTTTCTCCACGGAGCCCTGGAGAGGGACAAAAAAGACGGGGTAATTTCTCTTATCTGCATCTTTCACATGTAAAATGCTAGCCTGCTAGAATACTAACGGGGACTGTCACAACCACAGTCTTTTGCTGTCATGCTTCAGCAGGAAAAGGCCTATCTATATTTACCAAAATGTCAAACTATTCCTTTAACAAGCTCAGCTTTCTCCAACAAAGTGTGCAGAAAAATGTGGAGTAAAGAGACTAGAAAAAAAAAAAGAAACAGGCGGTCATGTGAGACTAAAGTTTGACTAAAACTCATTGAATCCTGTTGAGACAGCAATAAAATACAAGCTTAAATTTGACCTCTTACATGCAGCATTTATCCCCCCAAAAAATGTATGCATGCATTTCTCATGCAAATTCAGGCACTTCACATCATCTCTCCTGACTCAGCACATTCCAGGCTGAGAAGAGCAGGTTGAAGGCCTCAAGGCAATCAATAATGACTCAATACCAAATGCAAATGGAACAAAACTTCACTGCAGAGAGGAGCAGATGCTACAGCACAAGTCGATGTACACTCACAGACACATACCATGCAGTGACTCACTCTCAGTCTCACTCACACTTATATATCCACACAGCGATAAGGTCGATACAAAACAGCTGAAGATTCTCCAAGCTCATATGTCACAGACCCTTTGGGTCCAATTACTGTTGCCTGAGGCAGCTTCTGCTTTCCTGTGTCAGCAGAACAGCAGTCCCCAGGCCCAGTTGTATACCATAACACTACTCACTTCTGGGTTAATGGCCGACCTGTTAATGAAGGCCCTGCTTCGGTGGAAACCGAACCCATCACTTTCAGTGTCACCTGTGCTCAGATGACTGTACAGCGTCAGCACCACGAAACAGCTTCTTATACTTTTCCCCCTGGTCCCGTTCTTTCTTCTCGTTCTCCAGTTCCAGGTCACATCAGAGCACGCTTTGTTCTCCTGCTCAGTGGTGGACGTGTTCTCTCAGCTTAATCAGAGCTTTGAAATCATACGCAAACTGGAGTGTCCCGACCCTCAGATCGTTGGCAACTACATGAAGAGATTTGCCAAGGTGACTTTAACCTCCAAATGTTCACACTTTAACCTTTTCACCTGAGCTGTCACTGCTTCAAAAACATGTTTTAAATATAATTTAAGTGTAATTTCTCACTGTATTAACACTCTCATAACATTAGCTTTATTTTTCTCTCTTAGACCATCGGCAATGTCCTGTTGTCTTATGCTGACATCATAGCAAAAGATTTTCCAAATCATGTCAAGAAGGAGAAAGTGGTAGGTATTTCAAAGTGGAAGACGGATATGTAATAGAATGAAAATTTCGGCTTCATAAAGGCTTTAAGATTAGTTTGGCGTACGTGGTCATGTTGATTAATATCTTCACAATAAACTGCTCTTCAGTGTAATAGCCATGCCCAGTTTGTAGTGTTTCAAAGTGTATCAGGGCTGTGTAATCAGCTGAATGTGGTGTAGGCTTGGGGAAAAGTGGGCTGCACTCCCAGAGAGACCAGGAGCCCCCAGAGGAGCAGTAATTACTCAAAACTCCTTCTTCTGCCCTGCATCACCAAGAGTGTTTTTGCCAAAGAAGCAATAAAAAAGTTAGGAGGAATAACATTGATTGATTACAATAATGTGTGTGTGTGTGTGTGTGTGTGTGTGTGTGTGTGTGTGTGTGTGTGTGTGTGTGTGTGTGTGTGTGTGTGTGTGTGTGTGTGTGTGTGTGTGTGTGTGTGTGTGTGTGTGTGTGTGTGTGTGTGTGTGTTCGTGTCAGTGTGTGTAATGATTTTTATTTTTCTTTGTTCAGCCATGTATCATCATCAATAACATCCAGCAGCTCAGAGTTCAGTTGGAGAAGATGTTTGAGGCCATGGGAGGCAAAGACGTAAGTTTCCACAGATGCTGTTGGATTATTGTGATTGTGCTAATATGACATGACTCTTGTATTATTAATCCCATTCATCCCCTATTAGCTCAATGTGGAAGCTAGTGACTTCCTGAAGGAGCTGCAGAACAAACTCAACAACGTCATGGACGACCTCAGCCGCATCTTTGCAGTCAGGTGGGTGTGTTTGTTTGATTCCCACCTGGGACTCAAAGACGCTGCAACCAGCTTCTCCAGCTGATGATTTTCATGTTTGTGTGTGTGGTGTTGCAGTTTCCAGCCCCAGATCGAAGACAATGTGAGGCAGATGGGGGACATCCTAGCTCAAGTCAAAGGTCAAACTGTACCAGCCAATGGCAGCGTAGTTCAGGAGGCCGATAATGTCCTGCAACCCATCATGGACTTCCTGGACAGCAAGTAAGAACATCAGCAATGTTTAAGAATCAACAGAAATCTTTCTCAAAAGTTGGTGTTGAAGGTTTGGATAGATTCTTAGTTTTGGTTACTTTTTCTTTAATCTGATATTTCTTGATCTAAATAAGAAAAAATTGCTGATTTTAAACTATACTTTCATTGCAAAGTTCTTGAACAACATTCAGTACTTAGAGAAATTTGTGGAAAAAAGGTTTATTTTCCTTAGACTAAGCAACAAAGTTTTGATACCAAAACTCAAGCATCGTTCTGGCACTGGTATCAAAAAACTTCAAATAAAGATATGTTTTAGTGCTGCCTTTATATCTCTAACTGAGAGACTGTGTGTTTGTGTGTTTCAGCCTGTCGCTGTTTGCTAAGATCTGTGAGAAGACAGTCCTGAAGAGAGTGCTGAAGGAGCTGTGGAAACTGGTGATGAACACAATGGAAAAAACTATCGTTCTTCCAACACTTACTGACCAGACGGTATGTAATTAAAAAAAAAAAAGACGTCCACTCGTATATTTTCCCTTCCCTCCTTCCAAATTTCACTGCTTTTCATTGCCGTGTTCCACTGTGACTGTACATTAATCCATCTATCCTGCCATTACCCCATTCTCTCTACTGTCCTTCCTTTCTTAGGTTATTGTAAGTATGTGTGTGTGTGTGTGTGTGTGTGTGTGTGTGTGTGTGTGTGTGTGAGTGTGAGTGTGTGTGTGCAGCCTCTGTGAGCATGAAGAAACACTCTTCAGAGGAGCCGTAACACCACCGTCCATAGCCTTTTTCACTTTTTATTATTTACAATTCTTTCTCCCTCTCTGTGGATATCAGTGCATTAGAACTTGATTTAAACGGCTGCACGGTGCACCGGAGTCAATATAACTTGCCCATGAGTCCTGCAATACTGTCTGACAGTACACCAAAGCACTTAAACCATGCTTCTCTCCCAAGACTTACATTATTCTGAATGTCTATTTCGAATTTAGTTTTACTTTTTTACCGTTCACTCTTCAAACTCATTTCTTGTATTTGTCAGCTGCCTGCCCTCACTAAACCTCCTGAACCCACCTCTCACTTTGCAAATCACCCACTGATCCCTGAAAGACCACTCTTTACTTACTGTACTCACTTGTTTGTCTATGTGTCCTTGACAGGGCACCCAGATGATCTTCAATGCTGCTAAGGAGTTGGGCCAGCTTTCCAAGCTCAAGGTGATGAAAACAGAAGGCAGCAGCAGAATGCCTAAAATATGAAAAGACTATGTGTGTATGTGGCACAGACTGACTCCTTTGCTTGTCCTGCAGGAGCACATGGGGCGAGAGGAAGCCAAAGCTCTGTCTCCTAAACAGTGTGCAGTAATAGAGCTGGCACTAGACACTATTAAGGTATCGTATGGTCTGTTACACAAACAGAAAATCTAGCAGGGAAATGAGTGCTCTTGACTCTTACTTTTAAAATATTTTCATTTGATTTTGGTTGCTTAACACAAAGACACATCAGAGGATAAAGAGAGGTTGTGCTTTCCCTGAAAAAAATGACTGAACAATAAAATCCTGCACTCCTTCCTTGAGTTTCACAGTCCACTAACACTCCAGCAAGATGGAGATGACTCTGTGTTTTGAAATAGGAAATATAATTTTGGAAAGTGACAAAAGCCACAGAGAAGTCAAATGATAATTTTTTACTAAGGAGCTTTAACTAGTGATCTATTTTACTTCAGGCTGACATATATATTTGTATTAATACGTATAAATAAACATGAAATAATCAGCACAACTTTGAACACCATAAACATCACCACACTGTTAATGTTTTAGTGTCAGCTTCAGTCTGTCATAGTGTACATAAGTATAGATTTAGAGGTGTTTGAGTTACCAAACCAGCTTCAAGCCATCACGTCTTTGCTTCATACGTCAACAAATAGTTTTGTCAATCTGTCAGTCTGTATGCTTACCGTCTACAATACCTGTCATATCTGTTACACAGCAATACTTCCATGCTGGTGGCGTTGGCCTGAAGAAAACGTTCTTGGAGAAGAGTCCAGACCTGCAGTCTCTGCGCTACGCCTTGTCTCTGTACACGCAGGCCACCGACAAACTCATCAGGAAGTTTGTCCTCTCACAGAACGCTCAGGGTACAACTATAAAACAGCAATTACACACACACACACACACACACAGCAGGTTCAAACACTTTCACACAAATATGCATTCAAAGAGCTCTACTGCTTATTCTTTCTGTTAATATGGTTTATGGAATTAAATGGGCTTATGGGATTAAATAGAATAACTTACTTACAGTGTTATGTTTGGAGAAAATGTTTCATTCATTGCTTCAATGAGTTACAGTTGCACTACCAGCAGATGTGAAAATATGGTTGGCATTTATATACTGTATATTTAGTTTTACACAGTATATAATACAGCGTATTTTAGATCAGCAAAAAATGAAAAATACTTTAAAAATTCTTGCTCAAGGACACAGTAATTGTCCAGGCCTTTAAACCATGACCCATGCTTTAATCAGAAGTTGTATTAGTGCTTTGATCTTTTAATGCTGCTTTCTTCTGTCTCCTCTCAGTCCATGGAGGGAAAGGGATCAGGTACACGGCAAATGAAGACACACCACCAGAGAAAGGTAAGGTGTTAGCAGTGTTATGTAAAATCTACATGTCCCCCCGAGCAGCCAGCAGCAGCTCAGGCTCATGCTCAGAGATCTCTGTGATCAAACTTTCACCACCCAAAGATAACCGGACACTGTGAGCATTGTTAGCACTTGGCACAACCTTGACTCTCCCTCTGCTTCTCCTTCATCCTGCTCCTTTTTACTTTCCTGTTTCAGCCACTTTTAATCAACTGACTTAAGCATAGGACTGTATGTGGTAGATACAGACTGTGATATATCTAGAGTGCACACCGAAACACAAAACAGCAGACCTGCTCAGAGCTTGAATGTAAAAACTGCAGTGACTGGAGATCAAGGTGAGGCTGTCAGATTGTGCCAGCTGATGAAACAGTGCTTCTCTCCAGAAACTTGTGTTGCAGTTTGGATTCTTTCAGTGTCATTTCCTTTTTCTTTTTCCTTCAGTGTCAATAGAGTGTCAAGAACGAATTACCAGCTATTACTGCATTACAATTTGCCATTTGCTCAGCATTAGAGCTGGCACAAAGGCTGCTTTACCCAGCCAAGTCCTGTTCATCTGATTATCATAGAGAACGTGTGTGTGTGTGTGTGTCTGTGTCTGTGTCTGTGTGTGTGTGTGTGTGTGTGTGTGGTGTGTGTGTGTGTGGTTTCTGTATGTTTAAATGTAGTTCACAATCAAGCATTCAAGTCATATATTTCAGCTGTACTACATTGCAGACCGAAAAACACCAGTTATGGCCATTCTCAGTCAAATGTGCTCAAAGCAAACACACACTTTCATGGACCAATCAACCCCTCACTGAATATGTCTTTACAGCGTGTGGAGTGGATGCAGTTGGCGAGGTGGTCATGCATGTGGATATCTTACCCCAACCTAATGGAGAACACAAGATCAGTGTCAAAGGTAAAAGAGCAGAGCAGGCTGCATTACGGTCCCATTTTCTAAAACCTTTCAGTTATTCATCTGCTCTGTTGTTCTTCTCCTCCCCTACCTTCCTTCTGTGCTTAACTGATGCTGCCTTTGTCCTCCAGTGGTGGCTGCTAATGACCTGAAATGGAAAGCGCAGGGCTTCAGGCCCTTCGTAGAAGTCTACATCATTGGCCCTCACCTTAGCGACAAGAAGAGGAAATTTGCCACCAAATCCAAGAACAACAGCTGGTCACCTAAGTTCAATGAGAGCTTCCAGTAGTGAGTTTTCATTTTGCCTGCTTCAAATCATTGTCTTGGTTCTTGTTTCAGCCAGATTTAGGTAGTTCAGACATCTTTGCAACAGGTGACCAATGTTTGCTTTCTTGTCTCAGCTCCTTGGGCACTGAGGTGGGACCGGAGAGCTACGAGCTGCAGGTGTGCGTGAAGGACTACTGCTTCGCCAGAGAGGACCGCACTGTGGGCATGGCCGTGCTGCAGGTGAAGGACATAGCCAACAAGAACAGCATCACCTGCTGGCTGCCGCTGGGAAGACGTGTCCACATGGACGAGACGGGCCTGACGGTGCTGCGCATCCTCTCCCAGCGCAACAACGATGACGTGGCGAAAGAGTTTGTGAAGCTCAAGTCGGACCAGCGCTCAGCCGAGGAGGGCCGCAGCTGAGGGAGGAGGAGAGAGCGAGGACACACACGTGTGCACAAAAACACCAGAGACATACCCAATAGACATAGTATTACACATAGTATAGTACTCATACCCACATAGATAAACGACCATGTGCAATACAGAAGCACACACATGTAAACCCACTATTGTACATATACTGTATCTGCATACATTATGCAACATTTACATTGCAATGGTATCAATGCAAACATGAAGGAATATGTTTATTAAAAAAAATCTGATTTAATTTAGAATATTTCAGCAGCTCAACTCAAACTCCTCAGTTTAAGGTTAGCCTCACGTTAGCAAGCACTTGTCAATCCCTCACTCACTCTTTCCTATAACACATCACACCTTTTATACGCTGTACATTTAGATGTGATATAATGCAACGCATAACAGCGACAAAAACCATGTGAATAGTTTGAGAACGACCACTTTGCACTTTTGCTTCTCTGTGTCTTCAGGAGAGCAGTCCTTGCCTAGCTATGCTCTGTCAGTCTGTCCGTCTGCTTGCCTGCCTGACTGTGTGTCGTTCTTCCAGTCCGTCTCTCCCCTCCTCTCCCCCGTTGTCTCTGCGTAGTCTTCCCATGGTGTGATGTGTTGTGTAAGTTGGAGTGGGAGCGCAGATCTAAGATCAGCTTCCATGATGCCCATGAACCCAAATAGAGAAAAACACACAACAACACTGACCTAAGATCAGTGTCCAGGGGCAGCATCTCTGCTAGTCTGTCTTGTAATGTACTAACGTCCTGCATGTTGACCCCAGGAACACTGTGATTCACTTTGCTGTAACCAAGGCAACCGCTCCCCTCCCACATAAAAGATGGGTGCCTCCAATATTTGACCTGTGTGAGCATGGTGTATATAACCCTGGTCCCATAAGGTTTTATAAATCAGACCTGATTCACCTTCATAATCCTGGAGAAAACACAGTGACAGTGGGACTATGCTGAGCCTGATATGTGATGTGTTGATAAAGGTAAAAGTTGTGGCCACGATGTGCATTTATTTTGAACCTTTCTTGCTTCACATCACGACAAACGGAGCAATACCCTAACGTCAAACACACACCCCCCTAGAGTGCACATTAACTCCAAAAAGGGCTACAGGATCAGTGGACTGGGATGTCAGTTTACACACTAACACAGGCTGTCTGTGCTTCTGTTGGCAAAGTGACCACAGGGTTTCCCCAGCTGCTCTGCAACAGACACACCGCCACACTGCAGACACGCTACCATTCAGAAAGTCTTTCATGAGTGACTCTGTGGAGGAACTTGAAATGAATCCACATGAAGCCTGAAAGGACACACCCGGGGAACACTTCCCTCCCGATCGACTGCACACCTATCTAAACCCATCTCTATAAGGCAATAGTGGTTTGTTTGTATGTTCACTGAACCTCGTGGTTTTTATGAAGAACAAATCTTCTGTGAACACTGCTGTGTCTTTTGTTAATGTGTGCGTGCATGTGTGTGAAGGTGTGTGAGGTTGTGTGTGAATGTGTGTGGGTTGACTGTCACACCTGCAAAATGGGCTCTGAGATTGTGAGCAATATATTGTACCTACATACCCAAACTGTATGCGCTGTCAGTATAACTACAGGAGCACCAACTGCAATATCCAGATCCAAGGAATGGGAAACTTATGATTCTTTTTTTTTAAATTTGTAAATCACTAAGATATTTTATTTATGGACTCATAAAATCCCCATTCCTTTTTGAAGTGTGCACGCTTCTTCTCATATATTTTGGATAATAGAGAAGGAAAGTGTTTTAATTACTATTTGCCTTTAGTAGGACCAAATTTGCACGAACCAGAGTTCATGTTTCTTTGTTTGTTTTTAAAGAAAGAAGCCATCAGAGTCACCGCCAAGCATTTATGGTGTTCAAGTATTAGTCTCGTCATGTGTTTTGACAAACCCCTTTACCTTTCACTGCAAAAAGGTGAGCAAACACTCACAGTCGTAGTTCGGCTCGTCTTGTTGTGTCTTTGTGAAACGTAATGATGTTGGTGACAGTGAATACATGCCGCAGGAGGTTTTTCCTGCCGCTGTGTCGAGCTACATCAGACATCACTGCTGGCCTGTCACATGTTGTCTTTGCTGAATACTGTTGAATGCTACCAAATACAAATCTTGTGAATGTTATTAATCCTCAGCAGAGCCTTCTTTCCATGATCAAAGGGATGTTTAATCCAAACCCACGATTAGCTTGAGAACACCAACTCATGCCTTTTGATTTAAGCCTCCAAATTTTACTTAAATCAATGGGTCATGTGTTCAATCGTGCTTGATTTTTTATTTTTTATTCTTTCTTTTTTTTGTTGGGTGAACCAGTCTTTTAAAAGGAGCTTTCCACCCCAGCTTTTGTGAAATGTAACACACAGTGAAGTTAAATCATGTTCATGTGTTGTCTAAGTAATCCCAGGGCTCAAGACAAACCTTGACATGTCAGGTTGTAGCTGAAAAAGCAACAAAAATAAATAAAAAATAACACGAGTGATCATCTAGTTCAGGACTCGTCGTTTGCCTACTTCATGTATTTACGCATACACACACCACTGCACACATACACAGACACATACACACACACATCTACACACACCCATCTCTGCTCAAGCACAAAAGGGCACATGTAAGATGACACACATGCATGCATGCACGCCGACACAACTCTGTGGAGACCAATGATGCCCACCCTGTGAATAGAATCAACTTACAATTGCATGAGGGGAAACTTTATTGTGCCAGCACGTGTCTCTTTGATGTTTCTTGACTTTTTATTTTCCTTGTTTTTAATTTCCGAAGCTATGTAATGATTACTCACCAATGTTTTTCTTTTGTGTGTGTTTTTCAAAAAGGCTTGTGAATATGTCTTCTGTAACCAATATGAATGTAGTGTGAACACAGAACTCGCATGAGAGAATTGTTTTCTACTAAGGATGTTTCTAATTTGTTTCTTATCATTATTGATTGTTCTTTAATGAGGATGAAGTGGAACTGGAATGCAGCCTGATTGCGATCTGCTTCCTATTAAAAGGACATTTGTGTCACAATCTAAACGTCTTATTTATTATTCTTTCTCTGATACTCCACAACCACATTACTGCAGTTGGATTTGTTTTTATTGGGTTAGTATATCTAAACCTGATTAAAGTGTCAAATATGTTAAAGTTAAGGAACACATTAATCATCAACGTATAATAAAAGTCTGAAATAGACAGGTGTTTATAATAGATTAGATAGATTAGATTTTAACATAAAGAACCGGCCCAGACCTTTATGTATATAGAAAGCCTATATATATATATGTCATAGTATAATAAGGCACAAAAAGTATAAGCATAGTAAGACATAAAAATGTCACAGTATTGTAAGGAATAAAGATGTCTAAAGAAAGTCATAGTATAGTAAGGCATCAAAATGTCAAAAAACGACATAGTATAGAAAGACATGAAAATTTATAAAAAACGTAAAAGTATAGTAAGGAATTAAAATGTAAAAAAAAACGTAGTATAATGCGGCATAAAAATTTCAGAAAAAAGTCATAATATAGTAAGGCATAAAATGTCAAAGTATTGTAAGGAATAAGAATGTCAAAAAAAAGTCATAGTATAGTAAGGTGTAAAAATGTCAAAAAAAAAGAAGTCATAGTAAGTAAGCAAGGCATAAAATTGTGAAGAAACGACATAGTATACTAAGGCATAAAAATGAAAAAAAAACGTCATATTATAGTAAGGCATAAAATGTCGCAGTATTGTAAGGAATTAAAAAGTGAAAAAAATGTCATAGTATAGTAAGGCATAAAAATGTCAAAAAGCATCATAGTATAATAAGGCATAAAATTGTGAAAAAAAAGTCATAGTATAGTAAGGCATAAGAATGTGAAAAAAGTCACAGTATTGTAAGGCATAAAAATTTCCAGCAATGTCATAGAATAGTAAGGCATAAAAATGTGAAAAAAGGTCATAGTATAGTAAGGCATGAAAATTTCCAAAAATGTCATAGTATAGTAAGGCATAAAAATGTCACAGTTTTGTAAGGCATAAAAATTTCCAGCAATGTCATAGTATAGTAAGGCATAAAAATGTGAAAAAATGTCATAGTATAGTAAGGCATAAAAAGGTGAAAAAAAGTCATAGTATAATAAGGCATATAAATGTCAAAAAAACGACATAGTATAGTAAGGCATAAAAATGTCACAGTATTGTAAGGAATAAAAATATCAAGAAAAAGTCATATTATTGTAAGGCATAAAAATGTGAAAAAAAAGTCATAGTATAGTAAGGCATAAAAATGTAAAAGAAAAAAAGTCATAGTATAGTAAGGCATAAAAATGTAAAAAAAAAAAAAAAGTCATAGTATAGTAAGGCATAGAAATTTCCAAAAAAGTCATAGTATAGTAAGGCATAAAAATGTGAAAAAAATGTCATAGTATAGTAAGGCATAAAATTGTGAAAAAAAGTCATAGTATAGTAAGGCATAAAAATGTCACAGTATTGTAAGGAAGAAAAATGTCAAGAAAAAGTCATAGTATAGTAACACATAAAAATGTCATAGTATTGTAAGGCATAAAAATCTGAAAAAACGTCATAGTATAGTAAGGCATAAAAATGTAAAAAATAAAGTAATACTATAGTAAGAAATAAAAATGTCACATTATTGTAAGGAATAAAAATATTTAAAAAAAGTCATAGTATATAGTAAGGCATAAAAATGTGAAAAAAAGTCATAGTATAGTAAGGCATAAAAAGTCATATTATAGTAAAGCATTAAAGTTTGAAAAAACGTCATAGTATAGTAAGGCAAGAAAGGTCATAGTATAGTAAGGCATAAAAATGTGAAAAAACGTCATAGTATAGTAAGGCATGAAAAGTCATATTATAGTAAGGTATAAAAATTTGAAAAAACGTGATATTATAGTAAGGCATAAAAATGTGAAAAAATGTCATAGTATAGTAAGGCATGAAAAGTCATATTATAGTAAGGTATAAAAATTTGAAAAAACGTCATAGTATAGTAAGGCATAAAAAGCCATAGTATAGTAAGGCATAAAAATTTGAAAAAACGTTATAGTATAGTAAGGCATGAAAAGTCATATTATAGTAAGGTATAAAAATTTGAAAAAACGTCATAGTATAGTAAGGCATAAAATGTCATAGTATAGTAAGGCATGAAAAGTCATAGTATAGTAAGACACAAAAATGTAAAAAACATGTCATATTATAGTAAGGCATAAAAATGTGAAAAAACGGCATAGTATAGTAAGGCATAAAAAGTCATAGTATAGTAAGGCATAAAAATGTGAAAAAAAATGTCATAGTATAGTAAGTCATGAAAAGTCATAGTATAGTAAGGCATAAAAACGTGAAAAAACGTCATAGTATAGCAAGGCATAAAAAGTCATAATATAGTAAGGCATAAAATGTCATAGTATAGTAAGACATTAAAATGTCAAAAAAACATCATAGTATAGTAAGGCATGAAAATGTGAAAAAACGTCATAGTATAGTAAGGCATGAAAAGTCATATTATAGTAAGGCATAAAAATGTGAAAAAATGTCATAGTATAGTAAGGCATGAAAAGTCATATTATATTAAGGTATAAAAATTTGAAAAAACGTGATATTATAGTAAGGCATAAAAATGTGAAAAAACGTGATATTATAGTAAGGCATAAAAATGTGAAAAAACGTCATAGTATAGTAAGGCATGAAAAGTCATATTATAGTAAGGTATAAAAATTTGAAAAAACGTGATATTATAGTAAGGCATAAAAATGTGAAAAAATGTCACAGTATAGTAAGGCATAAAAATGTGAAAAAACGTCATAGTATAGAAAGGCATGAAAAGTCATAGTATAGTAAGGCATAAAAATGTGAAAAAAAATGTCATAGTATAGTAAGTCATGAAAAGTCATAGTATAGTAAGGCATAAAAACGTGAAAAAACGTCATAGTATAGCAAGGCATAAAAAGTCATAATATAGTAAGGCATAAAATGTCATAGTATAGTAAGACATTAAAATGTCAAAAAAACATCATAGTATAGTAAGGCATGAAAATGTGAAAAAACGTCATAGTATAGTAAGGCATGAAAAGTCATATTATAGTAAGGCATAAAAATGTGAAAAAACGTCATAGTATAGTAAGGCATGAAAAGTCATATTATAGTAAGGTATAAAAATTTGAAAAAACGTGATATTATAGTAAGGCATAAAAATGTGAAAAAATGTCATAGTATAGTAAGGCATAAAAATGTGAAAAAACGTCATAGTATAGTAAGGCATGAAAAGTCATAGTATAGTAAGGCATAAAAATTTGAAAAATATCATAGTATAGTAAGGCATAAAAAGCCATAGTATAGTAAGACATAAAAATGTAAAAAAAAAAATGTCATAGTATAGTAAGGCATAAAAAGTCATAATATAGTAAGGCATAAAATGTCATAGTATAGTAAGACCTTAAAATGTCAAAAAAACATCATAGTATAGTAAGGCATAAAAATGTGAAAAAAAGGTCATAGTATAGTAAGGCATGAAAAGTCATATTATAGTAAGGCATAAAAATGTGAAAAAACGTCATAGTATAGTAAGGCATGAAAAGTCATATTATAGTAAGGTATAAAAATTTGAAAAAACATGATATTATAGTAAGGCATAAAAATGTGAAAAAATGTCATAGTATAGTAAGGCATAAAAATGTGAAAAAACGTCATAGTATAGTAAGGCATAAAAAGTCATAGTATAGTAAGGCATAAAAATTTGAAAAATATCATAGTATAGTAAGGCATAAAAAGCCATAGTATAGTAAGACATAAAAATGTAAAAAAAAAAATGTCATAGTATAGTAAGGCATAAAAAGTCATAATATAGTAAGGCATAAAATGTCATAGTATAGTAAGACCTTAAAATGTCAAAAAAACATCATAGTATAGTAAGGCATAAAAATGTGAAAAAAAGGTCATAGTATAGTAAGGCATGAAAAGTCATATTATAGTAAGGCATAAAAATGTGAAAAAACGTCATAGTATAGTAAGGCATGAAAAGTCATATTATAGTAAGGTATAAAAATTTGAAAAAACGTGATATTATAGTAAGGCATAAAAATGTGAAAAAACGTGATATTATAGTAAGGCATAAAAATGTGAAAAAACGTCATAGTATAGTAAGGCATAAAATGTCATAGTATAGTAAGACCTATATGAATATGAAAGTATAAAAATTTGAAAAAACGTGATATTATAGTAAGGCATAAAAATGTGAAAAAATGTCATAGTATAGTAAGGCATGAAAAGTCATATTATAGTAAGGTATAAAAATTTGAAAAAAAATGTCATAGTATAGTAAGTCATGAAAAGTCATAGTATAGTAAGGCATAAAAACGTGAAAAAACGTCATAGTATAGCAAGGCATAAAAAGTCATAATATAGTAAGGCATAAAATGTCATAGTATAGTAAGACCTTAAAATGTCAAAAAAACATCATAGTATAGTAAGGCATAAAAATGTGAAAAAAAGGTCATAGTATAGTAAGGCATGAAAAGTCATATTATAGTAAGGCATAAAAATGTGAAAAAACGTCATAGTATAGTAAGGCATGAAAAGTCATATTATAGTAAGGTATAAAAATTTGAAAAAACGTGATATTATAGTAAGGCATAAAAATGTGAAAAAACGTGATATTATAGTAAGGCATAAAAATGTGAAAAAACGTCATAGTATAGTAAGGCATGAAAAGTCATATTATAGTAAGGTATAAAAATGTGAAAAAACGTGATATTATAGTAAGGCATAAAAATGTGAAAAAACGTGATATTATAGTAAGGCATAAAAATGTGAAAAAACGTCATAGTATAGTAAGGCATGAAAAGTCATATTATAGTAAGGTATAAAAATTTGAAAAAACGTGATATTATAGTAAGGCATAAAAATGTGAAAAAATGTCATAGTATAGTAAGGCATGAAAAGTCATATTATAGTAAGGTATAAAAATTTGAAAAAACGTCATAGTATAGTAAGGCATAAAATGTCATAGTATAGTAAGGCATTAAAGTTTGAAAAAACGTCATAGTATAGTAAGGCATAAAAGTCATAATATAGTAAGGACGAAAATATTTGAAAAACCATCATAGTATAGTAAGGCATAAAAATGTGAAAAAACGTCATAGTATAGTAAGGCATGAAAAGTCATATTATAGTAATGTACAAAAATTTGAAAAAACGTGATATTATAGTAAGGCATAAAAATGTGAAAAAATGTCATAGTATAGTAAGGCATGAAAAGTCATATTATAGTAAGGTATAAAAATTTGAAAAAACGTCATAGTATAGTAAGGCATAAAAAGCCATAGTATAGTAAGGCATAAAAATGTAAAAAAAAATGTCATAGTATAGTAAGGCATAAAAAGTCATAATATAGTAAGGCATAAAATGTCATAGTATAGTAAGACATTAAAATGTCAAAAAAACATCATAGTATAGTAAGGTATAAAAATTTGAAAAAACGTCATAGTATAGTAAGGCATAAAAAGTCATAGTATAGTAAGGCATTAAAGTTTGAAAAAACGTCATAGTATAGTAAGGCATGAAAAGTCATATTATAGTAAGGTATAAAAATTTGAAAAAACGTCATAGTATAGTAAGGCATAAAAATGTGAAAAAATGTCATAGTATAGTAAGGCATAAAGGTCATAGTATAGTAAGGCATAAAAATGTGAAAAAACGTCATAGTATAGTAAGGCATGAAAAGTCATATTATAGTAAGGTATAAAAATTTGAAAAAACGTGATATTATAGTAAGGCATAAAAATGTGAAAAAATGTCGTAGTATAGTAAGGCATAAAGGTCATAGTATAGTAAGGCATAAAAATGTGAAAAAACGTCATAGTATAGTAAGGCATGAAAAGTCATAGTATAGTAAGACACAGAAATGTAAAAAAATGTCATAGTATAGTAAGGCATAAAAATGTGAAAAAACGTCATCGTATAGTAAGGCATGAAAAGTCATAGTATAGTAAGGTATAAAAATTTGAAAAAACGTGATATTATAGTAAGGCATAAAAATTTAAAAAAAACGGCATAGTATAGTAAGGCATAAAAAGTCATAGTATAGTAAGGCATAAAAATGTGAAAAAACATCATAGTATAGTAAGGCATAAAATGTCATAGTATAGTAAGGCATGAAATGTCATAGTATAGTAAGGCATAAAAATTTGAAAAATATCATAGTATAGTAAGGCATAAAAAGCCATAGTATAGTAAGACATAAAAATGTAAAAAAAAAATGTCATAGTATAGTAAGGCATAAAAAGTCATAATATAGTAAGGCATAAAATGTCATAGTATAGTAAGGCATAAAAATGTGAAAAAAACGTCATAGTATAGTAAGGCATGAAAAGTCATATTATATTAAGGTATAAAAATTTGAAAAAACGTGATATTATAGTAAGGCATAAAAATGTGAAAAAATGTCATAGTATAGTAAGGGATAAAAATGTGAAAAAACGTCATAGTATAGTAAGGCATGAAAAGTCATATTATAGTAAGGCATGAAAAGTCATATTATAGTAAGGTATAAAAATTTGAAAAAACGTCATAGTATAGTAAGGCATAAAATGTCATAGTATAGTAAGGCATTAAAGTTTGAAAAAACGTCATAGTATAGTAAGGCATGAAAAGTCATAGTATAGTAAGGCATAAAAGTCATAATATAGTAAGGACCAAAATATGTGAAAAAACGCGATATTATAGTAAGGCATAAAAATGTGAAAAAACGTCATAGTATAGTAAGGCATGAAAAGTCATAATATAGTAAGGTATAAAAATTTGAAAAAACGTCATAGTATAGTAAGGCATGAAAAGTCATAGTATAGTAAGACACAAAAATGTAAAACAATGTCATAGTATAGTAAGGCATAAAAATGTGAAAAAACGTCATAGTATAGTAAGGCATGAAAAGTCATATTATACTAAGGTATAAAAATTTGAAAAACCGTCAGGCACAAAAATGTCAAAAAATGTCATAGTATAGTAAGGCATAAAATGTCATAATATAGTAAGGCATAAAATGTCATAGTATAGTATGACATTAAAATGTCAAAAAAACATCATAGTATAGTAAGGCATGAAAAGTCATAGTATAGTAAGGCATAAAAGTCACAATATAGTAAGGACCAGAATATTTGAAAAACCATCATAGTATAGTAAGGCATAAAAATGTGAAAAAACGTCATAGTATAGTAAGGCATGAAAAGTCATATTATACTAAGGTATAAAAATTTGAAAAACCGTCAGGCACAAAAATGTGAAAAAACGTCATAGTATAGTAAGGCATGAAAAGTCATAGTATAGTAAGGTATAAAAATTTGAAAAAACATCGTAGTATAGTAAGGCATAAAAATGTGAAAAAAACGTCATAGTATAGTAAGGCATGAAAAGTCATAGTATAGTAAGACACAAAAATGTAAAAAAATGTCATAGTATAGTAAGGCATAAAAATGTGAAAAAACGTCATAGTATAGTAAGGCATGAAAAGTCATAGTATAGTAAGACACAAAAATGTGAAAAAACGGCATAGTATAGTAAGGCATGAAAAGTCATAGTATAGTAAGGCATAAAAATGTGAAAAAACATCATAGTATAGTAAGGCATAAAATGTCATAGTATAGTAAGGCATGAAAAGTCATAGTATAGTAAGGCATAAAAATTTGAAAAATATCATAGTATAGTAAGGCATAAAAAGCCATAGTATAGTAAGACATAAAAATGTAAAAAAAAAAATGTCATAGTATAGTAAGGCATAAAAAGTCATAATATAGTAAGGCATAAAATGTCATAGTATATTAAGACATTAAAATGTCAAAAAAACATCATAGTATAGTAAGGCATGAAAATGTGAAAAAACGTCATAGTATAGTAAGGCATGAAAAGTCATATTATAGTAAGGCATAAAAATGTGAAAAAATGTCATAGTATAATAAGGCATGAAAAGTCATATTATATTAAGGTATAAAAATGTGAAAAAAACGTGATATTATAGTAAGGCATAAAAATGTGAAAAAACGTGATATTATAGTAAGGCATAAAAATTTGAAAAAAAAGTCATAGTATAGTAAGGCATGAAAAGTCATAATATAGTAAGGCATAAAAATGTAAAAAAAAAAATGTCATAGTATAGTAAGGCATAAAAAGTCATAGTATAGTAAGGCATAAAATGTCATAGTATAGTAAGACATTAAAATTTCAAAAAAACATCATAGTATAGTAAGGCATAAAAATGTGAAAAAAACGTCATAGTATAGTAAGGCATGAAAAGTCATATTATAGTAAGGCATTAAAGTTTGAAAAAATGTCATAGTATAGTAAGGCATGAAAAGTCATAGTATAGTAAGACACAAAAATGTAAAAAAATGTCATAGTATAGTAAGGCATAAAAATGTGAAAAAATGTCATAGTATAGTAAGGCATGAAAAGTCATAGTATAGTAAGGCATAAAAATGTCAAAAAACGTCATAGTATAGTAAGGCATGAAAAGTCATATTATAGTAAGGTATAAAAATTTGAAAAAACGTCATAGTATAGTAAGGCATAAAGGTCATAGTATAGTAAGGCATAAAAATGTGAAAAAATGTCATAGTATAGTAAGGCATGAAAAGTCATTATAGTAAGGCATAAAAATGTGAAAAAATGTCATAGTATAGTAAGGCATGAAAAGTCATAGTATAGTAAGGCATAAAAATGTCAAAAAACGTCATAGTATAGTAAGGCATGAAAAGTCATATTATAGTAAGGTATAAAAATTTGAAAAAACGTCATAGTATAGTAAGGCATAAAAATGTGAAAAAACGACAGTATAGTAAGACATAAAAATGTAAAAAAACGGCATAGTATAGTAAGGCATAAGAAGTCACAGTATAGTAAGGCATAAAAATGTAAAAAAAAAAAAGTCATAGTATAGTAAGTCATAAAAAGTCATAGTATAGTAAGGTATAAAAATTTGAAAAAACATCGTAGTATAGTAAGGCATAAAATGTCATAGTATAGTAAGACATAAAAATGTAAAAAAACATCATAGTATAGTAAGGCATGAAAAGTCATAGTATAGTAAGGCATAAAAATTTGAAAAATATCATAGTATAGTAAGGCATTAAAAGTCATAGTATAGTAAGGCATAAAAATGTTAAAAAAATGTCATAGTATAGTAAGGCATAAAAAGTCATAATATAGCAAGGCATAAAATGTCATAGTATAGTAAGACATTAAAATGTCAAAAAAACATTATAGTATAGTAAGGCATAAAAATGTGAAAAAACGTCATAGTATAGTAAGGCATGAAAAGTCATAGTATAGTAAGGTATAAAAATTTGAAAAAACATCATAGTATAGTAAGGCATAAAATGTCATAGTATAGTAAGGCATTAAAGTTTGAAAAAACGTCATAGTATAGTAAGGCATGAAAAGTCATAGTATAGTAAGACACAAAAATGTAAAAAAATGTCATAGTATAATAAGGCATAAAAAGTCATTGAATAGTAAGGCATAAAACTGTGAAAAAACGGCATAGTATAGTAAGGCATAAAAATGTAAAAAAAAATGTCATAGTATAGTAAGTCATGAAAAGTCATAGTATAGTAAGGTATAAAAATTTGAAAAAACGTCATAGTATAGTAAGGCATAAAAGTCACGATATAGTAAGGACGAAAATATTTGAAAAAACATCATAGTATAGTAAGGCATAAAAATGTGAAAAAACATCATAGTATAGTAAGGCATGAAAAGTCATATTATAGTAAGGTATAAAAATTTGAAAAAACGTCATAGTATAGTAAGGCATAAAATGTCATAGTATAGTAAGGCACAAAAATGTAAAAAAAATGTCATAATATAATAAGGTATAAAAAGTCATAATATAGTAAGGCATAAAATGTCATAGTATAGTAAGACATTAAAATGTCAAAAAAAACGTCATAGTATAGTAAGGCATAAAAAGTCATAGTATAGTAAGGCACAAAAATGTAAAAAAAAAATGTCAGTATAATAAGGTATAAAAAGTCATAATATAGTAAGGCATAAAATGTCATAGTATAGTAAGACATTAAAATGTCAAAAAAAACGTCATAGTATAGTAAGGCATAAAAGTCATAATATAGTAAGGACCAAAATATTTGAAAAAACATCATAGTATAGTAAGGCATAAAAATTTGAAAAAACGTCATAGTACAGTAAGGCATAAAAAGTCATTGAATAGTAAGGCATAAAAATGTGAAAAAACGGCATAGTATAGTAGGGCATGAAAAATCATAGTATAGTAAGGCATAAAAATGTGAAAAAACGACTTAGTATAGTAAGGCATTAAAAGTCATAGTATAGTAAGACACAAAAATAGAAAAAAATGTCATAGTATAGTAAGGCATAAAAAGTCATTGAATAGTAAGGCATAAAAATGTGAAAAAACGGCATAGTATAGTAAGGCATAAAAAGTTATAATATAGTAAGGCATAAAAATGTAAAAAAAAAATGTCATAGTATAGTAAGGCATAAAAAGTCATACTATAGTAAGGCATAAAAATGTCACAGTGTGGTAAGGCATAAATATGTTAAAAAACGTCATAGCATAGTAAGGCATGAAAAGTCATTGAATAGTACGGCATAAAAATGTGAAAAAACGGCATAGTATAGTAAGGCATAAAAGGTCATAGTATAGTAAGGCATAAAATGTCATAGTATTGTATGACATTAAAATGTCAAAAAAACATCATAGTATAGTAAGGCATAAAAAGTCATAGTATAGTAAGGCATAAAAATGTGAAAAAATGTCATAGTATAGTAAGGCATAAAAAGTCATCGAATAGTAAGGCATAAATATGTCAAAAAACGGAATAATATAGTAAGGCATGAAGAGTCATAGTATAGTAAGGCATAAAAAGTCATAAAGTAAGGCATAAAATGTCATAGTATAGTAAGACATTAAAATGTCATAAAAACGTCATGGTATAGTAAGGCATGAAAATCTCAAAAAACATTACAATGTGGTAAGTCATAAAGGTGTCAACAAGTATCATACTATAGAAAGGCCTAACAACATAGGTTATAAAATGTCATACTATAGTAAGGCCTTAAAAGTTATAATATAGTAACCCATAAAATGTCATAGTATAGTAGGTTATAAAAAGTCATAGTATAGTAAGGCATAAAAATGTCATCATATAGTACATCATAAAGTTATAATATTGTAATGCATAAAATGTTATAGTATAGTAAGGCATAAAAAGTTATAGGATAGTAAGTTATAAAGTCATAATATAGTACGTCATAAAGTCATAACATAGTAAGGAATAAAAAGTCATAGCATAGTAAATCAAAAAGTCATAATATAGTAAGGCATAAAGTCATAACATAGTAAGGAACAAAAAGTAATAATATAGTCAGGCTCAAAAAGTCATAGTATAGTACATCATAAAGTCATAGCATAAAGGCATAAGGTCAAAAGGTCCTAGTATAGTAAGGCATAAAATGCTATAGTATAGTATGGTATAAAAAAGTCATTATATTCATTTTCATTTTCATGGGATTCTTCGACAGAAATTGAACTCATACTTTGACATATCCTCCATTTTATGTTTACTCCTGCTAGCAACCTGACTGTTAGCCTACAGAAGACAGAAACCAGAGTTAGCTTGCTAGTTAACACTAGCTAACATGGTTACATATCATCAGCTGACATGTTTCTGGTGACTTCAAATAGCCCCGCCCTTTCAGTCATTCAAATGTTAGCATGCCTAGATCGGCTGTCCTGGAGATGTAGCGTCTTGGAGGGCGCATTGGAATGATTTAATATGACTTCACTCCAAACAAAGTGTGAACGAGGCCCCCTGGTGGCCACAGGGGCCCTAACCAGCCACTTAGCTGGCTTATACATTGGCCCAGCCTTGCTGATGCCTCTTGGATTGAGACAGCAGGATGTTATATTGACACAAAGCTTCGGCTTCAGGCTTCCACTGCAGTGAGCGCTCAGTCTGTTCTCTACGTGACCGCTGACCTCCCTGTGGAGGGGGGGAGGGTACTATCACACATCACCACATGTTTTAAATGTTCAGTCCAGAGTGGAGAAAAAATTTGCTAGAAAGTCTAGAAAACAGAACAATGGGACTTCAGAACATTTTCTCTTAACCCTTTAGTGTAAAATTACAAGAATCATCATGAGTTACTGATTGTCAGTCTGAGTAAACACAGTCATACTCTGTAGCAATATATGGCAGAGGTGATCCTACTTTGATTTAGGACTGAAACTAGCACTTTCATCACAAATGAATCTTCCAATCATTTTCCCTTTTACTTAAACAGTTGATTTATAAAAGGTCAGACAATAGTGAAAAATAACTATCTCTTTCATCCCAACACTGAGGTTTTTCAGACGAAAGAATGTTTGTATAATGTTTGACAAGGAAATGCAGCAAACTCTTAACTTATCCTCTAACTTCACTTAAAGAGGCTGGGACCTGTAAATATTTAGCATTTTTGCTAGACAAATGACAAAGTATTATCAAAATCATTGCCAATCAGTTTGCTGTCCATTTACTAATCCTTTCAGTTTTAGTTCAGTTCATAAAATGCTACAAGAGTGAAATAGGATCCTAACCAGAATGCATGCTGACATCCTACATTTGCTTTTGTCTGAACTGTGACCTATAACCTACATATCTTTAATTCATACTGGTGTAAAAGAGAAATTTGAATATAGAAGTTTCATAGGGGACCTTTAACAAAAGTGTTTAATTTTCTATTGACTCATCATTTCAGGATTATTCTTAAGTAGGTGTTCAAAAGAAATAAAAACACACATTTCCATTAAAATGTTAGATCCAGGCCAATCCCACTGATCTATTAATTTTCTAAAGAATTAACATTGTTCTGTTTTCAGATGAGCAAAGAAAAACATTTTTGAGCTGCAGTTCTCCCCACCACCATCACCACCACCATTATTCATGGTTTGATCTGCTGCTCTGATGCAGGCATCTCTACTGCCATCATGTGGTGAAGATGCTGCACATTACTCCTCTGCACCCAGCTCAAATAAAGACACAAAGCCACAAGTTCTTATTTTACAGTAAAAAAATGAAACCAAAAAACAAGACTTTATTAAAGAAGCATAAAAAATAAAACTCTTGATACATTTCTCATAACCGTCAAGTCAGCTCAAATTATATGATTATACAATTTTCCCGGGTCACGGTTAAAAGGTCCATAAACTTTCAAATAAAATATATTTCAATTTTAAAATTTCTTCAATAGTTTTCTCATTTTGTTATAAATTGCCTATATGTAGTACACAGGAAATAAGGAAAATAAAAAATGGAAAATAAAAATAAATTTGAAGTAATAAAAAGGGTCACATTATTGTCTGGGATATTTAGGTAAGCAAATAAATTGTAAAAAATAAAATGTGTAAAAATTTTTTTTTTTTTTTTTTTTAAATCTTAAAAATTATTAGCTAATGCCAGGTGGCTTGAAGACATGCAGATGGTTAACTTACAAATAATGATACATGTTCTTTAGAAACTACACTTATCTTCAATTAAGTCATTTTGCTTTTGAAAACAAGATCCCAATGATTGTATTCAGGGTATATACACACACAGGTCAGGACTGAAACCTAGTTTGCTGACGTTTTACATTTTGGTTCTGCATACAAAGAGAATTAAAGCAAAAATAGAAGAGCGGAGGCTTAAGGGGAGTCTGTCACCCCTTAATGGCGTGGCTCTCTTTGCATCCCCCCTCTAATCACAAAAAAAAAAAGGTCAGAGGTCACTGGCTAGCATGCCTCAGGAAACCCTGTTTTCAAACCTTTAGGAAGGAAATGGGGGAGGGGGTAAGTTTGGCTAACAAAAAATAAAATAAAATAAAAATCAGCAGTCAATCTGAAAACATTTGTACCTTTTTAACAATTAAACTACTGTACATTAAACCCTAACATTCTCTCATTGGCCAGAAAAATCCCAGTGCAGCACCAGGACTGACATTAGACCCATCTGGCAAAATACAACAATTTCTTTAATACGTCGACTTGGACAGTTTGAAGATGGGCTGCAAGATTGGCCTCAACAGACTCACACAGTAGACACGACTGATCTGTTCACTCAGACATATTCGTGGCCCTGCATCTGTTCAGAGTGTGCACGAGTAAGAAGATGAAATGCGACGCCCGACATCAGACGGGATGGGTTGCCAGTTTTGACGAGAATGAGAACAGGGTTGCCAGGTCTACGATGCACTGCAAGAGTTTTGACTGACAACTTGAGTGGACCTCCTGCTGCAACCAAAGCACCATGGGATAGCCTTTAGAAAGACTACCAGTACAGCTCCTGGGCAGATTTTTCCTACACGTGTGGACACATGAATCAGTGCACTGCTGCGCTCAACCAGGACAGCTGCTTATTAGATTCCTACTGCCCCTGTCACCCAAGTAGCAAACAAACAGTCAAGACAGCAAATAAGTCGAACATTACACTGGCTGGAGCACCAAAGCACAGCAGCAACTGCCCATTTTCACCTATCATTTACTCAAGTAGAGTTACCCTTTTTTCCTTGTTATTAAAACCCCACAACCCATCCTGATCTGCGGCTACGTCCAGGGTGGAGGACACACTGTGACGGCGATGCCCTACACTCTAATAGGATCTGAATGTGATGACTGTGTAGGGACAGTTAAGAAAATAATTAATAACAACAAGCAAAAACATTCTGCAGCTGCTGGGATTTGAACACAAAGAGTGTCTGGAAGCCCTGGATGACCTAGCTACTAGCTGCCATAAAGGATAAGTTGATTCTTTCCTACTGTGCGAGCCTGAAAAATGTGATCATGTGTCTGTGCAGTCAGAGGAAGCCCTTGAGAATTAGGTATGTGTCATTTTAATTCAGTTGTCATGGCTTGTCTCATTCTATGAGCTAATTCCATGTTATGTTCAAAAGGGCCACAAACAGCAACCGTGTACCATCACACAGACATCGCCCAAATCTTCCGTACAGTATTAACACTATAGGAGGCAGTTACTGCAAACTCTTGAGAGAAAAAAACAAAAAAAACAAACAACAAAAAAAAAGCACAAACACAAAAACAGGATGCAACTGCCTCATCGGAAGTTATGCTATGAAACACAGGACAAATCGCAAACAACTAACCATATAGTGCACTACATTTGGCCGGGAGTACAGCGCTATATGGGTGTGACAGTGTGTCATCTGAGAGTGCCATACAGCTTTGCTGTGAGAGTGGGGTGGAAGACCAAAACTTAACAAAACAGTAAGAACTGTTTCTTTTTGTTTTTTTTTTTTTTGCTTTTTTTTTTTTAGATTTTTTACTTTTTAGAGGGGCTGTGGGTTACAGTGCATGAAAAAAAAATGCTTCAATCGAGCCCCTTACTATTGTTTCATGTGGGAGGAGTGGACATCTCTCCTTAACCTTATTGGACAAAACATTCACGTGTGACATCAGAAAAGCCCTATCTTATCCTAAAATTCAAAATATGTCTGTAAGCCACACACTCGACAGTCAAGAGTCAAAAACTAGTATAAAACACTAAATGAGTCGATCTAAGTGTAACAGACAGGATATGACAGGAAAATGTCCCGGTGTGGATGGATCAGAGCATCGCCTTCCTATAAGACTGAGTGAAGTGAAGGAGAGGGGCAGCAGGACAGAAACCAGACCTTCTCAAGGTGAGGACATATAACGATGCCGACATGAAGAACAGCATGAGTGGGCATTACTCTCACACACACACACACACACATGCGCGCGCAAGATAGAGAGATGTAAAGGGATTGTCAGGCAGCCCAAACGTACAGACCTCAGACACATTCCTTCAGTATCACTAATGGTACGTTTCTGACGTATTAAAGGATAATTAATGTGAATTGATGCAGCAGCCACATTTGAAATGTGGGGTAAACTCATCCAAATTCATCCAACATGTTATTGAGTTTGATCAGGAATTACGAGACGACTATTAATAGCATTCATTTGGCATTACTGATGGCTAATTTTTCTTCTGTGGCAACGAGAAACAGGAATTCATCCTTAAGAGGTCCCTCGGGTGTATTGTTCTGCTTGGTGCCTGACTACATGCCGACCTTTAAAAAAGTTCCAAGCTTACAGAAAAATAGCAACCCCGCCGCTTCATGTCACAAACAACAGCATGAGTGAGAGCAGAGGAGAAAGCAAGGGGTTTGTTTGTTGGAACAGTTTGCGTCCTGTCAAGAACATTAAAATAAGGAGTAGAAAAGTGCAGGCCTCAGTGACAGCTTCATCGAAAAATATCTGTTAAGTACAAAAGTGTCAAAAGGAAAGGCTGTGAGAGAGAAAGCAGGCAGAGATCTGAAGAAGCCAGAATGAAGAAATGTTGAGACAGACCGGCGGCCAGCGATGCAGGCTGCTCCGGGTCAAAATGAAGGCCTGAAGAGAGATAAGACACTAGTTTCCTTCCATAAGTTCACCACCTAGAGACTGTCTGAGCCCCAACTGTCTGCAGACCAGTTTCAATTAACTTCACTCTGAAAATAAGTCATTGTCATTATTATTATTATTATTATTGTTATTATTAATCTTGACAGTTATGAGCAATAAATCAACATCCTTATAGTATCATCATCTCTATTAATGTATTTATTATGGTCCATCATGTGTGTGTGAAGGTTATTAGTGTGAATCCTTCCATCGCCTCCGCCACAGCTGGTGCCCCACTCAAGTCCTCTTCCTGTCACCCAACCCTCATATTTTATCCCCCACCCCACCCCCCTGCTCGGGGCATTAAGAGAAGATGCGGATGCACTGTGTGGTTGGGGTGTGGCAGACAGGGCACTCTGGCTCAGCTGACTGGCAGATTTGCCCGGCACACTCCATGCAGAACAGGTTGTGGCCACAAGGCACCAGGGCTGCTGTCACCTCGCTCTCGAAACACACAAAGCAGTCCCTGTTGACCCCGGGGCCAACGCCGACCAGACCCGCGACCCCAGGGCCAGAGCTGCCTTTCAGCCGGCTCAGCATCCCCGAGCTGAGACCGACGCCGCTGCTGCCTCCCTCTGAGTCAGTGGGAGAGCCACCAGGTAGAGAGGAGGCCGAGCAGGAGGAGTAACCGGTCGACGAGCCGCCAGAGCTAGAACTGGAGGCTCCAGAGAAGGAGCCGCCTCCTGCGCTGCCAGACTGTAGCCATGAGAGAGTGCTGAGGGGGTCGCTCTGTGCACGACGGGCTAGCGGGTGATCCAGAGGGCCCACGCCTGTGTCCTGAGGCAGAGTTGGAGACAATCGTGGAGTGATGGCGCCACCGCTGAGGCCGCTACTGTTGCGACGTAGAGGCTGCTGCTGGGAGGAGCCGGCTGTCTTATTGCCTGTTCCACCGTTGACGAAAGGCGCCCATATGTTGGAAGCACTGAACTCAAAGCCCAGTTCATCTGAGGAGGGCAGTCCTGGGGTGGAATCGCCCCCAAAAGTGAATCCTCCTCCAGCACTGCTGGAGCCTGTGCTAAAAGGGCTAGTGGGACTGCCTCCCTCGTTGGCTTTGCGGGTGGTGCTGAAGCTGTCTGAGCTCATCCCGCTGTTGTGCGTGTGATAGGCGACGGAGGAGGACATCTTCCGGTTGGAGGAGTGGTGCATGGACATGGGAATAGGAGGAGGGGGGGAAGGTGGAGGCGGAGGGGGGGCAGAATGGTGATTGGTAGCCCTGGACCACAGAGATGCTCCAAGTCCTCCACTCAGAGAGCCCAGGCCTTCCAGACTGACATCAGTGCCGTTGGTGTGGAAGTCGTTGTCTCCCTGCAGGTCCACAAAGGTTCCAGTTCGCAGGGTGATGTGGGTCTCGATCTCCTCTCTCGCTCGGTCCACATTTTCTGGCATCCCAGTCACCTCAAACACAGGGTCTTTCTCTCGACTAGGTGTCACGATGTAGGTGTGAGTCTGTTGCTGGATGCGCTTGATAGTTGCTCCCTTCGGTCCAACAACTAGACCAACTACTCTGTAGGGCACCCTGACCTGGATGAATGATATAAAAATATTTTAATGTCTGAATAACAAAAACTTTACTTTCTAGAGATGTTAATAAAACTAGCATCAAATAATTCCTTTGTTATCTGGCAAGCATAAAACAAAAACACAACATGATGACTAAGCCACAGGTTTCTGTACCTGTATGGTGGTCTGTCCAGGTAGGTGTGGTGGTCCAGGAAGCGAGCCCCCTCCACCAGGTCCTCCAGCTTTGCAGCGGGATGCCCGGATCATAGAGAAATGCTCAGCCGCAGAGACAATTTCACGTTTGGCCATCTCCACATCCTCCCTGCGTCCCGTCACGATGAAAACAGGATCCTCGCCCCTCACGGGAGTCTTTATGTAGGTGTTTGTTTTGGCACGCAAGGCCTTGATCTTACAACCTGGAAGGTGCAGAAAGGAGAAGCACATGGGCATTAGTTTTATAAAATAAACACAAAAATTTCATATACACTTGTATATACACACTGTAGCTATAAAGATGTGGTTATGTAATCAAATAAAATCGGTTCATTTAAACGCTCTGTTGCACGTTTATTAAGACATTGTTAAAACTATTTCTATCTGATACAACTGACCTGCAATAATCATTTTATCGAGGTTATAATGTTCAGTTTTTGTTGAAAACAAGAGATGCTGATCTAACTTTGTAGGTGGATTTTGGATGATGCAGTTTGTGGTGCTAGCATTTTTAATATTTAGTCTACATTCATTGAAATAAATTAGGTGGACAATATATTAAAACACCTCTTAGCATAAAGCAACAGTTCCAACAGCACATAGAGTGCAGCTTTTAAAATGGCAATAAAGTTGAATCAACACCTCTCTAAAACAGCTGAAATGAAAACTGAACACTGAAAGGGTTTATTGAAGGACTGTTGCATTAGCCTGATTGGTATATAAATAACTGTGATTATGTTCCATAAACAAACAAACACGTAGTCAAATAAAAGCAGTTCCAATATATTTCTGAATATGTAGACAAATAACTCAGCTGCATTGTGTGTAGTCGGTGCTGAATCTTCAAAAACAAACACCAGCAGGACAGAACTCCAACAAATGCACATTTTTATTATGGAAACCAACCATTCTCAAATGTATGTATTCATATCTAAATAACACTGAAAACAAATCCAGCAGCTATGTGGGATATTCATGAAGAGCCTGTCTGCCCAAATATACTGTCAATGGCTGCTGCACTGCTTGTGTCAACTCATGTTGCTCCACCAGCACCTACTGTGTGCTCTGTTTCTTTAAATATGGACGGTTCATTCCCGGCGACCAATAGGGCGCACAGAGTGTGATGTCATTCTGGGAAGCAGAAAGCATGGCTTTTTCAAACAAAGAGAACAATGCCATAACGCTACCGCGGCAGCGACGGGCAAACCAAACCCACAACATGATCCCGGTCAAAGTGTGCGGCATATGTTGGTAAAAACAAAAGAGAAAAATTACATGTATAAAAATGCCGCGGCTCGTACGCCAGCAGCAGCATCGGCAGACAGAGCTGGGTGCAGGGCGTAACACCGCCCAGTCCCGTGTTTGTGCGCCTGCTGCCCCGTTTCAGCCTAAAATCTGCTCAGCAAAGACAATTAATCTGCCATAAACATATATATGAGTTAGGAATGTGAGTTCAGTGTTGAAATGTGCCACTAAAGATCTATGATATATAAAATGGGGATATTTCGGTGTATTTCCTTTGTTTGGTGCAGGCTCCTAGACATGTCCAGACTCCCGACAATCTGCCGCTTTGTCTGACCCTCTCCCACCCCTCCCCCTCCCTCCTACTCATCAACCACACTCTCTCACCCACTCTGTCAAGGCATTGTCTAAATACTACTAAAAACGGCATGCAAATACAGTAGGTATGGCATTTTAATGGAGTAGCCGCATTATGTTGGCTTTAAAGACCCAAACAGTTAGTGCAGTCCGACCAGAGCACCGAGCTCAGTCTGTAAAAAGTTCACAGACCCTCCTCCTCACCAAGGAGCCACCCAAACAAAGAACAACCAGGCTGCATGCTGCCTGAACAAGCTGTCCATAAACATAAACAACATTTAATTCCTCATTCGGAACAGCATCTCACACACACTCGTGCTCTTACCTTGTCTCCCCACTATTTCAGCCACATGTTCTGAGCTGGGGACAGGCACACATTCAGTCATGTTGACACTTCTTTTCCTGCTGCAGAGGACGGAGCTTTGTTCCCCGTGGAGCATGGAGTGCGAGCCGGTCATGTGGTACCCGCCCGAGCCGTAGTACTCCGGGGATGGAGAGCAGGACGTCGGGGAGTCCCGTGACCCGCCGGGATGCTCCAGCATCTGTAGGTCCACGTACCCCCCTCCACCCACACCGTTGCAGCTCTCAGAACCCGGACCCTGGTTCCCATCCAGAGTGTCCACCAGCCCGCCTCCTCCGCTGCCACCGCCGCCCCCACAGTCCACTTTCTCCAGGGCCATGAGTGACAGCTGGTCCAGGGCAAAGCGGAGCGCCTCTTGGTGGTCCTCTTCCCGGGACTCCTGGTCTGTCTCTCGGGGCAGACCGACCCCGTTGTGCTGGCTGCTGATCACCACGTCGTGGTCCATAATCTCGGGGTGGAATAAAGGGCTAGGCATAGTCTCTCCGTGGATCTCACATCAGATCACGGATGCCTGTTTGTTGGGAGTGAGCTCACCCTGCTCTTCTTCCTCTGAAATAAAAATGGGAAAACAACAATAAGTCAAGTGTTTGTTTATCATTAAACACACAAAACAAGGCTGGGGGTGAGCCCCGTGGAGCCACAGATCATTCATAAACACCAGCAGACAGTAACAGTGTTGATTTGGGCGCCTTGCTTTGTCTGTTGTTGCTTCTTGTCTGACAACTGAAGCCATCCAGGCTGGTTGTTTTGTCAGGATAAAGCATGCCCGCCTTAACACAAGTGAACAAACTATTTCCCCGCACCGATAAGAAGAACCATTGTGGTACTAACTTCAGTCACACCTGTATGTGTTGCTCGAAATAAAAAAATGTAGATAAAAGAAGGATATAAGCTGTTGTTAGCTTCACCAGCCAAGCTAACAGGCTAGCTCCACATAGTCGGCACTCAGTCACGTTGTCGACCCCTTTGTTTGGGAGCACCACAGCTAGCTGTTAGCTCTGTTCTGTCAGCCGAACTTAGGCTCTTTCTCAAAGGCAGCCGTGTTGATTTTTAAAATTAAACAAGTGCTAAAACCACGCGAACTTACTTTATCTTGCCTTCGTCGACGAGGTCCTGTCTTCGGCTGTCGCCCAGCTCTTGAGGGAAAGATGAGAAGCAGCCAGGAGGAGAAGGAGAAGGTGGAGGAGGAGGAGGAGACCAACGTTGTGCTGTGCAGCGCTAGGAGCTAGCGGGTTAGCTAACTAGCAGGCAAAAAGGGGGGCGTAGGAGAAAAACGTTTAAAAACGCAAGGAGGGCACTGTTGTTTTTTCTCTGTCTGGAGAGTCAAACCATACTCCTGGGAGTGTCACTGGGTCCTCATTCTGCGTACCGTCAGGGAGACCGCAGCTCAAATCCAAGGTTAGCGGTTACCTTTAGTTAAAAAAAACAGTGATTCTCGGCTCAGTGCTGCTGCCTGACCCCGGTCGGTCCGCCGCCTTTGTCTCGCCAGGCGCACGCCGCTCCGTCTCCCGCACACGGCACTGACGTCACCCGCGACACAACAATGGGTTCAAAGGCCACATGCAGCAAGGGGAGAGCATCAACGCAAAGCCACTGTCACTGCCATTGTGTCTGCAGGGCACTATTTTATTTTCCTCCTATAGACCTTGTTTTTGTATCCTGACTGCTGATAAAATGTGGTCACGGTTGGGTGTGTTCATCATGGCTACCAATGAGGTGTTTTGGGTGGTCCAACTACAGCACTGAATGATGCTTATGCAGTGTGTGTGTATGTGTGTGCATTTATTTGTGTTCTGTAGGTTATTAAAAATTAACAATAAAAGGAATCACATAAGGGCAATGGGTTCATTTCAAATCATGCAAACAGTTAAATAAAATATTCAAAGCAAAACCTTCCCTCATACCAACAGTTGAAAGATATCAGTTTTAAGGACAGGTTTGTATTTTTTCAAGTTTATCTTAATACAACATCCACATGCCCACACCTACACTAAAAGTGTTCTTGGTCGTTGTAATTATTCCTGTTGTCCATGCTGCCTGTTAAGTGATTCCTTTGATTTTTTTTGAGTAGCAAATTCCCTCTTTGTGTTTTCTTGCAGAGCTGTGGTGGAGTGATAGTGACACAAAGGGGGAATTTAGGACTAAAAAGATAAATTCTTGGTTTGACTAACTGCTGTAGCCTCATTTTAGCTGTGGATGCATGACTGCAGATTTCATTTTGCTTTGAGAAGGGATCTCTTTTACAGCCAGACGTGCATACGGGCATGAAGGTATTGTTTTAAGATAGGCTTCTTAAAAGGAAGAAAGGACCACTATCTTAATCCTAAAACTTGTGTCCATCTACCTCAGCCTCCTAAGTGTATGAATGGTAATGATCAAAAAATAAATAAATAAATGACACACTCTACACCATTAACAAAAGAGCTGCATTTATTTGACAGTGATACAGAGACAAATAATGAATCTTGTAATGAGGTACAGTACATCAGGTTATGAGGTACATCAGTGTTGTATTTGTTTTTGTATTTTCTGAGGGTATACATCTTTTCTTTTTCTTTCTTCAAATGCAGTTGGCAAAACAATACAGACAATTCTTCTATTAATACAAATGACATGGCCCGAACTTTAAAACCATGTAAACTCAGATTATTGTGAGAATAACACCACTTTGAACTGTAAACCTTGAATCAGTCTAAATGTGATTATTCACAGCCACAAGAGTGCTGTGTGCATGTAAACATACTGCAAACTACACAACACTACCTACAGTGCCAGAGTTCAAATATAAAAGAGCAACATGTTCTTGTTGAACAGTTAAAAAGAAACACCATTAGAGGTTCTGAACACAAACTGATACAACACACACACACACACACACACACATACAGACACACAGATAGACAGACACACAGACAGACACACACACTTTTCATTCACATACATCAGGTTTGTGTTTTTAACTTTGAGCTTGAATAGCTGTTAACAGAGTGTAACACTGCATTGTTTAGAGCACCATCCAAAACTATCATACATTGGTAGAGGTAAAAATGAACTGAAAATTAAAACTCAAAGCACCCTTCAGGATTACATGGTCACATGTAAAAAATTAAATTTAAGAAACAAAGTCTTTGTTTAGGTTAACAAAATCTGCAGAATGTCTGCACTTAGGGTCTATTTGTTAAAAGTGTATAAAAAAAAAAATCTTCATGGATCCAATTATTTGAAAATAAAATGGAGTTCACCAGTAAACCTCATGTCAAACAAGCCTGTGGGAGAGATGAGACAGAGAGATGTTACATGTTTAGGAGTTTACTTAAGTGCATAACAGTTTAAGATAATCAAAGGCAACATGATGGCAGCAATACGCTAATCATTACCGTGTACCTTGGCTATAATTCCTCCTTGTCCACCTGCTCAACCTTTTCCTCTACTTTGCTGGCTGCTGCCTCTGCAGTGGTGTCCTCTATATGAGCCAACATGTCAGCCATAAGGGCTTCCTCAAGCCGCCTCCTCACATTCTGCACCAGGTCCTCCTGCTTCCTGGAAGACACAGACAAGGAAAAAAAATTGCTGCTGGTGCTAACGAAAACAAACTTATCATGGCAAAGACTTGATAATTATGAACAGTATTTACTTTAAACATCCTCACAACTAATGTAATGTGTGTGTAGCAATTTAATGTGTTAATTTATTGTGCACAATCTTTACTTTGTTGTTAGAAATAATATATTATCTGATGGCCACCAAAGCACTGTGCAGTGCAAATTTAAACCTGAGCAGTTTTGGCACGATTGACTGAAGCGAGAGTTCCCCTAATCCTGGCAGTGTCTCGGCACTCATCACCCATTGAACTTAACAAGTTCAAAGCAGCAACACATGACAACAGTACAGTACATTAGGGTGTGTAATATATCAGCATCTGCCACAGACACCCATTTAGTCAGACCAGGGATGTCACAAGAACCGATACTTCAGTACCAAGTCGATGCCAAAATTCTGTCTGTAGTTATTTTTCTACAATACCATTCGAATTGAAGACACTGTAGATGTCAAAGCTACTGGAGATGTGACTCTTCTGCTGAAGCGTTCTAGTCTAACGCTGGACTTGAAGAGAAGAAGAAGACAGGGACAGTAAACAATAACATGTGGAATTGCACGGGAGGCAACAGGTCCACTGCAACTTGTGGAAAAAAACTCTTTATTGTGATTGGTACAGACTACCAAATTTCTGGTATCTTGACATTCCTACATCAGCCTATGTATACGATGAAAGGTTACTTAGCTGTGACATTCAGTTGTGAGCGACCCATATTGACTGTTTTAAACAAGGACTCTTGATCTCCTCATTGCAATAGTGATTCAGTGTCCAAAATGACAACAATTCACCATCAGATTAAAAAAGTCAGTTAGTTTTTAGTGTCAATACATTAAAAAAAAAATACAGGGTATGTCTGGCAATAATATTTAGACCCCTGTTGCCGGTGCACTGGACCCACAATTGTGGCCATTCAAGAACCATCTCTCCTTACCCAACTACTGAACAGTATGTATTGTGTATTTTTGTGTCATTTATAGTACATCATCTGGTAAACCTGTTGGTAGAACATCAAAACAATAGGAGAGGCTATTGATCATTTTAAAAGCATGGATTGTCAACAGAAAAGATGAAAAGTAGAAAACAGCAACTTCCTCTTCACAATACTAGAGCATTACTAGAGCTAAAAAACGAGAGTAGTGTAGTGATACAGTACTCCAGAATACAGTACTGTTCACCCTAGCACATTTTAAACTTGGTGCTCTTTCTCACGCAGACGACACATGTATACTCCATGTAACACCAATAACAACAATTTGACTTGTTCAGTAACTTAACATCATTACCCCGAACTAATTCACATTGACATTTTGAATTGCCACCTTAACCAGAACCCTATAAATGACAAAAAACATCTACTTAAAAAGAAGCCACCAGCAAGTGCATACAGCTGGGCTGTATGTGTGAACATCTTACCTGATGTCATCATCAGTCACTACGAAGGCTTTGCAAAGAGGCTGTGCTGTGTTGAGCCAGACTCCAGGATTTTTCTCCACTGCAGCGGTGAGCTGTCCAGTGACCGGTGAGGGGCTGGTGTGCAGCGCACTGGCGATGGAAGAAAGCAATGTTTTATCTGAACAGGCAGGGCCAACACCTAAGGAGAGTTAAAAAAGCAGAGGCACAGGTCAAGCTTGTTGAAAATTATCACTTGGAATAGTATATATTAGTCAAGTCTTTAGGTTACTCTTACCCTGTAAACCTTTAGGAAGATCCATAGTTTTCACCAGTTCCTCTGCAATATCAAATGCATTTAACCCGCTCAACTTCCTCTCCCAGAACAGCTGAAGATTCAAGCAAACCAAAAAAAAACAAGAAAGCCCTTGTTAAGTTTTGAACACATTAGGATATCTGTACTAGGACAAATTAACCCTTTAATACTATCTAAAAAAAAATGGAAAAGCCACAACCGAGTCATGACAAATCACCAGTCACAACTTGCAAGTACAGCAATTTCCTTTGACTCACTTGCAATTTTATAATATTAACAGCAATGATTTGTACTGTTTACTGACGAAGCTAAAAACAAACAAAAAAAGCATGAAAAAGAGAGAAGAACTGAAATGAGCATGTTTTCTGCCCTCTGACTTACTTGTTTGGGTTGGTCCACAGCCTTCTGCGGGTCAGTCTTCACCTTGTTGTTGGGGTGATTTGTTACCTTGGTCACTGGCTGTTTGAAGATGGACGCTGTCTGTCGAACTGGTAGTGTTGTGTTCAAGTCAGGCTTGGCCTTTAAGAGAAAAAAACATGACTGATTGGCCAAAATTCTGATAATTATATTTTATCATTTTTCTATCATAATAAAATAAGAATATGGTATTAAGGATTATATCAGTTTTACAAGGCACTGAATATTCCTCGCAATACAGTCACTGGTTAACCATAAAACAATGTCTGTGGGAGAGGTTTACCAGTAAGGAAGGCAACAATGTGGACTGGGCCAACTCTTGTAACTTTTCCACGTTAAAATGTCTAAAAATAACTAGACCTGTGTTTTATATTTTCTTTAGTTGTGTACTTACATTATCCCAAATGTTTCTAGCAATTTTCAAACGTAGAGAAATCTATGATTTTAATCATGGTAACAGTGCGTTTCATTTGGTCGCCTGTCAATGGCGTCATATCCCCTTTACGCATGTGTCAACATTGTGGTCGTCTGTCAGAAGTGGTCAAAATTGACTTTTTATCCAGTTTTAAGCCACATTTTTACATTACACTTTTCAGATCTTGGTAATTTTTAACCGGAAGAAACATTTTAGTCATCACACATCTGGATCTTAAGTTAACAGAGTTACAAACAGAGTAAACGTTAGCAGCAGTCGTAGAAACACTGATTTTTAAGTTGAAACTGACACTGAGGAAATCCTAACCAGAGGTAGCTGACTGCAATGGCGGTAATGGTGATGAAGACAACTCCCATGTTTTCATGCAACTTCACGACGTCAACAAGCCGTCTCTTGTTATTGTTTTCATTGAGAGATCTCCAGCAGCAGAAAATTACATTTTGTGCATTTCAATAGCTACAGAGTTCCACTGCTCACTGCTAATATGTAGATGTGTCCAAAATCCCTCCTAACTTTCTACCAAGTACACGAGATATAGTGTCAAAATTCTACTTTTAAATTAAGTCAGAAATCTAAATTTACTAGACTAATCTATTAAATGTTTATTATGTAGATCATAGTGAGTGAAGAAGAGTAATTTCAGACAAAGCAACTGTGCAACACAACTGCCGCTATGGCGACTTATCATTTGCAGCTTTATAGCTGACTGGCACAGAAAGCCACTGTTTAAAAAAGAAAGAAAAAAAAAAAGAACAAGTCTCATGACATCTTAACTACTATTTGCCCGAAGGCACATGGGAGACTTTGAAGTGGAAGAAGGTTGTATGATTTAATGACATCTAAACTGAGCTTTTTAGCTGTATTCTTTATATCAAATGCCTTCTCCTGAGTTCAAAACAAAACTGTGGATGTGTCCTGGAATGGCCAAGTCAGTCCAGGATTTAATTAATCCGAAATTTGTCTGGATTAGGAAAAATGCATTGTCTAGATGTACAACGCTGATACAGACCTATGCACAAAGAATCAAGCCTGACATTACTGTCAAAGATAGCTCCACTGTTCACTCTGGTTCACTTTAACATTGAAGACTCATCACTCTCAAAAAAGCATCATTAAAACCACTGTCATACAATTATGTAAAACAATTACATGAAAAGGTCTAGGGGAGTTAAACATGCCTCATAATACCAAAAGCAAATACAGTCTCACCCTGATTTGATGGTTGATGTTGTAGAGATTCTTGTGTCTGCTGCGCTGCACTTTGGCCAGGAGCAACCGTCCTCCCCGGGAGTGGCTGGCACTCACATCTGTGTGAAGGTTGCTGCCCAGACCACGGACTATCTGGGGCTTGTTGAGGATGCACTTAACGGGCGCACTAGAAAGAAAACCAGAAACTTCATCATCACAAGACCAGTGATCATTTCAACTGAAGAATTAAAGCAATTATGGCCCTGAACACCCACACATGGCTTCTCAGTTAATTCTGAATGACTGGACCTTTTCACAGGCAGATGCTGCACTTGGTTTTCTGAGGTCACCTAATTGTATAGAACTTTAAAAAGGATCAAAAGGTTGTTGTTACCTGCCTGACAGGTGCAATGACAAGGACTCAGGAGGTGTCAATCAAGCACATTTCACCCACTCTGAAAGAGGTGTCATCAGCTAAAGTGAAAAACACCTGTGTGGATGCTTTAAGGTGGATTTATAAACTGATACAGTTTTGTAGTTGAAAAACATTAAGGCTGGCTGCCTCTTCAAGCTGTGAGCTCGGAGTGACGTATAACTATTTAAGGGACTTGCAAGCAGATAAATCGGCGGTGAGCTACTCGTGAAGCAGCTTATTCTTCGCCTCCAAGTTTTAACAAGGTCCCTTTGACGTAGCCGTGATTTTTGTACCCTTATTTTTCATATAACTGGCCTAAGTGTGCCGGGGCCCATCGCACCGCAAGTCAAGCGTGTGTAAACAATGAAACTTAGCTAGCTAATCAAGCTAGCAGCGTCGTTAACGTCAACGTACCAGCAGCGACCAGCATTATCAATTACTGTTGCTTAAAGTTTCCTAACATCACGAAACCAAAAACTCTCTCGACCCTACGTTTACCTTCTGTAATACAAAGTGTAAATAAATAACCTAAACCTGTTCATTTGCTGCTGAGTGTTTCTCAACTACAAAACGCATGTCTCTATGTATGCATGCGTGCGTGCATTTCCTGCAGAGAAACTTTCATTTTAACATCTCCTTCGACTACACATTTAAAACTCCCACCTCTTTCTTTCCATGGTCCCGGTTGTCTTGATTTGCTTGCCTCTGATTACTGGCTCGATAGAAATAAGAAGCCAGCTCGCTGCTTCTTACTTCAGTCATGAATTTACACCGAGTCCGGTTTGTTATCGATCCCCGCTGTCTGTCTCCCGTCAGGACCTTTACAACTGTAGATCACTCCGCCAACCCCGTAACATAATAAGCACTGTAATCCATCCGCCGCACTCTTGTAAACTAGTCCGAAAATGATTTCATAGCAACCTTGCAGTACCTTACTTAGACATTTCAATGTTGTGCAACTTTGTAATCATAATCCACTATACTGTACATTTGAGGGGAAATATTGTACTATTGGTAAATAAACCAGTGCGTTAATATTTTACATTTAAGTTGTGATTACTTTAGATAAAGCTGTACTTCAAACTACTACATAAAAGTAAATAGTGGTATAAGTACTTTGACATAGCACCTCCAGGATCTGCTACAACAAAAAAATGCTGCTCAGAGGTAAACGTAACCATTTATTATTCTGCATAATAAATACTTGTACTTGTATGCACTTTGCTGCTAATACTTTCAGTGGACTGGAAATTCAGTGAATTTACATTGTATTTGATCGTAGATAACTCCAGTTCGACTTGGAAAGGTATGGGATTTAAAGACCTAGAAATACCTGTTATGCAGATACAAAATACAAGAAAAGCAGCCCTACTATCAGACATCAACACTGGAAACTGCACCTCACTTCCAAATCAATTGGTTGGACTGGTTGTGTAACAGTGTTAATCTTATTGTCTGTCAGCACATGAGTAAAACAGGCTTATAGTTTGAAACCTAAAATACTGGATTTTTATCCCTAGTCAATCAATCTTTCTCTAAATATACCTTTGAAATTATGATTAAAACATGACTGATTAGGCTCATAAATGCCAGATGAACACAGTGGAGGCACAATTCAATTACTATGACTTTCAGTCAGTGATGTGACACAGAACAAGTCCAAACTCCACTCATGAGTCTGCACCCGGCACAAAATCATCAATCAACCCAAAGCAAGTGCAATAATTACACACAACCACAACATGAGGTAAATCTCACATACTTTACTTCTTCTCTTCAAAACAATTACAGCATGACATGAATGACAGATTTTTATTTGTTTTGATCCATGGTACACAGGGGACTGATGATTAAAATAAATATCTGAACCCAACCCAACAGGAAAGGAAAAGAAAAGTCCATATATCATCTCCGTTTTCATTTTTCTTCCATTCATGTTTTCACTGGTGGAGGGAAGTTGAAATGCCAAACCCTGGTACATTTCAATTGGATGTTGATGGGGAACAATTCAATGTTGACTGAGCTGCAGGATGAAGACGACAGGCTTTCCAGTGGCCTGGCATTCAGGTGGACAACAGTGCAAGGTATCGGCTGCAGCAGTTCTTGTTCATTATTCAAGTCTTTGTGTAGTAAAACAGCACTGACCTGGCAGCAGAAAACAAAGAGTCATTATGTTGTACAGTAGAAATGTAGGTTTTGCTGTAACAGGCAAATCAAATACCGAGACTGGAAGGAAAGTTTGAGTTTGAGTGACATGGTTGGGAGTATGAGCATTTCACTTAAAAGCACATGTTTATGTTTTTGTTCAGCAATTAGACCTTATTCTGAAAACACTACCCAAATCTAACTCATCCAACATCTTAATACAAGACTTGTGGGTGAAACCAAAGGTTTAAATGCTACACATTTCCAGTGGTTGAAGGCTTTTCAGGCATTTCTTTCTTATTAGAAGCTGCTACATAGAGTACAGCCTTAAAATAGACCACTGTCCTGGATTCTGGTCTCCTGACACCTCTAAACTGCCCAGCTTATTGTCTCTGAATTTCACTCCGTTTGTCATTTCCACAGTCCTGACAGTTTTCTAGTCCCTGGTGATGAGGAGTTTTCCACAATCATCTTGCTGCCACCACAATGATTCTTTAAAAAAAAAAAAACTTATTAGCCAGGTGATGACATGTATCTTTTATTGTCCAAGGTAGCACTTAGTTTTCACAAAAAAAACATTTTCTGTCGGATTAAAGAATCTTTCCTCATCACCTTTTCACATGGCTGGTGCATAATGAGCTCCTGGAAATGTTCACTGCAGGTCAGTACGCTGAGAACAGTCAGTGTTTACACACAACCAGGTAAAGACCCAACATGAATAAACTTCAAAGGACGATTTGATCTGTCAAGTCGTCTTTTTTTGGACATCTGACATTCCCTCATCACAATTTCCATCTTGACATTGTTAAAGCAATCACACTCAAAGATGTGTTCGAGAATATTAAAATTGCTCTGTTTATTCTCCTACTTAGGGCATAAGCAACATACAGTGAAAGATTAAAATTATGACTTTCTTTGACTCTCGGCTTGTTAAACTAGCAAAATGTGTAAACAGGGAAAGTGCATGAAGTCACAACTGCCCGACACAAAAATTCAGTTTCTGAGTTGTTTCAGAGTAAGCTACATTGCGTATGTTCATTTAAATAAAGAAAGATGTCAAAATTCAGCTATATGGCTGTGATATGTGTTTAATAATTTAAGGACTAATATAGTTCCATCAGATTGAGGCATAAGATAATATTGGACTGTGACCACTCACACGATACATGTTAACAGGACTAATTACTTAAACAGGGGCAAATCTCCATCCAGTGCTGTCTGTGGTCCCTGGATGTAGGTCTGCCTCTGTTTCCATTATTTATTTGTGCATGAGTGCTGCTCTTGTGTGTTATTTTGCATCTGTTCTCTTTGCTGTGCTGAAACAATAGTGGGCAGGAAAAAAAAGATCTTCTATGCCCAACAAACATGTAATATGTGAAAAGACACATGGGATTTTAATGCCTGTGAGGACCAAGTGTGAAGGGTAGTAGCACTACCTTACACAGTTACACAGTAGACTTTAATGCTGCAGGCAGATTAGTATGTGCTTTTTTTAAAATCATGAACAATACTGTGAATTTGCTACAGGTGGGAAAAGAATGTGTAATCTTATCAATATGGAGAATTTGGAGCAAAGGGTCTTAAAATATCCTAAAACACCCATTCTGTAATAATATTAAACTAATTTGTGAACATTTTTAAATCTGTTTGCTTTGTGATTGTCTGATTTTTTTGTTTAGATTAATAGAAACAGATAACTACAGAGCATATTGAATTCAGACAATAATACAAAATGCAAGAAATGCGACTGAACAGTTAGAGCAGTAAATCAAAAGCCAAATTTAGATGTAGAGATTGGAACTGAGCAGGCCCATACTAGATATGTACAGCAGACAGTGTCAGGTTCTTGTTTCTGGCTTTAAAAGATGCAGTGGGTGCAGAAATATTGACCCTGACTGTGATTATTGAGCCAAAAATAAAAACAAACAAAAAAAAGTGGTAGTGCTTTAACTGTCCTTATTCATCTAGTGCCTTCCCACCTCCGCCACTTTTACTCAATGTCTGCAGTTATCTCTTACCTGTGTGCCACTACTCGTCCTTTTTGAATTTGCCGCTGATGTAAGGAACATAATCCAAAAACAATCGCCAGTCTGTGAAGTGGACCAGAGCTACGCCTCCAGCTGTGCCCCATACAGCCAGAGTTGGGATCCTGAGCAGTAGAGAACATTGTTAACATTTTTCTTGAATTCAAAGTGAAAATACAATGAAATCAATAAAAGTGATCAGAGAAAAAAAAAACAATACACAATTTTGACTTTGGTAACATTCTGAAGTATTTTAGGGAAAAAACACACAAATATTAATAAATACTACAGGTCAGGTTAAAGAGGCAGGTTGTTGTTTTGTGGAGTAAAGATTCAGTTGATTTGTCAGCTAGAAAATTATTCCTTGTACAATAAATATCAAACACCCAAGCTACAAAGTGTAATGCACCACAAAAAGCAATTTTAACCTTGATAGTCGGCAGTTTATTTATTGTGTTAAAATAGTTCCACAAATACAAATGTGAGGGGTTTCTATATCAACATCATTTTGACAGTAGACTCTGGCAGACGATATGACTGATTGACAAATTATCTACCTGACTAATCTATAATAAAAATAAGAGTTACAGCCCTTCAAATTAGACCAGTTACCTAGTTGGTTAAATTAAACACCTATTCTTTCAGAATTGATGCATGAAATTCACACTTTTACTAGGTAACGATTTTGTATTACTTCAAAAATGTATTTTTAACCATTTTGCCTGAGTTTAGCTGTCAGTGAGCTGAAGTCAGTTTGTCCCCACAGCGATGACCTCGGCTAAGCTAACAGCTAGCCAAGGACACATTGAGACTCTGTCAGCCCATGTCTTTCTTCTTTATGATTTTACGACTAATACGATATAAAAACACATCTTACCATGACTTGGCTATGGCCACATACTTCTGACCGACCATTTTACTGATCATTTTGGCTGAAATAAGTCCTCCTAACGCTGGACCCGCCGCTTTAGAAACTGAAAAGAACTTCCGATTTTCGATTGCTGACTACACCTTCTGCGCATGCGCCAAGAGTACTTCCGGCTATCCAAAAGCTAAAAGTCCCTTACAACAATAAAAGCCGGAGAAAACTGAATAACAGTCCATCCATGGCATTATTACCTAATGGGTAAGTGCTGTCTGTAAGGGCGCCTTGTGTCAAAAATACTTCTATACACCTTTACTGACTCAGCTTATATTGCGCCTACATGGTGAACATGCCCTGTTGAGTGTTTACTCAAATAAACATTTACTAATTTACACACACAAAATCTAGAGCCAGGTAGTACTCCAGCACAGGAGCACTAATTTGCTTCTGGGGCTTTGTACAAAATGTAATGAAGCTGCAATGTGTAATCAACTGAGTGCAGTGTACTTAACAGTGGGAGGTGACAGTACAACTAGGTTCTGCCCCCTAGCGGACAAATCAACCTTTGGGAAATCTATTGCTGCCAGTCCGTGAAACCCTCTACTTGCTTGGCCTGTCTTAGTTGGGTAACCTCATTTTCACCAATAGAATATCAAGTAGATCACCTCAATCATGGTTCACTTACCTTGCATTGTAGAAAGGAAACTTCAATTAAGTGTTTTTTGATTTATGGAAAAAGTCATTGGAAAAACGTGGGCTTTGTTATTAAAAATGGCACATTTATTGCTACATTACTGTTATAGACACAACAGTTCTCGTTATCTACTTTATATATAAAAAATAGGAAACTGGAGGCACTTTGAGGACATAGCCTACATAGATGTTGTCCCCAAACATGAGTTAAAACAGAGAGATCTGCAGCAGGTCATCTGTTGTGGAGGACAGAAAGGGTTTGATAACAGCTGCATGTTTTGATACTTGGATATTGTAAACATACATTTCTTTCATGTAAAGAAATAAAAGCACAAGCCTTCAGTAGCGATCTTCCATATCACAACACTATGTTTCCCTGTGGAAAGGCTAGAGTAACTGACAAAGAAAATAATGTTTGGGGCTAGTCCATGGGGCAAGATTTATGAGGAAATGACAGGCAGAGGTAAACCAAATACTGTTACCTATCAGTATCAGCTTATAGTGATAAAGCTGATAAGGACATATTATACAGCTGTACATACATATCAATGCACATGCCAGTAGGACAAAATTATATTCAACAGAATCAGTACATAAAAGATGAGGAATTTTAAGCACAGTTTTTCAGTGTCAAAGTTGTAGACCAGGTTATTAGTCGAATTACATCTAATGACAGACACTGAGGCAGTCAGTGTCAATGAGTGTAATTCTTCATTTAGATGTTCTGAGACACTGTCAGATGTTACTGAAGTATATATGCTTTTATACATCTATAGTATAAAAAAGGTACAACCTATAAATCCATAAATGTAACCTAATCCACCATGTAGCAGAGAAGTATGCAGGCACTGGTGAGTAACCATTATCAAAACTCCCAAAGTCAGGAAAATGACTAAGGCCACCCTTTTTGATTCATTTTATGCTTCATACCATAATGAAACATTGACTTATGTTGCAGATTGTGCAGACCGTCCCTTCTACCCCTTCTTCAAACTAAGCAACAAGCTCATCACAGAGCTGGACATCAAGGAGAGGAGAAGGGGGTGTGCTGAAGAAAAAAAATTGTGTTTCATTCAAAGAAAAACTGTCGCAAACACCAGAACAATTCAATTACAACTGGCCTGACAGGTTTGTGTTCAAACAGGTTTTTTTTTGTTTGTTTGTTTTTTTAAAAGAGCAATATCACAACATGTGATGTTACAGCCAGATCATTTTGTCATTTCTAACATTTTCTAAGCACCTGGCACAAAAGAAAACACCTCAGTTTGTTCCTGGAATCTAAATTGAGAGTCGTCTTACATTTAATTGATGTAAACAAAAAAGAAAGCATTCCAAATGATAGAACAAAACTCATACAACTATCTTACAAAGTAAAAAATAAACTAAAAAAACAACATTAGATCAATTCTACAAAAGGAAGATCCATACAACAGGCTTTGCAATTGTTCAAAAGGGGAAAAAAATAAACAAACAAAACCCCAAATGCTCAACACAGAGCAACAACCAAAACAAGTCAGTCAGTGAAGGTAGCAGTAAAACTTATGACTCCTTCAATACTCAGTTATTTCTGCCTTCTAGCAAAATGTTATTGACCACAATAGAAGTTGCTCTGAGACTTACTTTAAGTAAGTTCACCATGTTGTAACAGTGTCTTTATGTATGATTTGATGTGGTCAGACTGTGACCACACGACATTGGCTGTGTTAGTCAGAGGGTCCATGCCGACCACATGGCTGAGACTGACGCTGAGTGACTGACTTCATGATGGCTTAAGATGTGAGGACGACACCTGTATGCTTCCAACGGCAGCCTCACAGAGGGAAGGTTGGGATGTCCATGTGCACATTTGATTCAACACCACTGTGGATCCTGCATTTGTAAAGTCTTTGTTTGTGTTTGTGTCGGTGGTGGCTCTCTCTCCGGCAGTCTTTCCATTCCACTTGCATGGCAGTGACAATAACACATGTACAGGACTTACTTAAAGAGATAATAACCAGGGATCCGAGTTTAAAAAGAAACAAACATTTCCCACCACATGTGTGAGTCACTGACTACGGCACCTTTTCAGCCAAAGGAAGAAATCAAAAAAAAAAACACAGCCAGAATTACCAGCATATCAAGAAGAGGAGTCAGCTCTCTGATTGCCCAGTCAGTGGCTTCTTCAAACCTACTTTTGTTATTCAGTCATCACATTTGAGGATGGCAATGATAACAGTTTTTGTCCTAACCAAACACTATGCATTGGGCCTGTTTTAGGCACATTTTCAAAAAGGTATTTGTTCAGTCATAACATATAAACTCAGGTGTCCGTCTTTGCTTCTGCAGAATGTAAGACCTTCTTTTCAGATGGGAATGCCAATAATTATCCAACGATACAAATCCTAACTCTGCTCACATGAGCAATTGATCCAAAAGTTTTAATTGATCCACACGGGTTTTGCTCCCAACATGTAAAGCGATTTTTCAAAATGTCTTACAAAAACATGATCACAAGAGCATCTTTGTGTCCAATTTCCACTGTCCCCAAGCCAGTGTCCTCGGTTCAAAGTATTGTCATGTAAAGAGTAATTTTTTCTTTTTTCTCTTTCTGTATGAGTGTGCTTCTTCGATAGGAATGTGGCCACCTGCTTTGTCAGTAATGAGGCGTGCGTGTGTGTGTGTGTGTGTGTGTGTGTGTGTGTGTGTGTGTGTGTGCTTTCCAAAGGTTGAGAAACACACACTGAGATGCATGACAACAATAGATTAAGGCCACGTGTTCTAAGGGCTGTACAATCAAGAGAAACTGGAAGAGAAAGAAAAAAGAAATGAATATATTTCCACAAAATGAACTTAAAACAAGCAACAGATATATGTATTTTTCATTGTGTTATCTTGCAGACATGACAAACCCCACTGTAGAGATTCTAAAGACTGACCTGAGAATTACATATGGCTAACAGGGTTGTGTCCATCTCCTCCTAAACCAGGGTGACCGCCACCAAGCTGCATTTGCGGATCCACACTCAACACTTTTTCCTCCTCCCTCCTCTTGAGGCAGGCAGCCTTTGGGTTCAAATTACGCTCTTTGAAAAAATGACATATACACTGATTAAAAACACCAGCAAGGAAACATTTGAGTTTATCTCATACAACAGGGCAAAAATAAGACAGAGGGAAATAGAAAAGGAGGAAAAGCAAGACAGGAAAATGAGAAGTAGGATGAGACTGCAGGATTTTTGGCTGAACAGCAGGGATATACCTCCTCCAATATTCTCCCTTTCACCTCCTGTCTTCATTTTGCAATGTGATACAGGCAAATAGCAAAGAGAAATTCAAAGTAGATGTTACCCAGTAGGTGGGAAAACCTTAAAGGTGAATGACTGACAGCTTCTGTCCAGCTATGATAATAGATGGTTGGTTGTCTATGTGGATCAGATCTTCCTGTATTGGCTGACCTACCTCGCACCTGCTTCTCCAGGCCCAGGATGACCTGGACAGCCTGTTGCAGGATGACAAGCTTGGTCTGGGCCTTGTCGCTCTGCAGGTGGACCTGACACATCCTGCCCAGCTCTCTGAAGGCTTCGTTAATGTCGCGAACACGCACCCTCTCCCTAGCGTTGTTAGCTAGGCGGCGCTCACGCTCCCTCTGCTCCTTCTCCTCAGCAGTCAGGTTCTCATCAGTCACCGAGACAATGCTGCAGTCGGAAGGAGAAGGGAGGAGGGGGGTTGGAGGGGCTGGTTAACAAACCCAGATCACAACCCTTGCTGAACCTAGGCTAGACGTTCTCATTAAAACGTCTAGCCTCTCATTAAGATTATACTAACTAATTAAAGTTACGCTGGTTAAAACCTACAGTATATTGCTATGTTTAACAGTGTTTTTCCTCCTCAGAATTGTTCTGTTGTTGAGAAATATTTTAAGTATGATGCTAACTTCAAGGTCTTAGGCCGAGATGAAACCAGTGAGACTGCAAAAGATGATCCCAGTGGAATGGGGCTTTGTTGCAGGAGAGTGAACGGACGGGTGAAAATTGAAAAAATAGATCTACAGTATGAAAATGATGAATAATACATCTTTATAAAAATTAACTGACGTATTCTCAATCAGTCAAACTGTAAATGTTGGGGCTTGAGCTGGCTCGACACTATATGATTTCAAGCCACAGATATACTGAGTGACCAGATCTAAAAAATCTGTCCTGAGGTCTAACCAACCAACACAGATTTTTTTTCCTTTTTGGTCATTGGGGTCCAGGATGGAAGTTGAGGGGATATGGTGACTGTCCAGCAGCATGAGAGAAGTTACGAGGAGGGAGAGAGAAAGGGAGAGAGAGGAAGCAGCACCCTCTGCCAAGTGCAGCATATAGAAAGAGCACAGAGATAAAGCCAAGGGGAGAGACTGAAGGCATCATGTTAAATACATCAGCAGTAGGATGTATTTATCTGAATGTGAGGAAGAGTGTGTCACTGTTGCCATCTGTAAAAGGAGAATGACAGGGTACAGGGGAGTGGATGGAGAAATGTAAAGGTTTGTAAACAAAAAATAAAAGGGTTAATGCTTAAGGCTGGGACATGCAGCACAGAGACACTGCAACAAAGCTGAAGACCGGTTAACACACATGACAACAGACAGCGCTGCTTTCATGCGGTAACATACACTATGGGTCAAAGGTTGAAAAAAAAAAAACATCATAATGCTGAAATGACTTATTTGAAATTAAAATTACTTCATAGTTAATAAGAGCATAATGAGGCAGCAGTGGAAAAAGCAAATGAATTAACAAAAAGATGTTAATCCAGTCAAAGGGTACGACAGACAGACATGTAAGCATTTTCACAGTGGAGACGAGCGGCCAGTTGAAAGACAGGGCAACACAAAGCACATCAGAACAAAACAGCAGTCCTGTATATGTTACCAGAGGACGAAAACCTTAGAAGATGAGCTTGAGAATGGGCATGTCTTAAAAACAGTCACACAGCTTCATTTCTTTATCCCATGTCACTCTTTGATCATTTTTTAGGATTGATAGCAAAAAGTGTAATGCTTGATTTCTACAGATATAAAACGGCAGAATTTGTCGACCAGTATAGGCAAGGTAAAAATCAACTACCGCAAGTAGTTTAAAAAAGACTTTAAATGACTAGCAGAACTTGTCATGAGCTCAGAAGTGAAGCTGTGCTGAAGTTTTCATTTGTAAAAAGGCACTTCCCCTCCTCTTCCTTCCTCCCTGGACACCCACTGACCTCGAACTTGCTGCTCCAGGTTGATTATAACGTTAACGGCCTGTTGCAGTATGATCAATTTGGTCTGCGGTTTCTCATTGCTCATATGGAGCTGACACATGCGGCCCAGCTCCTTAAAAGCCTCGTTGATGTCCCGCACACGTAGCCGCTCGCGGGCGTTGTTTGCCAACCTCCGCACTTTCTCCCGCTCAGCCTTAATTTCCACTGGCAGATCTTCATCGTCATCATCATCATCCAGACTAGTGAAGAGCCAATGGCAGATGAGGAGGGAAGGAAACAATAGTTTGGGTACAGTTCACTGAAAATTACTTCCCAATTTTGGTTAGCAATAACTTTTCCTAATAATGTCAACACCTCATCAAAAAATCTAGAGTATCTTCATCACAATTATAAACACTGCTAAATATTTGGGTTTGGCCATAACAATTAATTAAAAAAAGAGTTGGTCGTTTTGTTCATTTGTCTTTGTCCTTATGGACTCAGGTAATTTGGTTATGTGGTTTCCTCTTTAATTCTCAATGTTCACTTTTAAGAGTAAAAGACAGATATCCAACTTGACCCTTCTTAACAGTTCAGTTTTTAAAAAGCTGATTTAGAAATTTAATAAATGCATATATTGGAATACAACTTTGGAATTACGCTTGGTTATATGAGTCAAGCTTTTGAAGCTCCAACAGTAATTTACTGAGTGAGAGGAACTTGGAGTAAGTATTTAAAACATCCATTGTTTTTTATTTCAAACACTTAAAGAAAAGAGACACGTCTAAGGGAAGGTGGAACAGTAGGAATGTGACTGGTTCAGTATAAATCTTTAAAATCACAATAACACTTATGAGCAAAATAATCTTAACATGACAAATCTAATGCTAGAGTGCCACTACTGTTGAAATGTTTTTATATCAGTTTAGTCTCTGTGACCTACAGTAACATGTGACTGCCAAGTTTTTGGTTTCTTTAATAAAGCCAATGGAATTTCTTATCGACAACAAATATGTTGCTTATATGAGTGTTTAAAGTCTTGCTCAACTCAATATGTTGATGGGGTAAAAATATTGTAAAAATAAATAAATGTTTTATAATTGATCAGTCTCTCCAGTGTAGCCTTCCCAAAAATGATGTCCTTAACAGACTAGTGCCTGTAAGTCTATTGTTGAAATGAATAAAAACTTAATTATATGCCATGACATCGAGTATAAACGTTATAGGAAAAGAAATGTAGACACCTTGTTCGAAGGTGGGCCTTCATGTCTTTTCTCTCATCGTCTGACTTGTCAGTAATGGAGCAGTTCTCATCATCCTCCTTATCCTCTTGTTTGATATCTGCACCACTGGATCGACGTAGGCTGCCGGGCAAGCCTGCACACAGAGTACAAAGGTATTGAGCTCTGATATTTAGAAAGTCACATACACGTGTTATTTAACAGTCCAATAATGGGAAAGTCTTTCCCCACATACTGACATAAAAAATAAAACATAGGAGTAGAGAAAAACAAGTCTCACCGTTAAAACCTTCAGGATGAGAGCCTGACTGGACAGATTGGGGGCCGTGGTGACTATGCAAAAGTCCTCCACTAGAGGGCAGACCAGCAGAGTCCTCATGGTGACTGGACAGCTTAAAGAAAGCAATGAAACATTTTTTCAATTACCTTGTTGAAGATTGAACAACAAAATAGTGATACCCGGCTCACTCTGCGCCTATTTTAATTTAAAGTTTCTAACGTCATTCAGTCATTTGTGGATAGATTTCCCCTGCTACTATTCATTCATCTCACCAGTCCAGGCAGACGACTGGCCAGTCCAAGTGCTGAACTGGTGAAGCCTGGAGGTAGCCCTAAGCCTGATGCGAGCAGGCTGTGCATTTCAGCCAGCCCTGGACCTCCTTGCCCACTGGCATGACGCTGAAGAACATTAATGGCTTCATCCAGACGGTCCTCCATTTTACTCTGCTGCAAAGAATGAAAAACAATGAACAATAAGAAAGCAGAAGGTGATGCAGCATCCTGTATTAATCTCTGTAACATACTTGAACAAAATTTTGCTGCATCTCTAAGACAGAAAAGAAAAACAAAGGCATATCAACTCACCATGGACTGAATGCCACCATCAAAGTTGGGTGACGGCGTGGCCTGGCCAGAGGACCGAGTCCACTGGGATCCTGACCCTGGAGAAAAAGAAGAGGATCACAAGGTTTATTTAGTCACACTCATTTCCTCTATCAGTTTACATTCTAGTATCTAAACTAACATTTTAAGAGAAGTAGTACTTCACTTTCAGCTGATTATTTCTATCGATACAAATATATCCAAACAGATATTCAATTTTTTACCTGAGACCTGAGTGCTGTGGTCAGTCAGAGAGAAGCACTCCTGGAAATGCTCAGCTTTTCATGTCTAACTCACAAACACTACAGAGAATGCGACTGATGCACCTGCGGCTTCAGCTTGGGCTTCACTGTGCTGCACTTTTGTATTTTCTTGCTGATGTTGATAAAAAATTATATAAATTATGACGTGAATCTATTCTTTGATGCAATATAAGCCATTATTGTCTCATAGCACTGTGCTGATTATGTGATTAAAATTATGAACATAAAACATTCAATGAAAGAAATTGTAACTAATTGTACATTTTTTTAACATGTGAAACTAAAGTAATGAGGATATGAAACAAATACCAAAGATGAAGACATAGTAGATAAAAAAAAAAAAAAAAATGTAATTTGTGTTCTACACTTTGGCCAAAGTATGACTCAAATATGAGTCAAACCATTTCCCTATTTCATATTTAAATAGGTTTCCTATCTATCATCTCTTCTCCCTCCAATCTTGTGCCAGCAGCAGTATTCGATGTTTGAAGTGTGTGATGAGCCAACTCATCGACTCTGTGCAGAGACAAATAGGGAAATGACCACACCCTCTTTTTATTTTCCCTTCCTCTCTCATAAGTTATATTTGGGTGGTGTGTGTGTGTGTGTGTGCGTAAAGATCAAGTGAAGGTTAAGCTGTGGATGGGGGCACTTATAACAAGAGTTACACTTACAGCACAGAGAAAAATACCAATGTCTATTTTCAAAATTGCTCCAAAATATGTAATAAATAATAATATATAATACCAACAAGTATCCTTTGAATCTATACAGGTTAAACATTTCTTACAAGTAACTTTCTACTAAATCACATGACCTTAATGTCCACATAGTCTTGCATGCCAAACTTATCGTTCTATGTTTGTTCAGTGCCAGCACATGAATAAGGTCTGACTGAACTCACTGACACGAGTGGGAAAAAATAATCTGGGTTATTTAAATTTTGTGAACCAATCAGATTTAATAAGAGTGGTCTTAAATTGCCGCAAGCTCATGTTTACAAGATAGCAGTCATACATATCTTATGTATTTTAACTACTACACTTCCCTGACAATACTGATACAGAGCATAATATAATTTTCACAAGAGAAAATATAGGTCCCTACAAAAATAAAGACTTTTAACATGTTTTACTTCCACTTTAACCCAATAGATGGAGCTACATTGTCACTATAAACCAGTCATAGTCAGGATGAAAACAATACATTTCTCAAAGATTTTATCATCCCCTTACACAACAGGAAAGACCCTGTGTTGAACAAACAAAACTACCAGAGCCAGCTGACCTTGAGGCCCTCAGGAAAAACTGACTGCAGCTACTCACTCACCTGATACAGCCTGAGGAGAGCCAGAGGGAGTAGACGGGGACGGAGGGAAGGCGTTACTGTTTGGGTCTGAAGGATAGATCTGGACACAGAGGTTTTTCTTTTTAATCTAATAAACACATATTTTATATACTACAGAAATATATAGATTATAGAACACTTAAAGTTTTGTGTTACTTATTACTACTTACAGATGCCAGGGCCTTTCCAATCTCATCACCTGAACTCCCAGGTACTGTTCCCCGATTGGCTTGATGGGGAGAAGGGGGGGGGGGGCGCAATGCATTTAAATCAGAACCTATACTCAATAACAACTTAATTATGTGACAGTATAGCATGAAAACATTAAGAGCACCATGATTTTTTTTTTTTTTTAAAGAAAAGAGCACACTTTAAAGGGTTTACCCATAATGGTGTCAGTTCCAGAGATGGGAGGTGTGTGGCTGGCAACTCCAAAGCTGCTGGAGCCGGAGTGGAAGCCAGCAGGATGAGCCCCATTCACCTCACTGCCATGCAGGGGGTAGTTTTGTGGAGAGAGGGGCAGTGGCTGCCGTTTCTTGAAGGCAAACAACAATAATAATAACTTTATTTATATACCAATTTTCTTAGCAAAGTTACAAAGTGCTTCACAGAAAAATAAAAAGACTTTGCTTTGGTTTTATATTTTCATTATGTCTTCATAGAAAAACAAGTCCAAAGTGTGAGGGCAGAGCTCACCAGTCTGTCTTGGGGGTTGATGGCGGTGAAGGGACCATGCTGGTTCAGATGGGGGGAGTTGCCCAGCATGGAAGAAAAACCAGGCTGAACCATCGACCCGGCAGAGCCCCATGGATCGGAGGGCGGGTGGAGGCCTTCTGTCAGGGGGCATCCAGTGGAGGACGGGGGAGGGAGAAGGGCAAGGGATAACCAGCCACAGGAGATGAAAAGACAATGAAGGACACATATGAGACATGTCACATTACTGTGATGACTTCATTCAACTGTGATGCACCATTCATCACTCAGGCACCACAGGGTGTTCACTGCCATACAGCTACAGCTCCTACAGTAGGTTCATGTGGACTATTTTCACAACCATACTGAACAACAGAAAGAAAAAGCAGTGAGTCATTAATATCTATGTACGTGTGTAGTACATATATCCACATTTAACAAAAGTGTCTCTCAACCCAACACAATGAACAAGGGAAGGTTCTGTGGGCAAATCTTGTTTCAACTGACCTTGCATGTAGAATGGTGGTGGGTAGACGCTTCCTGCCTTGGAGGCCGGGTAGCCAGCATTGTCCCTGTTAAAATCCTCTCCTGAGGCTGATGCATAAACCTACAGAAAATACACAGAAATACAGAGAACCTTTTCAGCTCAGTGCTTTAAAACATAGTAAAAAATCACTACATTACTATAAACAAACTGAAATGTGTATATAACTATAAAACTAAGTATGTATATATGGCATTTTTCTTTTGAGATAACCTTAAGAAAGTTTCATAGGACCTTCCCTGTGCTTAGCTAGGTGGATGGTGGTGGTGAACATAAATTAATTTTCCAGTAGTACTAGTATCTGGACCTGTCCGAGTAAAGAAATAAGAAAAAAAAAAAAGATTTATGCATTAAATAAATGATCAAGCACAGCTCTTAAAAGTATGTGTTCCTTCCGAGGAAATCTATTTTTTTATCTACTTTTACTATCTGGTTACTACTTAATTCAATAAACAGACTTCTGCAACATTTCTGCAGACTGGAGCTCTGAGCACAAAGTATTGAATGTTCAGTGTCAGTGATTTTATTGGGTCCTGTCTACCATTTAGTGGGGCTTTTATGTACTATCCTGTTAAATAAAAACATGCTGAGAATGGTTTACAGATACATAATTCAATCTTTTGTAACACAGTGAGATCTGACCATATAATGGGAGCTGCAGTTGGATTTCATGAATGTCATAAGTATAAAGGCGCCAATGTTCTGAACAACCATGCTTCTCAATCAGGACCATTCTAGACGAAAATCAAGCATCAAACTGTGTTTGAAAAACTCAAATCCAAATGGACTGAAGTTGTCTTCTGTAATTTGATTAAACAGAGAGAAAAAGGAGAGGAAAAAGAGGGGAGAGGAGAAGAGGGAACGGAGAGATGCACTCCTAATTACTGAACCATCTGCCGAATCCTGGAAGGCAGCCAACTCCACTGGCAGCTGGGATAGAGGGATGGGGGAGGGAGAGAGAAAGGGGAGGGCTGTTGTTCGTGGTGGTGAAAGGGGGGGGGCAGAGAAGAGGAGGAAATAGGGTGCCGAGAGAGCGAAAGTGGGAGCGAAAAAATGAGGTGGAGTAAGAACCATCTAACCCCGGTATGAATTCCCTCCAGTGATCTAACGAGTATACTTGGCTGAGGGGAAGAAATGTGGCCATAAAGTAAAGGGCCTACAAACATAACACACTATAAATACATGCTGCAAATGAGTGACTGGGTGAATGAGTGGCTTTCTTCCCCATTTTTTCCTTTTTTACACTGGTGGTACAGATACACAGCTGTAAGAGTTGGATGACCTGTACTGCAGCTATTCTACCGCTCTGAAAGCCAAGCGGAGGCTATAGATGCCAAATGGAATGTGAAAATGGGCGTAAAACATGAAAACACAGGCTCCCATGGACAGACTGCAAGAACCAAAATGTAGTTTAGGACTGCAGCATTTCTGGATGTTAATACTCACTGAGGAGGGCAGGCCAGGGGGCACCTTCCTGATCTTTTTTGGCTGTGGCTCTGAGGGGAGAGAGACAGAGTGAAATCACATAAACATACTTGTCCACACAAAGATCTTAACTTATTGCAGAAGTGAATATAAAACCTCCAGTGAAATGATTCATTAAAGCAGCCCCCTTCCTTCTGTAGTCCTGCTGAGGCAATTTATCCATCTGTCTTTGTGACTTCTCAGTAATGTCTAATCTAAAGGTATTCAAGACTGATAGCACTCGAAGACTTTCCTCATTGAGAACTCAGTGATTTCATTTTCTCTAACTAAGGAGAAGTGAAATTTCTCAGACACATTTTAAAAACCTCAGCAGGAGAAGTGACGATACACACCAACTTAAATTTAAATCAGAACTAAGAAAATCTGTGACAGCACATTTATCTCATGACTGCGTTCAACACTGTACTGGAAACAGTCCTTTACGTTCTTACCAATGGGGTCCTGTGAGGGTCTCCTGCGAGGGTTGCTCCCTTCATAGGAGGAATAAAACTGAGAGTTGGACTTCAGGCCAGATGGGGAGAGGGGATCAGGACTGGGCATGGGTATCTCACTGGGCATAAAGCCAGGCTAAAGATGGTGTAAAAGAAAGCACAAGCTGATGTAGTATAACAGGACAGGTAAACAGAAATTAATATAGAAGTGACTTAAGAGTGATATAAGAAAAGAAGACTGGCTGGGGGACATAATTTGTCGAAAACGAGCACGAGGACAGAAGGGATGATACTGTGGCAGAGCACCTGCCTTTCTGACTGATTTACCTGTGCTGCAAACGATGAGTACGGTCCTCGCTCAGCCTTCCCTGTTAGGGGAAAGGAATATAAAATCAGGTCATGTATGTGAAAATTCTGCTTTTATGTCAATATTAAATCACAATCTGGCAATTCCCTTCTCTGCATTTGGGTGCCTCCCATCTGCTGTGTGACGATATAGGCTGATGTGTGGTATTTATGTCTGTGCACCGCAAAACAACAACAAATTGGCCCATTATAAATGGTTCGGGGGCAATTGTGCCGAACCTCTGTCCCCTCCCCTGACAGTTAAACAGAGGAGAGCTATAGGCCACCATAGTCCCAGGGGAGAGCCTTGTTTGTGCATGGGTGCCCTTTACATTCCCCCTCCACCCCCTCCCGTACAGACCACACAAACAAACCCCTCCTCCACATCCTCCCTGATTACCCTGCTCCCTTCATCCATCGCCACCTAACCATAAATATGGTTTGCCCTTAAGTGGTACATTACTGTCTAACCTGTGAATGGCTACTGTCTCAAACAAACAACTCATTGTTTTGGCTCAGTCACACAGTCCTTGTGTATGTTATTCGAAAAACTGCCCCCGAAATTCCCCAGTACTTTTAGGGTTTAAAAAAAGGAGATGTGAAATTTATGGTGTCTATGCTTCAACAGCTTCGCTCAATTTAAACCTTCTTACCACCTATCCCTGATCCAAATATGGGAGCAGATGCCATACCCTCTTGTTCACTGTAAAGGCCGTCTTCTCCATAACCCTGGGGGGAACACAGCAGAGGATTTAGGGATATAAAAATAAATGGAAGGAAATAAATAAATCCCAGTATTAATCCATTCACACCAAAGCAACTATATAAGAAAAGAGCCTGTAGTGTATTCATATGAATGGGTCAATTAAGATTATCCAGTTTTGCTTGGTCTGATACTGCTCTGATTTGGGATGACAAGGTCAATATGGGGTTCTTCAGCAGATACAGGGTCACTCTAATATCGCTAGTGAATTACTATTGAAATCTATACATCACAAATACCAAAATTCTTTCTTTTGCATTTGGGTTTGATACAAAAAAAAATGTTTTTTTTTTTGTGTAAAAGTATACATGGAAATCAGACTGACTGACAGTTCTGTCAGAATGGTTTTTATGTACATTTTCAAGTTGTGTATAAAATAACATAAAAATAGAGGGTAAAAAACATAAGTCAAAATGTCCCAAAAAAGTTTTCAAACTTGGCTGTGGTGGAAAAGTTGCTGTAACAATAAAAAGAAAACGTCACTAACTGAGCAAGTGCACTAACAACACCCCCCATGATTAATGAGAAACAGTGTGAGAATGTTTGTGGCAGAGTCGGTTCATAGGTTCTTCTGGTCTGGACAGTCTTAATATAATATTGTGTAATGTGTAATGCAACATTATTTTATTGTTCACTGTGAATATGTTTATGCTGATGTTGGTAGATAACATTTCCATATATGTGTAACACATCTGTGTAACACATTTCTGGTCAACCCCTAAAATCTGAGCATGGGGAGTGAAACTAAGGGTGTGGACCAGGTGACAAATTGGTATTTTCTGTATTAGTTGCCAAATGCAGGTTGAGCACTTCATCGTTCCACATCATACAACGTGTCTGTGTTTGAAATGGGTATAGATTACACAAGCCAGCCACACTTTTGCTGTGTTTCACTCAAGCTCAGTAGCGTGAAATCTACATGGCCAGTTTCAGTGTAGTAAGTGAAGAGAAACCGTACCCTTCCCTGGTTGAAAGATGGACTGTTCTGTTCCCCTGGTCCCCAGGGACTGGACCCACTCCTGTCATCTATACCTGGAAGACAAAGATGAAGCCTATTAAGCACTAAAAGGCAGACACATTACTAACAGGGATTTAAGCTTTGGCTTTGGAAAACTAAGTTTAACTTCAGAGAACGATGACTTGCTTTGATACAGGTTTTTCAGGCTGCTCAAAGTAACCTCCATTAAAGAGCTTCACTTCACAGCTCACACAGAGACAGCACAGTGACAGCGCCGTCACATAACGTGGATATGAGCTGTAGGAAGTTTGAATAATTAACACCCAGTATGAAGCTCCCAGAATCATCGTCGACATTCTTCATTCTCCCACTCCACTGCTTTACATTTTCCATGGCAACAGTCACTCATCGCCCATCTATTCTCTCACATTTGGCCTACACCTTCGCCTTAACACAGACGCAAGGTCTCAATCATACATGGCTGACACACGTTATCCCTGACCAGAGCACTACAGCTTTCAGAGAGGTGAATGTGTTTGAAAGGAGTGATTTTAAAGACTGGTGAAGCAGAAATTCCTGCCCGTCCCCTTTCTCTCAATCTCCTCTCGTACTGCTACACAGCATCTCTTGGGGAAAGCTGAAGCTTAATTGCGTACTGATTTGCATAATTGTGCATATTAATGAAGCTCAGCTCTATGAATATTCATATTTTTGTTTTGTTGTCTAATTAAAAAGCGGAGAGGGGAGTGGGGGTAGAGGCGGGCTAGAATCATGACAGGATCAGCAGTAGAACAGAGTGATGGGTCCACAGCGCTGAGAGCTGCTAGATTGCCGTGACAACTGTGATCTATACGCACGACACCAGCAGAATATGAGATGAAGGAGACAATGTCTTGTCCCCTCTCTATGGCTGACTGTCACTCTCCACGTCAATCAGAGATGATAAAGAAAACGCATGAACCATTCGTTTCCGCTGTAAGTCATCAGTACTCAAGAAAAGCTTCCAATTCGATTTTTTCTGTTTCTGACTTTATTAAACTTGTGGATTACAAGTAGGTTTTTAAACTTGTAAACTTACCAAACAGAAAAAGTTCATTGCATACTGCATATTTCACTGATTTTGTAATTACATTCTAACACTCTCAGCATTGAGTAATAAAATTTAACTTTACAGACGAGGAGGCCTTCTATTTTTGGGCGGACTCCAATGAAGTGGCCACATTTCACTGGCCACACACCTACATTATTCCCATGTTTTCAGAACCATGTAGCTTATTAAAACAGTCAAGCTAATTAGTGAGACATGAATGTGTGGTTTTTTTCCTCTTTATGAGAGCACTGATGTTGAAGGCACTAGAAAAAGCGAAGTGAACCATCACCATCCATTCCACAAATATCAGGGTATGTGCAGTGCTTACTCACCTCCACAACCATCATGTATGAGAATACCTTTCTCCAGGCAGGTGATGTAAGGTTAACAGGTGTAATGCATGGAATGGGAAACAAATTTCATGAAATCAGTGGTGTGGAGGAAATAATGGGAGCTTTAATGTAAAGTCCAACCTGAAGGAATGGTATTATAGGACAAATACTCAAGATACATGCGAGAGTGGACAAATGATGAACTAAATTAAAATATAATCAATTAAATTCATGTAAATGAAATCACATGCTCTTCCTTATCAACTGATCTTATGATAAGCATATGGACAAAAATTAATGGAAATTTGAGCCGGTTTCCAGATTTCTGCCAATAATACTGACAACTACTTAATTAAGTTCAACACTAAAAACCAGTAGCGAGAGTTTACAGGGGTTTTTATTTTTCTGGTCTCTGTATTGTGTGCTTTCATTAATGTGATACAATAATAATCAATTCCCCCTAAACACTCTATTGTGGTTTCAACTATATGAGTAAAACAATAGTAATAAAAAACATGCACATACATATGCCTATAAACATAATACATCTGGGTCAGCTGGATATACGAATATATATTATAATGCAGGTTTACATGCCACCACAGTGCTGTTAGCAACTTTTAAGACCCATTTCATTGACTTCATTTAACTTAAAGGAGCCTAGAAAAATTAATCTAGCTGACCACACAGCAGCTGCACTGAAACAGGTAACTAATTGCAAAGTAATCATATGTATATAGCATACATGAAAATGACATAGTTTAGTTGCTCCTGTCTAGAAATCTAGGCTTGCATACTTTTCTCCTCCAAATTTCAACATGCATGTTGTGTCATTTCAGGTGGCTAAATAAATACGAAGGTAGAACGTGCTTTTAACAACCAATATCTTCTTTACATCTATAACCACAAACCACAGCATGTAACCTTTGTTCAAGTATGAGCACAAGGTTTTCATCAAAACTGGAATTGGATATACTTGTTTCACGTTCCACACTATCTCCAACGGGGTTTTGTTCATTCTGAGTAATTATGATGGACTAATTGTTGTTTTTCCTTTGAGGCTTTTTCAGTTCATAATGTGGTGCTTTTTATTTCATCATATTACTCCTTTGTCTTATTCACACCCATCATAGTTTTCATGTTTGTCTCCTTGAACTGTGCACAGTTGATACTTGAAGAGATACATACACAGATCACAGTGCTAATCTTTATCATATATAAACAACAATAGGCCTACACAGGCATGAAATTAACATTTTAAATGATAAAATGACAAAAAATTCTGTGTCTTTTTGTCATTCAGAAAAGCTGTAACACAAAAAAGTGAAAAAGTGTCAAAACCGTGAGAAAAACCATGAGTAGTGCAGTACTCAGACAGACTATCAGGAGTGGAAAGAGAAAAACATGAAGAAACGGTGACTAACATCAGACAAATTCTCCGGTGAACCCCAATGCACTTCTCCTCCCAGCATGCAACGCCCCTTTAAGCATGGCTGGTCTATAATTACACAGGAAGAAATGCTGGAAACAGACAGCCAGCCTGAGTCATAGGCTTCATGAGCAAAAACTCTGGCACATACATTGACCAAAGTTTCAGACATGTCTACGTTTTTACAGGAACATGGCCCCAGGCACCTAAAACTGAGTGTGCCATTTTGTCTACACACCTTCTTCCTTCCCTTGGCAAAGTGAGTCAGGCAGACACAAAGCATGATGTCAGACCAAATCTCAAGAGAGTGAATACTGTTAATGAAATACTGAACAATGTACAATAACACAGGCCTGGCTATTTTAACCTGTGAGTCATTGGAGACTTCTCAAACACAACACAGTGTGCCCTAACCCACTAATACAGCTAAGAGGACATTTGAATCTCTTTGTTCTGACACTGTGTGAAATTATATACACACATGGAGTTTAAACTGCAAATCTACTTGTAACTTTAACACCCTTTAGTTTCTGTAATTCACTAAGACATCTGTGTTTGAAAAATGGAACGTTTCATGCAAATTTGAAACTCCTCCCCTTCTGCATTTCAGGCCATACCAAAGTTTAAAAATACATTTTAGGATTCTCGGTTTCCAGCGACCAAAAAATGAAAGTGCTCTGAAAATTACTTTAACTGACTAGCAAAAGGGACTGAACAGGCACATGAGACCAGAGCACAGATATTATCATCACTGAAAGCTTTAGAAGGGAGGGTCCCCACAAGCTAAATCTCCACACACTCCAAACCTTAACCATACTGGGGGAAAAGCATCTAACTGATTCTACAAGGAAAACATGTGGCAGCTGCTCCACAACAAGCAGGAATACAATTAGAAGTCAGATTCTTTGAAGCTGATTATGTGATATCACAACTTGAAGTCACCAGACCAAACAAATATACATGGCCAACTTTCCAACATAGAGATAGACATACCTCGTGCACTGGGATGACTTTTTCTCTAAAATTGATTCCTTTAGCCACACATGCTACCAGTACTGCTCTGACCAATCTGACTATCTGAGGCAAACAGTGTGACCTTGTGCCAAATGGTAGTTTGGGAAATACACCTTCTTTCTGAGAGTGAAATGAAATGAAGATCTGAACACATACAGAAACGTAAAAATGACAAAAAATGAGGTAGTAACGCACTATTTCTTGATGAGCAACAGTTTATCCATCTGTCCAATGCTTCTATGCATGGGTTGATGATACCAAACCTGGTAAGACTCCAGGAAGTCCTTGCAGTCGGCTGATGTTCACCGAAAAATAGTAACAGAAAGTATTTCCTCCTAAAGACATTTTACCTTTCTGTTTGTACCAATCAAATAAATGACCTGAACCTTATTAATCAGTAAGCTTTACAGGTGCCAGTAGGTGATTTTGAACTTTGGAAAGCCATTTCCTGCTGCCTCCAGTCTTGATGCTAAGCTAAGCTAAGCGTCATTAGTCTAACTACACTAGTCCTAAATAAGTGTATTTCCCAGATATGTTGAACTATTCCTTTAAAGTGACACTCTACCCAAAATATCAGCATGTCACTCATTCACCCTCTAAAAGCTTAAAAGGTGGTTGTTTCTAGTTTGTTCCGTCACAAAGAACAGCCACTGCAGTCAACTTGAAAATGTGGCAGTAACAACGAATTCAAATGGTGATGTGTTTTCACAGGAGGAGGAGAAGGTATCAACTGTCCAAAAGAAACTTTTCATACCACTCCTGCATCGTAATCAACTTCACCACAGCCATTTACTTTGTATGTTTCATCACTCATCCTTTTGCCAAAACTTGGATAAATACCCTGAAATACACTGAGAGGACAGGTGGATGGATGAAAAGTATTTCATGATGCAGGACTGCTGTAGACATTTCTAAGGACCTTGTTCAACTTTCTTTTCCAGCTAACAAGGGAGGGTGTTTGATACTCAAAGGAAAGCATTTGGGTCGAGTATAGTTTTACAGCAAAGGGACAATGCCATGAAGAGTCATTGGACTGATAACATCTATGTCTTCCTTTTGTAAGCCCACACCTTGCCTTGACAAAAGAACATGCAAGTGGCCCTCAAATGAATAGAAGGAACAGGACCCCCTATTCCCAACCCCTGCCAACACTTGCCTCGTCTTTCATCTTAATTAAATATCCTGTTTCATTTCTATTGCCAGCGAAAAAAGAGCTACTGCACTTCTACAGATGTGAGGGTGACAGAGAAAAGTTCATGTGGGCTAAGTGAATCTGCTATAGTAGGAACAGACGCAGACGTTTTTAAAAGCTAACACATTTTTGAATATGACAGCGATACAAAAGGGCCCAGAAACACCACAAAATGAAAAACACCAGAATAGAGTATGATCCTGAGTATCTCAGAGGCTGTTTGGTTATAGTAAGATGTATGCATGTCTTAAAACTGACTGTAAGGGCTGGGATGGTAAAGTTGTTGACGAGGAAGGATAACAGTGCTAGATGAAAATGAGTTATGCGGAGAAGAGGAGAAGTAGGGTGTGAGATTACAGGACAAGGGAATACACTTTTTTCACAGCGAGGAGATTAATTGAGTTGTTCCTATCACCCCTCTGCCTTGGTCCTTAAGAGATTGAATGGCAACAGCTGAGAAGGTAAGGGAAGGGACATCTGCAAGGCGAGGATGAGGAAGGGTAGAGGAGATGACGCTTAATGTAAATGGCATAAAATTAGCTGACAAACTTGTTTCCAATAATCTGTGATCTGAAACTAAATTCATGAAAAGAAGAAGAGAAAAGGAGCATTTTCCTTTTCCATTACCATTCAAAACACAAGCAGTGACTGATGGTGGGGTAGTGAGACTGGAAGAATCCCATCACGGACATGTCTTACTGTCAGGAGTTGTACTAGGGATCTTTACAAACTAATAAGGCCCCTATCAATAGCTTTAGGTGAGAGAAAAGAAGAGAAAAACTGTTTTTATTTTCTATCTAATAAAGTCTTACTGACATTTCTTTTTTGACCTGTCTTTTTAAATCAAGAGAATTTGTTCCTTAAAAATAAAACATTTATTTTATTGAAAACGCAACGAAATAGAAAAACCAGCAATACAAAGAAAAACAAAGAAATAGAAAGCCAGAAAGAACAAAAACAAAATGGATTGTTAGAAGATAGTTACTTAAGCCATATGAGTCACAGGGACAAGAAGAGTCTACAAAGTATTTTTGTTTGTTTTTTGGTCTTACCTGAACCCCCAAACTGACTGCTGGCGAGAGTAGTTGGCCGGTTCTTGCCATTTGAAACTGGAGGCTCGAACATCTGAAATGAGAGGAATGTAACCATAAACAAACCAGTGCAAGTCCGTCTAAGACTTTGCTGAGTTGTATCCTCTTCACTTGTGCAAAGGTTGTTTAGGTGGCATTTCAAACTATCCTAAAGTGGCTGATGTACGCGCTACAGTCCCTCAAACCCTGATCGACTGACCCATTCATGGATGCCTTGATATTCATTCACATTTCAACCTGCTTGACAACAAGACTTATCATGAAAGTTAAAGTAATTTGTCACTCTGTGAACATAGAATGAACTGTATAGGATGCATACTCGACAAATTCAAGCAATCTTCAGAGAGATCTTACCGCGCTAAAATCCAGCAAGTCGCTGAGCTCCTTGTCTGTTTCCACTGCAGCCATTCTCTGCTGCTGTTCACTTGGCCCTTTCAGTCTCAGCAAGCGACTACAAGCAGAGGTAAGGAGAATATGAGTATATTTTACCCATTTGTAAGATGGTTAACTATTCTGACCAGCAGAGATACACAGCATATGAGCTAGTTATTCCCAAAATCAAGTATCAGCCCGTGTTTTGATACCTTGATTCAGATAATGTGACAACATTATAGGTTTGACTATTGGTGCGTTCTACAATATCTAATCAAAACAAAAGGAAGGTGATATAGTCTAACAACCAAAGACATAGAGCTTGAGATAAATTTACTGTTTATTCCACTCAGCGGGAAACTGTGTACAAAGGTTCCAGGACAATTTATCACTTAACTGTGAGGCAGCATTTAAAAAGGAAAGCTTTCTTTTTAATTTTACGAAAGAAGTCTTATTTTCATCATGTTGCTTGTCATCCCTATTGCTTCCAACATTTTACTCACCACCTAACTCACCTGCTGAGATATAAGGCAATAACAACACTGTCAGACACAGCTTTGCAACAACATCCACATGGGAAAACCACACAGGCAATCAGACTGTGGTTTTAAAGTCTGGTTTAACATGTTACCCAAACAACTGACTATATTATCTAAACTGCTTTCACTAGATATGAGGAGTAATGTTGAAATTACTACTCAGACTGTAAAGGCCCCAACGATTATGAAATTATTTGAGCTCAAACGTGACCTTCCATGTTTTATGTTAGTACATTTCAAGGCTTCTTTTTCACGTACAAATAAGTACTTTACATATTATAAAGTGGACACGTAAGTAAAATGCAATACCCAGAGTGATTAGAAAAATCTTCCTTTATGACCTGGTAATGTTATGATAAACACACACCCAGACAATATCTACCATATTTCACATCTCCGCACAGTGGATTATGATACAAATGGATGATGACTCAAAAGCATTCAGGTTGTTAAATACAATTGAGAAAAGAGTCAATTCAGGGAGATGTTGGGAAGATCAACACACTTCATATACCCTACAACTACAATCTGTCAGATTTGTATGGAGCGTTATGAAGGCTCAGGTAACCTTTCTATCAATGACACAGTTAAACATGAATAAATCACTAATGCCTCCATCGTAAGAGAGAATTAACATTCAAGTAGCACATCCTTGCCTGAGACCATCAGAGTACTGACCAAGTAATGAGAGTTTTCCTGGTAGGGCACATCTAACATGGGTGACCATGGTTCAGCCACAGGCCATACTGTGCTTGTTAGTCAGCCCCTGGGCTCAGGCTGCTTCCTCTACCTCACAAACCAACCTGCTCTGACAGCTCTTTTGAATAACTTACAGAGTAATAACATAGCATGCTGGACTCTAAAATAGGCAACATCCTGTAAGAGCAGCCAGTATCAAAGAAAATGCAGGCCATGTGTGTAAAACATTTAAATAACGATAACACAAGGAGGACAAACCAGCATAAACACTTTGCAATACAAAAGCACTGCAGTAAATACCAGATGGGGGAAATTGCAATGGTATGACTTTGTTTGTGGTCAGAGGTGTCAATCAAAGTCAGGGTTCATTTGCGAGGCTGTTTTTCAGTCTGTGTTATTGAAGGTCTACTTGTGGCCACTGTTATTCTTAGCTAATGCTGTTTTCCTGAGTTGCAATGTGCTCTCATGATTTTGGAGACATTTGCCTCGCCACTTCAAATAATATGATGTAGACCCTGTGCACCTCTGGATGTTGCTCTGAAATCTGTCTCTGGATGTTGTTTTTTCCTCCATATGTCTCCTAATTTTGGTACAAAGTAATTAATTTACTATGAGTACCAGCAATGTCGTCAGAATTTCTGGTACTACTGCAAAGTTATGTAATGCTGGAAAAAAAAAAACATTGAAAAAATGTAAACTTAAAGAAATATTTGATAAACAACACTAAGCTATAACCACAAAAAGACTGAATCAAATACAGTCAATCATCTAAAGCTGAGCATTGTGAGCCACTCCAATTGTACAATCTATTGGATTTTGGAATATTTCTGTTATTTTGTCCATTGTAAGTAATTAGTTCAGTGAAGGAAGGGAACAGAAAGCAGAAATAACAAACACCACAACAAGCACAAAGGATCTTAAAAAATGTGGGGAGTGTAGATTTCCCCTAGCCATGACCTCAAGTGCATTTGTGAGATGTTACTGAGATGATTTAACTACTACTCACTTGAATAACTCAGTATCATTTTCAGAGCATGACTGAAGATTTGCTTTTAGTCTAAAATAATACACTAGAAACAGAAGAAAACAATTACTTTCAGTTATCTGAGCTATTCATGGCAACTACAAAAGCATCACTCACACTTTAAAGTGTGGCCAATTTTCACACCAGTGTTTTCTACACACTGATAGGACTGCTGCTTTTACCAGTGATAGCCCTGAAAATATTGTGACTAATCTCACTACTCTGTTTATAATCCAAGTAAAACCATGACAAACACAACACCAAAATCAACAACTTGTCTACAGGGATAACTCACAGAACAAAAAAACAACTGTGTCCCATTCTGGTGGCATGAAAATGATGCTACCACTGGACTAATGGAAAAGCAATGTAAATAGTGGCAAAACGGCTAATGATAACACAGTTAACGAGCAAATGTTATTTAATAAGAACAATATTTTGACTCTACATAATCCAGTGATTTCTCAGTGAGCTGAGGTCAAAATGGGGGATAAGTGTTTCGCCCCTCCTAACAAATGGAAGTTGCATAGGCTTGTCTTGAGCACCCCCACCTTCGGCCTGCCCATGGAGAAAAGTTTTAAAGTACAAATGGCCACACAACATCTCAAAGCGAGCGTCAAACAAGGACACTGTCTGTTATCTAGAGCCTGTGTTTTCACGGCTGGTCGGTAGGTTAAAAACCTGCGGGACGTTTAAAAGGACCTTAAAAAAAAACCTGTTGCCTGCCCTCACGTCGGGCAGGAGAATGAGACACCGATAAACACAAAGACTCGGGCACCAAAGTTTCAGTTGAGTGGTAAAAACACAACAAAATCGGTGTAAAATGTCACAATTTCTTTAAAGAATCCGTCCAACCGTATTTTAAACAGTGCAGGGTGGAGAAAATAAGAGTTTAGCTGCTTTTTTGTTGTTTGTTTCAGTTTGGAAAAAAAAATAAAACCCCAAAGTTACACTTTTAACACGGGTTTTATTAACCTTATACAATTGTGTGGTTTCAGCGTATTGTTAGTGACCTAGGCTGCGATAGTCAAACTCTAAAATCTTGATAACAGGTGGAAGATATTGCCAATTTAGCCACAGCCAGGACTGTTCAACAACAAACCAACAACGTCTGTCTACGTTAACGTTTCACGGCTAACGTCCAAGCATTTGTTTCTAGAAAAGCTACACAGCGCACTTGTGCTTCAGACAGCTAAATCCCGGAGGGAGCTAACTCAGTCTGGCAATATGCTAATGTTCTGTAACGTTATAGCCCATTGAAGTGAACAAAGAAGTCTTTTCCACCCCACACAAGCTGCTGGTACTCAGTAATAACACTGCAAGTTCGCTCAGGCCGAAAGGGACGAAAATCCAAGACCCCGCTTTTCCCGGCTGTGGCACTCAGCGCAACTTGAACGATGCGCTTAAAACTTGATTATTACTCCGGTAACAACGTGACAGACAACTTCTGTTTGACATGCATATCTTTGCAATGAATGTGTATTCATCCCAACATTTACCTGGATTCAGTAATGTGGCATCCAACAGGGAGAAATGAACGGCTGGAGTAGAGAGAAAAACAAAGTTAGGGATAGGATCCTTCCCCCCGTGGTCCGGACTGTGGGCTTGATGAAGATGAGGAAAGGCAATATGAACCACTCCTCCGCCGCCTCGTCTCGTTGCTGTCTTCGTCACGAAACTGAAAACACGTCTCCGACACGAACCATAACTCATGTGTTAGTCCGTTTCCTTATTGTTAGAGAAATTGTAACCATTTCATTTCCCAAGTAGACATTTTAACAACCTCCACATTGTCAGTTTCAAGTATCACTCCGCAGCACAGCCCACGGGAGGACATGGACGCTTAAAACATCAGCGGTGTCCAATTTCAACTAAAACGAAGTAAACAAACGAGGCAGGTTTCGACAGTATTTGTATTGATGCAGTGATTGTGTTAAATACTTCGAAATGTCACTGTTTGGTGCCTGCGAACGAAACACCAGGACGACCCGAGTATCAATTCGCGGGGATCTATGTCGTGTGGCGGATGAGGACAGCGGAAAGCCTAACAGACCAGACCAGTAGAAGATGGAATGATAATATCAGAGGGAGGACCAATTGGATACGACGAACATTTGATTGGCAAGCGGGACGTCCAAATATGTTTCAACATCATCCTTTAGGGCAGTCTCATTTTGCCTGCGGGTTGTTGCGTTTTAATTCTGTTCGCAAACAGTGCCTGAGCCACAAATGTTCATCATATGTATGAGATGGGAGTTCACCATGCTTCGTTATGTGAAACGTGGGTAAGATTGTAAGAAAGTTTAAGTGCGTCATAATTGACTATAAAGTTTAAATTCATGGCCAAAGACACCTAATTATGGGGTGACCTTGCTATTACTGCATTAAAAAAAATATTGCCATAAAAAGTTACACTCATCACAATAGCCTATGCAAATTATAATATGAGTACTCATGCAATATTAAATATCATAACGTATTAACAATGACATTTTTGGGAGACAACACATAGTTTGACATTGTTATGAAAACATCCCTAAGAAATTATGATACTAATAAGTGTCCTACATGTATAATAATGTTTGCAGACTTGTAGTTATTAAATGTCATCTTGTATTCACAAATCCCTTTTTGTCCAGTAGTTTTACTTGAGGCCGTTGTTTAAGGAGAAAAAAAAGGTATTTACAAAATGTTAATGAATACATCCCTGAAAAATATTTATAGCCATCACAGTTGCCTACATGTATGATAATATTTACATATTATTCTTCATATATTTGTCCAATAATTTTAGTTTAGTGTTTGGAGAGGAGGGGAAACCACCTACAATTAGAAAAGCTCTCACATGTTGAGTAGAAAAAAGTAATTCTACAGCCACTTCCTTTTCTCACACAGGAATCAAAAGCCTGAGTTTACAGCATGAGCCAGCATCATTGAGAAGGCCTGGTTGCTGTTTTTCTTGAGTTTTTCATTGGTGGTTATGTAAACAGGGCTGCAGTTAATGTCAGTGTTTGTTTTGAGACTTTCTAGAGAAAACCTCAACTGGTTTGAGGGGAAACAACCTAAATAACATCTGTGCTGGCCTTTACGAGAAAACTCAGCCATCCACTTTGTGGTTCACAACACACACACATGCTCAGCATGCATTGCACACATGCAAGTCACACCTGTATGCCATTAACAATGGGACTAAGATGTTTTAGAACTAAATAAATATAAGAAAACCGAGTGGCACAGAATATTCAGCTACAGAAACAGACAATGCATGCTTTGCATTGTTAAATACAGCTGGAGTTATATGAGTAAGGCTACGAGGGTGCAGCTCATCTCTACATATTTTTGCAACGGGGTAAGGAGCATTGAGTCAGTGTGAGCACATCAACCTCATTATGACAAAACTGGTCTCATGTCACAGATTCACTTGTGAAGCTCCTACAGTACACCTGGGGAAAGCTGGCACATGTATATGCCATGGAAGTGATCATATCGCAGCTCTACACGAAACATCAAACAATGTTTGTTTTTTTTGCCTTTTAAAAAGTAGGACGAACGGCATGGAGGCAAAACAACATCAAGGTTGAACGGTAAGGCGCAAGACTCAAAAAAGCTATATTTAGAGTGGAACTCCATTTTCTTAACCCCAAAGTGTGTACCCTCTTCTCCACCCACTCTTTCCTGGGCTCTTTCTTCTTAGACAAGAACTATAGCTTTTTAAATGGGTTACCCCCATGCAGCCACCCACGCATCAGGTACAGTATGAAAACCTGGGGCATCCTGTTATGACTTCTGGTTTCCTGTTTCCTGTGAAAAATACAGCCCCCCTCTCTTTCAAACACACTCATGTACTCCGCTGCTGATGACAGACCAAGCAGAGCAGGGCTGCGATCAGTCATTCCAAATACATTAGTTGAAGTGTTTGAACTGCTGGCTCAAGTATTTGGAAATGTATTCCATATAAATATCACACTGCCTGTTAGATTCAGTAAATGATACGGTGGCATGGTTTCTCATATTAGATTTTTCTCATGAAGACTTAATTGAGTATTTTAGTTTAATTTTTTAAATGGGTATCAGAGACAGAGACATTCTAGTGGTCAGCGTTCAGCCTTGAGAAATACATAAAGCTGCAGTATTTTGAGGGAGTCAATATGCTTTAAGGTGACATGAGCAGCTGTTTCCCGCATTCTTCACATCATTTAATTTGTTTTTATTTCATGTATACATATTCTCATTTCACATGCCAGGGAGGAAGATGTACAAGTGTCAAGGGACCACTGAAACAGCAATAACAGCAGTGTGTGCTCGTGTGTGAACGGCAGGCCCCCGTTTGCCAAAAATATGAAAATAACACCGTTTGTGACACACAACTTGCCGCCGCTGCACACCCCCCGCCAAGATACCTGAGCATCTTTCTCAACAGGGGTCAGCCACATCACTCTTAATGAGCAGAAATGTTTCTACCTTCCTGCGGTGGCTCTAGTTTGCCATGCTAAATGCTCAGTGACAGTGTGCACAGTTAATTGTCTTGGCACAAATTCACAGCCCCATTTCCCCATTTCCACTCTTTTATGGCTCTTTTATGTTGTGGCTTTTGCTGGTGCTGAAAAAGAAATTTTAACATACTTGCTTAGTGCATTTTCCACACAAGCTTGTTTTGTATCAGTTTTAGATGGCGGTTGTCATCTTGTTTGTACTTGATGTGTCAAACAGCAGCATGTTCGTTGGTTTTTATACAAATCAAAGCATCATTTCTTTCTAATCAGGCCTTTACATTTTATAGAGCCTTCACTCACTTTTCTGTCTTTTTTTTCACAAGAAAAAGAAAAGCACAATAACATTTCGTTCTTTTTTCTCATTTTTAGCTCATCATCCCCTCCCCCTTTCGTGCGGATTGGAATTCATTAGCAATCAAAGAGCCACTGACAAACGCCCAATCTTAATTACCCTTTCATTTGCATATTTGCATATTAATGACTGCAGACTTTGCTGTTTTTCTGCTGCAGTAGTGCCCCTCCCATCAACGTTGCACAGACTTAGCCACCCAACATACTGCAACACTATGTCTTTCTCAGAGCTCAAGGCCTCTCACTCTCACGCTGAAGTTGACAGACATTCAGAGGGAGACATGTCATCACATCCCCAGACATTAGCCAAACAGATGAATTACTCTGCTTGTAATTCAGAGGACTAATGTATCATAAGTGCTTTAGTTCACTTCCCTTGCCTCCTTTCAGTATTATGTATTAGTTCACTTGGTTGCAACATTGTACACACACCACTCAGCCAGGGTATATTCTCATATCTCCGTTTGGTAACATACTTCAGTTAGTAATTGTACCAGAGGTCCTCAGTGCTATGCAGTTAATATGCTGCCCCCGTCTGGTCAGACAAGTCTAAGACAGAGAAGTAATATTCCAGCAAATGAAGACACCATATTCAGATACTTCAATACATACCATTTATTGACAATTATGACTTTATAAAGACAAAGCCTTTGATGATTTTACCATAAAAAACATCTATATCTTTTAAAGCGTTACCGAAAGGAGAAAATACACAAAAAGAACAAAACAAAGGAGTGAAATGCCCTAATCCTGCAACTACACAGGATGCACTTCAATGGCAAATCCATGTCCTGTTGTTTACATTATAGCGAATACAAAGATATTACCATTTGTTTCAGCTGAGACTGCTCAGCGAGTCACGATGCAGCTTGCTAAAGAGTTTTGTTACAGATGGTACCGTCCAGAGCTGAATCTCTAGTTTCTTTTTCAAAGGCAGCTTCTGCCCCAGCATAGCTAATCTGAAGCTAATGATACTGGAACAAACTGAGGATGCTGTTTAAAGTTACTAAGAAACAACCCCAAGATACAGAGAGAGCAGAGGGTGCATTTAAGGTTGAAACCTTTTTTTTTGGCTATGACATGAGTGTCATGCTAAAATGTTTTAAACACTGTGCTTCACCTCAAGACATCTCAAAATGTAGAAATCAGTTATCGCAACAAATGCAAAACAATTCCTAAACTCAGTCATCTCTTGCTAACACAGATGAACATAACCTGACCTGTTCAGTAAAATAAACATTTCTCAATGTGTTTGCATATCACATATAAAAACAAATTCATACATGTATCTGCCTGTACACATGTACAGATGCTTAACCTTGATTGTAATAACTGGGATTGACACACTCGTGCTGTAAGCCTCAGAACACTTTGGAGAAATTCAGACAAGAAAATCAAAAAGCTGAACTAAAAGAGAGACATGTTAGAAAACTAAGCACAGCTATTATATTTGTTTTTAAATTCTTTTAAGAGATAAATCTTCCAGTTTGGATACAGTATATACAGTCTGTATGACTGCAGGGCATTGAGGTAAGGATGGACAAAAGCCTACTGGTATGTTAGTCTCCAAGGAGATTTAATGGCCCACAGTCCTGAACTGAACTTAACACAAATTACTAATAACTGATGTTCTCCATGTTGCCAACAAACATTCAGAGGAATTATGTTGTAATTGATTTAAGAGGAAATTTTCATGGATAACAGAATCCCAGAGGACTGACTCCAAAAAAGGTACAAGTTCTAAATAGAGTATCCTTCCCATCAACTGGCTTGAATGTCAGCAGTTGATTTGATAAGTGGAGCCTTTAGGGGTTCACCTGAGGGAGGATGTGGCAAACAAGATGTTTATGTGTTGGTGTACGGTCTTAGGCAGCAGCTTCTCTATGTTTTTATATACTGTGTGCGCGAGTGTCATCAGATTGTGTGTTCAGTCTGCAGTACGTGTGGGAGTGCTTGGTTGGTTCAGCCCCATGGTTTTGCAAAGCCAGCCAGCAAAATCTATCTCCTCCGCCTCAGACCGCTTGATAAACGTGTGATTCTGAAAAAAAACCCCACAAACGATCACATGGAAATTAGATACTAGATGTTAAAAACTTGTTTGTGCTACTGATTCTGACATGACACTGAGTATGAATATGACATTTTTCTTTTACAATATATAAGCACGTTTAACCTCAGTGCTGATTTGGCTGAAGTGTTTCTGCAACAGCTACTATTTGTGATCTAAATCTCTGATTTGTCAGATGTCAGTGTTCCCCGAGCCAAAAGAAAAAAGTGAACATTTAAATTTAAACTAAAGTGTTAGGCTAACTGAGGACACTTACCATCAACATTTTCAAGTCTGCCCTGTCTGCTGGATTTTTGATGAGACTGAAAATAACAGAAGGAGAAATCTTTCAGGGAGAGCTTTTCATCAAGTTGATCACAAAACATTGGATCACATGTTTATGATTACTAGTTAACTAAAACTCAAAAAAGAAGATGTGTTGTGTGTTAAGTGTATGTTACAAAGGACAGCTGAGCAATGTTGTCAGGCTAAAACGTTGTCTCACCACTTTGTCACAAAGTCCTGGAAATCAGAAGTGAATATACCATGTGGTAGTTTTGGGGGAGGCTGAAATATAAGAGAAAGTTGAATGAACATGATCATGTCACCAACAGCAGAGTGTGACACCTTACTGATTTAGCAAGGATGACAGCTAATACTACATGGAATCAGATGGGTAATTTTTAGCTGTTCTTAAATTCTCACCTCATTTACTATGTAGTCTAGGAGTTCAAAGATAGCCATTACCGCACCATGACCTGGAAAAGGTTGTTTCATATTCAACATTTCAAACAAGATTTATGTAAAAAAAACACACAGATTTTCTATTTTTCAGAGTGTGTTTGTGTTGCTCACCGCTGACGGGTCTACCCGGTGGCCTAGGTCTGGGTGAAGTGCTGTGTGTCTCCCCCTCACTACCATCCAATATGGGTCTTCCAAATATGGCCTCCAGTTCTTTAGCATCTGGAGGAGGGATGGGGAATCGTCCAATTGACAGCTCCACAAGGGACAAGCCCATACTCCATACATCTGACTGCACAGAATAGTGGGTTCCCTGCAGTCTCTCAGGCTACAAACATACAAACATAATTAACACATTACAAGGTCAAAAATTTATATCATATTAATAAATACAAGGAACTGTTTAAGCATTAAATGTCAGATATCAAATGACTAATATTTTGTTCTGGTGTTACATTTGTTTTGAGCTGTCTGTGAATTGGGCCATTCATAAAAACTAACATTAATAATTATAATATATATTTTAAGATTGAGGCACTGGTTGAAGTTAGGTTATTGATCGCTAGCTTAGTGGTCTAGACAATATGATAAAGGATTGAAACATTTGATTTGAAAAGGAGCCACAAACAAGTTAGACAAAGCAATATTGAGCAACTGAACTGAGTTCACCTTTTCATAGCACAATTCAGAGAAACCAACATACCGACATATAAGATCTTGTCCCAACAAAGGAATTGGCCATAGAGTCTATGAGCTGCCCGCTCACACCAAAGTCACACAACTTGATCTCACCACGTGAATTCACCAGTATGTTTGAAGGCTTAACATCTGTTAATAAAAAGGATATGTTATGAAAATGTCACCTTACTGGACATTTATAACAATTTGCAACTACATAAAACAATTATTGACATAAAGTTAAATTAATTATTTATATTTTATTTATCTTTAGCATGTGAAAAAATGTATCAACATGCAAAATTTCAGGCACATTGCTATTGTGCACTTTGCCTTACAGATGAATCTCCATTTTATGAAATACAAAATCAATAATCAACTTGATGAAAATTCGGATACCTCTATGCATGATTTGGTGTTTTTCTCTTAGGTAGGCAAGGCCTCTCAAAACCTGTTTTTTTTTTTTTTTTTTAAAAGGAGAGAAATTACTCAAGTCAATAACTGTAAATAACCTTAATGTGAAAACAACATTCAGAAACAAGCATGAAACCCATCCAGACCCATGGCGTGTGTCTGCATATTAAGTCCATGGTTTATATTGAGCTCAATATGGTAAAGTGAAAGAGTGATATGTGAATGAAAAGATCTTGACCATTTAAAGCCTTGATGAAAATCTTTATCTAAACAAAACAACTTTGACTAAACACTGTTTCATTAATGCTAATAAAATAATATCACATAATATAACAATACAGCTTATACTTACAGCAATGCTGACTTTGCCCAGAATCTCTTCAGGAATCCTTCTTGCTTCTTTTAGCACCTGGTCCAAAGATCCACCATCCTGGACAACAAAGGTAGACAACAAAGAATAAAATGGGTCATGAAATAAACTGCTAAAAGCACAAAATTTCAGAGGCACACATTCTTTCCCATTACTGTTATATGCACTTACATTGTGACACAGCTATAGAAAAGGTACAGTGGTTCTAAATCTATGGAATGTACAAACATGATACCAACACATATCTACAGAAAGGACAGGGAGGATCAATGCTCCCATTCAGTGTCATGATCCTTGAAATGGGAAAAAAAGAGGACAGCAGGACCTCATGTGCTTTAAGTTCAGTTACACAGTTTTCGTACCTGGTCTTCAGAAAGGGTATACGTTGATAAGCAAAAAACATTATGACCAGCATTGGCACTGTGACCAGTCTGCAGCTACACAGCGCCATATGCAGCAGGGTGTGATTCATTGTATCTTGTTGTGACATATTCCTCCCATAATCATCAATAACATTTTCCGTGACTTGTGCTACAGTAACCATTCTGTTGGTTAGGACCAGATGAGATAGCCTTTGTTATCCTGGTTCATGGTCTGTCCCTCCTCGGACCACTGTCGATAGAAACTCACCAACGGTAACAAGGACCACCCTACAAACTGTGCTGTCACAGGGATGCTCTGACCCAGTCATCTGGTCATAACGATTTGGCCCTTGTCAAAGTCACTCGGGTCGCTACACTACACTATTTCTCTAGCACTATTTCTTCTTCTGTTAATGGTCATAATGTTTTGTGTCATCGATGTATAAGAGTACAAGGACAATGGGGCAAAATAAGATAATTCCCATGTAGGGATGAATGGACAAATATGGCAATACATACTCTTAATATCAGCTTTTACAGCTACCCACACACACAGTCACCCCTCTCCAATTCTCTCACCATGTGTTCCATACAGATGCTGATCTCTCCATCGCTGTAAAAGGCTCCATAGAAGCCTACAATGTAGGGAGAGTTACACTCATGCAACACCTGAAGCTCTCGGATGATCTGGTTTCTGATAGCAGGTTTAATTTCTAGATGAATGAGCTGAACAGAAAAGAGAATTGAGACAGAAAATGCATTCAGAATTACTTTTCTGCACAACAACATTTGTTTCATTGCTTTCATGTCATTAAGCTGTCGTCTTTGTGGCTCACCTTTCTGGCCATGATTATTCCTGATGGTTTGTGGCACTCCTTGTTGACTACACCTCCATTGCCTGCACCCAGCTCACAGATTCGATGGAAGTCATCATCTTTCAACTCGCCAACCTTGGCCTTCTGGGTAAGGAAAGCTTCTAATCTTTTCTTCTGTTGTTCATCCAGGTCCAACTCTTCCAATATTTTCTTAAGTGCCTCTAAATTAGCCCTGAGAAAAAACATACAGCATAGGAATAATCCATCTTTCAGTTTGTGCACATCCTTATTCAGTATACAAGGTTAACAATTTGGTTAGTAGGATAACTTACTCAGATGAAACATCTGTGTTGATGGAGGTGGATAATCCATCGCCAGTGGGAGTAATGTTTAAGGGAACTGGTCTCTTTTTAGGAGGCATGTTAAATTGTGGATAAACTATGGGCTGGGGTTAAGTGACACCTTTCTCTACACGCTACAAATGATAATTTACTAAGACTACCTTCTCCAAGTAGAAGTTTCTGACTGCAGCTAAAGTAATGATATTAGTGACCAGCATCAAGTTTAATATCATATGCACTGGGCTTAGAGGTTAAATAGAAAGACGGTGTTATCGTGAGGATGCTTCCTGGACAGAGTGAACTTTGCGTTTCCTGTCAGTTGTCAGGTCGGACTGTTAGTTAGATATGACATATCTTGAGATTTAGGCTCAACACTTTACACGGGCTTGGTCTCAGACTCTGCTAAAACTACCCTTTTCTGATTCACAACACAATGAGGGAAGCTCCAAATTATTAAAAAAAAAAAAAAAGGATAGGATACTAATAATGCTGCCGTTAGCTAGTTGGCTAACGTTAAAATAACGGTTGCTAGATTAATTATTTTACGTTGGATGAGGATACGTAAGCACGATGACTAGTATTATGGTTACTGACCTAACGTGAAATAATTGAATTTTATATTTATCTACACTGAACTAGCTACAACGCAACGGCAAACAGAATATTTTCAGAACTAGAGCCATCACTAGCAGCTAGCTAACTTTATGTGCTAGCTGTTGCGTGATACCACCACATTTAACGCTAGCTGATAGTAAGCGACTCTTTTACTTTACTTCCGGCGCTGTTTCCCCACCCCGCTGTTTAAATTAGAAACACCAGCTCATTGGGGCTGTAGTCTCGGTCAGTTTATCCTTGCCCCTTCTTTCAGCTGGCAGGTGTTTGTGGTTGCTGCAGACAGACACCGGGTCCCAGTAAAAGCAGCAGAGGTGGGGGCCCAAGAGTATAGCACACTGCTCAGTGTAACTGTGGGGGACAATCTCGCGATATTTCAGACGTTGACAATCAGCTGACGGGATTATGTAATGACACTACTGCCAACAGCAGTTCTCACATATTGGACATGGATTGTTTGGTTTCTAAGCGTTTATTTTTACAATTATGAAACATTTTTTTGATATAAGCATAAACAAAAGGATGCTTTTACACTCAGTTGCCAGTTTATTAGGTAAGCCTAGGCTACATCTAGCTTAAACTAATTGCAGCAATCCCGTTATAATGTTCAGTTTTTGTTGCAACGGTTTTAGAGAGGTGTTGATCCAACTTTATGGTCATGTTGGATGCTGTAGTTTGTGGTGGACAAAGTAATAGAAACACCAGTCAGTGTGACACAATACAATGTAACAGCAATACAAACTTCAGCCTCCAAAATGACCATACACTTAAATTGGAACCACTCTTATTATAGCCTTCACAGAGTTAGTATTTATGGCAGGACCTGTAATAGACTATGTTAGTTTTAGCTAGGAAAGAAACTGGCAACTAAGAGTACATGTTCATAGACCCAGGCATGGTTGGATTCATTAGTTAGGCTCCCATTAGGTACAGCGCACACAGCACATTGTTCATGATATGTCTATACTAGTGTCAACTAGATTTTGACACACAGCTCATCTATTGGAATAAGAATAAGAATAACCACCATCTTCCATACACTGGTGACTGTATTAAAAGTAAAAAAGTCATTAAAATAACATTTTTAAATTTCAAATTACAAGACCATATCTTACAGCAAAAAATATGAGTCTACAAATCCTGAAACATCCCATTATTTAACCAACTTTAAATGTCAATCTAAGCCATCATTACCATATAGTTGTTATGTGCATATTCAACGGGCAGAAATGTCAAATTTAACTTTTCTTGTTCTGCACTTGTCACGTGTGGCATTACTTTACTTTCATTCAAGTAAGTGCAACAGTGCATGAAAAAAGCGACCAAAGCATGACAAAAAAATAAAAAAATAAATAGTGAAATTGTTGAAAAAAATGCAAATTAAAAAAGATTTCTTCAAAAATCCTGCCAACAAACAATAGGACCAGATACATACAAAACAACAATAAGTCTAATAACAAGTCTGATTTTTGATCAAGAGACTGAAGTAGTTGGAAGAAATGTAACCCAGCCACCTCTTTATGTATAAAACCAGTCATGTAAAGGCAACAAAAAACAACATAAATGATATAGCTTATTCTGTCCTGTTTGAAAACCCCGAACAACATTAATGTCTCACCCACACATCAAAACCCACAGAAACACTGTGTATTAATTGTAAAGGCTTTTGTCTGTGATCACTCAATTCTTGCTGTGTATTTTCTTTCAGCAGGGGGAGCTCTTGTTCATTTCTTTACAGCCTTCAGTTGTATCTGCCTTGACTGTAGCCCTTTCCGTTGGACAGCAGCAGGAGCTTTACGATAGAAACAGAGGCAAAAGAAACATAGAGGAGAACTGTTAAAGTGCACAGTATCACCAACATCTCTAACACTGCAGATGCAGCTGCAGACCTGCTCTTGATGCAACAACAGTTACAACATGCCAAATCCCCTTTATGTCATAAGATTTCATTGTATCAGTTAGAATTGTTTTCTAATACTTGGAAGAGTAGTAATGATCTTTATTTCTGTTAATCATAATTCACACATCCACATACACGATGGTGAGATGGTGACATACCCTCTGATAGGTTTGGCCTGGCTGATAAGGCTGGGAAGTTTGCCGTTTCTGGTGTCTGGCAGCAACATGCTAACAACAGCAGCCATGATGCTGATTGTGCCAAAAACAATGTATGGGAGCATCTTGCTGTAAACACCTGCAAACAGAAAAAAAAGGCAAATGAGTTTACTTGAGCTTTCCATATACAATCAGCCGATATTAGCTCGATTTGGGCTTTTTCCTGTGGTGACGAGTCAAAATATCTGATTTGTGAAAGAGGCCTATGAATCTGAGTCTTTAGTGAATGATACAGATAATAGAGTGCTCTGGTGCCATCAGTGCTATTAAAATACTGGTTAGTGCGTTCTATTCAAAAAGCAAAATGACATGTAAAGCACAATGATGACAGACTGTGTGCAGCAAAAAAAAAGAAAGATGCTGATCAAGCAAATATGTCAGGCTAATGCAAAATATGACAAAACCTCTTGAGTTTCTTTCTATATGGTAGGAGAGCTCTGTATCTGAGTGTAAAAAAATCTGTTACTAGTTTACTGATTGAGAAAATAAATGCAATCCCTCCTCTGACAGTGTCATACTAAATAGCTAGAGTATCTGTTTGAAGTTAAGTATATTCACTCCAGTGTATTCCTATAGTTTTTGATGCCTTTCCATTCGCTCTCTCAAAGTTTGGTTTAACCACTGCACACAAAAAAATACAACTGTACAAACAGAAAGAACTAAAAAAAACCCTTGCCTATGTAAATCACATAGGGACAAATGATGGTGCCTATTCGTGCAGCTGTGGAGGCGATCCCTAATCCCATGTTCCTGACCACAGTGGGGATCAGCTCGGTGAAGAACACGTAGATGAGACAGTAAGCACTAGACACACCCATCCTTCCCACCAAGGCCAAGACCTGCAGCATGACATGCATTTCTGAAAAAAACAAACAAACAAACAAACATGAAGAATAGAAGGCATATACAACTTTAAAAGTGCATAATGTCTTCTAATCCTTTCATAGATTCCCAGTTTAGTCAATGTTGTACTCTGTGTCTACAGTACAGACCCTCAGGAAGCAGCCTGATGATCAGAAGCGTGATGCCACAGAACATGAGTGTGGAGAAGAGGAGAGTGGGTCTTGGGACCCGGTTGACCAGCAGCCAAGAGGCTACATACACCATAATGTCAATGGCCGCAGAAATGAAGCAGTTGAGGTAGACATTTCCATTCAGGTTGCTTGTATTGAGAGAGAGACCATAGAAGACCATGGCGACAGACATCCTGCAGAAATACAAAATCAACACTGAATAAAGATGGAATACAGCGTGTTTAAATAATATATTGATCTTGAAGGTAGCACGAATCCAGTTTCCTCATAATAACACCATTTATTCAAGTGCTTCAAAGAAGCTACGGTTTAAATATGATTGAACACTGAAATTGAAATTTCTTTTAACATCTGAAAAACTGGTCATATTGTAGCCACAGCAGTATAAAACAAGCCAATGTTTTCATCAGATAACTTAACAAACACATATTTAAAAATGTTTTTAATACAAACTTTTCAGTTATGTGAAATAATGTCAAATTAATATAGTGTCAAGTTATAAAAACCATGCTTTATGTGATTAGTCACTGCAAACATTGTAGTTAACTGGATTAACACAACATTCTTCTCTGAACTGCACTTGTTATGATCGGCCATGTTTACAATATATTTAAAAGGCCTCCAAAATGTTTTTCTACTATCATGTTCACCAAGAAACAATAGGGAATTATTTTGTATAATATAAACTGTATATGCAACCATATTTAGGTTAAAAACAGAGTAAAGAAGAGTCCACATTACCATATAAAAACACCTAGCATTGTAATGTTCCTCATGTTACGGGTGCGTATCAGGTCCATGTAAGTGTATGTCTGCTCTTCTTCACCTTTATTTTGCTGAATCAGACATACATAAAAAGAAACACAACAGTCATATTTGGGGCATATCTTATATTGTAGCACAATAGCTTCCACATGAAGAGTGAATATTATAATAAAATATAAAATTATAATAAAATATATACCATGAGCTCCAAGCACTCTCCAGCCCTGAATATGACCTCAGGGACGGGGACTCTGTTCCTTTTCGCAGCATTGCGTATGACAAGCTCAGCCTCCTCCACACGACCTTTCTGCAAAAGCCAACGTGGAGACTCAGGAATCAGCCTGAACAGAGAGACGAACACAAGTTCAATGAAGAAATGAAAAAGTGCAGTTTACAACACAGGCATTGCACACCAGTAAAGAATTAATGCCATTAAAAAATGTAATGCTCCAAGGGGATGTATTTACATTTACTAATGCATGACAGTCAGAAGTCAGAACATGTAAACACTGTAAATTTACAGGAAGCACACAGTGTTAATGACCGAGATCAGTATGTGGTTTGGAGCTGGGCCATAAAACTCAAGCGAGAGGAAGATGCAGGAATGGGATGAGACAGACAACTTTAGTTCTGTAACAGCATGTGACTGCATAAAGATGGACACTCATCAGCTCTGAGAACTTGTAGACCAGCCCAGTCTAGCATAGATGCAAAGGCGCTTGCTATAACCAACCAGCAAGCTCTGTCAGTCACAGTCGTTTTGTTTTGACTTGCATTTCTAAAATTAAGTGAACAAATCTCACCCAAATACTGACCTGTGTAGAATTCATTTGACTGTACTGACAGCAATCGTATCTCTTTTTAACTGATTTTGACTGAACTTTGGTTTTACTACTTTCATGAGTTTCTGCAAAGTAGTGGTGGAACATTAATTAGAGCAATTCTTGGTTCTAAAAGATGTCAAGCAACTTAATAATCCATAAATGGAATTGAGAGCACAACACTATATTAAAGTTTTATTTGTATGTTTAGTAATATCTACAAAAAAGAAATCTGCATGTAACAGCTTAAACTTATACAGTAAGTCTGTAATATAGGCAGAGTTGTCTCTTTTTTTGCTATGATTGAGTTTGGTTAATTCGCAAATTGAATTAAAATCGACATAATTGATTAATACAATATCTTATGATGATCAAATAAAAGTACAAACTTGATACAATCCTCATCATCAGGAACATTCAGTTATACATCATCATACACAGCGCAGTTAAAACTCATAAAATGTGAATTTAGAGGAGGGCGCATGCATAAAAAGACCCTAGCATGACATGGGACAAACATGGACAGACAACAGGCCCCTGGGCACAAACTGCATAAAATGGCTACAAACCATGTGACTTTACAGTGCTCATTTTTTGTCTCTTTGTAGTTATTCAGTGTCTTTCTGTGATCATTTTGTGTCTCTTTGCAGTTGTTTTGCATGTCTTTGTGGTCATTTTGTGTCTCTTTGTAGTTGTTTATATAATATAATAACATTCATCAGACTTACCACCATGTTGGAATAAATAGGAAGCCGGGGATGGCAGTGGCAACCAGCAACATCCTCCAGCCTCGTATGAAGTAGGCAAAGAGCGGCAACAAGGCATAACCGATGCCAAAACCTAGACTGTGGCCCAGAAAAGTGTAGCTCACCCTGGCAGACTGGCTCAGCATCTCAGACCCTGACCAAGAGGAGGATCAAGAACATGGTGTTAATGAGAGACAACGAATAGGTTGAGTTCTTGATTTCTCCTCAGTCCTACTGGTATATACTGGTGTTTTCACTAAACACGGAAAATACTAACAACTGTTTGTAGCCAGGGCAGCAGAATGGTGCAGTGGATTTTTTCTCACCCAGCACGAGTGACACGATGTAATTGGATATCTGGCCTAGTCCTCTCAAACAGTTAAGGATACTGAACATGACCCAACTGACGGAGGTGGCCTGGATCAAGGTAGCAACTGTTTGCAAGACCATGGTGAAAAAAAACACCGGCTTTCTGCCAAACCTGTAAGACAAAGCACAAAAATATGAAAATAACATGGATGCGCAACATCAACATTAAACTTATCACTGACTTTTGTGAGTGAGCAGGACGACTACCTGGTGTAAGTGTCAGTAAAGTGGTGGTATTAGTCCTTAAAGGAATCATAAAGGAGCCATTCAGTCTATTCTGTCTGATTCTCAGTAACCCACTCCCTGACTGCGGTGTTTTGTTGGATATGAAAGTGTAACCTTGGCTTTCTCTGCTTTTATAGTCTTTTGTTTAAATGGCAAATCACTATTTATATTTATAGTCAATGGTGTCCTGCTGACGAGATTACTGTAAACTTTCTGAGAAACACTGCATCATCTGTTTGTTTATTCCCTGAAGCACATGAGCGCCCAGGCTGTGTGCCTCTCTCTCTCTCTCTCTCTCTCACCTCCTGTTGCTCTCTGCAGGTATTTCTGCCTCCAGAGCTGTAGAGTCTGGATGTGTGACTGCGAAACGCCTACCGCCCCCATCATCCTGCTCAACACCTTCTTCTACCACAATTATTATGATGATGATGACGATTATTATTATTATTGTTGGTAGTAGCAGTATTAGTATTATCATCATCATCATCATTATTGTTGCTGTTACTGTCACTGTTATGTCCTTCCCCCTGCTCTCTCTCTCTCTGTCCGTCTCTCTCAACCCAACCGGTCGAGGCAGACGGCCACACACTCCGTCTCTGCTTCTGCTCGAGGTTTCTGCCTCTTCAAAGAAATTTTTTTCTTTGCCACTGTCGCCAAGTGCTTTCTCGTGGTGGGAATTGTTGGGTCTCTGTAATCAACGGTCTTGACCAGCTATATATGAAAAGTGCCTTGAGATAACTTCTGCTATCATTTGGCGCTATATGAATAAAAAAGTGACTTTTAAAAGCCCTGAGCTGAGACATGTTGGTGAAATAGATAGAAGATCCTTCCATTTAGTCAACAGGTGGTTATTTTCACTCTTACTTAACCTCCTAAGACCCGAACTCTTGCATGGCGTGCATTTTTAATTTCTCTTTGCTATTTAGGCTGATTGGGACCTGAGAAAAATGATGTCCACATATGAGGACATTAGTTTTAAATTTCGATTACTGAGTGGCAGTATAATATCCTCATATGTGGTCACCAGGCCCTTGTTGAGAAAAAGTTAGTATTGTGGTCTAGAGAACCCAAAATGTGAGGTCCATATATGTGGACGCCAGGTCCTAGGAAGTTAAATGAGAAACAGTTTTAGTATTAACTAATCTTTGATAATCCAACTTTTATAGAATGATAATAATAAGAATAATCTAATGGAACATTTCAACCATTCATTTTCTGACTCTTAACAGTAAAATAGGAAAATAAATTTGAATCATTTTTATGGGTAAATGACTAGATGTGTGTTTTTATTTATGGATGATGGAAGGATGTAACAGAAATTTATTTTTCACACCTTCTTCCTGAAACACATCATATATCAAACAGCTCCCTGGACTTCATGGTATTATGAGCATCAAATCCTGATTGTGTCTGTCTGTTGAGGACCTGATAGATGAGCTCACCTTGAAGCAGTTTGATTCACCTAGAGGTTCATCATGAAAGAGCAGCTAAGATAAAATGTATGGTGCTTGGATTTTATATTTATTTTATAATATATTTTTAGAATTTTCTTTATATTTATATCATGAATTTATAATTTAAGGATTTTTTCCATGCAAATTAACTTATGATAATAATGATAATGATAACATTAATAATAATCCCACACAACAGGATTTACCTGTCTGAGAGGTGACCACTGATAAAGGATCCAATCAGGACTCCCACAAAGAATGAGGAAGTGGAGAAAGGGACCTTCCATGCATTGTCACACACCAGATCCCACTGCGGTTCACAGGAGAGAGGACAGTAGTTCAGGTTACTGCGAGACAAATATCTGAGAAATCTGAGGATAGAATAAAATATGATCTAAAGTAATAAAATCTAAAATAAATAAAAAAACAGAGTTTCAGCCGTGATCATGAGCTGTCAGGAAGACAAAGCAGATATCTGTACATGTTGTTGACAAAATTAAAGAAATAGTACAACACAAGTCAACTTCATATTGCGTCTCTGATCAGAGCTGATTGGACATAATAAACAAAGGTTAACAGTTATTAAACATTCATAAATATAAAAATGGAAATGTGGATACCTCAGACACAATGGTCGCGGTGTATCTCTCAGTGCTGTAGACCCAGCCATCCAGACATTGCTCTGTCTCATTACTGAGTAACACTGTCTCCGACCAGTTTCCATCCACTTTGTATCGTGAACAGCTGTCAGGTCCAATCCAGCTGCTCCGCTCGCGGAAGGGAAGCTCCACATCTGTGCCGTTGCGCGAGGAGCTGATCGATACTTTGCAGTGGTGCTCAGGTGTATCCGAAACAAAAACCGCGAGTACTCCCATGTAGCCACATGGAATTGCACTTAAACTGAACAGAACAATTATTAGGATTTGAAAAGGGCCGTAGTCGCCCAGAAAAGACGTAATTTCATCGAAGTCTTTGATTTTTCCACCCATTTTTGATTGACCGCAATAAGCCTGGTGACGCGCAACTAAATCCACACCAGGAATGCTGCGAACGGCCTCCTGCAAGTTAAGACTCCGTGCTGCGGGACTCACAAAACTGGTTTCAGAAATGTCACTGCATAAGAGTTATCTATAAACTTTCACCACCTTCCTATAAAACAAAGTTGTAAACTGACAGGTGAACTGTTCGTCTATCAGTCAGTGAGTAGTGTTGAATCTTACCCCAGACGGTTTACACAGTCTGCAAAACCAAGGACATCTGATCACAAGCTGTTTGAAAATATTATGTCAGTTGGTTGTTCAGATAAGCCTACACAATGAAATGGTCTTCCCAGAGGAGAAAATGATACCTGTGTAAAATAGCAGCTACTTTTAATGCAGGCCTGCTGCCCCCCATGCAGGCTACAGAATATCCTCTTATTTACAATAAAAGGAAGCTGAGTTCAGTTTAACTGCAGCAATATACAGTGTGTTCAGTAACAAAGGTTGAATATCTCTCGTTTCCCTTTATGTAAATGATTACTGGGTTATTGTTACAAAGGCCACAGTTTTTTAAAATTTTTTTTTTACTTGAGGCTTGTGTATTATGCAAATAAACACCCTGTGTGTGTGTCTGTGTAGAGCTTCTTTCTGTCTGGTTTTTCGTTTTTGTTATAACACGCCCATAAAATAAAATGTCAAACTCCATCCAATGACAAAGACGATGAGATGAGGTCAAAAGAAAAGGAAAAGCCAGTAAGTGTGTTTGAGATTACAGTAGTTGTGTATCCAACCACCACAAGATGGTGCAACACAGTGTATCTTATATTTAAATGTAGTGATTAAAGCAATGGTAGAATAAATATTCTATAACTTTACTTGACTAAAGAAGATATCAATACCACAATATTAAAATAATGATGGTTAATGGAAGAGGAAGTTCTAACACAGATTCATTTATTTTTTGACATTTCTCTAATCTTTGCTTTTTGGGGGTGAAATAATAATTCTATCTCTTTGAGCCTCAAACAGTTACTTATATAAAACCATGAAAGAAGTTTAGAGAGGAAATGTGTCTTTGGTGGAACTGAAAGAGATTTGAAGCGTAACGAAGGGGCCCCAAGCAGACGCCAAAGCCTAAAAGGTTGAGAACAACTGCCAGATAAATGTAATGGAGTAAAAAGGACAACACCTGCCTCCGAAGTGTAGTGGGCTAGTGTAAAAAACATAAAATGGAAATACTCAAAATACCTAAAATCTCTACTTAAGTACATCTGAAACTGTTACATTCCGCCACTCAAAGTATCTTTCACTGACACACCAGATAAAACGGTGTGACATGAAAAGACCTAATGTGACCTTTGATCACGTTAAAAATTTAATTTCTGGAATGCATCTTAAACAAGATACATCACATCGCAGCTCTGTTCATCCACAGTGACCCCTCGCCTCCTGAACGCCACATCTTTGGCCAGTGCTGTAACCATAGCAACACCTCTGCGGCCAGTGCATGGAAATGCCCTCTGAACCATGGAGAGGTGACCTTTGGCCTGAGGGTCATCAAATGGGGTCAGGGGGTCAGCTCTTGCTAGAAGACAGTGAGAGCACTTCACTGATTGGCTATCATTTGCCCTTTCCATACCCTCATCTATATAATTGGCGTATTGACCAACTGGCCCTTTTGCACATTGTTAGCAGCACCTTATCTCGTTTACATAGGAGAAACTGTAGCGTGGAAGCTGCCGTTTCTGATATTTATGTGCCTGTTAATTATTTTAAAGGCAAACCTGAAAACCTCACACATTTTCTCCATCTCGCCTCCACTCCTAATGCTTCTGAATCATAACAGTGAAGAGGAAGTAAATCAACAGATGAGAGACTTTTAAGATTATGTCCATGGCACTTAGATGGTCAAGCAAGCTGCTGGGTAACGATGGGGGAAACCCCTACATCCATGAAGAGCAGTCCGGCCTGGCCTCACCCCAGCCCTCCTCTCTTCTCCTCTCCCTCCTGATGATCTATGCCTCCCAGGCCCATCACTTGTCAATATCTCTACATTAATTTGAGAGACTGCATGGCAGCGGGAGACACTGTGTGGGGGCAGGGCCCTCTTAGCAGGTATGGAGGGGGGCATGGAGGGGGAGTAGTGGCACATGGGAGACAAGGACATAAGAAGGAGAGAGGCAGGCGGAGGAGGAGAAACGAGAGGAAAATGAGGAAATGGAAGCGGGATGAAGGATGGGAGAGCTGAGCGTGGGTGAGAAACAGAAGGACTGGACAAAGAGGCTGTGTTTTGCCCATTAACCATTCTTATACATGACTTCCCTTAAATATCAAAAGCCCCCTCCATTTGTCCAAATGAGTCCTGAAGTCAGCAGGAATCCGTAATGATAATGGTTGTTTGAGAGCTGAGCCCCAATGCGAGGAACATCCATCACTCGCTGCCATCAAACCTCCAAACCTCTGCGAGGAGAGAGTGGAGCACAGCTGTGATTCATGACAGGAAAAGTGCCGTGGTTTTATTTCGATTCAAACACATCATGCGCCTGCACCTACATTGACTCCTGACTCCTTCTCCGCAGGCGTTAACCCCACCTGCTGTAGTAAAAGACTTCCGGTATATGTGAGCTGACAGTAAAAGTGATGGCTTGTTCAATAACCATCTTCTCTTCTATTACCCTGACATCCGTCCTTTGGGCTCTGTGGTATTTTCAAGGACTGAGTGACCCTTCACCTCTCACCCCTCAACTCTGACCCCATCGTGCGCGGTCCAGATTACACCGGGGAGCGGCAAACCTTGTAACGTCATGACCTTGTTTCAGGTGACACAGAAATATATACACACGGTGTGATCCTTCTGTGTCAAGTGATTTCATCAGCTCAGCCCTGATAGTTGCTTTTTAAAATCATTTTCTCTCGGTATAAATTTTTCAGACTCTAATTACCACTGTTCTTGGCTGTAAGGAGGCCTGAGGGACTGTTTGTCATCATCTTATTAATTCAACTGTAGCTTATATAATCTTGCTATTTAATGCTCCAAACATAGAATATTCCCTAATGACACACACATTGTTGGATGCAACACGTTTGTCTTTTTGCAGCAATAAAATTTAGAGAAAACTCCAGTGAAGATCGAGGTCAGCTTTCTTTCTTTTCCGCTTTTGCTTGCTTTCAAATTTGTCACCTATTTCTAATAGACTTATTGCAGAACATTTGAAAAGGCTTTAGGGTGAGTATTGAGTGCGGCTTGCTTCAGTGAATATTTCAGCCTAGAGGAATTCTTTGAAGTAATGGTCTGCTAAGTAACTTCACTGCATTGAGCTCAATAGTTCCTCCACACTACTTACAGAAATGATTTTTCTTTTTCATGCCGCCATGGCTGAAAAATTGTCTGTACCATGCTTATTTGAAATTGAGAAATATTTGCAGCATTCAGGAAATGCACAGGTGTATACGTGCATGTGTGTGTGTGTGCGTGTGTGTGTGTGTGTGTGTGTGTGTGTGCGTGTGTGTGTAGCAGGAAGGACTTCCAGATTTTCCAGCTCTCCTGTAATCTAATGGGTTATTTGTCATCTGCAGAGTAAAGGATTTTTAAAAGTCAAGCCAGGACCGACTCCCTCCCTATCCTTTCCCTCACCCTCCCTCTCTTTCCCACTACCCCCCTGACACTCGCAATGGGAGATCGATAGGTTATTGATCAACTCTCTCTATCGCCAACCCACCAGACTAATCACCTTAACACCAGCCCAACTCTCTCTCTCTCTCTCTCTCTCTCTCTCTCTCTCTCCCCTCTCCTTCTTCTTCCCTGTTGCTCTCTGTTTCTGTCTCTCGCTCTGTTGCTCTGTCTCACACTCATTTGTAGAGTAAACAGCGCTTTTTCTCCATTTGGAGCTCAAAGCCGTGGTGATGAGTGTTTTCCCCTTTGAAGTAAACACACACAGAACCTTTAAATTATCCCGATATTAAATTCACATCTTTGTATCTCCTTTTCCATTTGCCAATAATTGCCAAACCGAATCCATGTAGCTGTGTGTTTGGATAAAACAAGAAAATTTACCATTGTGGCAAGTGCTCTTCATCTAGCTCTCATTTCTCTCACTCCTCGTCTCCTCCGCTCCCCTGCTTCCATCCCTCTCTGTCTGTCTTTGTTCGAGGGCAAAATCGATGGAGTGTATGAAACCAGCATATTTCTCTGCCTCCTGCTGGAGGAGACCTGAGGGAAGCAGACACGGAGAAGGTGGTTTAGAGTAAAATAGTGCATTTCTGTTTGTCTTTTGAACACCTTTTTTTGGATTATAGTCAATCTTTTAAGCACCGGAAGCTCATGGTAAACATTGCTGAAACTTCCAGAACAAAAATCTGACATATTTTCAAGTTAGAGTATTTTCTATCTGCCATGTCCACTTCACGAGTAACCGTGGCATTCCCTGATACAGATAGGTCAAAGTTAGTATTATATTTTTGAATGGAGGACAACAATGCACAACATATAACATCCTCTGTCCTTAGACCCTTTATTCAGATGGGGAAAAAACTCAACACTCACTCACACAAATCTTTTTTTTCTGTCAAATTAATCATCTGAAGTAGCTTTAAAGAAAGCTGTTTTTAAAAAAAAATCTCATCTTGAATTATACAGTTGAATAATTCAACAGCTCAGCAATACATTTGTACAAAGAGTAGGAAACTGTTCTGTTCCTTTCTGTTCAGGAACAACAAAGTCCACAGAGGTTGGGTTGTTTTTTTTGTTTGTTTTTTTTTGGGCCAAGTGAATGAAATCCAATGCATCCCTTTTGGGTACAGGCAGCATAAGGTGACTAATAATCTGTTGCTTTGCCTCTGTATGGTGAAGATAAGAGTTTCCCCCTTATTCGCCTCCAACTGCACTGAATGATGTGATGAAAAGCAGATAATCCCTGGAGGAGAAGCACAGTGACCTATGACCTTTGGATATAAAATGCTTGAAGATGATGATGTTCTCAATATGAAGTGGTTGAAATGACCAGTGTGGGAAACTATCCTGGAATTTGTGATCCATTTATAACGGAAACAGAAGATTTAAACTGCTGAAAATAAAGGAATATTTCACATACTTTAATCCCCTTCATAGCTTTGAAAACACATATTCACCACCCCTGTACTTACAGACGCACACACAGTGTACTCAACTACAGAGACAATATGGCTGTGTGAAAAACCAAGTACACACACACACACACACACACACACACAGACACACACACACACACACACACAGACACACACACACACACACACAACACACACACACACACACACACACACACACACACACACACACACACACACACACACACACACACACACACACACACACACACACACACACACACACACACACACACACACACACACACACACACACACACCTCACAGGAGAATTGATTGACTATTCTGTCTCAATACATCTCTCCTTCTGTTTCTTAGCAACCGGTGCCTGAGAGGATATGGATGCTGGAGAAGTTGTACTACTGTGCATTTTCAGTTGATAAAGAGATATGATTAACGAAAATGTCACCATTACCGCTCTATGTGGTGAAATACTGGAGAAATGATTCACAAACACAAGAAGAAACACGCTCTTTGGATCTTGTTCACATCTTAAACTCGAATGAATAAATTCTTGACTTAAAATACTCCACAGCTGCAGGAAAGTTATAATCAATGAGGAGAATATCACAGTTTGTTTTTTTCAGTTCTGTGCGAATTGAGCGAGTGGATTAAGTTGTTGAGTTGTTTTAATCAATATGATTTTTTTTATTCATAAAACATAAAAACAAACTTCTTTTGTGTTGGTAAAAACATCAATCTTTGCTACAAGAATTATTTTTTATATTCAGTTTTATTCTTTCATAATCACAGACAAGGACATCCTACTTATATTTTCCGCATGTACAGTATAATGTGACACAGCAGAGTCACAGAATTTCTTATTAGATTTTTACTGCTGGCTGACCTGTTTTCTTTTTTCTTTCTTATTCTAAAAGAAAGATGATAATAGACTGACTTTATTTTTTCTGAACTTTGAATTCATTTCTAAACTTTTTAGACTGTGTTATTCACCCACACACAAATGAACTAAATCCAGTTAACTACTACTGCAATATAAGCAGCGTGGAGAAAATATCCCCCCTACCGCAATGTAAATGTTCAATACAAAATTCAGACGCTGCTTCGTGAATCCATAATATATTTTGTATATTTTGAGATTAAATTGCCTTTGTGATTGTGTGTTTCTTGCAGTAAAAAACTTTCAGTGTGTTCTCTATTAAAACAAAGGGTCTGATGTCTGATGTGCTGTATGAGCTTCACGTCATAAAACAGCTACACTACTCTTTATTTCACATATACATAAAAATACTCTAACGACTGACGGCATTTATCCAATACTTAGGTTATGTTTTAATCAAATTTAACTAAAAGAAATGTCACTCTGTTGTTCACCACTGCGTGTGTGAAAGAGGGGAAAACACCTGATAAAAAATGATCAATGTGACAATCAACGATGTGGAAAAATACAATTTCTTTTTACAAATTCTTTTATTGATATATTATACAGATTCATACAAAGGTACGGAAAGCTAAGTTCAGTGTGCAGGAAAGGTGGATCTATTTGTCTTTGTCCTAATATTGTAAATCTCTGAATTATTGTCTCTGCATGTCAGCATTATGTTTTCTAGCCAACAGGTATAGCTTTTGTTTTTTTTTGCATTTCAGGACCTTTTTTTGTAGCTGTGGTTCGGTCATCTCACAGGAAAAAAAAAAAGTGTTATCAATATTTGTTTTTCTTTTTGTAAAACAGTAAAACACAATCAGCTCCATATGTTACTGTGTTAGCTATAGACTATAGGTTGACTTTTTGTGGGTTAAACCACCTCTTAATTTTAACGCCGGCTACTGTGTTTGCACACACTGTAAATAAGCTGCAGTGGCCCTGATGATGCAGACTGTGCACTTCAGCACATTTTGACAAAAGGATAGGGAGGAAACATCTTTAGTGCTTTTGCTGGTGCACAAGATTTTCTATGCTCTGTTCCTCTTTGTTTTTTTTCTGCAGTAGGTTTCCATATTCAAAAAGCCATAACTCATCAGGCTTTCTCTGTGACTTGCCTGTAGGATGGATTTTTAGTTTTTAGAGATGGCTGCAAAATATGGAAAGAAATCACAAACATTTCTTGAATGATAAGGAAATTACAAATAGAATTTAAGAATTGAATGTACAGTTGAATTGTTATAGCCTATGTAACAATCGAAATTCATTTCAAGTCAAACCCACATTCAGATTTTCAAGCTCTGCATGAGCCCAGAGAAACAATATTATAGTAACAGCGCTCTGAATTCGACCCTGTCTCCTAAAAACTGCGTTAATATACAAACGGTTTTGCCCAAAATGTTTTTAACACACACACACACACACACACACACACACACACACACACACACACACACACTGTTTTCAATAAATCCTGACACTGACACAAAAGCTATAAACCAGTTGAATGCGGTGATTGCTGCTTCGTGTTTTTGGCCTTGGACAGAAACACAGTTTGATCTCATAGTCAAACCGCCGTGAAAAAAGATGATACAATATATTCCAATTTAATAATATTTTTTTTTCGATTAAATAAATTAGTAGAATATTTTATTTGCTTGATCATAATCGAAAAAAACCTATTGCTTGTGAACCACATCAATGTAAGGTTAAATTACAAGCGGGAGCGTCCATCATTATTAACCCCAGCGAAAGCAGGAGGAGCCACATTTTAATGGCCTTTTGCTCAATAGATAATAAAACAACACGGCTGACATTTATTTTTCAACATATTTCTGGTGTCAGTCATTCATGTGCTACAGGTCAAAGCGTAACCACTGAAACGATCCCACACAAATGCCTCTGTGTTTAGGAAACAGCGCCGAGTGAGCATGAAGTGATCGATGATCAATATATCGAACGCGCCGATCAATTTCTGAACTTTAGAGGAAACAGCTTAACCACGGAGCTTTATGATATCCGGAAATAACAGTTGGTGTGGACTGGATTCTCCTCTTTAATTTATGGGATGTACTCCACTAAAATGATGTTTGGTCCGCGAGGCTCCTCAAAATATATATTTGTGATTAAAATCTGGCGAATAAAAGTAGAAAAGCTGAAGCAAAAAAGCTTCGGCTAAGTTTCTATGTTGTAGGTGTGTTTTGTGTAGGAGGAGAGGAGGCCTGTAGCTCACAGAGGGTTAAACACATAAAAACGTGTGTGTGTGTGTGTGTGTGTGTGTGTCCTGTCTTGTCACTCATGTTGTTATTTAATTCCAAGAAAATGTTAAAAAAAAAAACCTTAAATAGGAACCTATAGGCCTACTAAGGTTTAAATTCATGTATTCATGTGTTCACAAAATAAATTAATTAAACGTATTGACTAGCCTTTTAAATTCTCTATTTAGTTTTTGTTATTCCATAGACTCTCTCTCTCTCTCTCTCTGAGCATATGACGCTTTGTTCATGTTCAATAAACAAACTTAATAAACGGATGGAAATAACTGATATCTTTCTTTTCGATTGATCATTACTCCATTTGTCCTGTGCAGCACACTAAATCACCAAGAACCCATAAAAATCCATTAAAATTAAAAAGGCACAAAAACTACTGACGCAACAAAATGACACAACTGTTTTAAAGCCTCTCAGACCTCAAAACACACACACACACACACACACACACACACACACACCGACCTGCTGCTCGAGCTGACCGAGTGTCCATTTGTTTCTGTGAGTGAACAGATTAGACGGCTGAGTATCCTCTGACTACCTGCAAAATAAATGACAACAAATTGGGTTTAATATTTAATAAAAAAGTATAGGACTATTATTATTATTACCATAATTATGATTATTGTTATTATTATTATTATCATTATTATTATTGTTAGGCCTATTATTATTATTTGTAATAACAATGTTAAAAAGTTACACTTTAGTTACTTAACGGTAAGCCTACATTTTCAGTTACCCAACTTATTGATTTAACACACTAAACCGAAGATAGACAGAGATAGACTATGTGATGTTTTTATGTGTTTAAGCTATACATCATATTTCTATCATATAACTAAATCGTATATAGGCTATTTGTAGTGAAAGTTAAAATCGAATCCCGATTCTTCATATATGAATCCTCTTTAATGACAAATTGACCTCTTCTTGTTCTGTGTAGGCAGCAGTGCACTTTCCTAATTCCCTATGATTTTGAACTGTGACATATTTGTGCTAACAGAATATTGTTTTGTATAAAGACATGGTTCTCTGGAGATAAAAACACTAACTGAAGTTCATCTCTGCTCTTGGTGAACTTCACACAAACCAAACAGCGCGCTGTCCTCTCATTTGTCTGCAGCGTTGGGATCCTAACTTACTTTGTGACCTCCCTCACCCCCCCCCACACACACACACACACACCTCCCCCTCCCCCTGCGCCACGCCGTTAATCTCTGTCAATCAATACTTCGATCAGGTTTATCACTAAGCGCATAAATGCAAAACCATACAGTCCGTGGGAAAACAAAGTTTATCTGTAGGGAACTCCTGTGTCCGGAAACTGATACCGACTGTATTTTGTGCAAAATACAAGACAGGCCATCACCTGTCCTTCTCGGACACACGCGCACAGGTAAAGGCGAGATGCAGAGGTGCGCACGCTCGGATACAAACCCCATGTGGACATAGAGAAGTCTAACTCTAACTCTTCTCAAACTAAATCAAATGCAGGATCGGTTAAAGCTGTGAAATATCCAACGTGAAGTTGTGTTTCCACCTGCCGTGTTTTCATCCCAGTGAGGAAGACTATTAAGAAATCTCTGCTCGTACCCGCCCCACATTTTAAATACACAGAGGCGCGCTCCCATCTCTCTGACACGTGGCTCAGCCTGCTCTTAGTGGAAGCGCTGTTGGACCAGAAATGAGATATCGCCCTGGAGAGCTCCCATCCACATGAACGCATAAAGCGCTGAGACGCCGCGGAGTCGTTCGGTTCTGTTCCTGCATCGGAACAACAGAACCTCTCTACGCCGCACTGGATTGATCGGAGAATTTTAATCAATGGATTGGCGTTCAAATGTAATTTTATCGCTCCAGGAGGGATAGGGGGTACGAGAGAGAGCGCGCGTCCCTAGTGAGAGTGAGAGACAGGAGCAAGAGGGAGAGACAGGGGGAGAGGGTGGGGAGGGTGGGACCGGGGAAAATATATCTTTTCAGCTATGGAGCTCACCATGGAGAACCTTCACAGCGTCTCCTCGCACTCCCAGGCGGGGGACCTCATGAGCTCCCCGCACGCGCGGCCGTCGCCGTCCCCCAGCTCCACTCCTCGGAATCTGGTCTCGCACGCTCCCGGTGCGCGGTCAGCCATGGTGTCCGGCATGGCCTCGCTCCTGGAGGGCTCCGGCGGGGACTACCGGACAGACCCGTCCGCGCTGTCCGGTCACCTGCACCCGTCCATCAGCATGTGCGAGACCGGGATGAGCCTTAGCAACACGTACACCACCCTGACCCCCCTGCAGCATCTACCTCCGATATCCACCGTCTCGGATAAGTTTCACCACCCGCACTCACACCACCATGCTGCCGCCCATCAACGACTCTCCGCCGGGAACGTCAGCGGCAGCTTCACGCTGATGCGGGAGGACCACCGGGGGCTCGCCTCCATGGGCAATCTGTACAGTCACTACCCCAAAGAGATGTCCGTGTCCGGTATGGGCCACGGCTCGCTCTCCCCGCTGTCCAGCGGGCTGGGCTCTTTGCACAACTCTCAGCAGCCGCTCTCAGCGTACGGTCCCAGTACGCACCTCTCCACCGACGCCAAGATGCTCTCTCCGGTCTCGGGGTTTGAGTCCCACGCCTCCATGCTGTCCCGGAGCGACCAAGAGCACCTGGCGAGGAGTTTAGGGGGTCACGGCCACGGCATGATCTCCAACCTCAGCGGCATGCACCACCACCCGCACAGTCACCTCCACTCCCAGGCGAACGGCGCGGTGATGCTCGGGGACCGGGAGAGGCACGGCCACGGAGCCGGCCAGGGAGTAGCAGGGTCGGGCATCCAAGCGGAGGAAATCAACACAAAGGAGGTGGCTCAGAGGATAACGGCCGAGTTAAAGCGGTACTCCATCCCGCAGGCCATATTCGCCCAGAGGATCTTGAGCCGGTCGCAGGGAACCCTCTCAGACCTGCTACGGAACCCCAAACCCTGGAGTAAGCTCAAGTCAGGCCGGGAGACCTTCAGGAGGATGTGGAAGTGGCTGCAGGAGCCGGAGTTTCAGCGGATGTCTGCTCTCCGGCTGGCTGGTAAGATACTGTCCTTTCTGTATTAATATTTCACATTACACCGTATCAGTCTTTAGAAACAGTGAGGCCACGTTCCACCGTTATTTGTCAAATTATAAACAGACACACCAAACTTGCGGAGGCCTAAAAGATTCAGCACCACGGACAGTTCAACCGGCTAAAACAAAGCGCAGAGGCACAGCGGCTTCATCACTGAAATGAACTGCATCCTTATTTCATGAAACAAATATAGATTGTTTATAGAAAGACAGCAAGTCTAATTGTTGTTCATTTAGATCTCCAGAAACCGGTGATATTAATGATTGCTTTGGGCGTGTACATGTGCGTTTACGCGGGCTGTTGTAGAATAAATTTGTAAGTCTATATTTCTGATCGGCACATAGCAAATCGCCATTGATTCACAATAAACCTCGGAATAGTTTCCCTCCCCCGACGCCTTTTTTCTCCGTCTCTCTGTGACCGACTATAAACACACAGCCGCGGTGGTGGGGCTACTGGGCCAACTAGTTGCGCGGGAGAAGCGGGGTGACCCCAGGCTGCCATGATCAATACGCCAGTTCCCACTCTCCCTTTTAAATGTGGCACACGGATCAATAGCCTACTCGTATCGGAGCTGAAAGACGCAATAACCGCATGGTCTCTCTGGCTTTTCATTTAGTGCTCTGTTGTAAAAGCTCTAAATTTAGAACATAGACAGGTAGGATCGCTCCAACTCGGGTGGCGACTTCCACTGTGCGGTCAGTGTTGTCGGATGACCAAAATGTGACCACAAATGACAATTTCACTGAATTAACCCAGGTCCCAGTTCTTGTTATTGCAGAATAAAAAATAAAATAAAAAAACTTTAAAAGACATGGATTATACAGTAAACCTAGGTCCAACCCAGCCAGTATATGATCCCTAGATCTATTTCAAGGCAACGTTAAGCTGCATGAACAGTTCTGATGAAATATTGATTGTAGCTGGGATGGGGATTGGTAACAGGGACCAGTATGGACAAGAAAAAAATATAGAGAATATAGAGTTTTTGAGGCTGCAGAAAACACAAAGGGCGATACGATTATTGGAAAACTTGCCCTATTCTCACTGACAACTGGCGAAAATAAGGGTTTCAACAACTCGGGTGAAACCAACAGCTAATGTGCAACTATATTACAGTACAATACTTCGCATTCATATCTTTGATCTCCTGTTTTCAGGCTGGATAATGCAATCCATCACAGTGTAAGAATATGGACAACACCACTAGCAACAGTAAAGTGTCTTCAAACTGATAGATAGATAGATAGATAGATAGATAGATAGATAGATAGATAGATAGATAGATAGATAGATAGATAGATAGATAGATAGATAGATAGATAGATAGATAGAGATTAGAAGCTGAGGCTGTGAGTGTCATTAATAGTGTAGCGCCGTCCTTTCAGTGTTTGCCTGGCTTTGCACATAGAAGATCAATAAGGCCGTTTCCCCTTCCCAACCCCCTTCTCTCCCACTCCCTGGTGCTCTCCCTCTCTGTTTTTCTTTCTCTCTCTCGCTCTCTCTGCAGCACATGAAAATAATATCACTAATCTTTTACTGGTTAACCTGGCAACAGGCAGGCAGGTTGTTTGGCTTCAAAAGATCAGCGGCCACAAAACAAAACAAAAAAAAAAAAATCATTGACCAGAGGAGGAGGAGAGGGTTTCATAAAGTCAAACAATGCGCACAGCCATTTTCCATCCTCACTGCTCTCTCTCTCTCTTACCAGCTCCATCTTTTAATGCCCATTAAACTTGCTTGTGCCATGAAAGATTAATATCAGTCTGCTGTTTCTCATATTTTGTGAAGAATTCAAACGGACCAAATTGGGATGTGCAAAACTTCAGTCGGCGTGGCTTTAAGTGCAAAGGCAAGAAAAGCAAAACTGACATGTGGAAAAAGAGCTGGGAGATGCCATTGATTGAGTGAGGGCAGGGAGGTTTGGGCTTTGTGTGAACAGCCAGATAGAGGCAGGGTAGTGAAAGGATCAATACCGACCTTAATAATTGATAAGTATAAGGGAGAGGGAGGGGAGCCGGGAAGAAAGACAGAGGCAGAGAGTGGTGATGTTAGCGCTTGTAACAGCATCTTCTAGGTAAGCAAAGTCAGATCTGTGGTTAACAGTCGAGGACCACACACTGGTCTCACTGCCTGAACACCACGGTAGAGTGTGTGTAAGTGGTTTTGGAGAGCGCTGTTTACACCCCAAACATCCTGTAAAATATCAATAGCACAGATCTGACACCAGCAGGGATGGTGTAGACTTCCAGTGCCGAAAAACGCAGACATTCATGAAGTGGGGAAAGAAACATCTCTGGCAATTTGTAACAAAGACACATTTGACATATTTCTAGTGAAATCAGGGCAGGAAGGCTGATATTTTAACACAAACGTGAAAGGATGAGAGCTGAGGAGCATCTTACAGTAGACAAAGAGCATCAGAGCATCCAGCTGCCCATCGAGTTGTAGTAATGAGTGCTTTCTGCTCATGTCAGCGAATCCTCAAAGCAATCCAAGGTTGTGATGTCATTTGATTTTAAAGGTTGCTATGCTTTATGGGGATTGTAATGCGTCTTTATGGAGGCATGCAAGCACATTTCACCAAGTGTGTGTGTGCGTACACGTGTGTCTGTGTGAGTGCTTGCACATGCACATGTGTGTGTGTGACTGGGTTATAGAGTGTGTCTGCACTATACATTGTTCAGGCTTATCTGACTCGCTCTGAATCGGTATTGATTTCCTCTCTTCTGCTCTCTTCGGCTCTCTCATTCTCTCTCTCTCTCCCTCTCCTTCCTTCCCTGCCTCCCCCTTCTGCCTCTTCTGGCTCTGAACCAGCATCAGAAAGGCAGATCCTTTGCCTTCCAACACTGATTTCATCTCTGCTCTCTGGTCATCTCTCACCGTAACAGGCTGAACTCATTTTGCATAGCCACTACACTGGCACGCTGCTGTGAAATACTCCGACAGTCGGTGTGAATAAAAGTGAATGTGTCATGACCTATAAAACCTACAGGCTTTACAACACACTGCATGAACAAGCTCGATATAGCTTCATACAAACTGTAAAACAAGCTCCAGCCAAATATTTGAAATGACCTTGCATGATATACACCTGATGAAATTATGTATTTGTGGCACTTTTGACCATTAAGCCCTCATTCTAATCAATCACAGCTCATCATTTTACATAGAGGATTTGTGCAAGAGATGCAGGGCTGCAACATAGAGTTTAAAAATAAATGTCTTCAGTGAGATGAGGAGGTAGAAATATATGAAACAACTGCTCAGATATTCAAGTTTCCTGCTATTTTGCCTTGTGGTGTAATTAAAACGAATAAGATAAACATGTAAACATGCAGCAGTAATGTTGTTCATTTGATGCTATACTCTTAATTCGGGCTCTTATTTTGGAGAACAGCCTGACTTTGTTTTGGAAAACCTTCATTAATTACCTTCATGTCAGAGTGGAAAAGGCCTCCTGGTGCTGAACAGACAGCTCCCTCTGATCACAGCAGCAGTTTAGTGTTAAAGGTGAAAATAACGATAAAACATTTAGAGCACAGTTTTGTGGGATTAGTGATGTTTAAATTAGCACTTTTCAGCTTTAACTTCATTGTCCTCATGGGGATATTTATTACACAAAAACTTGTTTCAACATTAGAAATATATAGCTCTGTGTGTGTGAGAGACTTTGTGTGTGTGTGTGTTTTTAATTGCTTTTTTAACAGAGCCTCATCGCAAAATTTCCCCTTTTCATTCCCATGTCATTTATTAAAACGTGGAGCAGGAGAAACCGACACAGACTCCCCATATAGAAAATTAATAATTAATTCTTAATTAAATAGTAGATATTTTTCAAATCCCGATTTATATTTAAAATCGTAGATTTTTTATAGTTTACAGTTTCACATATTACAATAATCTTTAAAAACAGTGGAGTGTTCGTGTCGCTACAGGCCGCACATTTCTTAATATTTCAGGCCAACATTGTTCTTTGTTGTTGTTGCTATTCTCATCTAATTCAAAGTCTAATTGATACGAAATTTTTCAGATAATAAGATAAAAATAAATAAATAAATAAATAATGAAAAACAATGAAAACATTTAAAGATGCAGTGTTTGATGTTTCAGTAAAACGCATTACACGCCGAGTATTTAAAGTCCTTTATATCCGATTTTCGAACAAATCAGTCTGTCTGACTCAGAGAAAATTACTATTATATTTTCTAACAACTTTTTTCTAGGTTAAATGTTTCGGAAAATACTTCTGAACAAATATACTTCTCTATACTTTACCGTTTCCCTCAGTGGCTCATTTTTAGTTTCGTTTGCATGGAGAGCTTCGTTTCATTCTCTGAAATTCAGCAGCAAATGTTTGACAGAAGCCTGTGCTCTCCGCAGTGAAATTTCACATCTCATCTTTGCGTTGTTTTGGAGTGAATGAAGTACATGATTTGCTCAGGAAAAAAAAGGGGCATGAATAACATTTAAAAGCCAAGCAGTGGTTTTATAGACTGCAAGCCAATATGTGACAGGCTGTAAAGCTGCCGATCACTCGTCTGAACAAGACAACACAGGCTTTACACGGACAAATAAACGAAAGCTTTCAAATAATCCAATTCTAATCAATTGAGAGTATTTTAAGGGTGAAGGGACGGTTTGGTTTCCCCGCTGCTGTGTGTTGTTACGGGTGAGGATGATTGTGGTGGAGGTGGTGGGGGCATTCGGGCGTTTTACCTCCCAGCAATGAATAGGCCTATAATATGATCAATATAATCAATAAGCGTACATCTGAGAGGTGTGACAGAGAGTGATTGACGCCAAACTGTTTCTCGCCCGCAGTAGTCCGTCCAGGGCGGGAGAGGGCCCGTCTCACCGCACACAAAGCCCGATCTCATCCCTCCGTCCAGGCGTCGACTAGCAGCAGCACGGTGCGGTTAGTTCACCGTCTGCCCCCCCCCCCCCCCCCACACACACACACACACACATGCACACACACACACACCCCTAAATCCACCTCATGTCTCATCTTCCCACACACACACACACACACACACACACACACACACTCTCACACTCACACACACACACACAATCACACACACACATTTTAGAGCTGTTTAACACATTAAGTCTCCTATAAAGTAATTGCTTTTTGTTTATATTTGTGTTTCTCTGCAATTTGAGGATTAGAGTCATAATAAATCTGCCTTTTCATTTCATTACATCTAGAGGCTACATATACTGTATATATAAATGGCCTTTTATGTGTGTTTTTCATCTCTGTTTAATCCATAAAAGGACATCTAGCTGTCATCTGAGAATCTCATGTTTTCCCTTCTGCACATAATGTCTTCAGGCAAAACACTGTTCATATCTGTAGTCCTGCTGTTGTGTGATTCAGCCTGTATAACACAGCTATGATCAACTGTTTTTAATTCACTTCTGACTATGAGTGTTAAGGAAAGATATGTTGTGTTTATTGTTATTGGAGCTTATTGGAGAGATTGATTTGCTGGGTGTGACACAAGAGGGCTGCTTTCAAATTCATCTCCTGAAGGGGGAAAGTTTCTCTCTGAGTTTAAGACGTGTGCGTTCGAACAGGATTTGACTTTTCAGTGGAGACATCTTGTTTCTAGTTGTTAAACTTTTGAAATTAACTATTTCAATTAGCGTGTTCATACTTTATTTTCCAACGAAAGAGGGGCAATAGTTTGTAAGAATTTGTTTTTTGGTAATCCAACTGGTTTGAGGAAATATAAAAAAAAACAAAAACATGTCCAGAAGTGGGAAATTGGGTACTGAATATGAAGAGCTGTGATTTTTGTCAGTCAGCTTGTTTTTAGTTGTAAATTCCCATCAGGTATGACATGTAGTATAATATAACAGACAAAGGTCAGCCAACATCCACCTACTGCCCTTCTCATCTTCACGTTTAAGTGCACAGTCAAAGTAGAAACAACAGCAGCCACTTAAGTGATAGAGCAGAGCTGCTCTTAAAGGAGTCACGAGTGCAATTTAACATGCTGCACAGCCAGCGAGTTAATCTTTGGATCAGCAAGAGGTTGAGATTAAGCAAAGTGGCAGTTGCCTGACACCTTTAGCATCGTTGACACCAGGGCATATGAAAGAGACGACATGAGCAAGTGCCACTTGAGACTGCTGAGCGTCCCCGCTTGTCTCTTCAGAAAAGCCCATTTGGTAATGAGGCAACTAAAGATAGCCTGCAACGGTTTGGTTCTCGTCTCAAGAGAGGTCTCTTTAATGAGCAGCTCCCTCTTTTCCTTCCCTGTGGTCCTATTCATTGCTGGGTAAGGGGATGTTCACAGGGCCAGAGGAGTCTCATTTGAAATGGACCTATTGATTATCTGAAATATGTATTGACCATGCAGGCCCAGGCCTTGTGCTAACTCCTTTGGCGGCTGTGTTGCTCTGCAGGGCCTCCTAGCTGCAGAGATGCATTTGAAGTGATGGAGGAGAACCAGAGTGGTGTTGGCATTGTAAAATGGCCGGTAGCACAAGTTGTTCGAAAAACAGGCATTACATATTAAATTATCACTATATTAGCACTAGCATTCAGTCATTACATTAGGGAGTATTGAGTTTGGTTTGAGACAGCACTTAGAGAGCCGTGAGGAGGTTCTGGCATGGCTGGGCCTGAACCAATTGAATAAACGTTCCATGAAATGGTTCTGAAGTGCGGATCAATCAATATGGGGGCTATCAATCTGAGGGCAAATTAAAACAATTGAGAAAAACAACAAGAGGAAAACAGTTGAAGAAGTCGAGTGGGGATGGAGTGATGTATCTGTAATGTAGGGACAAATGTATAACCTACTTTCAGCTGAGGAAAAATATCTTGTAATTATGCTTTGCTTGCAGTAACAAAGCATGAACAATGGCAATTAAAACACACGCACGCTCACACACAGGCATGCATACACATGTGCACATTCATATTGATCTCCCCCTCACAGTCAAATCTGTTTACTGCTGTTGTCTAAACCTGCTGTAAAGTCATCAATCATTTGCATACACCACCTCCACATTGCAGCCGGGCTTCATTCCCTCACTCCCTCCTTTCCTTTCTCTCATCCCTTCCTCCCCCTCACATGTGCACAAACGCTTCAAAATAGGGGATAAATATCATGCCTCACTTTGTTTCTTTCTTTCGTGCACGCCAACAGACCCCATCTCGCGCACGTGCACACTGTTTTTTTTTTTTAATAAAACATAATCAGTGACATATATGAGTCATTCTTTTGTCCTCCTCTAGAGCTCTCAGACTGGATGACTGCCACTCTTTTCCGCCACATCTCCTTTGTTCTTCCACAGATAAACAATTTCTTCTCCATCTGTCTGTCACAAAGCGCGCTCTTGAGCTGTACTCCCCAACACGCCACACACACACACACACACACACACACACACACACACACACACACACACACACACACACACACACACACACACACACACACACACCTCGGTCTCGCGGATCGATGGGGATCGATCGGGTGGGGAAGGGAGCCCTGATTACTGGACCACGTGTTCGGGAGAAAACCGCGGAAAATCGATCATTGCAGCTTTTTAGGGCAGCAGAACAGAACAGACTCCCTCCAGTCTCCACAGCTAAAGCCGAGCCAACTGACGGTGCATCCAGGCACGGCAGACCGCTTCTTTGTCAGCATTTCACATCACGCTCCTCCAGTTTCAGCACAGACACACAGACCCACAATGAAAACAACCTATCCACCATGACCTCTTTCTTTTCTTTAGAGAATATTATTTGGCTATTAGACCTGGAGAGTAAAATATAACAAATATTAAAATTAAAATCGCCCTTCTTACACAGTTGGCCTCTGTACTAACTTTAAAAAGACCCTATTTGTGTTTTGTAAGTTGTAGCTAATCGTATTCCTAGTCCTTGTAGTATTATCCACAGACTGCACAACCCACTTTACATTACTGATGACCATTTTCCAAGCCTTCTATAAGTTTTTAGATTGATTTCTTATCCTCCAGGCGGCCACTGGTTTCACTTCATTTCACTGCACTTTGAAAATCAACTTCTAAAGATTTGAAACTTGCCTGAAATCCATCCCAGTGAACAATTAGCCTCCTCAATGTTTGTTTTTTTCATGTTATTGTCATGCTCTACAGCAGCTGCAATCAGGGGACATAAAAAAAAACAAAAAAAACAAAAAGCGATCGTTTCTGTAGCATTCAAGGACAGTTCGACATCTGAGATTTTATGGCCAGCTACTGAAAAATATGATTTTGCATCCACAAGCTATGTAATTAATATAAACAGGCATAGAAAACTGGCTGGTGACTGAAAATTATCATGTGAATTTCTTTTTCTTCTGTACAGAAATTAGCTGTCTGAACAACTGAGTCTTAAATCTCGGATTTTCTTGAACACACCAATAGCAAGAGTTTTAAACCAGTTTGCAGTAAAATACCAAATAATAAATGAAGAAAACTGACAGGTGACTGTCAAGCAAGTTTAAGATGTCTTCAAGTTGATTTTAATACCATAGTGAAAAACAAAACAAAGTCTAACTAAAGGTAAGAAAACAGTAATAAAAAAGACATTTTAAAGATCCTCTCCGATGAAAATCCAGTTTCTAACCGTGCTAACGTGCCTATATGGTGTTTTTATACAAGACATTGAATGAACGAAATAAGCAGCCAACCAATGGCAGCCAGGGTTTCATACATCACATAGGCTTACCTAAGGAACCAATCCCGTCAACATGCGGGGACGGAAGGCGGGCAAAATAAACCTTGTCAGTACAGACAGCGAGAGTTAGCATTAGCACAGCCACTAACACTGTGTTAGCTACTGCCGGTTACAAACTAGCAAGCAACATAAATAAACAAAAGATGCTAACTGCGCTAACCTTTATGACACGTCTGCTAATCGTCGATTTTGGTCACAACAGACTCCTCATCTGAGTCTGGGTCTGATTGAGGCTCAAATATGAGTCTCTGATGTTTCCTCTAAAGCTAACCATCTTGACAAACACTGACCTTTCGCCGGTCACCGGAACTTTGTCAGTACACTCAACAAGAGTTTACATTAGCCCAGCCGTTAACACTTTGTCAGTTACAATCTAACAAACAACGTAAACAGACGTCTACGCTTACCGTTCTGATACGTCTTCTAAGCGCTGATTTTGTTGCACAACAAACTCCTGAGTCTGAGTCTCAGATGTTTCCACCGCTAACCATCTTGATACGCTCTACTCTTTCACCTGTAACCTAACGCCAGCAGGTTGCAGGTAGTGGGCGGGGCATAAGGCCTGACCCAGAATTTCTCAATGAGGAAGTAAACATAGATGTGTTTCCAGGGCCAGTTTAACATTTTTCCCCACTTTTTTTTTTTTTTTGTGAAAACCATGTTAAACAAAATATTAATCATAGCAGAGTATTTTCTTTTACATAATGTAGGCTAATTTAAAACATGCCTGGAGAGAAGCTTTAAAGGCTGAAACCTGCAGAATCCACTGTAATGGTCTGTCAGGGTGCTCTGATACACACTTGGAAAGACAAAGAAAGGCTAGATTTAACTTTGGCTATTATCTTTTAAAAGTGGTACTGTGATCAGCTATTTCAACTTTAAAGTCAGAAATATTGTTTTAATTTGGTCTTTTTCACTCAATAGTGTCGACCCATTGATTTTTTTGTTTTCCTCTCTGTCTTTCCACTTTCCCACTCTCTCTTTTGTTGCCTGCATACTCTCCTGTTACATGTGCATCTTACTCTATTTTCATCTTCACAATTGTGCCTCTCCTTCAGACTATACAGTCTTCATATTATTTACAGTTGAACAACTAGCATAATTAAACACATTTAAATTAAATATTCCCAGAACACTAAAATATTCATTTATACACACAAACACCTGCGAATGGTCCATTTTTAACCTCTTGCTTTCACATTCTGATTTTCCCTTGAGACATTTCAATTGTCAGTCTTGATTTCTGTGGTATTACCCTTTATGTGGTCATTAGACTTCTGACCCTGATAATGTAGTATATATTGCATTATTTGTAGCTTTACAGGAGCACAGACTATATTGGTCTCAATAAAACTCTTCTATCTGTCTGTTTTCTCCCCTCCTTCCCTCTGTCTCTTCCCTCTTTCTCTCTCCAGCATGTAAACGCAAGGAGGAGGACCGAGGACGAGAGCGCAGTCAGGTGCCAAAGAAGCAGCGACTGGTCTTCACCGACCTGCAGCGTCGCACCTTGGTAGCCATCTTCAGAGAGAACCGCCGCCCCTCCAAAGAGATGCAGGTCACCATCTCCCAGCAGCTGGGCCTGGAGCTCTCCACCGTCTCCAACTTCTTCATGAACTCACGCCGCCGCTGTCCGGACCGCTGGGACACAGAGGAACATGGTCATGGGGTGCACGGCCACAGCCACTTGCACACTCCTCACGGAAACAGCAACAACAACAATGCCTCACCGATCCAACCCGGTACCTCCTCTGCGACCACGTTCTCTAAGGCCTGACGGTGGCAGGACGGATCATTGAACAGATGCATGGAGGATGGAGGGGGGGTGTTTTACACTAAAGCAGTGGGCTCTAACTGTGATCCTGCAGAGCTATAGGGTGTGTAGCTTCAGATCACTCATCTGATCCATCTGCTCAAAGTGCTGAGGACTTGTGCAGATGAATCAGATCTTCTCAGTGCTCCATGTATTTTCTATTATAGTCATGGGGGCTAACTTGCATTTCAAATTGTGGCTCTTCAAACCAAAGATGCAGTAGCTTTAGGAGAGTTGCCCTCAAACAACCACAGGTGGCTCTTAGTTAATCCATCTGAAAACCAAAGAAAATCCATCCACACTAAACCACACTGTAGGTCTATGTTTAAGCCTTGAAAAGGGAGGAGGGGGTTTGCCTCTGGTCAGGATGTAAACACACCAAAGAATCACTCATGACAAGGAACCGATAGCTTTAAGACAGGGAACCTTAAGCAGCCACATGTTGGTCTTCACAAATCAAGCAGAAATCAGGCAGCAGATGTGTCTGCTGGGCCGTGATCAACGAATCAACCACTCCTCATTTCAATAACAGACACAGAGGCTGATTGAGAGGTGCGTTTGAGTGTCAAGTGTCTGTGAAACGCTCTCGGCAGGTCCTTTGACCCGCTAACCACATACCACCCCTCTGCATCACTGCATGTGTGTGTGTCCTGCGTGTGCATGTGCGTAATGTTCACATGCTGCGTGTGCGCCACGGGTGTAATTCCTCTGCAGTGATTCATCCCGCTCCACGTCAGAGTAACAGTGCCACCTGCTGTCCATTTAGATCACATCTGGACATGTTGAGAGCATGTTGGTGTAGTTAGAACTCATATCTCCAGGAGGCGTACAGCACATTGTAGCCTGCAGTGTAGATTTCTATTAGGATACTGATACCAATACTCTATATAGGCATAAGTGTAGTCCTGCAAACACCAAACACACTGAGACAACATGATAAAACGTGATAATCCACACACCCTTTTATACATATTTGAATGTTTGTTTCTTAAGACTTGTTGTATGGCTACATGGCCATAGCCCGTGAGAGGATATTTTCAGGTTACAAGAGGAGAACAATCAAACTGGGACGACACTCCCCACGTTCAAAGGTGTCGTCCCTGAGTGTAGGGAGGGAGGGAGGGGGTTGGGGTCTGCTCTGTTCTAGTGGCCAAACGTAGAGGTCAAATGTCACAATATAGGATCCTGAGTGCCAATGATGTTTGCCTCTTTATGATAATCAGAGAACAGGTGCAGCCTGCTCCGTCGCCATGCACCCCGCTGTGTCTGGCCTGTGTCATCACAACCTTCAAACTGCGAGCACTATACGGGCATGTAGCCTATTCCATACCTCAGAAAAACATTGATGTGATCGACATGAAACACAATGAAAATCACTGTAAATAATCTTTACGTTCATCTCTCTGTCCCTCTGTCTTATCTATTCTCTATTTATCTACTCTCTTGCTAACCCCTCCTGTTGTGTCTTTCCTTTATTTTTCCCTCCTTACTATTGATGCGGGTAATAATAGTACCATAGACACATGGTTTCTCTCTCGTGACTATTGTGCTATGTTGTGCTGAAACTATGTAAAGAAGCACCTTGTCGACAAAATGTAAAAACTTAAAGATTGAAAAAAAAGAAGACTCAACATGTCATAGACTGATCCTATGCACAGACAAGGAAGGGATACCACAAGTGACAAACTGTGCATATTTGTGAATACCTGTACGATGGAATAGATGGACTGTCTGGACGTGAAGGACCACTTTCCTGATCTCTGAACTTTGACCCCTTTGAACTGGACTGTCACTGCATTCCTCTGCTGATGGTGTTTTTTGGTTACCATGAGAACCGCCTCATTTTATTTATGCCTTTTTTTTGTTTGAATTTTTTGTGGGCAAAGCCACTCGTTGTGTAGCATCTTCTAGCGGGAGATAATCATATTAGAGAGGAGATGCAGACAGGAGGAAGAGGGGAGCAGCAGGGGAGGTAGGAGCATCAGAGGCCTGTCATCAGACTGGTAGGAAGCATCCAAGTGACATTCCTCCATGGCTTGGGTTCTGGTCGTTATGTAGTGCACTATAACAGATTCCTTGTTGGAGGTGTCACTTAGGACGTCTACTAGAGTCCAGATGGAAAAAAAAAAACACTTTGTAGGTTTTTAGTGCAGATGTTTGAGGTTCAGACCCAAAACAGAAGAGTTAGTGATGGAAACAGTTGTGTGTGTGTGTGGCTACCTCACAGAATGGAGTGGACTGTGACACAGCCATCAATACCAAAGATACTTCAAGCCTGCCATGTTCACACTGGACTTGGGACGTGCACACACGCAAACACTACACACACACACACACACACACACACACACACACACACGCAGATTCAGTGACAGGTGCAGATATGCTTCTAAGTGCACATACACATTTCCGCAGAGCAGTCGTGCTGCATGGCAAACACACAGAGGTGTTTGTTATGTGGGAAGAGTTGAGTGCCTTTTTCCTTCAACCAGGGGTTGGACTGCTCTGAACACATATATACACACATATACACACACGGGGTTTAAAGTGAAGGGGGGCACACGCTGGGTGAAGGGGGAGCAACACTGGAGGGGTCCTCATGACATTAAAAAAGCCACTTTTGTTCTGAGCACTTTTTTCACACGAGGGGGATAAGATTGTTTACCGCCACCGCCTTTTTTTTTCTCCTTACATGCTGGTGAGATGTCATCTTACTGAGTCCTCTCCATGATACACACATGCACACACACTCCCACCAGAGATATTTTTGTGTAATTTGTAAACCGAGTGTAGGTGTGTGTGTCTATCTGGCAGTTTACAAAGCCCTCTGATCACATCTAACAACCAACCAATGAGCAATCAGTGCTCCAATTCTTTGAGCTTTCATCTCCTAAAGACGACATGACGCCCGCCGGTGACCCCCATCAATCCAAACCCTCTTCGCTGGTCCCTACGTCCAGGGTAGCATCACAACGAGGCAGGCATGTGTAGACAATTCATCTTGATATACCTCAAATCTTTATTGTAAAGGTTATGTAGTGAAACAATAATGACAATGTTTAGCAATGAGAGTGACATTAAAGTCACAGCAAAATGATTGTTCTGTTTTATATTTCTTTAAAAGAGCGTGTGGAGTATAAACTGTTTGACATTTTTTGAGTTATTATTTGTAGGTTTGCACGTTTGCGCTTAGGAGAGAGACATAAGGAATAAATGAACAGTTACAAAAGGACATAATATATGATAAAGTAGCAGGGGAGAAGAAGAAATCAGAGGAAAAGGATTATGAATACAAAGTAAAATTAGGTAATTGAGAAAACTGTTGTTGCTAAAGTCAAATATGAGACATGAAAGACACACTAATTTATGTTTTGCATCACCTTTTGGCTTATTTTGTGTTTGAAGTTTGTCTCCTATGTGTGTTAAGGTGATTCCCATATTAAAAAAAGAGATCCAACCAAAGCACCTCTGTTATTAGGGGTGGGATGAGCGATTCTTTTATGCATGGATACTATATAAGTGTATATAAACAGCAGGATGAACTGTACCTCTACAGGTGGAGGAGAGGGGGAGAAACAGGGAAAAAAAACTACTGGGTTTCGGTTTCCAAATAATCTTTACATTCTTTTTTAGCTCTGTGTCTTTTATGTGCTGTTTGTGTATTTGTATAAAACGTGTATTTGTACGTGTATCAGCTTCATTGCTGTGTCTTTCCCCCTGTTGTAACCCCCCCCCCCGCCCTCCCTTTGTGTGGAAATAGTCTCCACACTTCCATGTCTGTATCTGTATTTACCCCTTGTTTCATCACACAAGTGTGAGTGTGAGTTCGTGTGTGAGTTTCTCTGTTTTGTTCCTGTGTTTCAGCTCATCCAATCTAAATTCGATCAGCCTGGGTGTTTGTCTGCTTTAGGAGCCTAAACAAACAGACGACCAGGCAGCTGAAGTACAGTTTCTTCCAGTGCATCAAAATGGCATCATTTGTTTTTTCCTTCAGACAGACCTCAGAGCTCTGGAAGCCCCAGTGTCGATGTTCTCTTCCTCTTCCCTTACCAATCAATCAATCAGAACCAAGTGTCTTTGTGATGGTAGAAGACAATCAATTTCAAATAGAGCAGAGACAAAAAAAAAAAAAAAAAAATAGGAGGGAGAGAGAAAGAGAGCGATGGAGGAAGGCAGAAAAACTGACTGGACAGGAGAGGTGGGAGGAAAGGAGGAAGGATGGCTCTCAGAAAGATCAGTGTATGTGTGTGTGATCACCTTTAACCTCTTCAGGGTGACCTTTACGGTGGGGGCCAAGACACCCAGGACCCTCCCCCGGCTACGAGGGAGGTGGTGGTGGGGGATTTGACTTGTTAAGTGGACATCTAATCGAAGGTGTTGATCAAATGCCTGCACACGTATGCACAGAGAGCATATACACACATGAACACTCTCACACACACACACACACACACACACACACACACACACACACACACACACACACACACATACGGTTGTCATGCAGAAAGCCTTTCTTCTGTTCTTCATCTCCCAGAAATACAGTGAATCTGTCAGGTCTGCCTTCAGCCTGTGGAGGGAGAATCAAGTAATAACTGGAACAAATAATACACCAATTGAAAACCAGTATGGGTAAATTGTGTGTTTTGACTAAAACAAATAAAAAAACAACCAATTGGCTGACTGGCTTCTCATTTTCTGTGTGATGGTTTCTTACTGTGGTGCTCTGTTGCCATCTGGTGGTGTAAAGCTCTAGATTATATGACTATGGGTGTACCATTGGTCAGGACTGTTTTTCATACTTTGGGCTAAACCATTTTGTTCAAATCAAAAGAAACTCAATGCATCATACAGCATCAGCGCTTGTACAAGATTTAAACACGCAAATTTAACTGATTCTAAAAATTGGAATCAGCTCCAGAAATATCTGCTATGTGTAACAATAGAAGTGATCCCAGAACACAACACTGACATATCATGAACTTTTAGGTTGGCATGACAAACTTATTAGGAAATAGTTAATTATTTACACACCCAGTAGTGGAACAACATTAACACTGATCGGGAGTCGTCTTTCTGTCCACCTGACTAACGTGAGTCCAACATTCACTCTTCTTCTACCTCTGCTTTTGGTCTATACCACTGAGGGAAATATCTGGCTCTCTATCTGTTAACTGCTTCAATATGTTCACCAGATAGTTGATAACTATCTTAAAACACATAGTTATCAACTAACTGATGCACTTTTTGGTTGAGCACAGCCTAAAATGATGCTATGGCATAAAAGTAAACCAATGAGCCCCTGCAGCTGAGGAGGACTGATAATTCTCTGTGGTGCCATCAAATGAACGACCTCTTTCACATACACATTGTTAATAAAAATATGGATTATAGCAGCTTTGAATGTTGTGTGTGTGTTTATTTAAATAATTATTTATATCACAATGTCTTATTTATTCAATATTGAACACTTTGGGTTTCATACTTACTCTCATACTTTCATTGTTTTCTGAACTTTAGCCCTTTTTTTTTTGAATATCAGGTGACACAAGCGGACAACAAGGAGGGACACAGGACACAGTTGACAGAGTCACATCATGCTTTTATGACGAAAAAGGAGTTAATTTACAAGACAGACAGTATATAAAACATACATTGAAATAAAAAAAGAACTCATATGTGTTTTATAGACAAGTACATTATTGTTTTATCCTTCCCTTTGAGACCAAGCAGCCATGGGACTGAGCAAAACATGGGTGATCCCTGGAGAAAAGAAGCAGCAGTTAAATCCTATATTTCTATACCTACACTATTTACAGTTCAACAGTCATTTTCCTCTGTCAGACATGGCAAGGAGGTCTACAGATTGGATGACGTGATATGGCTAATAGACCTAATATGTACAGTTTCTGTTCTTCGTATCCAAGGATCCACACATCAAAAATATAAATGTGATAATTCAGGTACAGTCTGATGTTCGGGAAGCCAGAGAAAAGGAGAGTCCAAATTTGGTACTTACTGTATAACAGTCGCTATTGTGAGCCGAGCCATCACTTGACACCGTTCAATTTGACAAGCTGAACAAATTGTCTTTACATTAGCTCTGTATTTAATTGGGGCACTCAGCACCCATTCCTAGGTTTCAGAAGTCAGTAACGACTGTATAAAAGAGGAACAAATATGCATTAGTGCAAAAACTAGTTGAGTGATCGATGAAAAATGTTCTGAAATGTTTAACGAGGTCGGTGCCAGGTTGATAGATAGAGAGAGAGAGAGAGAGAGAAAGAGAGAAGACAACAGAGACAGAAAGAAAGAGGAGAGGATAAGTTCATCCCAGCCAAATTTGAGAAATACACTTTCCATTAGAGGGCTCCAACAAATACAGAGCTATGTCAATGACAGCCTCCTCTCTCTAAGGAGTGGGAGAGAAGCGAGAGAGCGTCACATCGGCTCAGACCTGGAGAATAAAGTCGAAATCTGGCACCATCTCGTTCTTAAAAGAGGAAAAGTTAAATTGTTCTTAAAAGGTAATGTGGAAACCTAGGAATGAGTGCCAACCAGGTCTGTGAGAGCTCTGTACGCCTCCTCCTACTCCAGAGGGATTCTGGGAGAGTGACAAGGTTCAAGATAGATCAATGTAAGTATGCCATTAATAATCCTATCCCCATACTGCATTGATCAGTCCCACCATCCTGCTTGGAATATCAATCGCTTTATCTACAGCTTACATATCCGAGCAGATCCTCTGTGTGTGGATAGATATGTGAACAGGTACAATCATCCCAAGTAAACAAATGCTTCTTTTGTAAGATGCACACTTCTTTGAATATCCGTGAATGCAGGCGCAGATTATTACTTGACCCTGGCTTTGATTTGTACCAGATCCAAAACACTTGAATGGTCTCACTTGCTCTTACAGCAGTTTGTTTCAACCAGTCCCATGGCCCGCAACTATGGCACCCACAGCTCTCCATACAAGTGTAGGTGAGAGTTTGGCAAGACCAATCACTGTATACAAAAGGCATGCATAGATTAAACCTGCTAAGACCACAAGAAAGAAAGTTTGTTCTCTAGAGAGGAGCCGATCGTTTTCCGACCAGCTCTCAGTCATATACAGAGAAAGAATGATGCTGTGATATTCTACTAGTTGGTTATTGTTTGTTATGTTGGTGGTGAGACTGGTGGGGGCATCAGAAAGTATTTGTCTAATCTACAGACTGAGTCCCAGCAAACCAGGTCAGCACTGTTGCTTTTGATCAGATGGAGGCTTGTCCTGATAACACCTTTTCCCCACACAGGTGCCTGAGAGCAAAGCATTGCCCCAGACACCCGGAGTGGAGAGGAGGTCACGCTATGGCTATAAGAAAATCAGTGAAGCACTGACTCGTGAAGCTAACAGTCAATTTGCTCTCTTTAGTGTTTCACTTTAAGAGACCCAGAGTTGTTGGTTTGTTTTCCTACCACATACAATACTGGTACATCAACGGCAACCGTATGGTCCCATTTGTTGCTGTTACTCACGTTGACCACTGGGGGTCAGTATTGCCACGTAGAAAGGGGGGCACTTGTACTTGTCTGGTCAAGGTTAAGATGGAGCAGTTGTCTGTCCAAGGTGCTTTTAAACAATCCTTCAGCAGTGCTCAGCCTTCACCAATCTTATTATACATGAATGTGACTCTTTGCCCAGTTAGAGGAACCTGCCACAGGTAATATTTCTGTGTAACAGATGTGTTAAAAGCTAAAACAACACCATGGATTCAGCCTCCAACATTTGTATGACACCCTGCTCTGAGAGGTCTACTATGGAAATCAGACTAATAAGCCAAGTAATCACCCAATCAGCCGAGCTCACTTCTCCGTCATCCCATTACTGCTCCTCTCAGCTCCCATAATTCAACTCAAGTCTAATCCAATCAAAACAGCAGCTGTAGAATCTGGAGTAAGAGATGGATTCCTTTGGAGCTAATATAGAGTCAGAAATGACTGGACCAAGGCTGCAGAAGTGCAGGTGAGGACAAAATAGTCAAAAATGTATTAAGAGCAAAGCCCCCTTTAACTGAAGAATAGAATGAAAACAATATTACAAACCAAAAAATGAATAATTAAAGCTTGGCTGGTAATGGTGCCATGATTATCTGTGTCTGAGGGTTTGTCTTATTTTAGTCTCCGTCTTTGAAGAGGTCCCGAGCGGAAGGTATCCCTAACAGTGAGGTTACTGCTGCTGCTGCTGCTGTAAATGGGGCGTCTAGACTACGGTACACCAACCCGAGGCAAGGACGAACCGGAGGAGGGAGCGGGGGATCACTCAGCCTACTTTCTCAAGAATCATGGCAGAGGAGATGAATCAGGCTCAGCTCCACTGGTGTCCACAAACACTGGGAGTCTGTCAGCCAGACTGAGGCGACGGCTTGGCTGCAAAGCTGCGCGTACTGGCACCAGGAGAACTGCTGAAGAATTGTTTAGCAAAGTCTTTGTTATATCAATTAAAATATTTATCATAATCTAAAAAACCTTTGATAATGGAGCTCTGGGAGGAAATTTAAGAGAGGAGGATAGATTTTTTTCAGAGAGCATTCAGCTTGAAGGAAAATGAGTTCCTCCAACTTTCAAGTACTTGTGGAGCTTGAATAGATACAAGTGCTTGTTTCAATGAATGGACTGCTTCCTTGTCTCGGTGAACCACAGTCGGCAGATAGTGAGTGTCGGCTCACAGCTTAACACGGCTAACAACAACCCCACCCCCCCTTTCTACATTAGAAGGTTTAAGTGTGACAAGATATCAGCAGAGAAAATACATACAGTACAGTCCATGGGTTTTCATATCCAGAGAAAGATCCCAGAGTGGCACTGTGCAGAGCGGGAAAGTTCCAGAAGTGGGTTTTCAGGAATGGGTAGGGCGTGAAATGGGAACCAATGTTTGTTTGTTTGTTTTTTGGTTTTTTTTGTTTGTTTTTTTTGGGAACCTGGGTCACCCCTTTCATCGTTTGTCTTCACTGATCCAATCACTGCTCCGTATTCGATGGCATCACAAGGAGCAACAAATCATAACACGACAACACTGACTCACAGAACACGTGTCTACTACCACACAACCATATTCCAGCCTAATACTGTGAACAGGGACGACGAGGGTTGGAAATGTTAAGAAGACAGGGACCAGGAAGAGGGGAGGAGGACGGTAAAGAGAGGGAGGAGAAGAAGATAATAAAAACAAAACACACCCTCATCTATGCTTACATTTGTGATTGATGCTTACACAATAACACCATCAACAACCACGACAGACATTGTCACTGTCTTCTAAACCTAGTGTCCACTGAGAAATACCGGGGAATGGAAACACAAAAGGGTCGGCTCAGGGAGAAGAAATGTCCATGAAGGCAACGTCCTGTTCTCAACACCGTGTGAGCCAAAATGCTCGCTGACACATTGTTAATCTATTCTCATTCAGCCTCATGAATCTTTAACAGCTGTTCAGTTATTAATCCTGACACAGAAGCCGGGGTTTCATCATCCCTCACAAGGGACAAAAATGGAGTTTGCAGGATTTAGTTTGCAAAAGTTTTCGAGAGTATGAGGCCCTCTAAAACCTGAGGCAAGCCTATCTTTAGAAACTGTTATAGGTGTGCTTGAGATCAGTGGCTCCCAACTTTTTTTTTTTTTTTATAGTAGCCTATAACCCTCTGTGTATTTGCAAATCCTATGTTGCACATGATAACAATCTTTCACATAACCAGTCAAACCAATGTAACATTAGCCGTGTCAGTTGGTTCAGCTAGTGATAGGACTGGGTTACACCAGCTATTTGTAAATTGATTTGTTAGTTTGTGTGTAAAATCCATTCTAATTACTACTACTAGTAATAGTTAGTTTTCAACTAGAAACTGTAGTAGATCAGGCTGCACCATTAAAACAATGTGTAAACATCTGTAGTGTTGTCTAGTTTTCCGAGTTGTATAACTCCCAAACATAAGAGTTTTAGCAGCCAAATAAAACTAACTTTGTTCTATTTATATGTGAATATGTGTGAAATATGTGTTTCATGCAGTTTACAACGAGTGGGACATATCTGATTATGCTAACCTAATGTTGTTAGCATAATGTTTTGTAATTTGAGGGATATCATGTATTTTGGTGAAAGGTCATTTAAAACCTTACCAGTTTACCTTTTTGGAGATAATTGATAAAGTGTCAGGTCTCGTATATCGACCGTATTCTATTACCTTTAACATTACTGTGAACAGGTCATAATAATAGCTGTTACACCTGGCAGTTAGTGGGTGTAAACAATTAGCGACTAGCAAATTAATCTCTACATAAGAATTAGTTTGTATGGTGCAACCAGTTTTAATTTAATGATGTGCAAATCTCTACTTACTTTAAACAGGCTGCATTTTAACTCGGCAAATATTCAACTGACAAACACCTGTGCACTCTCTCCAGAAGAGGCAAAAATATCCAGTATTTGAAAAAAAAGAAGGGCCACATATTAACATTTTTTTTCATGTCTCAATATACGCCCGGTTTCTCGGCACAAGTTCAGCCCACTTACAGTGCGGCTGCCAGATGCTACTTCCACATCTGGACCAATTCTGGAACACACACACAAAATCTTCCAGGCTGTCAGCCAACACTGGAGGATAACAGCTAGAATCAGCCCAGATGTGGAAGTGTATGGGCCAGACTCGGGCCAAGGACCCAGGCATATGTTGGGCCAGAATTTTAATTTTGCTATCTCTTGAAATACCTCTGATTTAACTTGTGAAACTATATTAGAAACCAAAGCTTTAGATTAAGTCTCTTTTGTTGAGCAAGATATTGCTCTGTCTGGTTTCAGTTGATATGCCAACTGAGATGTGAACAGGCAGTCTAGTGTAAGTGAGATTTATTGGGTCTTGAGAACAGAACAGTCCCACATGGAGGACGAGGAGCTTTAAAATGGGAAACAGCTAAAAGGTCATGGAGAACAACAGCTGAGTAAATTAAAATGGAGGACAAACAAAACAACAGAACACTTCAAAGAAAGTTTTTGTCATTTTTTTGTTGTTTTTAAAACCACAGTACTACTCTCCACTATACGATACACATGGTGTGGGTAGGGTTAACACGACTTCATTTACATTTGAATCCTCGATCTCCAGCCAGGGACCCCTCCCAAAGGAGGACCCAGTGGGGGTGTAAGGGGGGTGGGGGTGGGGGTGGTGGGGTTGAGGAGGGGGGATGCACTGGGCTAGGGGGGCAGAGACATTCGCGCACTGACCGTGTCAGAGACAGAGAGAGAGAGAGAGCACTCAGCATCGCACTTTGTGATGGCTGTGGTGCACTGTCAATTTGCATGTTTATTCGCATCTAACTATGTGTGTTGCTCCTACCATTTCAAATAACCTTGATGTTGTGTGTTTTGTGTGAATGCGTGTGCGTTATGGGGTGCAACTTTATGCAAGCACAGTGACAGCAGATGGTCCTGTAATCATCCTGACAGCTTGTAAGATGGCAGTGATGGCAATAATTATTATTATATAACTGAATCATGCACACACTACTGTATAAAAAAACAACCTACAGATACTATGGCTTTGTTTCTTCACTCACATATATACATCACTTCTCTCTCAGAGAATGAATTTTGGCTTTATGTTTCTACATACAGTATTGTTGGAATGTACTATTTTAACAGAGTAACTATTTGTGGTGCACACTCACTCTGTCGGCCAGTTATTGCACTTTTCCTGAGAAAAGGTGCTATACAATACTAGGATGAATGTGTTGATATGTATGTGAACACCTCCATAGTGCTACTGTGTGTCCTCTGTCTGCCTCTGAGTATGACCCAACCCTCCAGGCTGCTCCCCCCTGGCAGCACTGGGAAGGTCAGGCGTCCACCAACGCAGCAGAGGGCAGGGACAGGGCAGGGCGGAGGCCGGTGGGTCGTCCCTCTCCTGTTGATGAAAGAGCATATGATCTAGAGGAGAGAAAGCAGAGGTCACATTGACTTCTTTCTTCCCTCCTCTGCTACTGAGCAACCCTCCCGTGGCCACCAGCCCGGCCCCTTCTTGCTCTTGCTTGCATTGGTTGCTATGGTTACCGTAGCTGCCCGTGTCCGGTGGGCTTGACTTCCTAACCAAACTCTCCGGCCCACGGGCAGCCACGGTAACTCCCGGGTAGTGCGCTCGTCCCAAACTCACACAGCTAACGTTGTCGCAAATTCTAACGTAGTAAAGGCCAAATCATGTTTTGTTTGTCTATTTGTCATTTATGTGAATGGTCCAAATTCATTCCTTCTCACCAAATATTATAATCAGATCATCTTCTACATCCATTAAGCTTTTGCTCATTAAAACAAATGACATATGATAATGTTAATGAAGTGTTTGACCCAATATAATCCCCCTCACTGTTCAGTCGTGGTCAGAATAGATAAAGCTGGCTGTTATACTGAATACTCTATAGAAAACATATTCAAATTTTCTTTCAAAACCATTTGTTTTATTTAGCTGTATAAATTTACAACTTAACTCTCAACTGCAACTCTACATGCATGACTCTTAACAAGGCAGATTTTCTTGGAGCATAGCTACAAATTCTATAAATGGATGGCAGCCAGGTCTCCTTGAATTACATTCCTCTTAAAATCCCTGACTGCACAGAATACAGTAAAGGGAAATTTTAATCAAAAGGAAATCTTTTTCATTTCCTCATTAATGTAACCAAGAGACAGGACTACCAGTATTCCACAGCTCGGTAATCATGCCAATTCACAACTTATCGCCTATGATTCTTAACTCTATTATTCTTATCAAGCATGGATGACAAGTAGCTCTTTCCAATCTATCATTACTGCAGTTCCTTACAGTATCATTCAAACATATTTTTCACCACATGCTGAATAAAACCACTGAGAGGCAGAGAGGTCAGGGTCATTTTGTTCTCGTTCACAAATCAAACCAAATCGAGTCATGGCTCCGGTTTTGATGTGGGCGCTCAATTTTGAAAGGAGCCATGGACAGGAACTTACATTGTGCTTTCAAACTTCTTTGCGAGTCAGTGGCTGTGTGCGTTTGCGTGTGTCAAACACGTTTTTGGGACGTGCTCATGCCTCCCCCGAGGGACCCCTGGCTGCGTTGTTTCATATCATCTTCATATTGAACTTCCTGGTCCCTCCCGAGGAGCCTCCAGTTGCGGGTTCGGATTTCCGGAAAGAGTACTCCACTGTGAAGTTGTTCTTGCGTTGGCCGCGTCCCCGGCTCCACACGAACAACAGCAGGAAACAGAAGAGGACCACCCCCAGGAAGGTGATGCAACCCATTGCAGTGGAGACCAAGATGGTGGTCAGGTCCAAGGTGAACTTGAGGAAAACACGTGTGCTGTTCAGATTTGTGTCGTTGAAGAACTCGCCGCTGTACAGCGAGCGGTTGAGAAAGAAGGCTGAGGCGGCGTCAAGCGGCTGGCCACGCACTGTGAGTGTGGCGAAGTAGGTGTCATTACCTCCAGCGTTACTGGCAATGCAGATGTATGTTCCGCTGTCGGTGAGCTGGGCGTAGCGGATCTCCAGGGTGCCACTAGGGAGAACAGTAATGCGCCCTGAGCTCTTCGCTGTGATCCGTCTACGCTGTGGGGAAATCCAGACAATAGCAGGTGCAGGTTCTCCCTCAGCTCGACACAGAAAACTCACTGGCTGGCCTTCACGAGCGATCACCTGTGGGAGGCGGAGGAAAGGAGTGCATGGACTAATAAACGCAGGAGAGTCAGAAAACACAGCAGAATAATTACACAGCGAAATCTGACAGTGTTACATAATACTTTTTGCAGCAGAAGCTATTCTCATGACCTCAGTTATCAAACCAATAGCTTTTGCTCTTATCTTACTTAGTATTAAACCTAAATGTAGATGAAGATGATCTTCATTACCTGCTGCAGCTTGCGGTTGCGTATCTTAGGTTTCTGGCATGTAAAGTGATCGAAGAGTGCAGAATCGGTGAAGGTGCTGAGGCTGACCCCTTGCACCTCCACCGGCCCCGCACACACCGGCACTCTGCCGTCAAAGTTGAGGGTCTTGCGTCTTTGCAGGATCCACAACAGACGGCAGTCACACATCAGGGGGTTCCCATCCACTCTGAGGGTCTCCAGACTGTTGACAGAGTGGAAGGAGCCCTCTTCCAGAGTCTGCAGGTCGTTGGAGGAGAAGTTGAGCACCCGGATCTGCCGGAGGCCTCCGAAGGCATGGGGCTCCACTGTCATCAACCCTGTGCTTACCATGATGAGCTCCTTCAGTCTGAGCAGGTCCTTGAAGGCCCAGGGCTCTAGTGTGGTGATGGGGTTGTAGGAGAGGTTGAGGTGGGTGAGGTGCACCAGGTTCTTGAAGGAGGCGGAGGGGACAGAGGTGATGTTGGTGTTGGTGATGGAGAGCCAGTGGAGGTCCAGGCCCTGGAAACTCAGAGGGGAGATGTACTCCAGGTACGGCCAATGATCGATGTCCAGACCCCGCAGGTTGGAGAGCTTGCGGAAGTTCTGGTCCTCCAGGGCAGTGATGCTGAGGTGACAGAGGCGAAGGGTGACCAGGCTGCGGAGATAGGACAGTGTCTGGCCAGAGATGGATGTCAGGTTGCAGCGCTCTATTGTGAGATCCTCGAGTCCCAGCAGCCCTGAGAATGCCTGGAGAATACAGGGGACAGAGGGGTTTAATGTGAATGTTCAGTGTTGATGTGAAGACACTACTCTACACTTAACTGGTGACAGAAACTTAAAAGGGCCATTAGCTACTAAATGTCTTGTATAATACACCTCAGAATATACTCCACTACTACCAGTATGAAAGTCTGATCCTCCATGATCTAATTTCTTAAAAATAAAGTAAATGTTCTTCCATCCAGTTTTTCATTAGTAAAACAGTCATGTACTGGACTGGCAGGATACTGGATGGCTTACCTTGTGGGATATGTAAACCAGGTCGTTGTCTCCCACCTCCAGATGTTTCAGACTCCTCAGATCCTGGAAGGTGTAGTCCAATAAAATCACCATTTTATTCTCACTCAGGTCCAGGCTGGTCAGATTGCCCAGCTTGGCGAAGGCCCCCATGGGCACTAACTTCAGCTGGTTTCCCCTTAACTTCAGCACTTTAAGACTCTGGAGGGTGGCGAAGGCATTGGGCTCTAATGTGGCAATGAGGTTCTCACTCAGGTCCACTTCCTCCAGTCGTGGGTATGGTGCCAGGTCACCGGCCTGCACCCAGCGGAGCCGGTTCTTGCTGAGGTCCAGGAGCTGTGTCTCTGTGGGAATGCCCTCTGGGATGTTGGTGAGCCGCCGCCGCTGACACGACACCGACCTCAGCTGAGCCGAGCACTCGCACCGTGGCGGACAGGCCTGGCTACTTCCTGGCAGCGTCAAGGTTATCATGGCAACCAGAGAAGCAGCTAGGACCCATCGCCACACCCTCGGCCATGGCACTAAGGCACGCCCACCAGGGCCAGGAGAGCCAATCATGGCCCTGGTCCTCTGACTCCTCGCCTGTCGCAGGCAGGGTCAGTACACCATACACCTGCAGGACGAGAGAGGGAGAAGACAGGAACAGAAACAGAGAGGGGAGAGACAGGAAAAAAGAGAAGTCAGTAAAGACAGGAAGAGGATGTGAAAAAGAAAGGAGCCTATCATCCATCATCTCCCAGGCTCATAAAAATTACATCCACATGGCTGTAAATTATCTATGTGTTCTGCAGTTTAAGTAATATTGTACTGAAAGCTGTGGAGATTTGAGACATATCATGACACGGCATTAAAATACAACTGACGAGACCCCATTACAGGAACCCAGATCCCTTTAAGATATTTAACATAATTTGTCTTTTCACTAATTCATCTATGGATTCATGGAGAACTGGGACACTGGGACCTTCTTGCTTCAGCTGAATTCATGCATGTTGCATCTCCTCTGCTCTTGCAGCACTGAGGCCGTCTGCTCCATTTTGACAAACACAATGAATTTATTATCACCACGCACAAACACAGACTGAGCTCCTCAACAACCACGCACGCCGTCGTGCCTATCCGAACGCGAGAAGAAATAGGTGTTTGAATCGCTGTGTACTCAAGTCATGTTATGTGTTTGATCAGGTATATGCTGATGCGTGTATGCGTAGGATGTGGCATTTTGCTGGGTATGAATTAAAAATCGTTTTGGTCCCTCTTGCACGAAGATGAGATGAATCACTCGTGCTTTAACATTCCTTCAGGCAACCTGTCATCTCTCCCACGCACTGTTTTTCAACTCAGAGACAGTCAAAGAGCACCTGGCATTAGATCTGGAACACAACAGTGTCCATCCACTTACCAGGAAAGGGCAGGAATACTGTCATACTTGAAGAAAATGTTGCTTAATAAGAAAGTGTGGAAAGTTTTTTTTTTTTGCTTTCAGACAGAAACTGCTTACCAGACACCCCAGATGTTAAACTTGACTATTTACTTGAATGTTTGTTTTTCAGATGAAGTGAAAATGAGAGAGAATACACTATATCACCACCACCAGGAAGTATCATGTTAAAATGCACTCTGATGCTGGCAGTGGAAGGAGGAAGAGCCAAACAGATTAATAATATATGAGTTGGTTTGTGCTTAATGGGCAGAGGGCGAGTCGCAGAGTTGAAAGAGCCAAAAGTTGTCAGTATCCCTCTCTGCTGACGGCTTCGCCTCAATTCTCTTTCTAGCAAGTTGGATTTAGAAAAACAGCCTCTTGAATGCCTAATCATATCTGACTGTTTCAATGCGTCGGCATCAATGGGATCAAACAGGATGAAATGGGATTAAAGCTAAATTTAAATGATGGCAGACACAAATTCTTTGCACACATGCACAACACTCATATTTTCACACATGATAACACACACACAAACTGCAGTAAAACCCCCAGAGATTGTGTCTCATCTACTAAGCCTCAGGGTGGATAAATCCCGCCATTTTCGACAGGCCTGGAAAACACTGTTTACAGATCCCGTATCTGAAGGACCTGGTTGAAATCTGGCATGATTTTTTTCCTTTCGCTTGCAGACAAAACGCAGGCACAGAGAGGCTGCTGTGCCGACCGCTGCGGAAACTGACCCATTTCTCAGCAACAACTCAGCCTCGCACTGTCAACCAGCAACAACTCACCATGACCACAACAACAGAGCAGCAAACCTCAGTGTCTCCACGGAATAGAGCCCAGGAGAGGAACAGAGAGATCTGAAAAACAAACACGAGTATACAGATGTTCTGAAGTAACAAGCTATTTATAAACTGAAATCAAACAAAATTTGCGTGTGTGTCCCGGCACCATCTGGCAAATTTTTTGTGGCAGTGACATGATGATATTTTAGATGTTTTAGTGGCACAGCTCTAGCATTGGCGATGTTTGTCGGTTGGTTCACTGCCTTGGCCCAGACTGAAAATATCCTGACAACTACTCATGGCCCCCCGAGGATGAATCTTAACGACTTTAGTGACCCCCTGACTTTTCCTCCAGTGCCACGGTGACATTTGTGATTCAGAGTGAAATATCTCAACGGCTATTGGATGGTTTGCCATGAAATTTAGAACAGACATTTAGGGTCTCTTTAGGATAAATTCATCAGATTTTTCTTCCAATGCCAATTCCAATGAGATCAAACTTTTCAGTCATTTAGTGAAATATCTCAACATCCACTCTGAGGATTGGCACAAACTTTTGTGCAGATCATGATGGCCAGATGATGAATGCTCATAACATTGATGATAACTTGTTTTTTTTATTGAAATATCTGTTGGAGAGATGAAATATGGTTTAATCTATTATTTGTAGATGTCAGTGTGCTAAGATGATAAAATAAGTTGTTAAGGATATTATTGCTGAACATCAGCAAGCTAGCATGTACTAGCATTTAGCTTAAAGTACGGCTTTGCTTCGGCTGCTAGCATGGCTATAAAGTCTTGGTCTTCTTCTGAGTGTATATAGCGTCTGTGTGTGTGTGTGTGTGTGTGTGTGTGTGTGTCAGTGCATATCTGCCCAGCTCTTCGGCAGTGTGATGGATGCAACCTGTCTCCAACCCCCACCCCCCAACCCCCCCACTCCACCCCAGAGAGTCATGCTATGGGTCAGTGGCAGAGTCGCAGCATGAATCAGTGAGCTGACATCGTCAAGGCACACAAGGTCCTCACTGCTTGACTCAAGGACAGGCGGGGATCCTTAAAACACACACACACACTTCATCAAACACATAGACCCAGAGGAGTCTGCACCATCATCCAGTGAGCAGGCAAATACATATACACCTTTACTCTCACTCCCATCCTAAACACAGAGGATATGTTTTTCTACCATTGTTGCAGCAGGTGGTTTTATCAGCAGACTGCGTCCTTCTGTGCATCTGACTGCTTCCATATTTCTCTTGAAAATTAAAGAGCACAGGGTTAGTCTTACATCATGTTCCTACACCTGGACAGGCGACACACACAAAATCCCAGCAGGAGTCCCCAAATCCACACTACACACTGTAAATTAACATCTGCCAGATGTTAAGGCAACAGCAGTGGCAAATCCCACAACTATCTAGACAGTGTGGAAGGCAGAGTCTGCCACAGGCCAGCTGTCCATAGAGAGAATGGAAGTAAAATGGGAGGGAAATCAGCCCAAAAGCTAAAAATAGCTAAGTTTTAGACAGCTGACCTAATGAACAGATGTTGGGGAACGACATCCCTGTCTAATCGCACATGCATCATCACAACACTGATGACCACGGCCAGATGTTTCAAACACCCGTTGTCTCACCGAATGTAGACCGTCAGGTTAATCTGATTAAAATTAGGGTCTCCAAGAAAAGACGCTTCTCAAATAACTATGGAGAAAAATAAGGTGGCGGACATTGTCTGGTGTGTATTTGTGTGTTTGTGAGGCAGTGTGTCTGACCGTAAATAGGTCATCCATGCTGACTGGTAGCCTTTATAAGCCTTTATATTTGGCCAGCAGAGCGTGGCTCTCCTCAACCTCAGTATCTGTCCCTCCTAAGCTTTGTCTGGCTTTCTGTCTCTCGCCCTCTCTCACTCTCTCACACACACACACACACACACACACAGACACACACACACACACACAATAAAAACCTCAAAGAGACACAATTCAGCATCAGTGATGTATGAGCAGTTGAGCAGTCAGCAGGTTATTAGAGAAAGCTTTTACATTTTATTGTTGCAAACAAACCGAGGCACAAACTTGACATTTTTACATCCATAGGAAAGCTGACAGTTTGTACTTTCCATTGCTAAGTAGCTATAAACCTGGTATTAAATCTGTGCTTAGTCACTCCATTTTAAGCCCAAGTCAAGTGTGGAATATAATTTAGCAGCTTTTTGAAGGGGGTGGGGGGGGACTGTGAACGGTCAGGGGAGAAGACAACTGTGGTACATTTCTTCAAAGCAGAGATATACAATTTCATTAAAGTCTGAAAAGACTAATTTTGGCCATATTTATCTTCAAGAAATACCAGCTAGCCCAGGTCAAACATAAAAGTTTCTTTTCCAAGTCTGAAAAGTCAGATTATGTGTTTTGTGTCTCTTCTGTCTACGTTTAAGTCTCAACAAGGATTTACAGTTCCAAGACTGAAGGTGGCAAATAAATAAATAAAAAGAAAACATAAAATAACAATGCCTAAAGCTGTGACGATAACAAGGAAAAACTGTCATCACAACATAGTTAGGTGAGAAAATGGAGGATGAGCCCGAGGAAGAGCTTCACAGATCCCCACAGTGACGAGGCGTAGAACGTCCGGAGAGATAAAAAATCTGAATAAAAAAAGTGGAACAAACAGAATACGAACACATTCACAAACTTCTGGTCACTTGTCGACTTCATGAACATCGTGACAGCGACAACCAGTGACAGCCAACGACAACATGAACCGTAAACCACAGCTCCCAGTGTTTACAAAGAAAACGGAACATTTTCCAAGCTGACATCAGTCCAGTGAGCTGCAGTGTGAAATGTCAAGGACGCTGCAGTTGTTTTGAGTTTGCAAAGAGAGACGATACTCGTGACGGCGCTCGGTGCCATGCAATCCTACTGTAGCTTCACCCACTTCCTTCCTCTAAGAACTCTGAGTCACTGAGGCAGTGAGTGTGAGCTGATCTAGAGTGACATGCTGCCTGGTTTGACCCCCAGCTGATTACAGACAAAAACACAAAGCGTGGACTTGACTGCTGCAGTACAGTTTCATTGCACAGCACATTGCAATATACAGTATTTAGATAATTAATAATTCTTAGATGTAAAATAATGTACTTCAACAAGTTATGTCACATTCTCATGCTCACATTCATCCTTCAAATCCTATATCCTGACTTTAGGTTAAACCATTTCACTGGGTCACGGTATGTAGTTTCTCTTGTTTCAGGTGGATCTGGAGTAAGTCTGCAAGTAAATAAGATTATAAGAAATAAGATTACAGAACTAGATGCACGACCAAATGAATTAACATGACAGAGATTTGTTGCCATTCAAAACCAAAAACGCACTAAGTGAATGTTAAATATCTTTTATTTTACCTGCTACTTGTAAAGTGAGGGGGTTGCAAAAGGGGTTGTAATCTGTATTTTTCATAGTAAGAATGTGAAATCAATGTGAAAACAGTGTGATAATATGAATGGGGTCGCTCATCGTGAGGAACCTGTTGCACCTGCCTGGTGCTTCGTGATACGTCTCTAAAAAGTTGCTGTAGGTTGGAGGAAGGTGATTGATAAATGTGTCATAGCAGAAAACTTTTACTGCAAAGTGGCTCTTTAAAACACTCTAAATATAATTCAGACAAGTTTGATGAATATGGTCCAAGGTCACACACACACACACACACACACACACACACACACACACAAGCTGTTGAGCTGAGGATGCAAGGTAACATATCCACACTGTCAGTCTCAATCCTCTCATAGACTCCTGACAACATGAGTCTGCAGCATAGCAAGAGGCTTACAGCACACACACACACACATACACCCAACCACACAGACAAACACAAACACACACACACACAGTTCATCATCGTTTTGAAGAAGCATCACCCCTTGCTGATGACTGTCTCCTCGTACAGAGGATGATGTTTCACGAAACGAGAGACGTTTTATGACTCACGCATCATCCTACTGTACTGCTTCGCCTCTAGCCGGGTGATCCCCAAAATACTTCACAGATCTCTCTGATTTCTCTGAGCTGATGTATGTCTGCATCTTTCCCGAGCAGTGCAGCAAAGTGAGGTGCCACTAGTACTGAGTGTTTGTTAGCAGAAAGCGGCAGGAGCTGAGGAAGCCAAACTCCAGCCTCAGTTCTCTACCGGCACCAAAGTCAAAGCCAAAATCACATTGAAACAGAACATCATGCACAGTGCATCAAGAACAATGCCTGACAGCCACTGAGCATCTGCAACGCAACAAACAAAAGCTAAAACAAGCTTACAAGAGATACAACCTTATACAATAATAAAAAAATTAAAATACATGTGCTGCTTGTTCATTAAGGGGAGAGAATCTCTTCCAGTCCTCAAAAGACTTCTCCAACAAAGATCACACCATCGAAAACAAGTTACTTTCATCATGCTAAAAATAATTTTAATGTCAGAACACACACACACACACACACACACACACACACACACACACACACACACACACACACACACACTATAAATGTCCCTGAATTCAGACAGGAGCTGTCTGGGTTGGTGTGTGGGCAGGATGTAGACAACGTTAAGTGGATTAGAAGTGAGATGAGCCCAAAAGGTCGTTTCATCCATGTGTGTGTCCAAGTGCGTGCGTGCGTGCGTGTGTGTATATGTCATGTTTTCACTTTGAACTTCACCAACACTGAGCCCTCAGTGAGGGGCGCCGGGCACAGCGGGGAGTCTGACTGCCAAATCCCATGACACTGATAGCTTTAGTCTGTATCAGTTTCACTCAGTGCAGCAGAAGTTACTCAAAGTGATTAGTCACAAGCAGCTAATCCATAAAACTTCATCACTGAATATTTACTGAACTGTATGGAGTTAGCATGCTCTACAATCGATTGCTACGGAAATAGTTTAAAAAGTTTGATAGTTCTGCTGAGGAGGTCTGGTTTGTTTGTCTGTTAGTTAACAGGATCTCAAACTTGAAACCCGGGACAATGTTAGGCCAAGTGTCAAAAACCCGGCTCCTGATCTGCATCCAGGCAAAGGATTTCTCAGAGTTGTAAAATATGGCAGATTAAAATTACGCTTCACTGCAACGCCTCAAATGAATGTGTTCTTCAGTCAGGTGACATTAAACCAGAGGAGGTGCGACAAGATATTGTCAAAAAAAACAGCACCAGCCTCAAAAAATTGAGAAAAAGGTGGATGTGTTTCCACTTAGGTTTTCTTTTCTTTTCTTTTTTTCAATGCACAATACAAACAGGTGGACAGACACACACTTTACTGACAGAAAAGTCTATTGTGTTTTCACTGCAGTAAAGTGTTTGGAACATTCATTTTATTCACAAACAGTCATGACTTGAATATTAACATGAATACTGCATAAGTATAGCACCCTGCACATAAACACACTCACAAAATGTTTTCAGAGGGCAGAGAATGTGGAGGGGTCAGGCGGTATCGACTGTACCGGTGGGTGAACACGTTCAGCTTTATGGCCCAGCGGCATACACAGAGCAGACATACGATGCATATTTATCATATGTATTCCACAAATTTTTGAACAATAACCCCTGAATTTTACAAGCAGCATGACACACACAACCAAACCGTCCATCAGGGTTTGAATGGCAGGGAACACATTTATATCTACAGTATCTTCTTGTCTGTAATGATTGTCATGATTTCAGACATACCTAAAGTGGACATTACCATTTCCTAACCTTTACATCATGTGCCTGTCCCACAGACAGTAAGACCTAACTACAGCTTGTTTAATGCACTTTACCTTCAGAATTGCTGAATTAGATTATGTCAGGATGATGAATGTTAATGTTAGCTAGTTTCTAATTTGTAATTCATCTAACTAAAGTTAACTGGCTGATAGTTCACCCCTTCATTTACGATGCTGGCTTGGCATTTCATTACAAATGTAAAATGTCGTATTATCTAATTTCAACAAACACTGGTGCTCAGTCATAAGCAGTGAGACGATGGAGGGTTAGTTGTTGTAGAGATACGTTTTAACATCAATATATACTTCATAATTTCATTTCAACAGTATTTTGTGTGGTGGTTTACTTTGTCTTTTACCTCTATGATATTATCTTTTTTTGGGGGTGGGGGGCTTCTTGCCTTTGTTATAGTGACATTGATATGCTCTACCAGGTAAGCCACCGGGTGCCCCTGATATTAGCTTTTATAATAGTCACCCCTTTTTGTTTTCACCCAGTAGTCAAAAGTAATGAAGTACATTTACTCTAAGTATTGTACGTAAGTACAATATTGAGATACTTGTTCTCACATTTCCATTTTATGCTACTTTATACTTCCACTCCACTACATTTCTGAGTGAAACATTGTACTTTCTACTCCACTACTTTTACATGACAGTTTTAGTTTAACAAACAAGACACTGTAACACTTCACAGTTCACTGAAGCATGAGCCCGCACTGTACTGGCTTCCCTTTTGCCCCGGAGAAAAAGTCGAATTCACACTCTGCCTTCAATGCACGCAGGGGGAGACATTTCATCAACAAATCAACAAATACATTTCTTTTAGCTTGTGAAGACTTATTTCATTGAACCTTAATCTTCACATTAAGGTCCATGCGCCCGGCAGCAGGTAAATATGAAATATGAAATAAATAAAATTTGCTGACAATAACTGGATGTGAAATCCACAAATGCAGTTGATACTCGGGTCTCAGAGTGAACAAAAGTCTCAAGAACAGAGAAACTACCTCTTACTCTGGTGTGCGTTGACTTTCTTCACGACAAGTATCTGATGCACACCTGGTTGGTCCTGAGATCTAGCCGTTGCTGCTGTTCCTGTCGTAAATTAGTTGGGAGATTTTGCATCAGTTGTGACGCTGAGAACATGCATATTGAGAAAGATACATTATTTTTGTTTCACTTCTTTGATGTCTTGTGCTACTTTGTTCCTTGCTTGAATTTGCTCCCACTCAATGCAGGCTTTGTTATTTTCCCCTCTGTTATAATGAGCAACAGTGCTGTGTAGTCCAGATCATCAAATCCATGACAAACATCAATGAAGTGTGTGTGTGTGTGTGTGTGTGTGTGTGTGTGGGCATGTTTCAGTCCTCTGAAGTGATCATATCAGTACATCCAGTTTTTCCTGCTGTAATTATTTTCTCTGAGCAAACCAGACCGGGAAGAGAAAACTGTGTGAAGCCTTCGCTAAACCGTCCACCTGTCGAAACGCAGCACCATCTATTGTGACGCAGTTGATCCTGTACGGTCGCTCAGGTTACAGTCATAACTGGCAATTGTAAAAAATGAAAATTGGCCAAAAGTATTCCTAATCCCAAAATTAAGAGCTAAACAGTTTTCAGTGTCTCAGCTTTCACAGCATTGGTATTTCAACCTTTATGTCAAATCCCCTGTGCACCTAAAATAGATTAAAGTGAAATCCTACATGTAAACCTACACACACATGCACGCACGCACGCACGCACACACACTTCCTCTCTCTCTCTTTCTCCCTCTGTCTTTGTTTCCTCTTTCTCTTTCTGGGTGTAATCTGACAGCTGAGGAGAGTCCTGTGTTTGACAGTCGTGATAAATATACACGGAGGGACGGTGGGATTAAAGGGAAAAACAAAAACAAAAAACAAGACACTGCAGCAGCCAGTGAATCACTTCAAACACTGTTTGTTCTCTTCAAAAGTAGAACAAACATCTATGAATTTATTTAACACTGTTGTGTCCCATCTGTTGCCTTTCATTTCTGACTCTTGTGGAACAAACACACATTGACATGAATTGACAGACATATTGTTAAATCTTTAGAAAAAAAAAAAACATATTTGGACCAATAGATAAACAATTTCAATTTACAAAACTCAGTCTTGATGATCATCCCTCTCATCCAGGTATTTATTTGTTCAAGTTTTTGATAAGAAGGTAACAGGATGACAAGAATGTTAACATGTTGTGATCTAAAATGTCTATTAATCTAAGGATAAAGTTATGTTTTATATGTTTCTTATTGTCAATAAATCTGATGAAAAGACCAAGAGGAACAATGAACTGACCCTAATAACAAGTTTGTGTGTGTGTGTGTGTGTGTGTTTGTGTTTGTGTTTGTGTAGCCAAACCCTGATCTTATTCCTCTGTGGCATCGAGCTTCACTGTCCAAACACTATTAAAAACACACACTGTGGCTCTGGGTGACATGTTCCTTCATTACCATGCACATGGGCACAGTAGTTTATTTTGAGTCAGTCCCACATAGACTGTCCTGCAGCTGGAAAATCTTATGAGCATAAATAATCCGCATCTGAAAATAGTCCCAGACAAATGCAGTTTACTCTTGTTTGACTAATGTTTGAAAAAAAAGAAATATAAAAAACAAAACGAACTACTCTGGCCTTTTTAAAAAGTGAATCTTTTTTTTATTTCTTCAGGACATTTTCAAAGGGGAACAACCACAAACAAGAAAATATTGCTGATTTTAATCTTTTCATGGGATCTGTTGACAATAACAAAAATATAGAGTAGGTCAAAAGTCTTAGATCTAATACACAGATGAAAACCTCTGAATCTCTTTTGGAGCCTACAAGAAATTGTTACGGATCTGAAATGGCCTTATTTTGATTATTTGGGCTAATATATATATTATATTAAGGATTAAAAGATGTTTCTTTCTATCTCAATGTACTCCAGTTTATGATGAGACTTCTGGCTGTGGCAGGACTTGAAATTTCACTAGTGATCAGTGGGTAAACATGTTTTTTTCTTTTCCATATGTTCTGTTATTTTAGTCTGTGTCTTTATTTTGCAGTTTTTATGTTCCACTAAAAGAATAAAAAATTATGTTAAAAAAAAGGAAGTGATCTGCACGTACAGTATATACGGTTCATTGACATTTTAAAAACTTTCTTACTGCACTTCCTGTTTCGTGTGTCTTCCATTCTTCTGTCACCAAACAACTCGATAAGTCACAATTGGTTGCTCGCAGTCTACTCATTCACAAAGCCAAAGCACAGTGTATTTTCATTGGCTAATTAAAGACCAATAAATATTTGATGTCCATTTACAGCGGACAGTGGGTCTGGAGAGGTTAATGGTTGGTCAGACATCTAAACTCAAAGTGTAATCTTCTGAAAACAAAGAGCAGTCAGTATCGATCAGGCTTCATCTCTAGTGAACATGGATCCTTTTGTTTTACTAGAAGGTCTGGCACGTTTAATTAGCTGTGGCTACTCTGATGATTCTCACACCCTGCAGTGTTTTGACCTGCTTTTCTCCGGCTCCAACCTGAGCACATGGCTACACATGCTGAGAGCACAGACTCAGCGCGCACGCACGCACACACACACACACACACACACACACACACACACACACACACACACACAGTGTATTAAACAAACAACACAGGGCAACCCAGAAATGGAGCTTATTAGATCGGTCACCTCGCCTGCAACCATATGGCCTCTGCTCAGATTACGGTTACGTCTTTAGGTATTCACGCCGCTCTTTGCGATTCAGTCACAGTAAACCCGTGCACACTTTTTTTTTCCACCACATGACATCACACTTTCCTCTGCAACTCATAATAAAGTCATGTGATCCGGAGGGGGTCAGGGGCCACGGCGTTATTATAAATCTCCAGTGCAGTGGTCATTGGGGCTTCGTCGGCAGACATTAGTGGCATGCCATGGCTAAAAGGGGAACAGATTGGTTTACATGCCAGCTAAAGTCAACCACTCATTATCGCTAAATCACCGGGTCTGTTTAAACTACTCTAAAGGCAGCTCTGACTCACGCGTATACACACACACTGATGCCATATACAGTATCAACACAGGCAGGTCAGTGAAAGCAAAGAATTAGAATCACAAAAACTTTATTTTATCTTCAGGAGACGATGGAAATTCGCCTTTGACGTTCCTCACAAGTAAGCTATGTACAAGACTCTTTCTCTAATTGACAGACTTTCCTTGGCTACACATTTTAACCTTATTCATGTGCATTCAGCAGTTATGGCAACTACAAGTGTTGTCCTGTTATCCGGGACGGGCCTCATTAGTGAGCAGGATGGAGCGGCCATAGAGCCCATTTCCTCATGCTGACAGATGTACAAAATCACCTTTTTGTTCTGGGTTCAGAGGGGAGCAGAGTCGGCTCTGAACCCAGATGTGTGATGTGTTGAGAAGGCGTGTGTGCCGGCCTGTGTGATGCAGTGCTGCATGTGCACCATCATGTTTTTTTCAGGAACGATGAAGAGCTCGCTCTGCAGATCAGAGGTTTGGACACCAGCCAGCTGGTAGGCAGATAGAAGACTTACAAGTCATTAAGTCTGGTACGTGCACTGCTGAAATTACACAAAGCTGCACAAATTGTGCCTGTGCATGCACGCGAATAAGCCAGTGTTTACATGGCTTTTTATAAGTGTATTGAGGAAAAGCATTTAGTGTGGCAATTGTTTATCCTGGGGTGTAATTAACCAGCAAGTGCAGAGATTATTACACCATTAGCAAGAGTGCAAGTTGGAGAGAAAGAGTTAAAAATAGCAGTGAGATAAAAATCATTTAATCAAACTTGACCTGTCTCCGAGAAAAAAAAAAAAAAAAAAACCACACATGCGGACACCAATCATTTTGAGTGACACACACTATGACAAGTGACTGAACAGCCTTGAATTAGTCTTGCCCTTCGGGGATCTGTGGCCTTATTACTGGTGTGAATTGAAATGACTCATTAATTATCTCACACATGCTTCGAAAAAGCTTGGTCACCGCCATCAGCCTTATTTGATGCTATTACCTCAATAAATACAGAATATTTTGTCTCATTATTGCTCTTCAGTGCAGCATTTTGTAGGTCATGCTGATAAATGTGGACTCATATTGTTGCAAAAGGAGACAAAAGTCGCCTTCACGCATACAGGAGACTCTGTCATCACAGCTCTGATGACTGGGCTCAGGATGGGATATGAAAGGACTTAATTTCTGGTGTCATTTCCTTTCTAAAGGCTAATGAGTTTCCAGATAACAAAATGGTGGGGTGATCCCAAGGGTTGGTCATTGGGAAGTGAAATCACGTCTTCGCCAACACAGCAGCTGCAGATTGTGATGATAGCCGGCCGATTTCTGTAAAGGAAAACATTTCCCCGGAGACATCTCACCTGAAAGGCAACGGCCCCTGTGTGTGTGTGTGTGTGTGAGAGAGTGTGTGTGAAGTGCGGGAGTGTGTTTTTATATGCCTCTGGTCTGAAGAAGAAAAAGAAATTAATTCAGTTCTCCAGCTCATTAGATAGGTGAAATCCAAATGGGGAATTTAAGACAGAAGACGACCGACACCTCCTCTATATATACCACCCCGAATGAGACGGGTGCAAGAACAAGTGCGATGAAAAGAAAGTGAAGGGAGAAGATTGAAATAGATAAGTGTGGATTCGCATAATATGACCGCAAGTGTGAGCGATGGATAGATTTGGGTATCAAGGGAAGAAGTGATGGACATGGAAGACAGGAAAGTGGTGAGTGTGATGGATGAAAGAGGAGGAAAAGAGCGGGCGGGGTGGGGGTGGTGGTGGTGTTGGTGGGGGGGGGGTAGGAGAGCGCTCTGTCTCACTCTGTCACTAATGATGGAGGAAGGTCAAAGCTATTCCACAGTTGAGAGAATCGAATGATGCAAATTAGGCCCGATGCTCAATCAGACGCCGCAAGAGAGGCCCGGGAACCCTGATGGTGCTCCATAACACAAGCTTGAAATTCAGTATTTTAAACATTGTGAGTTTATAACACAATGTGTCAAAATGTAAAATGGCTTCAGTGTCATTTTACTGAGTGAAAAGGCCACGTATGTCCACAGAGGAGAAGAGGAAAACCCTGTGTAATTTGTACAGCTGAACGCAGCCTGACTGAGTGACTGACTGGTACGTGGTACAAATACATAACTGAGCGGCAAGTAAACAGTGAGAAAAAGGAATGACTTGGAGGGAAAACGAAGGGGGATGGGGGGAGTATGACAGCTTTCCTTTCCCCGGTCTTTGAAGAGCAGCATGGTGCCGGATTCACACGGGAAGAATTTACGATGAATATGTACACAGCTTTGACCTGAATGCATAAACCGATTGCAAATGTATATTAGATTGCATTCAGACTCTAACGCTCTTTCTCATTCTATTTGAAAAAAAAAAAAAAAAATTCAAGAACTTGACATCAAATCAGCCTCAAGCATATAAAATGACCTTTCCCTTTCATTCAAGCTGTGGTAAATAAACCATATTACCAAGAAGGACGTTCATGTGCAGCGGAAATGTGTAGCGCAGGTACAAGGACGGAGAGAGCATTGCATATGCATACATGGCAGAGATGTAGACAGGAGAGTAATTGCAGTGCTTCATGGATAACAGTGACCCTGTTAGCCCAAAAGCTTATTGGCTGTCCGTTTCTCTGATTCTGCCAGCTCAACCAATAGGAGCCGTTGCTGCCGTTTCAGATGTGGGGATGAAAGGGGGGGGGGGGGGGGGTTGAGGTGAAGCATAAGAAAAAAACAAAAAAACATGGGAGTGGGTGACATGGGGAGGGTAGAAAAAATGGAGAATGACAAGGATGGAGATGTGGAATAAAAGAAAGCAGGGGATGTGGAGGAGAGAGCTGAATCCTTTGTACTGAGGAAACAAAAGCGACAATCCCTGAGCACAGATAAAACTGTTCAGATTGTGGTTGTACAACAGCAACAGAGCGAGCGTGTGTGCGTGTGTGTGTGTGTGTGTGTGTGTGTGTGTGCGTGTGTGTGCGTGCGTGCGTGCGTGTATATAAAAAGATGGTGCTTCACAGGACATTAGGTGATCATCACACTTCCTGGTTCCTCTTCTCACCAGAGATCCCAGAGGAGGACATACAAACCATCCACTCTCTCTCTCTCTCTCTCTCTCATACAGACGCACAGATACACACATTTATGTGTACACACACGGTTGTGAAGGCTTTGTAAACACTGCAGAGCAAGGTGGTGAAAAGAAACAGATTACAGGAGGAGGAGGAGGAGGAAGACGAGGAGGAGGAGGAGGATCACAGGGGAGGAAGTTTCTGGAAAGGTCATAAAAGCGGTTGAGCAAATAAGGGATGTTGGAGGAGTGAGAAGAAGGTAAAATGAAAAATGAAAACACATACACAGGAAGGGAAAATAGATAAGAGGAGGAGATTAAAGGGAGGACGAGCCGGAGGAAGAGACAGAGCTCTGGACGAGGAGCAGGTTGACAGGTTTAGGGAGAGTTCAGGGTTGGTTTGTTGATTGACAGCAGACTATCTGGAGTCACAGCACCGTGACAGCTTCTATTAGCCTCCTCATGTCTGCACCTACACGTGTGTGGACACACTTTTGAATATTTTATTTTATTTTTTCTTAATTTTGCACCTTTAGAAGGAAGTCAACAGTAGAAAAGTACTTGCAACAAAGAACTAAAACCTGGGACATTTGAGTTGAGGGGAGTTTACTTTTGACTTAAATAGATCTTCCTATATTTCTCAGGTTCTACTACTAGAGGATTCTAAGCACAGGCTAATCTTTAAGCCCTAAAGACATACAGAAATACAAACCCTCCGGGTTTAGTTATGAGGTAAAGATTATTTTGAAGACAAAATGAAGAAGAAGAATGGCAAAATCATGTTAAATAATTATTTTAAATAATTTACCAAACATCACAAAGGTGGGTCATATTTAATACGAGAGGCAAACGCAGAGGAGCCAAGAAACAAACAGCATGAACCGACGACACAATCTCACCTCAAGGTCCAACAGCAGCTCCTCTGAAGCTGTTGATCGGATCACCTTGACCTGGACTGTAGACCCAACACGTGAATGGTAAGAAACTTTTCCTGCGTCGTGCCAGCGTTGAAGAGAAACCATGATCAGAAACAGCTTTTCCCAGATTTTTGAATGACTTTGGTGTGTACACTGTCTTCACAACTGAAAGCAATGAGGACTGAAACTATGACAATAAAGTTACAATAAATCAGAGTTGGAGCCCTGATCACATTACTGATCACTGATACTGACTTTTTATCCTGTGGTACATCCTCATGGAAGAATTGGTTACTGCTGGAGGAAAGTCATTATCCAGCGATAAAACCAGATAAGAGAAACCCTTTGCTACTGATTCATCAAATTATTTTTCTCCCATGAAATGACTGATGGGGGACGAGTTTTCCTGAGAGAATATTAGAGTAGTCAGAGTCCTTGCGCTTCATAAAGAAAGCTGCAGCATTGAAGACACACAGAGATGATGGGAGTTCTCCCCAGGGAGCATCCGGTTAAAATTCAAGGACTCGCTCCGTCTCTCATTTTCGCTCCCTCCAATGCTCATCTCGCTCCCTCTCCCCCTCTTAGCGAGGTCACAGCTGAAAAGTTTCAATGATGCCCCAGGAGACTGAGAATAATCATCCAAGTGTGCGTCCGCATCTATGTGTGTGTATCCGAGCGCATGATTGACCTTATGTGCGCACAGAGCGTGTGTCCCCGTGTTTTTATCCATGTGAAGATCATGTATAGACGTGTAGGTGGTTGACCGCCCAGTGGCCTGTGTTGCACCCTCGCAGGGTTATCAGATCTCCTGCTGCTCAAGTTGCTGCACCATTTTGCCTCCCAAACGGTCGATCTGATGCGAAGCGATAAGCATTTTAACCTCTCCCCTGTTATTTCCTCTCTCCGTAAAGTATCATAAAATTCAAACAGAGAGCTGGTGGGACTTGTTTCGGGGCGTTCAATAACTGTCATTCCACATCTTACACGCCGAATATCGAATGCAAGTCAAACAGAGTGAGACGGCAAGTGCTCTATAATGAGATCAGCGGCTGTCTTAGAGGGAGAAATAAACTGTCTGTTGCATGTTGTGCCATCAAAGCTATTCATCAGAAACCTGCAAAACAGCGTCTGTAATCACCTCATCAACAAACATATTGTAAAGATGGCGGAAAAAGAAAATGTGCACACGGTCCAACACACACAAATGGTTGAATGCATAGACACCCCAACTATATACTGTAGACACAAAGTCACAAACACAAAATACGAGGCTGACTTTATACACCATCAATCCCATCCCATCTGCTTAGTACGCAGTCTTTCCCAAGGACAGAAAAGAATCTGTTCTATCTTCATGTGATAGCGAATGAACTGGTGGGAGGAATGAGAGAGAGGCACGAAGAGAGGAAGAAGAAAGAGTGAGAGCTGCAGGAAAGGCGCTGACAGCTCGCCGTTCGAAAATAGCCTGAATAGTGTGGCTCAAAAATAATTCCCTTTTTCTCCCTGATCCTAATTTCAACCACAGTGGCTGAATTATTCATTGTAGAGCAATGACATGCAGAGAAGGGGACAAAGAGTCATTGCTCTATTTTGATTCGCATAATAAATTCATGACTCTATGTTTAAAAAGGAAGGAAAAATAGATGGAGGAGGGAGGGGGGTGGGGTGGGGTGGGGTGGGGGGGAGACAGTGGAGGGCTCAGGCCAGGTGGATGAAACAGGAAGGAGCAGGGTGAGGAAAACAGGAGATTGAGAAATAAAGGCTCTGAAATAGACGAGGATGTGGAGGGTTTACAGATAAATGCGTTAGTAGATTCCTGGTAAAAAAAATCCACACACATGAAGGCACAGCTGACACAGCATATTAACCCAGGATCAGGTGAAAGTGAAGCTGACAGGCAGCGAGGGAAAAGGGAAAGAGCGAATCAAATACTACAGTTTATGATACTGTACTTGTCTGATTATATAGTATATGTCATGGTATATACTGGTATATACTGTATATGTCATGGGTTGTTGCTTCAAAAAGATCATTTACAGCGTGTCTTTTAGAAATAGTCAGCCTTAAAAATGTCATTAGTCCACCTTAACCTACGAGAGTTTCTGACAGCTTGTGTAACATGGTTTGCAATGGAGGAAATCAATTTGAGTGAAAACAATTTAAAAGCATCTCCTGATGTCTTTACTGCAGAAACTGACTGACTGATCATCTGTCAAACAGGTGAGAACTACTGCTGTCACAGATGCCATGATGAGGAGCAGAAAGCTATTAGTTTATGGCTGAATAACTGTGGTTCAGACCAATCAGCGTCCTACGAGGGAGGAACTGCGGGCAGCTACGGAGAAATGACTGAGTCGGTATTCATCAGAGTTCCTTTTATGCGCACATTTTCCTTACAAAGACGGCAAGAATCATCTACTGACATGCTGACTGGCTTTCAAAGCTCCTCAGACTGCGGCTTGTTCTTGTGTTGATGATGATAGACAGAAGGTTCATCCAATCACCTGCAAAGTATTATTTTGAAAGCCCCTGCCCTTTTCCAAACCAATGAAGCCTTCCCAGATGGTATATCCTTATACTTTAATGGCTGTATTGCACGTTTCCCTTTTATGGGATGAAAAGTTGTAACAATGAGAACTCTATCTTCTCCCTGAAATAACAGTATCCCAGGGAAACTTGTCCAACAGGACTCGTCTGATAAAGTGCTCCTTATATTCAAAAAGCCTTTTACTCAAAAAACAGCTGTTGGAAAAAGCTGGATCATCTTATAACAAGGCCAGTACAGTAGTTTGCAGGAAACAATGTACCAGATGATCTGAGGAAGGAGAGACAAGATGAGAAAGAAGCAGAAAAGCAACTTGCCAAAGGCTTTTGTTCTCGCTAAAAAGACAGTCATTGTAACAAGTTGCTGAAACAAACTGAGTCAGGGGACACACGGCACCACGCAGTCAGTCACACGAGAACATGAGCTAATGAACAACCTCTATCTGTTCATATCTCTCTTTAACTCAGTGAATGTAGATGATCATATTAATATGCACGAACGCAGCTGCTGCCCTCCTTTTCCGTCGTTGTTTTACCTTCTGAGTGAAATGGGAAGTCGTCTGTGGACGCAGCCTCTCTTCTCTGGGGTTTGTTCTCAAATGCTACAAAATACCCCCACTGCCTTGCTAAAGGGCAACAAGTCTCAGACTGATATAAAACTGGTGAAAAACACAGAGGTCAACACGCAATTGAGCACATGATTCGATACAGTTTTGTTGTATAAACGAGAGGAGAAGCCAAGCAAAGAGTGATTTCATTTTAAAGAGGCAGCTAACATTTAGCTCCACAGGAACCTTCACAGATACTGTATACATCTACACAGTGACTCAACCACTGGCCTCTTTATGATACGTGACACATATAAAGGACAAAGCGACACATGTGTGCTGGCATCCCCAAGTGACTTCCACATGCCTCCAGTCCTGCAGGGAGGCTGACGCACATGTGTGCCTGCGCGAATGTGTGTGTCTATGTGTGTGTGTATATACGCACTCCAATGGTGAACAGTCCCCAGGCTTCTGCAAGCCTGTTTGTGTAGCAGTGAGGCAGAAGTAATGTCTGAATCTGTGCTCCCTCAGAGCGAAATGTATGTGTGTGTGTGTGTGTGTGTGTGTGTGCAGAATAGGGGGTCAGTGCTGAAGGACATTACAGAAAATCTGTCCATCTACATTCACCCAAACAATATTCCCACAGCAACATGGAGGCTGTTTAACATGAAAAAAAATGCACAACCAGATAAAGATTATAGACATCCTAACATCCTTCCATCTGTTAAGGTCCGACTGAAATTTGATTTCTCTCCACTTTTTGTAAGGAAATACAAACTATGATGATACTGCAACTCATAGTTCATGAGAAGATAAAACCTACATTTGACATATCTGTGGAGACAGCATCCAAGCTTCTGGATGGGCTTTTTCCCATGGAAGAGGTTGACTGACATTTGAGAGCAAGTGTTGCTAGGCAACGCACTGTCAACTTCCCTGGTGCACTGAAACATGTCATAGACTTGTAACCTACAAATGTTGACAATACACTGTCTTCCCTTTTTTTCCAACAGGCCCATGTGGTGGTTACATAGCATTAGAAAAGCGTCTGTCCCATAAATGCTGAACATTGTTTTCAACATTTAATCGAATCCGTCGTAATGTGAAGTTTGAGTTTCGCTCGTTAAGTTGCGGCTGGTAAGTTGTGTTGACACTGATGATTGCTGACCGTAAATGTAATCTTGTGTGGAACTTTTTCAGTTCTCAGAACAGCGACGACGCTGTATGTGATGTGTGTGGGAGGACTGTGAAGTACGGCGACGACACCACAAATCTTGTTAAGCATTGCACGAGATTTAATCACAGTACAGAGTATGATGAGGTTATGCAGCAGTGGTCTGAAGAAGAGGAGAGATGCCGCTACAGACTTCACTCCTTTTGCTGTGGCAGGCGTTGTCTAGGTACAGAGAAAGAGAGCGTGTCGCTATAGGCGACGTTTATCACTGTCACTGACCGTGGGAAAGTGACTCACATCTGTCTGGGCTTCAGTTCGTGTGTTGCTGTTCAAACAACTGGAGTTCCCTGCATTCTTAAAACCACAGACTTATATTTCATTCTGACTCATAGAAATAAATATGCCCACTAATTAAATAAATATGATGATTAAGTAAGTAATGAAATGGATAAATCAATGCTAAATTAAACAGCTATATAAAGATCAGAGCTGCAGCTGTTGTTTTGAGTAAAATTTGTGTCAGTGTCACATCAATTCAATAAAACATTTGTAGTTGTATCATAATCTTCAAAACCCAGGATGCTGTTTTATTTCCAATACTCTATATTTTGTATTCATTTTAAATGATTTACTCTTCAGGCAACAAACCCCACCTTACTACAGCACGCCTACGTAACCTGTCGACTCTCATCTTAGTGCATTTTCTACAAAGTATTAGTATCATATTGATATTGGCGAAACCAGCCTGGGTTTATTGGAAAGGAAATCAGTGATATTGCACATCACTATTAACGGCTTTTGATGCTCACCTACACAACTATTGAATCATTCAAAGTACTTGTCTGTCTGAAAAAAACCCACTCAGGAGTTAGACTAAAACTAAAATTTCTTGTTTTGATTGATTTATTGATTTCTTCATTTTAATTTCAGTTCAACTTTAATGCAAAATGAACATATATTTTCCCACTGATGTAAAATGACATCCCAGCTCAAACACCAAAACATTTCTTCCCTGACCCTTTCTCTCTCAGTCTTTCATATAGGGCATCACGTTTTAATTTCTGCAGGGAGCAGTGAGCAGTGTTCAAGAAATGATACTTGAATCATTAAAATCCAATTTGCAAGACTGGGGTACAACACTCCATCATGGCTATCAGCCAAGCCCTCCTCTCAACCTCGCAGGAAAACGTGGTTTGTATTGTGCCAGAACAAACTGAGGGATCAGAGGAGAAACCAATAGCAATACAGCATTCATTAACAGAGTCCTCACAGATCAGAACGCCGTTCATCTATTAAGAATCACAGATGAAAGAGTGAAAGAGAGCGACAAGGAGAAGGGGAGGAGAGAGCAGAGGAGAAAAGTGAGGTGAACAAGTGAGACTGATCGACCTTATGTGTATTAGGAGCATGCTCCACACACACACACACACACACACACACACACACACACACACACACACACTGACAGAGACACTTCGATTGTGCTCTTGCCTAGAAGGCATGCGGTTAGAGTTAATGAATAACGTCCCCCCTGCCCCGAAGGTCTGCTCTACAGATGGCATTAGATAGTAATACACATACGCGCACACACACTTGTCTTACACTTGTCTTACATTAGTTGTGAGGACACTCATTAACATAATGCATTCCCTGGCCCCTTACCCTAACCTTCACATCACAAATATATGTCTAACCCCGACCCTTACCCTAAAACACAAGTCTTAACCATTGAACAACCCTTTAAGTTGTGAGGACCGACCAAAATGACAATGGTTTCAAAACAAAATTTGTCCACACAACCACAACCACACACACATTTACATGAATACTAGGCTACTAGGGCTGTCACTCATATAGCTAAAACTGGACATCTAAATTTCTAAATTTCACTCTGTTTCTGTCACACACACACACACACACACACACACACACACACACACACACACACACACAACACACACACACACACACACACACACACACACACACTGACAGAGACACTTCGATTGTGCTCTTGCCTAGAAGGCATGCGGTTAGAGTTAATGAATAACGTCCCCCCTGCCCCGAAGGTCTGCTCTACAGATGGCATTAGATAGTAATACACATACGCGCACACACACTTGTCTTACACTTGTCTTACATTAGTTGTGAGGACACTCATTAACATAATGCATTCCCTGGCCCCTTACCCTAACCTTCACATCACAAATATATGTCTAACCCCGACCCTTACCCTAAAACACAAGTCTTAACCATTGAACAACCCTTTAAGTTGTGAGGACCGACCAAAATGACAATGGTTTCAAAACAAAATTTGTCCACACAACCACAACCACACACACATTTACATGAATACTAGGCTACTAGGGCTGTCACTCATATAGCTAAAACTGGACATCTAAATTTCTAAATTTCACTCTGTTTCTGTCACACACACACACACACACACACACACACACACACACACACACACACACACACACACACACTGATTCCCACACGCACACCCTCACACAGAAGGGGAAACAAAAGAGAAAGAGAGAAGAGGAAAGTGAAGAAAGTGGAGCTCCTGCAACTGTGTGTGGTCATTAATTGAGTTGCATTATTAAAACGTAAGGTGATACTATTTAACCTGCATTGACATTCAATTAACAAATTAACAGTATAAGATACGTGTGCACTTTCACTCACACAAACACACACACACACAAAGGGTAATCTCATTGACCTGCATTAACATCTGCGGAGGGACAGGAAGTACAGGTGAATGGAGCCGCAAACTTCATGACCCACATCAACATTTAATGAAGTCTTAGAAACATGAGTCCTTAATTCAAGCAGGGCAGGTAATGAGAGGTCTGCCACACACAAACAGACACACACAGACACACACACACACACACAGTAGACCCGACTGTTCTTATTGCAACAAAGTGAAGAGAGGAAGAGATCGTTAACACACTCTCCCCTTTTCTATTGAAATTTTACATCCGGCATACTGTGCCAACATCCAAAATTACAGATAATATTAAGAATAATTGCATATAATGTTAAAACTCAATGGATTTTTCCTTAAACTCTAATAAGCTTTCGCTTCAGGTCACATTTTCAGGTAGGAAGTAAAACGTTTCAAGTTATAGACAGAAACTTGTTGTGACAAAATAACTCCAATTCAAGGTCCACTTTGTAGCTTTTTTCTACAGCCTTCAACCACACCAGTCAATATCCATGACCTCCAGACCAAAGGGGCCAAAGTCATCGCCAAATGCGATTGAAAGCTCAGAAAAAAGTTTGGAGTTTAGATTCTCTGTCTCACATACTATTCCCAAGGTCAAGAATGAATGTTCATGCTCACAGAAATCTTTCTTTCAACGTTCCTCGCTGTGGACCACTTTGAAAAGTGTACAAACGGTTTCTGAGGCAAGGCAGTAAAATAATAGCACAATATTTAGATTTGTTTCATTTCATTCACCCAGGACAGTGTGTTTGCATTTGTTAGCAATTTCTTGTTGGGATGGGGGGTTATTTTGTTTTGTTTTGTCTTAACCAATCAGTAGCAAATAATAGGTCCGACCTGACATTATTTTCAATTGACACTGAAGTCATGGTCACATCTTTTAGGAACAGTTAACTTTTACCACGTTGATCAAACAAAATATGTTCAATTTAAGATTTGATTCTGGAAATCAATTTAAAACACCTTCATTGCCTTTGTCAGCCGCATGTCTACAAAGCTCTGATTGGTTGATTGTTCCTCAATTCGGTGGAAACAGTCGTCAAACGAGCACAACAGCAGCTGGTCTGGGACCAGGCAAGGAAAATCCCAAAAGACTCAACAAAGGTTAATGTTAATATTAACCAGAGCCATGACTCACTAAGCTTACAGGGATCTGGAGAAACTCTGAATCAGAAGTTAGTCAGAAAAGGATGTAGATATAAACCGAGTTGTCAAAATACCAGTGACTAGTCTGATGCGAGAGAAGACAGAGGTCTGGCTGTGTGATTGATCCAAAAGCAGCAGGATTCTACAGATTCTTGTTAAGATTGTAAATAGTAGAGGGTCGATTTCTTTTTGAACCATCAGCTGCTGCTTGAATACCGGTGAAATTACATTTACTGACTGAACAGAGAATCCTGGCTTGCCACAACATAGCAGTGTGTGGTCAAGCTTCAAGTTCAAGTTTAGCTTGAAGGTCAATGAATTTCCTGCTTTAAGATAAATAGATAGATAGATAGATCGATACTTTTATTTATCCCTGAGGGAAATTCATGTGTCCATTAGCTCAATAATAATTAGCTAATAATAAATAAACAATAATAATTAATCTGATGTCTGATGGCAGTGGGAACAGAGGATCTCCTGAACCTCTCTGTTCTGCAGCGCAGTGAGATGAGACGTTTGCTGCAGCTGCTTCTCTGTCCTGCCAGAATGTTGTGGAGAGGATGGTTGGTACTGTCCAAGATGGCCTCCATCTTACATTGCATGCATTGCGTTGCATCTCTCCACAACAGTCCTGAGTGAGTCCAGACTCCTGCCAAGCACAGACCCAGCCTTTTTGACCAGCGTGTCCAGTCTCCTTGTGTTCATGTCTGACATGCTGCCGCCCCAGGAGACTGCAGCATAAAAAAGTACACTGTGTGTCCATTGTAAGAACCAACCTGTGTATTTTTCATGGACAACACTATGGCAGTGTATTTTCTTTCCTCCTTTTCCTCTGCTTTGTAAAAAGCATTCTCATAAAAATGGTTGTTGGCAGGGTGTAATATTAATTGCAGTTACATAATGTTGTGGTAAAAGGCTGTTCGTCTCAAACTGTGTATTTCTCTGCTTCCTGCCATGGAGCAGGAAACTGTATTAGGAAGGCATTGAGTGAGGTGTCAAAGAACTAAGAAGCTTTCTTCTGAATGAGGCGAAGCCGTAAAGGAACTGCAGGCAATCAAATTACGTTTCTTTAAAAATACATTTATATTGGTCTTGAAGGTGAAAACCCTTCCCAAAGCCAATGAAATGAGACCCTTTATCTGACTTTTAAATGAAGCTGTACCAGGCTGAATGATCACAGGAAAATGGGATGGACAAACCCTCAAGGACTTTGTATCACTCAGAGGGTAAGATTTTTGTCATTTCAAGGCAAGATTCAATCATCACTAAATTCAATTTGAGAGTTTATTTTACACAGATTGGGAATGACCCCAGGGATGGTTGAATCAGACTGAATAATGAAGCAAAGCTAAATGCTAATTCATTATGAGTGTTAGGCGAGAGATACCAGGTGACCTTAAAACTTTCCTATCAGACCCATGCAGCTGAGAGAGAATCGGAGAGGGGGAGCGGAAGAGAGAGAGAGAGCGAGAGAGAGAGACAGACAGCAAGCAGGTCTGTGAGCGGAAGAATGAACAACAGAATCTGAAGGCCTGGGGTCACGTCTGAGAAAATGCAGCCGGGAAAGTAAATTAAAGTAAGCAAAATGGAAAGTGAAAGGGCAGAATGAGGAAAACAGCAAAAGTGTGAGAGAGAATAATTTACTGTGAGGGAGGAAGTATGAGAAAGAGGAATAGCGAGAGGAAGAGGAGGTGGTGGTGGAAGAAGGTCAGGGGGTCGCAACACAGCGGTGAAGGAGGCTGAAGCTGCAGAGGAGTCGTAGTTTCCACCTGCAGGTTATTTGCCCTGAGATTGAAGCGCACTTGTTCATTATTGACTGGGATCATACCCTGTATTTTACACGAAAATGTGCGACAACTCCAGCGGCCAGCACTCCAAAAGCCTAATAACCTCTGTGGACACACACGTTCGCACACTCAGTGGTAATATTACACACTCACTCACGCTGTTGTGCTGAATGATACTGGAAGCAAGACCATTAAATTCAGTTTTGTGAACGACCTCTGATGCAACCTCAAGGCTCTGTGCTGTAATTCTACACTTACTAATAAAGACTGGTGTGTGTGTGTGTGTGTGTGTGTGTAGGTGTGTGTGTGTGTGTGTGTGTGTGTGTGTGTGTGTGTGTGTGTGCGTGGAGCTGGGGGCTTTGTAGAAGTGTGTCTTTGCCCTTGTCCGTGCATGCACCTCAATCACCATCTGGCAATCTAATAGCAGCAATTCTCCACACAGGACATCCTTAAGATCCTTGGTGCATTTCTCAAGGTCAACCATCATCCTCACACACACACACACACACACACACACACACACACACACACACACACACACACACACACACACACACACACACACACACACACACACACACACACACAGAGATCAAAGGTCCTTCAACACGCTTACATACCGTCAGTCACCTTCCCAATCAAAGCCTCTCATGTGCGCAGCTCAGCATAGCTCCTTTCCTCCTTTCACACCTGAACCTAAACCGTCTGTGTTATAGCAACTTTAATACAATCTGTGTCCTATTTCATAGCTTTGCCCATCATTCCTATCAGTTACGATAACACTGTACTCTGCAAGTTTGTAGCAGCAATCTGGCAACCCTGTGACATTGCAAAAAAAAGTGTGACAGGCGAGATTATCATCTAACAAAACAACCGGTGTGAAAAGTTTTGTGCTCGAGTCCCAGGTTATTTAGCTTTTAAACTCCCGGGTTACAGAGAAGAGAAAGCAAATGGTGAATGGTAAAATTATTACCCAAACTAAACATCCACAACTTGGCTGAGAGCAAGGTTGATATGAGTGGTGAAACTGAACCAAAACCGTTGGCTGTGGGTGTCAAGCTCGTTCAGATCTGCTACGGAGCCGACTGCCAATGCGCCACACTTCTGTTTGGTTCAATAAACAGTAAGAATGTTAACATGAGAGTCCTGACTGAACCATGCTTGGCGTAGTTTAGTGGACGCTCATAGTTTTCTCATATAATGTGAAATTCAACCTTTTGGCTGCACATGGTTTTGCCTTTACCTCCAAATAAAAGTGGCTCATAATGTGGCCCATATCGTTTGCAACCTGTGTGATTGTCTAACAACTCAATGTCATCCTAACTGAGACCCAGGAAAATCTGCGTTTTCCATTAAGATGCAGCAGAACGTTTTTATAAATAAATGAATCCATCTGTTTCCAGTGGCCTCTCTTTGTATCTGCCTCTCTCTCTGTCTCTTTCGTCACCTTCTGTCCCCAGGGGGCGGCTGGAAACTATCACTTTGCCGCGGTGTCCACTCACTGGAAAATGACATCAGCAATCAGCACCTGTCAGCTCCGAGGCCAAAACATTTTCAGCCACATTTTTCTGTCACCCTCCGATCTGTCCCGTCTAAACCTTTGGCTCCTCAGATTTACCTCAATCCTCTTTTGTGTAATTCACTATTCCCATGTTCCTCTTTCTGCTCATTATGCCCCCCTTCCTCTTATCCTCCTCTTCCTCCTCAGTGATCACTCTATGTCTTATTTCCAATCTCAGGCTCCATCTGTGTCTTTTCACACTGTTTTACAGCCTTGGCAGCAGAAAGGACAGTGATGCTACACTTCATGTAGCTTCATGTAGTCACACTGCTGAGCTAAAAAGGTTATACTGGACTGGTGCCGGGTGTGTGTGTGTGTGCCTGTTTTATGTAAATGTGTGTGTAGTACTGTTGTAGGAAAGATGTTAAAAGGTGGGATTATTACCACAGAGGTGTCAGGAAAGTAGAAAAAGAGGAAGAGAAAGGTAGAAAGACAAAAGGGAGTACAAGAAGTCAGCGGGAAAGCGAGGTTGTGATTCAGGGGGTTTCAGCTCTCTGGCAAGTCTCTCCACTCTCAGACGCCAACAGCAAGTCCGCCCATATGCTGGGAGCAATCTGCCCGCCAGCTCTGTCTGGGTTTTTTTTTTTTTTCTTGTTTTGTTTTGTTTTCAGGAAGACGAGACTGCGAACAGCGATAAAGTTAGGAACCCAAACAAGTTAATGAGGACCAGGAAATAATGAGCTGATTGCATGATTAGAGGCATAATTCCTCTGTACACTGAAAAGCTCTCACAGCTATTTCATATTTGCATATCTTTTCTGGATCTGAGTGGAGCAGCAATAACATGAAGTCGCTGCTGCGTTCAGGCTTCGCTGAGGTCACACTTCTTCGCTCAGGTTTGGGCATCCATAAGAAAATGGCCATGAAATCACCACACATCCTTCACTTTGATTGTTGAACAGGCAGACAGGAAACTAGCCAGCCATGCTGTCCGGAGGGGCAGAGCCAGGTAAAGGTAATTGCCTAGCAAGAGAATGAACCAGGAGATAGGATCAGGAAGGAAAGGGAGAGAGGTGACAGCCTATAATTGGAAACGGAGAAAGAAGGAAGATGGTGGAAAAAAAGAGGAAGAGGAACAGGGGTGGTTGTTGGGGTGGGGGTTTAGATAGAGAAAGAGGGGCGGCTGGCTGATGCACCTCATGCAAACCTGCTGCCATGAGCCATATGCACTCTGCCACAACGTGACACAACACATGGCCCCTCATGTCATGTTACCACACATGGCATCCTGCTGTGTAGCAGGGTAAGCAGAGCTAAACATGTCTCACACCAGAGCTCAAAAACAAGTCTGGGCTTCAGCTTTTTTTCACACAAGTCAGCCTATCACATTTTTCTTTATCGTGCACAGATTATGACTGAACGCAGTGTGCAGGACAAATAACTGGAAAAGTTAATGTGATGAGCAGTGCTATGTGTTGAAACGAGTGTGATGTGATTGTTTAATTTGTCCGATGACATGTATTTACTTGCATCATCTCTCTGACAGCTTACGAAACCCATTATGAAATGTCTCTAGTGGTCCACAGTAATGTTATAACAAAATGTAGATGGTAAGAAAGCGTGACCAGGCGCGCGCGCACGCACACACACACACACACACACACACACACACACACACACACACACACACACACACACACACACACACACACTATCTCTCCTCTTCGTCCTCCTTCCTTTGCTGCAAGTATCTGAGGGCAAGTAGGGAGACTTGTCAGGGTGCGTAGTCGTCAACACTGAAGGTCTGCAAACACGCACTGTTGCGTCTCAAGTGTGTCTGTGCTCTATTGGTAAAAACACGGCAACCGCTGAGGACAAAATGTACATGTCTCTATGTGTGTGTGTAGTATACGTGGACATACCCAGGACTGAAGCGTGGTCCTTGATGCCTCCTCATCTGTCCAGCTGTGCGCGAATGTTGAATCTATTTTCCTCTCCTCCTCTTGGCTCCACAAGTTCCGCTCCACACGTGCCAGCGGCTCCACTCCTCAGGTCCCCCCTCTCTCAGTCTGTCTCACTGTCAGACTCTGGCATCGGCAGCTGTACCAACCCTGCCACTCGTCCCCCTCTTTCTCTCTCCTTCTCCCTCCTTCCCACCTCCCTCCGGCAGGCTCGTGTGTACACACCTCCTTTCACTCCTTGTTGGTTACGGTGCACCCCCCCCAAAAAAAATGATCCAGGCAGTCACGGGAGGGGGGGTTGATTTGAGATGTTCCTCTCTTTCAGACAGTGCTCCTCAATGGGTCGGGGTGCCCTCCATCTCCCCCGCGGCGTGGACGTGGGATTATGATAGAGGAGAGGGAGGATGATGGGGAAGGAGCGTTGCTGTTGCTGTAGCTGCCTCCTTCAGTATGATCGCCTCTCTCGCGCTTAGGATGCTTTTCACTCTCTCACTCTCTCCCTCTCTCTTTATCTCTCACTACTTCCCCTCCCTCCCTCCCTTTTCTCAGTCACTGTCTATCTGCTGCTGCTCCGGCTGTTTGGACTTACAATTCAGTGAGCCGCCGGGCGTGCGGTTTAGGGAGTGTCTCTAAACATCCAGGCACGGAAAAAACGAAGAGACTGAGAGCAGAGATTAGAAGATGGAGAAACAGGAGAGAAGGACATAACTGCATTTTGAGCATGTAAAGGAGGACTAATAATAATAATTATAATGATAATGATAATAATAATTCAAAAACGAAAAAAGTAATGAGTGTGGTAATTGGTAATGGTGTGAGTTGGATTAAAATATAATTGAATATGTTTTAATAAAAAATTTAACAGATGAAATAAAAGATGAAATTTAACAAAATTAAAATTATTCTGAAAGATAAAATCCCTGCCAAGAGTCAATCATGAAAAAGGTCATCAGGGATAGAAAGGGAAGGTCAACATTTCCATCCATTTTTGAAAGTACTTCCAAAATTCTACAAAACTTTTTAATTATAAGGATATTAAAAAAAAATAGAAAAGAATAAAAAAGAATAATAGAATAGAATGAAAAAAAACAAATATATGTGTGGAGTCTTGGCGATCATCTTTTTCCAATTACAGCTGCCTCAAATATATAAAAGTTTGTAAAAATTCTGAAAGCTACAAGCAAGTTATTGATCAGATTCAGTTTTTTTTCCAGCCTACAGAATCTGAATTTGTGTGTTGATGTCACATGACATTATAAATAACTGAAAAGACTCCACAGAGTTAAGCTCCTTTCCTAATCCTAACAAAGACGGTAGTTGGAAATGACAATGTCCTTGTTCGATTTGTGCACCATGAATCAAAAGGTTTTGTATCAGTTATATTCGTCTATGTAAATGTTACTTTCCATTATCCCACACTGATGAATTTATATTTTTGTATTACACTAATTTAACATGACATTTCCGGCTACCTGGAAAGGAAGTTGCAATTCGGCAAACAGGTAACACTTATCATGCAGTGGAGTTTTCTGTTTTTCCATCCAGATAGTTAGACGAGTCTTTGACAGCAGTAAGTGTTAAATGTTAAACCTTCTGGGCTTTTCAAAGATAACCAGGGTTTTAACTTACAGAAAAACACATGCTTGGCTCTGTGACTCGAATGAAATAATGGGAAACAAACTGTCTGGATAAAAGAGACACGAGAAAAGAGACAAGAGACAAGAAAATGCTATTCTACAATAATGTCTTTGGATAGATTAACAAAGATAAAGAGCCAGCTCGCTTGATTTCCTGAGAGTCAAGAGGCCTCGACTAAGGGCCCAGTTCAGCACGTCAAATTCTGGGAGCTGATCCCAAAGATGCCTTAAAGGTGATCATTAAAATCCCCTCTAATAGGAACAATCAACCTGTGTAGGGATGGTAAAGTTTTGGTTGCATTGCATTTGTCTGTTGGTCTTGTGAGTAATCTTTCTGCAGCATGGCGAACCAAACAGCACCAAACTGCTCGTAATACAGTATTACAGTGATTATAACCATCACAACATACAAAAAGCGGATTTAAGTTCCAAAAATGATTCTTTGGGAATGTCACTCTTCCAGTGGGTTTGTTCTGTTTAATCACCTCCCCCATTTTGCCTGAAGCACGCAGAGAGAAGGGAGCGAATGAGAGAGAGAGAGAAAAATAGACATTTTTATTGTTTGGTCCTGTTGCCTTGTCAGGGTAAATCAGATCACAGGATACTGAGGTTCAAACACACACACAGACACACACAGACACACACTCTTCTAGCCTGACTGAATGCCCCTGAGGTCAGTTAACAGCTCATCTCAGGAAAGGAGAAGTCTGGCCTATGACCCTCAGGCCAGGGGGTCAGGCATGTCATGATGCTTGGTGGAGGCCAAGTCCAGCAAACACCTAGCACTCCAACCTCTGAGCCAATCGGACACACACACACACACACACACACACACACACACACACACACACACACACACACACACACACACACACACACACACACACACACACACACACACACACACACACACACGAACATACCGCATCAAGTTTCTCTTCCCCTAAAGCAACAGCACATTAAATGGTCAGGTAATCCAAATTTAAAGAAATATATTTTCTTATCATCCCATGAGGTTTCTACCCGTGCACGTAATTATGACACAATTTAACAGATAAAACAATGAAGTGATGACATTTTATATCCAAATGGTCAAAGGTCAACTCCACCGTGACATCACAATGCTCTGCAAGAACACTTGTGGCCATTATTCAATGTCACAACTCAGGAACAGAAGGGGAGATTGAGACCATATTTCCTGCAATCTGACTGGCAGAGACAGAGGCATACAACCGCAAGGTGGTAATTCAAGTTTTATTTTATTTTTCCGATTTTGAGATATCCACCTGTAAGATTTTCTCCCATGCTGCAATATAACTCGATATGACCCAAATACTCTTCCTCTACCGCAGCAGCATAAATCTCTACTCTACTTAATGTTCAGTATTTTTTTTCAAGCTCTCATATTATTGCCAAAAAAATATGTCAAGTCTGTCAAGCTTGCAAACAGGTACGTGAAGTGGTTGCACACATTTTCATAAGCACACGTGTTATTAATAACGTGAACACGGGCTCTGTTCTATTCAAGTGTCCCAGTAGTAAACCCTGACAGTGCGACAGCGAGCCAGCATGCATCATACCAGCACCCTGAAACCGAAGCAGCTAAATGGAATCCAGCCATCATTCATTTTATTATTTACACCTGTGCTTTTCTCACTGTGACATGGCTAAATGCCTCCTGTGAAAAAGGCTTATAGTATTGGCTCTAGGTTTTGTCACCAAATTCGAATCAGTAAGTTAAAGCATTACTACCCGAATGCTTTCATTCACGTCTCTTTTTCTGTGCGACAGTGAACTTCTATAGTTGACGTCATCTGTGAGTGAATGAGTGAGCTGTCCTGACCAGTGTCTGACAAGTTAGATGAAAAAATTGAGTCAGTTACTGATTATTTATTACTCTTCGGAAAAGTAACTACATCACTTTACTAATTAATCAAAAGAATAAGGAATTGGTGACATTAATGGTGACATTGCTTTCCATTTCAGAGACAAGCTCCATCAAAGACAAAAAGAAATTAGCATGCGTACAGTAGGAGCAGAAAATGAGACAGGGTTTAACCAGCAAACAGATTTTAGCATCGTAACCATGAACAGCTAGCTTAACATTAGTTCTTAACATTAAGGTGACTTCTGAATGTAGGTCTGTTGTTAACAATAATAACTTTGGACTTAGCAGAAGGAGCACTTGTATGGTTAGCTGCCTCTCCACGCCTCCGTCTCCAGGCTTATGCATTTGGGAGTATAGTCTGTCCACTGAACACGTCCAACCATCCTGGTATGACAGCAAACAAGTCAAGGGGCATTAACTGTAATATAAATGCTGAATCTTATATTGTGATTCCTGAAACATGCTCTCCAACACTGCTCCACACCTGTCAACCAGCAGGAGGTGGGTTTTTTTTTTTCCTATTACGACTCAATAGTTTATAGTTGTGGTTAAACTGATAAAGTCTAATACTGTCATCACCACGATGGTCAGTTTAGCCTGAGACAACTCTCTGATGACAGATTCATTTCACTGAAACAACTCACAGGCCCATAACCAGATTCCTGTCAATTAGAGGTGTTTTATGGACAAATCCACCGCAGCAGTGACCACGCCGGTTTAAGGTTACGTTTATCTCATGATAGCGACGCCATTGTACTTTCATTGACTGGTGAATGTCTAGCAGACTTGCTAGTGGTTGCCCATGACTCTGTTCAAGATGTGGAGATTAATTTTAAGTCATTAGGCGTTGGTTAAGTTTTGATACAATAATTTACATAATTTGCGTCAACATTTGTGAGCCGAGCCATTATTTTGTTTTTAATGTTTCAGATTTATATTGATGTTATTGATGGTAAGCCATCTGACTGAAACAGCAGAGGAGCAGATGGTGTTTTCCCACTGATGTGTACTTTTATGAACAACCTTTGCACTGTGAGAATGATTAAATGGAGTACCAGAGCAAACTAATAAATGTGCATAAAACCACATTCATCAATTTAAAAATCTACTTTTGTCTCAGCTCTGAATATTACTTTAATCAGACTATTGTTGTTGTTTATTACCACAAATTGTTCCTGACTTTCTGTAACCACACCTTCTGTTTCAAGGTCATGAAATTATTTCCCTGACAACTCTGGTATTTGTTTCGTGGCTCTTCCTTGACTGATAGCAGAAACTGCCTTGTGGGAGAGCAGTGACTGCAAACACGAGATGTCTTCACAGTGGGTGCAGAGTGTGAAGATTATGGCTGCAAATGTAAGAATTTGATACCAGAATGGGTCACACATGACAGCCAAGTGACAGTCTCCTTTCTCAAAGCCCCACTTTTGGGAGTACTTTCATTTGCACTGACATTTAGGACAGAATAGGATGACATTTGAGTTGAGAGTGTATGTGGGACATGGGTCAGACATAAACGCACCAGATAGCTTGAATGGAATATAGCGAGAACTGCAGACATATTGCGGCTGTTTCAGAGAACCGACTGTGAAAAACTCCTGAATAGATGCATCAAAAATCTTGTTGATTCATTACAGAGGCAAATGCAAGAAAGTATTAGTAATAAATGTAGCTACTGGGGCTATTTTTTCATAATCTTTAAACCCAACAAGGTTTCATTACACTCGTGGGAATGATTCATGCTCACACCTTTTCTTGTCACCTTCTGCTTAAGAATCTACAGATATGCAAATTTATTACATAATAAGAGCAACATTTCGCTAATGAAACAGGAAATTTGATTTAAAAATGCATTAATTATGGTTATCCATTTTTATTTTATTTTTTTGGTTCTAGCCTACATGCTCCCTATCAGCAGCAGTGTGGGGAAACTAATCACAGCCTTGTTCATTACTGTTGTGTTTGGCAACTACTCTGCATTTCAGCCTGTTCAAAAAAAGGCAGACAGTCAAGAGCCAAGTGGAATTACATGTCTGACGTGGTCACACTCTCAAAAATACCACACGCTTCTCATATGACCTGAGCTATTTCCCATCAAGTAACTCTACACTGAGGATGTCACAGTTGGACACTCCAGAACATAAAACTGTTACATATGAAAAATGCACACATGCTCAGTGCTCAATTTCCCATTCAATCCCAAACAAGATTTTTCATGTCTATCAAATGAAATGTTATTGCTGTTCATAATGACCATGAAAAAAATGCTTTCCTAACGCGACCTAGTGAAAGAAATCACGGACAAAAGCTAGAGTCTTGGTTCTGTGCAGAAATGTTTTCCAACACTCAGCAGTCTGACTTTGCCAACTTTGTTTTGTCCCTGTCAGAGTTTCCTTGCTGTCGTGCAATGAATGAAATGACAGTAACCCACATTCTGTACTAAAGCCTCATATTAGCTTATGAGCTGAATAAGGCCTGTTGATTTTGACCACCAACTCGTCACGTCATGGTCAGTGATTACGGTTGGAATAATTACAGCGACCGATATTCTTTCAGTGTACAAATGGGCATGTGACAGTTAGGCGAGTCACTTTCTATTTGAAATTTAAACATTCGTGAAAGTCGTTCCCCGTCCGCCCCCAGGCAGACTAAAAATGTCTAAACAGGAAAAACAGAGAGCCGACTAACTTGGTAAAATGCAACAGCATTAAAGGAAAGTTTGTGTGTCTCTTAAATGTGGAAGCAGACACAAAAATGAACAAGTTATCTACAACGTTGTTTAGGATAAGGCTGCAGTGCTGTGTTCGATTCAGTCTCACAAATTACTGTATATGTTAGATCTTAGTCCTTTGAACTTAATTCATTTTGAAAAAGTAACAGCCCAACTGAGAATTGCAATAAGATACACTTGAAAAGATCTGACCAAGAGCCCAAGAACATCCTCATTACGTGTGTTTCAGAATGTTGAAAGGTTCATACCCAAGCATATTGTATAAGTAAGTGATATTAGTCTGATGGGTATGAAACTGCTCATTTTTGAGTCTAGAAATCGGGTCTGACTTAATTCATGCTTTTCTAAATCAACTATTTTTATTCAAGCACAGAGGAAATCGGAAAATCACATTTCCACTGGGACAAATCCTGTTGACACATTGCTTCACTTCTGTATTCATTATGCTCTGACTCAAGTTTTCACTTGATTCAAACTCAAATAATGTGACAGGCCTCCTCATGCAATACAATATAAGGATGGACTGTTTATTACTACAATGTTGGCACAAAAAACTTCCAATTAACACAAATCTGTGCTTTTCTATTACAATTACATGAAAAAATATAAAGTGTGTGTTTGTCACTCTGCTCCAGAGTACCGACAATAAATTCTGATACATTTAATATGAGTTGTGTTTTTTGGCTTCATTGTGAAAAGTCTGTTTGTGTGGGTCAGACAGAAACACTTAGTCTGTGTCTGTGCCATAATGAAGTGACTGGCCTGTAGCTCAGCCTGTGCTCTCAGATAGTTCAGCTTATTCACTGCTCTCCCTTCCTGAGCCGACCACGACGTGAGGTAATAACTTTGTTTTCAGTGCAGCCCCAAACAAAATGGATTTAGGAGAAAAAAAGAGAAGAAAAACAGAAAGAAATAACTTTTTTTCCTCTTTTGTTCAACCTTCTTCCGCTCTCCGTCTTTTACTTTCTTGTCTACTCACTGCTCCTATTTGGCTGAGAGAGAAATATCACCGATGACACATTCATTAGAAACAGAATTAGGGAAGAGAGGAATAGCATTTAGCTACGATGCTAACTATGTTGGCAATGCAATATCGTTATCTCCTCTGTAAAAGTGTGTGCGTGTGCGTGTGTGTGTGCGTTTGTGTGAGTGTGTATGAGTGTGTGGGTGTTACTGAGAGTCTTATCACTGGAAACAGACCTGGACGTGAGCAGGGTGGTGAGCAGGAGGAGGATGTGGGGGTGGGGGGGTGGGGGGGTTGGAGGAGGGATGGGGTAGAAAAGCAAGAGTGAAATTGAAGGATAAGAAAAGAAATAGGGAGACTGGAAGCAGGCAGAGACGGAGAGATGGACGATAGACACATGGAGGATATCAAAAAAGGGATAATGCGTTGTGAACGAGGAGAGCGCGAGATAAAAGACAAAAAAGAAGGAGGGTGGAAGGGAAACGGGGAGCAGATGGAACGTGATCCGGGTGGAAAGTGGGAACAGAGGGGGGGACTGGGTGGAAGATGGGAACAGAAGTTGGCTGAGGGAGAAGATGCCTAAAAGGTGATACGGAGGACTGGGCAGGTGAAGCGAAACAGGCCTCAGAAATTAGGTTTTTGATGGGTTGATCTTCTGTGCAGGTGCCTGGATGGTGGGCAGCAGCCCCCATCTCTCACTCCCGGCTCTTGTCCAGAGTGTGTTGCCATGCGGCTTCAAACTGGCCTACAGTATATACACTCTGTTCAGTGTGTTCTGACACATTGGTATACAACAGTGCTTGAAATGTTCACCAGGGAATCTGAAGCTGTGTCTCAAATTGCTCCCCATTTGCTACAAATCACTTGATATTTGCTCTGTGTTATTTTCTTTGAGTGTCTGAATTCAAAGTGTAAAACACACACTATGTAGTGCCGTCATATTCTCACAATGGATCAAAAATATTCAGTACAGGGCAGCGCTTAAAACTGCAATAACCGTATTATCACGGTAATAAAGTTGTCATGTCGTGTTAACGGTTTCCTATCTACACATCCAGCTGACGTAGCGGCACCTGATGAATTCTCTCACTCAAGAGATTTGGGCTGAATGGATTGGTCGACAAAACACAGGACTGTGACACAGGAGACCGCTGGTGGTTTCCCAATAGAAACGGATTCTCGTCATAATTTGACCGTTTCCATAACCTTAACCATGTTTTATTATTGTAACCATGGCGACTAAGGTCCTCTAACCTTTATGAAGTACTTATTCTAACCCAAACTATGATCTTTCCCTAAACCTAACCAAGTTGGGAAGGTCTGGGTCATATCAGAGGGTAGGGGCAAACAATCTACAGGCGGTCTGGTCGTTAAAGGCTTTTTAGGAGCTTGTCGAAAAAGACGCTTGAAATCTCATACACATTTTATCTGTTAATTTAAAAAAATATTGATAAGAGCAGCTTTAGGTCAAACACGCTTATGCTAGTGACAAAAAGTGTACCTCTGGTGCAGGAAGAGATCATTCACCTCCTGTAGTGCCGTTTTAATCCAAAGAAAAGTTGGAATTGTTAGTTTGGTACCCTGAAAAAGAAAATTGTGATTCAATGTACAAAACAGCCTGAAGCATCAAACGTCTGTTTACTTTGTGCTCTGTGCAGAAAATGTTCTGATCCAAACAAGCCAGAGTGAAACATGCGCTCATCTATCTTGTCCAGGTGCTGAGTCCAAAAAACTGTAACTGTGATTTATATCTCACTGAAGACTCCCAACGCCGTCATCTGCCACCGTTAAAATGGATTCTCCATTACATGAAGGATAGCATAATGTTTTGAGAACAAATTGGCTCTTCATCACACAGATTCAAATGTGTGTCGGGAAGAAATTGTCTAATCCCACTCAGAGTGTTGCCGCTTCAGCCAAGTGGATAAGTACACACATCCAGGCCTTACTTAACTGTAATAAGAAGTACCCATAATACATCACAAAGTCATTTACAACATAGTCTGCTGAGAATGCTGGATGAAGCACTTCCATGTATGTTTGGGCCCAGTGCCACATTTACTGAACAATGCTTATGACAGTTAACAAAACAGTCTCCACTCAAGGTCCACTTATTCAGTTGTTCTGGAGCTTTCAACCAAATCACCCTGTCCTCACTCAGAAGATGAAGTTGTCATGGAACTGCAGACGTTCAAACTCTCTGTTAATCTGAGCAGTTTTGACTTCTCTCCATGTACATGATGTATTTTTCTACTTTAGTTCATTGTTAATTGAACTGTTGGATTTATTAGTTTAAATGTTTTAAATATGCTGTTCTCTATCCCTACGTTAAGCACATCAGCAACATTTTATGTATGAAAAGTTTCATACCAATAAAGTTTATCATCACTTGCCCAGTGGTTTAAGATGCATCCATGTGATCGCAACATCTGTAATTTGACTCTGGCTTGATCCTCCTTGCTCTCTCTCTCTCCTTGTGTTTCCAGTCAACCTCTACTGTCATCTGTTGAAAGAGAAAGTCAAAAGTTTCTTACAAAGTGTATAATTGTTGTATTGTCATTATGAATACAGTGAGTTATCTGTGTGCTTTTGCCATTTGATTCCTTGTTCTAGTTACATGTTTGCCCATCCTCTGTGCTACCTGCTGCCCTTATCTGCTCACTGAGTGTTTGTTTGTCACACCAAACCTCTGTAAGGCAAGTTGAGATTGATCTATTTGATCTATGGTTATCCCGTGTCCCTATGCAGAAACATTGCTGTCTTTGCAGAAGCATGTTTCTTCTTTTACACATGGGCTTACACAGACCTTCAGTACATGGAACTGCTGCAACGTCTCTCCTTTACCTCCACAGGAAAAGCAGTAAAAACTCCTCAAACTGGATGTAAATGTTCGGCATGGCACTGACACACAATGTGTGTTTTCTCAGCGATACCATCAGAGAGAAAAGGGCATTATCAGCGTTTTGCCCTACAAACACTCCGCAGCTATGCAGCGCCCTGAAGGCACTACAAACACACATTGCCTCGCTTAGACGCCACAGCAGGCAGCCAGAGCCAGAGTGTGTGAAGTCTAACAGGAAGTCACCACAAAGGCTTGGACATAAAAAAGAGGTGAGGAGAGGGGAGATGAAAAGGAGTGTCAATCTTTTCTTTCTTCTTTTTTTTTTTAACTTGGAAAGGGGAGATAGAGATGCTGTGTATTTTAGAGGGGACTAGAGAAAATAGAAAAGCACTGATAGAAAAGCAGAAAAAGACATTAAGAATAATCATATCTGGAAGGGAAAGATGGAGTGTGTGCCTGGCAGAGATAGCTGGAGATAGCGAAATGATAGAGAGGGAGGGAGGGAGGGAGAGATCGTGTGTGTGTGTGTGTGTGTGTGTGTGTGTGTGTGTTAAGATGGTAACAACCCTGCAAGGTGGAGAGAGAGAGAGTGAGTGTGTGTGAATTAAGAGATATGGAGATATGACAGTGGGGGCCTTTCGAAAATCAATACAGCTATGACTGGAGAGAGATAAAGTGGATTGAGGGAGAACTGGGGCAGAGGAGGAGAGAGACCGGTGACAATAGAGCTGAAAGAAGGACAAAGGAGGCAGAGGGAAGGGGCGAGAGAGGGAATGAAAGATAGATAGAGAAAGAGAAATAGAGAGAGAGAGAGAGAGAGGGTGTGATGAATATAAGGGAGAGCGAGATGATGTGAGAGGAGCTGTTGTTTGTCCTCAGGCTGCTCTCTTCGAGGAAGGACAAGGATGTGGGGGTGGTTAGCAACATTTACTGACACAAACTGTGAACGTGTGTGTATGTGTGCGTTCATTCTTCACAGCAACCAGCCACCAATAACATTATATAAGAATGATCAAAACTGAAGAAACCATGGCAACTGTAATCCAACAGCCACTAGCTCCACATAGAGAGAACACACAATATCGGGTGTGACAGTGCAATTACAGATGCTAAATATCTTTTCAGATATCAAAAAATAAAATCTGCTGTGATAATTCCCGCCTGACGTTATGTTTTACCATGAGAGGAGAGAAGAGCTCGCAGCCTAACAGGGAAGAGATGTTTTTGTTATCGTGCCACTGCAGACCACGGGGCTCTTAGTCAGAAAATTCCTGACCAGAGCCGAGACAGTGACGGGCATAGCTTCTGGGAGATGAGCGTATTTCAGGACTGAAACAGAGGCATGATGGACAGAAGATCAGGGCATCTGGGTCACCGTCCTAAATGACTCCCTCGCTTCCAAAAACTCAGGCACGAGCCTCCAACTGCTGTCTGGATCCCCGGCTTAGGAGAGGATGAGGGGGGATAAATGAGGTAGCTCCAGAGAATGCTGTTTCACTAGCTGCAGCTTAAAAGCTCATTTACATCTGTTTCACCCTCACGCAGGGCTAAACTGGGCCTTAGATGGCCTAAATACCAGGTACCCCACCTGTCTTCAGTCTTTGACCCAGGGACCACTAAACTCTCAGACCATCAAGCCAGATTATTGATCATTTGCCCTATTTCTGAGTGTTTGTGTTGAACAAAGCCTGCAGTGAGATGGACTCCCTGCGTGTACAATGTGCCTAAAGCCCCGTCTGTGGGCCACAGGCTGTACCAGCCAAATAGTTACATGTTGGAACTATGGTTTTTATGGTTTAGGTGAGATATGTGAGTTTTGATGTGATTTTCTTTATGGAAATATTACTACTTTAGGGATTTCATAGCAGTTTCACCCTGTGCCTGTTTCTTCCACCTTTTGAACGTCTAATGTTCGTTTTTTATGGTGCTTAGTTTAGATGAAATGTTTCATTAAATATTCTAATATTGGCTTTTGCTGCCGTTTCCCTGCCTCATCTTCTATTGGGGGCAAATATACTGTGTGAGGTCAATTTGCCTCTAACACATCAAGAGATCTAGTGGCTCTGTTAGTTTCAGACTGAAGAAGAAAGGCTTGGCTGCTTCTTAATATTCAAGTCGAGGCTAATGGTCAGGAGTCCTGCGGGGACCTGAGGGCCCTCACTGAAATAAGGAAATAGTTGCTTGAAAAAGTAGTCAGCTAGCGGGCCCACTAGGGCCTTTTTTCATTTTTTTTTTTTTACAATAATTAAAACTTTATTATCAAATCTAAAAACCACTTGAGGCCACAGCAGAGAGGAGAGCAGTAGAGGGCTGTCTGATGTGTGTTTATATTTCATCAGTAGGACACACGTGGAGCCAAAGGAGAATAAATCTAATGTCCGTCTCAACTTTCACATTTTAAATTTTCCAGCTTGAAATATGCAATAGCTCACTGAATCCAAAAACAGAATTGAGTGAGTGTTGGCGGGGCGGCGGTGGCTGATTGCCTACCTCTCACCATCACCTGCTGATATAATATCATTATCAAAAAATGCAGTGGGAATAAACAGAAGGCAGAAGGCATCCTCTCTATGAAGCAACAGTTTCCATTCAGAGCCAATAACAGGGCATCTGTCACAGTTGGTCAATATTGCATCACAGAGTCGCTCCGGACCATATGTGTTATAGGCAAATTCTGGGTATCTAACCAAGCATTTTATCATAGTATGTTGTCTTTGGTGCTGCAGAGTTACTGTAACATTCAGTCTGCCCTGAAAAAGTAGCGCTACTCAGGGGATTTATTATAACCCCTTGTATTGTAAACATAATGAATCTGAAGCTCTTGGCAAAACTAGTAAGGAACAAATTTTAATAGTAACATTGGCTATGCAGCAATAGCAAAATGTACAAATAGCTCCTTTAAGGTTGTGGAGTGGTCATGGTTTGGTTAGGTTAGGTTTAGCCACAGACACAACTTTCTGAGGTTTGGGGAAAGGTCATGTTTGGCTTAATATACAGCCTCAGAGAGCTTCTAGCACGGCTGAAGACTCCTTAATAAGAATTTAAACCATATATTCAAATAATCATAGTGGTTTTAAAATGGAGAGTTCATCATTCCCAAAAGGAGATTAACAATAAGGGTACCCAATATAAATCTATTTGCACAAAAGATAGAAGATGACAGCCCAGTAGTGAGCAGCCAAAAAAGTAGAGAGAGAAGGACTTATCTGCATAATTGTTGCTTTTTTTCAAAATTGAAACAAAGAAGTTTATCAGTGAATTTTAACTAGTCCTGTGTGACAACTACCCATTGTCACTCTTGTGTGTTTTCTACTCATTTCACAATAGGTCTGATTGTGCTGTGTGACACTGTGAGGGTGCCCAGGTGTGCTTCGCATCTATTGTGTCTGGTGCAGAATTGTATTTATGAATATCATTGCACTGGGAAGACAAAGGGGAGATTGTTGAGCAGTCGCCCTCTGTTATAAGAGCTATTCTCATATTTCATGATACCAACTTCACTCGGATGAAAAGCTGCTGGCACACAGAGATAATCTCTGATTTTTTTTCTCCTTTTATACACACTTTAAACTTCATTTTTCTATTCATAAAGAGACATACATAGGGCGCAATCATTTATGCACATATTCATCTTCATTGCTTTCCTTTTTCTGTTCCTCATAATGTCTCCAATAGATGGGAGTGGAGCCTGGAGGAGTCCTTGTATGCTGGCTGGAGATGAAATGAAAAAAAAGATGAGTCAATTAATGGGAAGAAACAAGAATAATGTCTAGTGACATGTGGAATGAAGTGTGAGGATCACATATTGTCACTGCAGAAGTGCAAACGCAAAAACACAATTATTGTGGCATTGTTCTTGCGGTGTGTTACAGACATACAGTTTGAGTGCATCTGTGTGTGTTTGTGCGCTGCATCTGATGATCTTAGGAAATGTTTTGTGGCATGTAGAGGGCCAGAGGACACAACACTGAATCATATTGGTTGCTCCTTATATTAGATTCTCTTGTACTCTCTTCTCCTTTCTTTTTTTTTTTTTTTTTCACGTGACAAGACACATCTCATACCTGAGGCCGCTCTCACCTTCCTGTTACTGTGGAGTTTCATTTTCTCACAGCATCGATCTGATTTGAACCGCAGATGTGGGAGAGAAAGATGGAGAGAAGAGAGAGGAAGAGAGAGAGAGAGAGAGAGAGAGAGAGAGAGAGAGAGAGAGAGAGTTGTTGATTTTCTGAGTCTGTGAGTGCCGAAGCATTATCTGCTTTTTAGAGGCTGTTGTTGTTCAGAAGCAGCCGGCTGGAGAGCCCTGCCTTCTGTACCTAATCGGAACCGAGAGCGTGACGCCCTGATTAAAAACCCAATGAAAGCACTCAAATACACACATATGCACACACACATATGCGCGCACACACACGCGCGAAAAACACAATCTTTCTCGCTCAAATTCCAAACCTTTTCTTGAGTTTGTTCACACATTTACACAAAAGCACATTGTGTTGGAGTTTCACAGAAAAGGCTTTGATATATAACAAATAAATGAAAGCGTAATCAGAAGTGCATATGTGTGGGTGTGTTCAGCTTGTTGAAAAGAGTGAATTTCATGTACCAGGAACCATGTCTGGGGATGGCATGCACTGTGTAAAATCAACAATAAGGTCCAATCTCACACTGTGAAGGGTAACGCAGACACACATTAGTGCATGCTGTGGCTGTGGTTTGATGTTGCTGCTGTGAATCCCAAAGAAGCCGGGAAAATATTTGTGACTCCAGAAAACAAGAAAACACTGAAAAGGCTTCATTTTGTGGCTCTTATATTTTTCCAGATAAGGAATTGCTGGAAAAGGACTAGTGTATGTAATATAGCATTAATTACTTGGAACACTGTTGAATCATTACACTTCTCGTACAAATGCAAAAATGCATACAAAAGTTCTCCAAAATAATTTGATCGTCCATGAAATCTAGAACAACAGAGAGGAGCTTTTTCTGATTGGAGACAAGTACTGGCAGGACGTCTGTCTGTGCCGTCCAAAACAGCACAGACAAACATTGGTTAGGTTCAGGGAAACATTGCGGCATGGGTGAAAATAACAGTACTTTGTTAAAGTTACGTGGAGCTCCGTTGTCATAATTACAATAATAAACACTTTTCAAGGTTCAGGAACAACTGTTGTCATGGTTACAAGAAACAGAATCGGTAGAAAACAGGAATTAAACAGCAGTCCACAGTGTTTTCTCGATTGAAGCCATGTCCCAATTCAGGTCCCTTTAAATGCGGGAGCGAAATATGTCGCCTTATTTCTGGGAAACGAAGGATCCAATGGGAGGATCCTTCATGGCCCAACCTATCACAAGATTCATTGCATGTCAGTAATGAAAACAATATGGCAGCAAACAACACTGACAGAGAGCACCAGGATTTCACATTTTTGTAAGTGTTGGATTTCAGCTCAGTTCAACAGCAAACGGTACAACTGCTAAAACCAAGCGGCCATAAAACCTCAACTTTTTGTGAAAGTTACCTTGCTCCTGTCATAATTATTACAGCTGCTAAGATGTTTTGTCATGTGAATAAACATGTTGTTTTTGGGGCATAAGCTGAAGTGACTTCAGGAGGACAGTCTCAATTCATGTGTGTAGATTAATGCTTCCAATAAATTAATTAATTATTCGGTTTTTCATGGAAGTTCCTATATTAAAATATCTTAAGATTTGGTTTAAAATATTAAGTATTTCTCCATAAAATTGAATGTTTTTTACAACATAAGCAACAGGTAAAACAAAATATGGGACAAAATAATCCTCAGTACTTTTTAAATCTTGAACAGACCTGCTCACACCAGAGAGTGGCACGGCTAAATCTTTGTGAAGCATGTGATTCTAGATGTTTGGTGATGTAGTGACTACTTGCAGTAGTAGATGAGTAATGGTTCAGTTTGGCAAAAAAATTGAGTGTTCATTTACTGTAACACCTCATTATTCATAGTAAAAAGCTGACTGAGAAAATATGCTTTCAGGGTCTTAAAAATTAGCATTTAGTATAAGCAATTTTATCCGCTGTTAAAAAACCGCTGCTGATGTTTCCAATAACAAAGCTTGGTGGCAGAGATGGATGTATCGGGCAGTCTCAAGGTGTAAAGTTGAAGCAGACGTCACACAAAGCTCAATGAGCCTTCCCTACATGTATAAATGTTTAACAAATGCCACACGCACACACGCGCACACACACACACACACAAGCACACACAATAATGGCGATGGATATAACTACACGCAGTAACCTGTTAGCAAAGGACAAAGCAGTAATGAATCTTTCACCGTCATCACTCTGCTACCACTCTAACCTTTTATTCTTTGCCCCCCTCCCAGTCTAGCAGCTCTCAGCCCTGTGGTCATGAGCAGTGAGTGGTTATGTCCTATGCATGAAAAGAGAAGAGGAGGAGAGGGAGAAGTTTAATTAATTTCCATGTCTATATCCCCCTCCATCCACCTGCTCTATAAGTCCAAGGAAGCAGAATATAACCTGCAGTCAAACCCAAACCTCCATGGGAGAATTGCAATTAATTTTTCAAAGCTCTTAATCACAATTTATAACCACATCCACCCAAGTTCTCTCTCTTCTAAAGAATTCATCCAGAAAAGAAGGGCTGAGAGCAGACACCCTTTTTCATCAAACCCTCAGCTTAAACGTCCACAAATAAACATATTCACACCTCAGCGTTATCCAGTGTGCCAACATTTTCCTTTAGTTTTACACTGTTCTGGTGGCTGCAGTAGCTTGGGACTGAAAGACCATATTATGTTTTGAATGATTAAGCTAACTACTTAAATTACAGGCTTATTGAAATTATGTGGCACAATAAACACGGACTTTGCTTTATTTAATCTGTTTATATATGTATTTATTTATGGGTGCTTCTTTGGGACAGTATAGGGAAATGTGGATGTGTTGCAACAAGAAAACAAGAATAACGTTTCTTGCATTTTAAAGGATTATGCAAAAGTGATTCTTAAGCTAGTTGCTGACATTAGGCTCAGGTGTAGCTCAGGAGTTAGAGTGGGTTGTCTATTAATTGTAGATTTGCTGGTTCAGTTGCAGTTTTGGTGGGTCGATCTGTGGCTGCGCCTGTCCTGAGCAAGACACTGAACCCAAAATTGGCTTTGGAGAAAAGCATCTGTCTAATGTTTCTAGTATTCTATCCCCATTGTATATTTCTGGCACATCATGATTTGCATCCATTGCCGATGTTCAGCGCTAATGCAGAAAGTAGCGTTCCCTACATGCAGCAATACAGAGAGGAAAGGTGTGGAGATTGGGGTGGTGAATGGATGTGTAGCATGTTTCACTTTCATGCTTGAGGCAGGAGCTCTCATCCCAGCCAGACCTGTACTTCATGCTTTTTTTATAAACTCTCTCTACTACTACTCCACTCTCTACTACTCTACTCTCGCGCTCTCTCTCATTGTTTTGGCATCTGCCCTCAGTGCCCTCAGGCTACATCTACACTACTATGTTTTCATTTTAAAGCAGTGTTTTAAAATGAAAACGATCTCCATCCAGACGACCCTTTTAGCTCCGTATCAGAAACGGACAAGAGAGTATCAGAGTTACAACCAATCAGCTGCCGGACAAGAAAAGCCACCACTGCATGATTTTGCAAAACCCTGAATAACATTACCTTCTGGCATTTTTTTTTTTTTTCAAATTCACACTTTCTGCTATATCTGCACATGGCAACTATGTTATGTTCAAATTTGAAAAGTTGGAGGGGGAAAAAAAATGCTGTCATGACCAACAAACTATGTAATGTTGAGTATGTTGCAGGTTAATTTTTGGACTGTTGTTAAACAAGTGGAAGCCAGCAGCTGTTTGGAAGGATAGGAAGGTATATGCAGTAACATATATAAAACTTTTCTCAAGGACACTTCAGTAGAAAATGCTGCAACAGTGAGAAGTTTTCTTTTTTCAGCTCTACCACCCACACTTTCCAGACCTGTACTGACCTTTAAACCTCCCCTGCTGCCCTGCATTAACTTCAATCACGACGTGAACCTTTTCTAATATATAAAAAAAAAAAAAAAAATCACAAGTGTGGAAAGTAACTAGGTTGTTCTCTCTCCGACACAGACATATCGGCACATTTCTCCTCTAGAATAAGTAGAAGCTAATTCTTCCATTAACTGACTTCCTCTTTCCTGCTGCCCCACTTCCTGTCCTTGTGCTGCCTTTCCCCTCCCAGGATGTCCGATCTGCATGAAAGGAGAAAAGACGGCACATTAATCAGCACCGGTACTACTTAGAGCTCCCCAGACAGTCTCCGACACACACAAACATTAAAAGATACTGAACCTCACACACCCTCAAGCTCCCAAAGGTCTCAGGAAAGCGGTGCAGCTCCATGCTGTTTAAGCACTCGGGGCACCTCACAGGGTTTAGAGGAGGAAGGCTTAGAGTCAGGTTGGAGGAGGTCAGGGAGAAGGGCACGGAGGGATGGAAGAGAGAGAGAGAGAGAGAGAGAGAGAGAGAGAGGGGAAAAGATCCTGGAAAAGAGCAAAGTGAAAGGTAGGAACTGGAGCAGCAGAGGAAGAGATTAACTGGCCTGAAAGAGGGAGGTCTAAATGAGAATATATAAAGCGTGAAGTAGAGGAGGATTGACAAGTGAGTGGGTAGAAGTGAAGGGAAAATGGAGGCTTTGGCAGAAATACAGTATGAAATTGGTTGCAGAATTAGCGTGCATTTGGAGACACGATGGCGGAGAGGCCAGAAAATGAAAGGATTGTGCAAAGAGGATAAAGGAGAAGGAAGGTGGGAGACTGTTGAGGCTTTTGGTGGTTACCTCCGTTCACCTCAGACTGAAAAATATATCCACTGCTTTTTTCAAAGCCACACACCCACGTCTGGCTTACACACTCTTATACACACAATATATAGGATCCCGATCCCCAGACCCCTCGAGTCCAACATGGAGCTTGTGCCACCACACTTTTCTCACCCTGCCTTTGTCTATCTCTGTCCTCGCTCTGTTGCTGAAGTGAAATCAGGCCTGAAACACGCAGAGATTATTCCGGCACACTGCAGTTTATTACACCAGAGCTGCAGAAGAAGAGCACGGCCAATACACCGCACAGGGCCTGGCCACTTGTCTCTTTGTTGTTTCCCCTTCGGTAATGATTTTGTACAACGATTTTGGAGTGGAAGACTAATCCCAAGTGGCTGGGTCCAAGTAAAGACCCTGTAAGCCTACAGCCAGCATACCTTTCCATAAACAGAGACAGGTACTAACAGCTTGCACACTGTGCATCTGACTGCACTATGAATTCAGTGATGTGATGTAACAAGGAATTATAGTTTCTATGTACTTTAAATAGCCCGCTGCAGCCGTGCAGTATCCACCTATGGTATGTATGGCTTCCAAAAGAACATGTAAGGGGAGATTTGTAGTTCATTAATAGCTCTCAAAACATGCTCTCTTCCCATAATGCAACTTGACAGCATCTATTGCTACACCCTCCTTGCCATGTTTTTGGAATTATACACCCTAGTTGGTTCTCCAGGCTCTCGGTTATAAGCCAAGTCAAAATAACTCTGATGACATCACTATGACGTCTTCAGGGTTATTTTCTCAGGCATGACAAAGCTCCCTTCACAGCTACAAAGGAGAATACATGCTGAGCAGTACTAGGAGTGACTTATAAGTCGTCTTTGACTTGTGAAATTAACTTATCATCAAGGTAACTTCTGCATCCATGACGATGAGCAGCTTTTTATGGCGAGGCATCAGCACAGTCACTGTGACATTGAAAAGTGTGTTTGAGATGCTCCTGTCTTCTTCTGCAGTGTTTGTGCACCATTGTGTATTCACATCCAAGTGCATGCCCAGAGTCCCACCAGGCTATTACAACTGACAGGAACAAAAAAAAAAGGTGTTATCCTTTTAGATTCCTTGATGTGTACCTTCGTGAAGTCAGTGTGTGTCCACGTGTGTATGTGCAGGGAGCAGCAACGTGTGCAGTGATGCATGGCCCATTCTTCCTCTGTGCAGGACACCTGATAATAAGCCAATCACCGGGGCTGATGGAGACGGGTGAGTGATGAGAGCTCTATCTCCCAGCGGACGACCAGACTGAGGGGGATAGATGATGTGTGCTGATGCAGGCCGGGCTGCTTTTCGCCTGGCATGACCACCTAACACCTGAGACCCGGGAACACTGCAGCACAGCAAGCCACAGCTGATACAGGCCTCATTGTTTTAGAGAGAGCACACACACACACACACACACACAGAGTGAATTATTGCCTCAGCACAAGTCTTGGCAAAGTGAAGGCAAGAAGAAAAAAAAAAAAAAAACTCAGTTTGTTTTTTGTTTTCTAATTCATCATATCTGCAGAGAGGTTGGTCGTTCTGAGCCGTTTACATTCACAGGAGGCACCAATTATCTTGTGATATATTAACAAATTAACAAGCACTTGGTCAAGTGTTGCGCCATTTCGTGCATACAGAAAAAAAAACATTGATAAATGAGGCTCAGGTTTGCATTAATTACTGCACTCTAACTGCTCCGAGAAAATAAATGGTAAGCTTATTTTATTTTGGCACCTGGCGTGGGACTCCTACACACAGCTGAAATGGAAACAGTCTTGGACTATTATTACGAGGCTTACATTGATCACCCTCTTATCACCAGCTGCAGGTGCACATAAATACAAACACGTAATCAAGCAGACATTCCGTTATACATACAGCGCACAAGCAGCCTGTCACACATCCACCCCTCCACCCCTGTATTGATCTGCATAACGATTGTTAGTTTTCATTGATGTTCTGTGTAGAATTGGGCTGTATATCTGGCTCCCTGGATTACTGTTACTGCCAAATAGTCCAGAGCACTAAAAACAGACATGAATAATTACCAAAATTTCTAGATGATCTGTGATGGCATTACAGGGTCACAATCATGCAGATAGGCCAGGTGGGGATGAATCAAAGGAGGTGACAGCAAAAAACCTTCTCATCCGTGCGACACATGCAAAAAGAATATACTCAGCTGAACGGGGAATTAAACGTGGCTGAAAGCATCCTGCACGGTCAGAAATTACTGCTGGTTCTTGTGTTTTTGAGACGATCCTCATGGCTGCATATAAAACTGCACAGGCATGTACGACGTGCACACACACCCAATAAGAAATCTGTTGTCAGGTGCCAGCAAACGCTCAGTGGGCATAACAGTCACATATGTGAGCCTGCATGTGAAATCAGAGGGGGTTTGTCTGACTGCCTGCAGTGGTGAGATAAACAAAAAGCTAAGACTTGCCCATTTTTCAGTGTGTGTGTGTGTGCATGTGCGTGTGCGTGTGCGCATGCATCTGAATCTCCACCTTCCAGGACAATACAAGCCTGAAGGAGACCAGGGGCATATTTCAGTTCAATAATCGTACATTTACTGCCATATTTCCCTCCACAGTTCTTCTATCTCCTGCTTTTTCTCTGGCTGCCTCATTTCACGGCCCATAAATACAAACTGAGACCGGTGGCTGTTTTGTGTTCTTGTTAGTCTGTCATAATGTAGCTCAACAACTAAATATTTGACAGACTGACAGAGCAAGTTTTTTGACTACATATGTTTTATTGCTGTTAATAAAGTTAATATAAAAAAATTATCATTTTAAAAGTGTGAAAAAAGAATGAAAATCCTACAATTATAACTTGTAGGAGAGGTTCAGATGTTTTCAAGCCCGTCTTAAAACAATTCTCTCATGCCCTTATGTGCACTGACAAAGTTGTTCCATCCTCCCTGAATAGAGGTGTCTGGATTGTGTTCCCCATCACTTACATCTGAGTTGCATTAAGAAGGGATCTGTACACTGTCAGTATGGTCAACAATGAATAATTGCAACAATAACTCTCTCAGTGTACATATGGACAAACTGTTATGAGAATTGCACTAAGAAAGACTATGAAAACTCATACTGAGCCTTTAAAGTTTCACAATCATGTTACTGTATGTGCTGTTTTTTCTCAACAACTCTAACAGACATGTTCCTATCCCTCTTTTGTTAAATATACAGGACAAATATGGCCCACTTTTATAATGCACCTTATGTACAGTACAACAAGTGAGAGCCAGAGAGAAGAGGGGTGAGTGGGAGAAAGATGGAAAGAGAAAGTGCATGTGTCTGTTATCTTTCCTGCTTTGATCTCTCTTGCTATTATCCACTTTTGCCTGCGGTCAAGTGTGCAGCTGTCATGGCTCCCCAAGAAACAAGGAGACAGACAATGATGAGTCCTCAAGTCTCCGCTGTCACTGCAAACAACGCAGCTTATGTAAGCAGGAGTCGACAAAGGAGGGAGGGCGGTAGGGAGGGAGGACGCGGAAGTCAGCGAGCAGAGGCGAAAAAGAAGGGGAATAGAAGAAAGACGGGGAGAGCTGTCATCATAAAGAGTCTGACTCATTCCTACTGTTCTGGATATAGCACTGAGCTGAGAGGCATGTAGCTAATGTACGACAGCTCGAGAACAATTACATTCCTTCAAACCAGGATTAGGCTATGGCTAATATGTGAGAGAAGGGACCAGTCTCTACAGAACTAGACCGAGAAGGAACTCAATTTCCACTGAGACTGCCACCAAATTATGTCTAGTTGTATTTTATTCTACTCCTCAATATAACAGCAAGCCGTTCATGCCAGGTGTGGCTATTTTTACTTATGTTTCAAAGATTTGAAATAACATTCTGTGTCATTTCTTCTTGAAAAATGCTTGGATCTTGAAAATAAGGGAATGATTTTCTAATTTGCTGCAGCACTTAATATTTGGGAAGGTGATAATATTGCATCTTTGCCTGCCATTTCTTCCTCAATTTTTGTGCTCCTGGTAATAAATCAATGCAAACTTCTGCTGTTTAGATATAGGATGTTTATCCATATAGGACGGCTTTATGCATGAAAACCTGATAGCACCAGCATCAGTCAGATATATGATTTATATTCCATCATACTCATTGTGCCATTGTGTCTGCAGCTATCTGCAGAGGCAGTTAAGGGCCCCCGCTTGGCATGTTCTCCCTCTGTAAGTGCCTCCAGAAAGGACTGGCTGTGAAAGCTGCAGTCAAATAGCTGTAATTATCTACAATCAGTTGACAACCAGGGAGCGGCTGAAAGGCTGCTCACACACAAACACAGTAGAGGGAGCGAGGCTTCGAGAGGGCGCGGAGGATAATATATCTCAGGCAAAGAAAAGAAAAACGGTCGCAATGTTAGCTTCAAAATGGGGCAGCAAGGTTGCAAAAAACACGTCATAATTGAGATCACAAATGAAGCTTAGCAGACATGAATAATAATCAGACTACAAAATGGCAACAGAGGCGACTAGTGTCTCTACAAATCCTTGTGTTTCTCTCTCCAAAGCAACAGTCCTTTCATTTATGTAACAGCTTTTCTACATAAGACAAGATAAACATAGAAAATAGAGACACAATATAAAAGATTAAAGACAATAAAAATAAAAGTAAATAGACAAAACCTTTCGTGGGTATCTGGTTGACTGAAGCTCTATACTTTTTTTGCGATCTGACATTGTGTTACTTCACAAAAGTACAACACAACTGCATAAATCCTGTCCACGTCTACATATATCATTTTATTGTCCAACTTGTCAAGAAATTTTGAAACTGACATCTGATCACACACACTCTGTGGCGCAGTTTACAGTCTTTTAATGTTCTTCTTTTTTTTTCTAGGAGGCTTTTGTAATGAAAAGTCGAGTGAGAAGAGCCGAACCTCCCCAGAGGAACAAATATATAAAAAGTTCTTTTCATCAGCAGACGGGGGTTTGCCGTCTTGTCATGGAATCGTGTCGCAATTTAAAGAAAGAAAAATACAATTCCACAACAACTGGGAAAACTGTGGGCTGATAAAGAATATATGACATGATAGAAAACTCCTCAGCAGCTACTAAAAAGACCTTCCAGTGAGATTATTTTCTCAACTGAATATCAAGTTCATACATATTTGAAAAGTCAGATCTCATTTCAAAAGTGTGTTTTGTCTGTTGGCTATGGCCAGGTCTCACTTTCACTCAAAAACCTATGTTTTTAATAAGATAAACAAAATGCTGGCACTCACAGTTAAATAGTATTATTATTTAATATATGTTATATGATATATTAAATCATAAGATTTAACTGAGTGCCAGCATAGGTTTATCTTGTCGAGTCAGGTACAACCATGCACCTGTTACAGCGCTTACAATTTGGAGCTGTGCATGCTGCCACCGTTTTCTATGTTTTTAATAACCTACTTCTCACACTTACTCAAATACATCTTGACTTAAACTGTATTTTGGCCTTACTTTAGTAAAACATCACACCTGCTACCTGTGCAGGACATTTTGTCACACCTCAGAGGATTATATTCCTAATAGCACAGACTGAACACTGCCACTGATGGCTCAGACGGGGAAAAAAACAAACCTAAGTGCATGCGTTAGGCTCCTTGATTAGGCTGAGAAGAAGGCTGATAGATGAGTAAGTGGAGGCTTTAGGATGTTGCCATGCAGCAGTCATTCCTCTTAACAGCTGTAATATAAGAGTGAGAGAGCTATGACGGATTAAAAGCCAAGTTTCTGAGAAAGCAAGCACATGATGAACTTTCTCAGAGAGAGAAAACTACCTGTGCATTCAACTCTTTCTATCTTCTAAGCTCAGAGGAGTGGTGGTGGTGGTGGCGTGGGAATGAGGGTGCAAATTACTTCTCTATCTGCACTGACATCAAATAGTCTGACTAATAACTGAATTAACACCAACCAGTCTGAACTCCTCTGCATTTTCTTTGATGTGCACGCAACCCCCCTGCACCACATCTGAAATTGACTTCCAGTTTCACAAATTCATAATGAGTTTAAGACACTGGAATGAGTTATTGATCATAGGCCCAGACAACTAACATGCATGCACATGTTTGACTGGGGGGGGGGGGTGAAGACCCCAATTAAGACAAAAAGCTACTTATAGTGCACTCATCATGCGATCAAAGCTCATAATCTTGCATGTCCGGACTCATGTGTGCCGTGTCTCTTCCAGATGTTGATGAGGTGGTCAGTGCAAGAGCAGCGGTAATAAATCACACCTTTCCTCTGCGTATGACGTTTCACATTACTTGTCTCCCACAGGCACACACGCTTCTGCCGGAGCATTAGGGCCGTGACAGAAGCTGTGAAGCACTGGCCTGGAACTGCTGCTCGGGAGCACTCTGAAAGGCTGAACAGCCTCAGATGAATAGATGGTAATTAATATACATAGCACCCGGGAGACCGCTGTACAGTCTCAGGACAAATTACTCCATCAATAAAGTGGGCTGCAGACACAATGAGAGACAGAGAGGATGAGAGGGAGGGGGAGAAATCTGCCAAGCAACTCTGGTGTTTGACTGTGGAAGTGGAGTGGTTTCTGAGAAAAGAGCCCGTCACTAAAGTCATGCCTCCCGAGAGAAACAGACATAAAAGAATACGTGTTGAGCCGGTTTTAAAAGGTGAAAATTGGGAGGAAAGGTTATGAAGGAGAAGACAAAAACAGAGATAAAGATAGATGAGGTGCAGCGCGCTAAAACAAATAATGATGTCAGTATCTTCACACCTCGGCATCAAAGTGACATTAAAATAGGCAACGGACTCTGTAGCCGGGAGATGATAACGTTGAATTTAATATTCACAATCAGACACTGCCCATTAGATTTCCACTGGCTTTTAATAAATCCAATATCTCCAATCAATTACTCTTCTCTCTTCTTCGCTTCTCATCTTCCTTAGCTCTCCTGAGCGCTCATCCCATAATGATGAAACAAGGTTTCAAGGTATTTGGGGAAGAAGATCAATGGAAGGAAACGTACAGCTTGCACATGATGAAAACATTTTTTGCCTAATCTTTTTCACACACACCCACCCAGCCAAAGTCGTCCACCAGCATGTCCCAGCATTCCTCTGCGTCATCGTCTCATTCCCAGACATATCTCTCTGGACGTTACACCTCTGTTTCCCCCTCCCGCGATGGGAGAATGAGAGACGGATTATCAAATTGTTTGGACATTTGAACATTTATCTGCCTGAGGGCACAGTCCGGATTAGCTGTGCTCTCCCTCGTGAACCCGGCAGGACTCACACTCACGATCTGGTCAGTTACATGTTGTGGTCTCTGAAAGATCAAAGGCTGAGCGAGCTGCCTGAAAAGATACAGAGCTGCAGAGAAACACACAAGTCCCACAGTGGCTCCGGGAGAACATGAAGGCTTTGGTTTGAGATTCAAAGTGAAAGGCGAGCAGCTCTGAGACATATGACTGAATCCTTGTGGATCCAGTGTCATTCCTCTTCAAACACAGGTTTTACACTGTCAGCACTGTGCTGGGAGGCGAGCAGGTTGTCCTGTGAGGCTGTCTGACAAATGAGGGCTGTTGGTTCAGGCCCACTGACTTACTCTCAGGGTGGCAGCTGCTTGTTTTGTGCATAATAATCTTTTTCAAATACTTTTTAATGGTTTTATTTAGAGTGGCATGTAGAGATAAAGTTAATGGAGCAGTGAAAATGCTAGACTAAATAGAAATGAGAGTAAAACAGTTTAAAATCTGTAATATTTTATGGGTTCACTTTATTCTATACATACAGCATAAAGCCTCAAAGGGGAGTTGTGCAACATTGAGAGCAGAAAAACGTTTGTCAGTGCATATATAATTTAGCCCCATAACAATCACACACAAGGTAAAAACATACTTTATGCATAATGCATTTTATACCAACATATATTCTGCAGAAATACTCTAGAGTAAATAAGCTCTATCCATATTCCTCATTTGAACATTTAACACACACCCTGTGCCTGTCATCTGTATGTGAACAATTAGAGGTACTGACGCGTTGATTCACTGAAGGCCAGCACTCCAGAAAAAGCTGAATGGAACAGTTTGGCTGTAACATTAAAGATGACCTCTTATGCTTTTCAGAGTTTTCCCTCTCCTATAGTGTGTTATATGGCTTTTTCTGCATGTAAATGGTCTACAAAGTTACAAGGCTCAAGGTACAGGCCAAATGGAGCAGGCCTTCTAGATCTATTGACATGCGTCCCTCAGTGCTGCCCACCTACAAGCTGCACAACACAGCAAACAGCTACTTCTGATTAAGGCCAGGACTTTTTTTTTTGTTCTGTAGCCATGCTGAAAAGACAGTTTTCTCAATTACCTGGAGATATCTACTTAGGATTGTCTGCCAACGGCAAAACCACAAAGACCTCAGTGGCTGGAATTAATTTTTACTGAGGTTCCCTCAACTGTTCCCAACACTTTACTGTGAGCCTGGCCCTGCAAGGAGGACTGCTTCAAAAACCGCGCACAGTTTGCTTCCTGGCCACATTGAAGGGCCGCCTACTCTCTGCCACGGTCTGATTAGTCCCGCCACAGTTTCATAATGAATGGAAAATATTTTACTATTTCAAATGGATAAAACCGTATAAGTGCATTACTTAGCTCAACCCCCCCATGGCCAGCTCGCTCTCTGACGCACATAAAGCGAAAATAAATGCTTAAATGTTTGTCAATACTGACAGGCCATACCTGTAACCAGCATCACAAACCAGCAAGACAGCAAAGAGGTGACAACTCCCTACCTGAAGCATGATTGTGTCTCCATTCCTCGATTATTTACATTCCTTTAGTCCATGAGTGTTCACAGATTATAAACGAAACAAAACAGTTTTTCATAAAAAGTAGTCCAAGTTGTAAATATTGTCACGTGAAGTCCATTGCGGACTCTTGAGCGACTTCATTCACAGCACTTCTCTCCATTTTACTGCCATTTCCAGTCCAGTCCACCTTGCGATCGGGTTTATAATCTTCTTGTTCAGGATCGGACTATGGCTCAAACTGATAAGGCAGAACCGACGCCATTGTAGCCACAACCATTTGTTAACATTGGCGGAACAACTTGTAGTTACCGGCAATCAGTGCACACTGGGCTCTGATTGGTCAGCTTTTTTTTTTTTTTGCTTTTTTTGGGGGGGGTCCTTAAAGAGCCCTGAGTTCTTACGAAGCGTTTCACCTTAGACAGCTTGATTAGAGTACAGTATGTACAATATAAGAAAAATAATGTCTTTTTGGACCATTGAAGTATGTAAATCTATTTTAGTAGACACTAAGAATAAAATGATGAACACTGTTTATGCAGAGAGGATAATTTTCTACTTCGGTCAGGCAGCCTGGAAGCTTCATTTCCATCTCTACCTGTATCCACGGATCAAACTCATTTCTGGTTCCGTCTACTTTCATCTCCACTGTTCATGTCACAAGTCACAAATCTTTGGAAATTGACTCTGAGGTATGAAGTCTGTCTATTAAAATGACAGCTTTTGAGCATTTTTCTTTTAAAAAATGTACTTAGAAAGCAAACCCTAATCAAGGTCAGTTTGCTAGTCTCAAGTCCATTCAAGGTCACTGACCCTATTATTTTTCTATTTTTCCATGATTTTCCCACGTTAAAAACTTGAGACTAAAATTTTCATAGCTAGTTTTGTAACCTCAAGCTGAGGTCTTTAGGGAGTCAAGACTAAAAAATAAGAAATAAAAGTTAGTTAAAAGAGAGCTTGCAAGAAACATTCAAATCCAGCATTGTTTTCTTAACTCTGTTCACACAACCAGTTCTTTAGTGAATTGGGCGACTGTCAGATTGTCAGCTTTGAAGCATACTGACGCCTTAAGTCAGACTCAAGTCCAACTCTTAAGTCTACCACTCTGGACACATGAGTGTTAGATGTTAGCTTTTTAAAGACAAATCAGCTTTTCTTTCGCATTGACTGCAAACCAAAGGAAAAGGAAAATAATTAAAACCAATATTAATTCAAGACCCTGTTAGTCATTCAAGCCTTTGACTTCCAAACAGACTACAGTTAATGTTGTTTCACGCTCCACCATATTCTTCAGTGAGGGAGGGCATAGAGCAGCTCCCACTGGGTGTTGAACAGTCAGTGTGTCCTCTGAGCACAGTCCCCATTATGTAAGGACAGAAGGGGACAAAGAGCTTCACCAAGCTCGGATCTCTCCAGTGCCTGAATTGGGAACGTAGATATCCAGGAGCAATGTTTGCTCATTTTATTGGGAACAATGTGCCCACAGGAGGCTTGTGTTGCCCTTGAATCATTCTTTAAGAGTTTGGCCTAAACTTGGCAGACTTTTTGTTTTTAACTGGGCATGAGCTGAGAATGAGATGGAAGGAACTTTGATTATTTATTGACATTAAGGGAGAAATATGTCAATCTGCAGACTCATTTTGATAATGTTAGGCTTAATTTGGAAGAATCAATTTATCCAGATCAAATACTTTTCAATCAGTGGTAATTGAAAGAACTCTTAACACAAATGATGAACTCTAACTAGTTGTGAGGCCATATCCTTGGGACTAATGAGCAGTGACAAATCAACGGAGTGAGAGTGTGCATTTGGTCAATTAAGTCTGCAGACAAGCTCATTATAAGCAAGACTAAAAGAACACATGACACCACTGTAGTGTTCAGTATGTGTTCTGTCTACTGGACTATGAGAACGTACTGCACATCCACAGACACATGCATAAATCGAAACACTTTGTAACATGAACAAACACAATAAACAACTTAAATCTACTAAGAGTTGGTTTTGATTTTGATAAGAGCATATGTGCATAGCGCTCGACTATAGGCACTGGAATTAAACTTGAAACACACACAATACACACAATACTAACATGCTGATGTTGAGCAGGTACAATGTTTATCATGTCCACCATCTTAGTTTAGCATGTTAGCGTGCTATAACTATCGTACCTGAAAACTCTTCTAGTGAGATGATAGTAATGTCTTGTGTTATCAGTATCTATGGTGATTTATAAGTCATATGATTGATGGTTGGACTGTATATAAGGACAGTCAAAAAAATTTGATGAATAAAACACGAATTGTGCCATCATATGTCATATGAATATAAGATGCACCACATAATGCAGCCCTGTGTACCATTTGACACCCTGACTTTATCTTGCTCAACCTACCCACGGCAAAGGTTACAGACCTTATGTCCAATTCAGTGTGATTACTGATGGGAACAGCGATGTGTGATTCAGCTGGAAAAGTCCCAGCAAAGGTATGAGTCAACATTGCCACTAGTCTGTTTACCAACACTAAAGGTGGCCTGCAACCACCTCGTCCTGACGTAACCCAATCATCTCTACTTTTTCTGTTTATGCAGCTCCTTGTTAGTGGCCATTATGTCGTGTAAAGTGGGGATTTTGCCTCAAAGCTTCACAATAGACACACACAGCAGCAGGATACATACTTGCCTCCTTCAATGAACAATATAGGTTGACGGAAGATTATTATCTGTTATCTGAATATTGTCTGTTAAAAATAAATTATTGACAAAGTGGCCATGTGTGTCTTAAGTGCTTGATACAAAGGGTGCTGCTGATGGTCAGCTCTTCTGTAAATCTGCATGATGCCCAGTCTGTCTGACAGACTACAGTCTTCATCTATAGAGCAGAGCTGACATAAACGCCATCTCCAAAGTACAGTGGCGCTCTCTGCTGGTAAATCATGAAACAGATTTTCAGGCAAAAGAGAATCCATAGCATCTCAAATAAAATCTTCATATTACATTTGTGGCATTTTTTGTAAATGTTTTTAAATGTGAAAAACCAAAACCATTTTGCAGTTTTTGTTTATAGAGGTATTGCCCTAGTTCATCGAAAATATGTGGGATTGGTGAATTGTAACTCCTTTGATAAAGAATAAGATGAAATTTTAATCAATTCCAACATGGCTTACAATTTACCACAACCTGTGGCATTCTCCTCCTCTCGGCACTGTCCTGGGATGTGACAGCTGTATGGCACGTGGTAATGTCAACCCAGCCTCAGTCAACGCCTCTGAGTGACACTCAATGCTTTTTGTTTTTTCATTCTCCAGCACCTGTGCTTGGCTGTCAGACAGTTTAGAGCATGACTCTGCTGCCATCACAGCAAAGGAACAACGGGCCTCTGTGACAAAGGTTCCCCGACGCTGCCCAGGGGACCCCAAATGTGGAGGCAGGTAGGTCTTTATTTCAATCAGGGTCAAAGGTTATGCTTCATCACAGTAGAAGCTAGACAGCGGTATAATAGTAACATCAGGCATTTTTCTTTTTGTGTATTATTTATATGTAGCGTGTATCCACCTGTCTCTTCAGTGGCATTGCTTCATCTATTTATAGTGGCTAGGACATTAGCTCAGCGTCCGTTTAGAAATGTCATGTAAGACAGAAGGGCCTCACAGCATTCATCTGTAAATGTGAAGGTCAAGAAGTTGCTTAAGTTTTATTCATAAACGGGAAAAGTTGACCTTTTACTTGTATTGTTTTGCGCAGCAAAAATGGGACACTGACGAGGCAATGTTAATAACTTTTGTTCAACCAAGTGAAAAGTACTGCACAACAGTATTAACATTGTTGAATCATCTTGTTTTTGGAAGGTAACAGCTGGCAAGACAAGCATTTCTAAAAAATACCAATAATCCATAAGCTTAACTGGCCTCTGACTCCAGATTTGTGTGATATGTACATGTCTATATATCCTAAATCATTTTAAAAACAAACAAGTTTTGAGCTGCTTCCATCTTCCTCTCTCTTTCTCTCTCTCTCTCAGGGAAGGGATGGAAGAAAGCTATGAGACATTTGAGGAGGAGTTAGGGCCACCAAGAGCAGATCCTCCTCCACAGAAGCCTGTTCGACAGATCCACAGACCAGGTGGCAACACACACACACACACACACACACACACACACACACACACACACACACACACACACACACACACAAACAAACACATACACAAACACACAAACAAACACATACACACACACAGAATTTGTAATGCCTGCATATAAAAGCCATTATCCATTGTGCATTTATTGTACAACTCTATAAATACTTGGGAGCAGCAGCTCGGGGAACCACTGAAATATGACTCCTGGTCAAAAGCAACACAGTGATAATGCAGCTCAGCTGAGTTGGATGGATGGTTGGTGTTCAGATCATTTCACCAGTCAGTGGGGTGTAAGCCACAGTCCAACTAAATACACACAAACTTCTTGTGAGACAATGCTTTTAAAAGTCTAATAAGACCTGTCCAGACTGAAATAACTTGGTACAGTCTAACCCTAACCCTGACTTTTCATCTAGTACAACCAAAAGCTCATTTTAATTTGTCCAGTACTTTCCTCAGCTGTACTTTGTGTTAAGTGCTAATTAGCAAATGCTAGCATGGTAACATGCTAAACTAAGATTAAGAACATAGTGAACATTATACCTGCTAAACATCAGTATGTGATCATTGTCACTGTTAGCATGCTTATATTAGGCTAGTATTTACCCCTAAGCACCACTGTGCTGAGTACAGCCTCACAGAGCTGCTAGTGGTGTATCTGTAGTATAGCTTAAACTTTGGCAAGTGGACTTGTGTTTTGTGTAAATTAGGTTAATAAAATGAAACATATGTTCAGCCAACATGAATGTATACATATGTGGACAAATAAACCCCAGATTGAGGGACTGGCCGTTTGGGCTTTTGTTTGTTTATGGTTTATGATCAGTAAATCTCCATCTGTCTGTTTCAGAAATGTACGCTCCAAGAAAAATTAGAGAGGTTAGTTGGAACAACATGAACAAATTTGTGTGAATATCTGTAATATCTCTTTTCCTCAAAGCTACATGTTGTTCTCCAATAGGAAATGGCTCCAGTTTCAAAGCAGCCAAGATCAGAACTCAAGACTTTACCCAGAGAACCCAGCTTCCCCAGGACAAGTGAGTCACTCCCATCCTTCTCTGCAGCCCTTGTCAGCTTCTAAAGGAAACAGTTCAATACTTTGGGAATTATTTTGATTCACTTTCTTGTTGAGACCACTTTTAAGTCAGAATGGTAAGCAGGAGCCAGCAAATGGTTAGTTTAACTTGGCACAAAAAAACAGGGAGAAACAGCGAGCTTCACTCTGTCCACAGGGGACAAATGTAACTACCAGCATCTTAAATTCCCATTAATAAAATCTCCTTTGTATGATCCGTACAACGATATTTCCTTTACACTTTGGTTTTTGTAAGAATTGAATAAACAAATTATTTGTTAATTAGATTAGATCTTGTTTTTGTTTGACTGGCTGCTGGCTTTAGCTTCACATTGAGCATGCAGACATGACAGGCATGACATCTTCTCATCAAACTCTCAGCGAGGAAGCAAATAAGTATATTTTCAAAGTTTTTCCTGTCACTTTTTCATACATTCTTACACTTCTTCTTCTCCTTTTCATCCTCCCTCAGCATCCTTGCATAAAGCCTTGTCCATCCAAAACCTGACGCAGATTGAAACACCGTGGGAGAATGTCACTCTGAACCGATGTCTGTTTGTGGCCATTACCATCCTGGTGCTGACCTCAGGCTTTCAGAGGCTTCATGGCAAGTAGACTAGCAAGAAAAAGTAAAATGTGCGATACAAAATCTGCATGCCTGATGTAACTGAGTGGTTTCTTTTAAAAACAGAAACTTTGCGTGGTCAGGGGACAGTAGAGGAGGAAGAAGTTGGACTGACGGTGAGGCGGTCAGGCACATTGCGACACAGAGGGCAACCACCTGAGGTAAATTACTGTTAATTGCTTTGTTATTCAATCTGGAGAGATAAACACCTGAACATTTACAGTGTAAATTCTTTCACCCACTTCATGTGTTCTCCCCCCTCTAGCCTGAGACATCTCTGTGGGAAGTCATGTTTTGGTGGCTGCCAGACTTTGATGACGAAGAGGATGAGGAGGATGAGGAGGACGATGGAGAAGTCAGAAGAGGGATGTCAAAGAAAGGAGCAATGGCAAGAACATCAAGAGGTCTCAGAAACAAGCCGCTGCCAGACAAAAAACTCATGAAGCAAAGAGATGGGAAATTAAAGGACAGGAGAGCCCAGAAAACCAGGGATGAAGAAACCAAAGACAAGAAAGACAGAGATAAAAAGAAGGATGTTGAAGAAGCAGTGAGCGAGGAAGATGAAGACGATGGGGAGACAGCGCCCAAGAAGAGTAGAAAGTTGGAGGAAAAGAAAGAGAAGAAAAAATCTCAAAAGGGATGAGTTGATTCTTTCTATCAGACACAAATTAATTTTCTAATTCACCTACATTGATTTAATATTTATTAAAGGAGGTAAAAACTTTTTTGTCAAATACTGACACTCAAAAATGATCTCTGCCTTCAGTTAAATCGCTGAACTTGTGTTACAGCTTTTTTGTTGTTTTGCTTGATTGATGACTGTGTGAAAGAGCTTTGATTTACCAGTGAAGTTGTTTGCAGTTTCATGGACTTGATAATGCTGCTTCATTTGAAATGTTCATGTCATTACTTGATTGTTTTTTTTTTTGTGTTAAAAGACTTGAGACCTCTGTGGTCGGCTACTGATGAAGCCAGAACTCTCCAATTCACACAGAAGGGAAAGACTAGGGGCAACAAGGATCAAGCTTTTGTTTCTATTCAAAATTTTGACCAATATGTCATTTTTGACCCCCACTTGTGTTATCTGAGCTGCTTCCAAGAGCCCAGTTAAAGGGTCTTCTTTGGTTAATTCATGCCTATATGATCACAAGTAATTCTGAGCATAAATATTTCAGGAACTTCTGTGTTGCTCTTCTTTTTACAAAATGTGTTTCTTCTGCTATGACCCACTCACACGATCACTTGATTCATCCATAAATCGTTCTGTGTATGATGACTTCGTAAAAGCACAGACTTCAAGATGCAAATGTTTTTTTTCTCTCCACGCCATTTAATTACAAAAACAGACTCTTAAAAGATATTTGAGCCTAAGCATTTATACAAAACAGTGTGGTCACTATTACACTGTGAGAATAACAGACTGTCCTGCACATTTACATAAACCAAACAAATGGATTTTAAACATCATCTGAAGAAATAATAAAACTGAATGTACCTGCCGTATCGAAAGCAAGACAGACTCTGTCGACAGGCAGGGCAGTGTGACTGCAGCCCAGGAAAGATAGAGATCCTAATCCACTGATAGATGATCAATTATTAGACATTGTAAGGCCGTCAGGTGGTGGTGGCCTCATCGGCATGGGGGGCATGGGCATCTGGGGGGCACCTGGGGCACCAGGTGGAAGAGGGGGGACGGGCATCCCTCCTGGCGGGGGAGGAGGCATACTATCATTTAGTGACCGAGGTCCAACTCCACTCATGAGAGGAGGGGGGCGCTTCACCCCTGCAGGAGGTGCTGGACCACTGGACTGAGGAATAGCTTTCTCCATTTTGAAGTGAAACTGCAGGAAGAACTGGGAGGAAAAACACAACATGAAAGATGGGTTAAATCACATACCTCCTCTTTTCAAAATAAAATACTTAGGTTGGATTTGTGGTAGTAAATGTTCATCAGCTTATCAGTACCTGTTTAGTTTCTCTGTTCCAGTGGGTCCAGAAGCGGTTTTCTGCTTTATCAATTTCTCTACTGGGGACCTAATAGAGCAAAACAGTTCATGTCACAGCAAGAAGAAGAAATATTATAAAAGCAGAGAAACAGAGGTGCAGCTTCCACTCACCTTGAAGGCAATAGTCTCATATGGCTCAGCAGCAAGCAGCAGGTACTGCCAGCGACGATCAGGGGGCTCAATTCGCTGTTCGTAAGCAGACATGAAACGATGCCTTGGTCCAATTCCTTCAGCGATCTCTGGGTAATCGATCTGATGGACAGAAAAAAGAAAACAGCTTGTTTACAGATTTGCCTTTTGAGGGTCATATCTCAGTGTTCAACAAAAAAGAGATTCCCGCCAAACACACCAACCTGGAATAGTAAAGACTGCTGTCCCGTCTCAGGGTCTCTCTGTTTGGTTACTATAAAGAAGAGAGAGACGAGGACCATGTGTTAAAATACAATCTAGTTGCAGCGAAACTAAATAATGACTGCACTGACACATAACCATGAGGCCAGCGTACCTTTGTAGCCTGGTCGACCAATTTTGACAAACTTCTTGACCTCAACTTTGACTTTCGCTGGAGCTGGCTGAGCAGGAGCTTCTTTGGCCTCTTTGGCAGCTCTTCGTGCTCTGAAACAAACAATGCATAAAGTTTATTTTTCACTGTTTATCAACACACTAGACACATCAAGTTTGATAGGTTTCTCAGTCATAGGTGAGTTTGGTGTCACTGTAAACAACATAAACATCAAAAACTTAACGTGAACTGAACAGCTACAGTTATGTGTAAAGGCACATTTAGTTGTGACAGAGCAATAACTCTGATCTTGGCACACAGCTGTGTGTTGAACACATGAAAGTTCAGTAAAGCTGAACCAAAACCTAAGTGACAAAGCAACAGCCTCTACATTTCCAAGTGTGACACGAGAAGGTAAAACAAAATGTGGACTTACAAGTTGGTCTGATGTTTCTTTCCTTGTGTGTGAGCTAAGTAGCTGCCCTGTAATGCAGAAGAAAGCAGTTTGTAATTGATAAGACACTTGAGTAAAAAGAAATGACATCAAATTCAGATAATCTAGGAACATTTCATTTGGCCTGCTCACCTCATTGTTATGAAGTGTCAGACAAAGCTTGCACTCATATGATCCTAAATGATTTTTCATAAAATATGGATCTTTGTTGATGTCAATGGTCTCCAGGGCCAGCTGACGTAACCGCTCCCGTCTGTCACGGTTACTCTCAGAGGCAGACGCCACTCCACCGCTCCCCGTCTTCCCTCCAGCTCGATGCTGGAAATCCATCTTTGCAAGGTGATGGACTCAAACACGCAGACACACCCACACCTGAGTGTCCAGTCAAAACTGGACCAGTACTCTGAGTAGGTCCTTCCTGATTAACTGGGGAAACATAGAACACACATTGCTGCCAAGGAAGTACTTTCATGTGTGCCTGGATTGTTTGAGAGTTTCACCAAGTTACTAACTCCATATTAACTGTAAACTTTATATAATGTACTTTAATGCTCATAAAACACACTATGAGTTGAATGTTAGTACATGTTTTAAATGCACTTGAGGAGCTGATAAAAGGAAATAACAGTGCATATTCTTTACGCTATGTTAGCTTGCATAAGATTGGTCGAACTACTGGGAAGTAAAGCAAAAAGATAACAGCAAAGTTGTTTGAATACATATTTCTGAATTACATGGGATCATTTACCACAACAAATATATTAGTTTTGTCATTCTGCAACACAAAAACATCCCATTGAATGAATCTCTTCAAACTCCAGTTAGCTGCTAATGCTAAGCTAATGGTGGCACCACGTAGGAATGAATGGCTTTTAACAAATACGAATGATTAAACTACGCGTAAATCGTAACTTGTTCCAATTATGTGATAATGAATCAGTTAGTTGTACGACAAAAATGATAAGTATACACGAGAAGACCTTATAAAGAGTTTTCTTTGTCCAAAACACTCACCAACACAACGTTTGGATCACGCCAATGTAGACTTCTACTGCGCATGCCCGAGTGACTTCCTCTTCTTCTTCGGTTTTCGGGCTTGGCAGCTTTAGGTGTATTACCGCCACCTCCTGGGTTGGGGCGAGGGCCGGGCTCACTTTCCTGGCAAAATGAAGATGTTTTTTGATTTCCTTGGATCAATAAAACAGTTGTCACTACAACTGACTGGTACCTACATCATGAAAGTATGGCTGGTCTCTGTTTCATATGCAATTTCCTACTGAAATAATCTCGTATGATATCTGGTTTTACATGGAAGAAAATCTTCAAATTTAGCCTGAATTTACAAAATTTTTGAGTTATCAGGGATTTAAAAAAAAACTTTTAAAACACAATTACACACATTTACACATTATTCACATTTTTAGATAGATATATTGATAGATATATACTTTCATTTATTCATTCCCTAGGGGAATTGCAGGTGTTCAGCAGCTCATAATCATAACAACAACAACAACAATAATAATAATAATAATAATAATAATATGCAATAATATGTACTAGTTTAATATTTTTCGTAATATTCTTGTCTATTGTTACACAATTGTATTATTGGGGTTATGGTTAGTGTATTATCTCTGGCTTCGTTTGTTGGTCCGTTTATTTGTTCTTTAAATTATACAAATGTGTATACACTATATCTAAGTTTTAAGAGAGCGTGTAAATGTGTAAACGCGCTGTTCGTCTAGTTTGGCCCTCACCGTCCGCCGTAGTGATACCAGTGAGGAGTGTCTAGTATATGTGTAGTGTTTAACATGAAGGACAGGTCCTACACCCCTGTACTTGCTTGACTGCAGAAATGACAAAACTCACTCCGTCACATCTGGGACACATCAGATAACGAACTAACGACCTGAACTTCACGGCTGTGAGAATTAAATTACTGCTTCGTCCTGTTGTTAGCAAGCTCCGTTGTAATGTTCTCGGACGGGGAAATGGGTGGACTGTAGCCACAGTGTTTTCTGTAGCTGTCTGTCTTCAGCCGGTGTGTATCTGCGTCAGCGGCCGTGATGCGTTTTAACGAGAAGGAGCTGGTTTCTCTGAGCCGCCAGCCTTCAGAGATGGCAGCTGAACTGGGGATGCGAGGACCCAAGAAAGGAGACGGTAACTCGGGAGTATTACATTGATTCAGCTCTCATCTCACATACTTCCCTTTCGTGTAATGTAATGTGGTCAGCTTCATGTAATGTGAATGTGGACATCAGTTTGTGGTGGGACCAGACAATGTTTGAGTCATTCATCTGCAGGCTGTGTTGTGATGCTTCATCTCACTTTTGTTTTCAAACAGTTGTTAAGAAGAGGCTGGTGAAACTCGTCGTTAACTTCCTCTTTTATTTCCGGACCGATGAGGAAGAGGTGAGTTGAATCAATATTTGAACACCTCACCTATAATGGAAATGAAATTGTTGCATCAATGTAAAGTCAATATTTAATTGTCAGCCAATCGGAGCGCTGCTGCTGGAGCAGTGCCGGGTGGAGAGGGAGGACAGCCAGAGCTTCTCTATTGGTGAGTTACAGTATCCTCAAAGCTACATCCCCATTTCACATCCGCTAACCCACAATTTCTCACCCTTACATGTTTGTGCTGATAATTATTCCAACTGCGTTGTTGATATGCCGCTGAGCAGCTACAGAGAAATGTTTGAAAGTCCAGTACTTGTGGCTTTATATCACAGTTTCTGTGTATGTGTGGTTATGTATTTCCATTTAACTCTTGTTTTATCTGTTTGTAGCATTCCTGGATGAAGCAGAGAGGAAGTATTTGTTCGAGTGTGACTCTGAAGAACAGTGTCGGGAGTGGATGGACTCCATTATCAAAGCCAGGTAGCACTGATTCTTTTTCTCCGTCAACTGCCATGAAAATGCCAGACATTCAAGGATTTGCTTTGTCATAAAGTATATGACAGTAGGTTGAATATCTTTAGGTTTTTTGGACAGTCTGTCGGACAAAACAGGTACATTAAAGATTTATAGACTTAATAGCAACAACAATCGATTAATTGAGAAAATAATTGGCAGTCTAAATAAATGCATCCATACATGTTGGATATGGCCATTAAGTCTGAAAGAAGACCAAAGGAAGTACGTCTGTATTGTTCCAACATAATTACACTACTATTCATATGAGTGAATGTTAAAGCAAGACATTGCATGATGCTATTTGAGCACTATGGGTAGAATCACATGAGAGAAACAGTTACAAATGAATAATGCAGCTGTTTCCAGAGATGTAATGTTAACAATGTGACTTGTGTAGAGCATCACTACTTGGCCTTGTCCTGTGTTAAAGCTTACTGGGAAAACAATAATGCTCCCAAACAGGGGATAATATGAGGGGTTCTCAGAGATCCAGCCTTTTATTTGTGTTCACCACTATGACGATGCTCCCTTTATGAGCTGGGCTAACCTGGCAGGCACGGTTCAGCAACTTTTGCATTTATTTTCCATATTTGCCAAGTTATACTGTATTTAGACACTATTTGACAATTAAAGCTTTAATCTTTACTACATTTACTTGGAGACTTTTTTTTCCTGATCAGATGTCAAATTAACTTGTTATCTCATCTCTTGCAGTTATGAGTTCATGAGGAAGAACCTGATATTCTATCGAACTGAAATCCACAGGCTCACTGGCAAGGTGAGACCCTTCACAGCAGCATGACGATGCACTACATGCCACACAGATGGTGCTTCTATCCAGCACTGTCATACCATAGGAATGCTTACAGTGTGAAATACACTGGTACTGTATCATCAGTTTAAGCAGAAGATAGATTGGCAGGCAATATAGGAAGTTTCAGTGGTTTGGATAAGGGAAAGGTTTTGCTGCTGGGAATTAGGACACAATGTCAATATAATGGAAACACAGATGCATTTTCAACTGTCAACTTATAAGAAACATATCTTTTCTAACCTGGTAAGTTTGGATGATCCACGGACCTCAGTGTAAACATTTCTTCATTAATAGATGGCTGTGGTCAAAAAAATAGTCCTCAATCAAAACTGTTCATCAAACAGTCTTTACACTGTATTTTGATGGAGGCACAAGTTTCAAAGATTTAAAAACGTCACCAAATCAAACCAAACCTTGTGTTCACATCTGGGTAAATGGTAAAATACTGTATGTTGTTTTTTTTTTTTGTCTCTGTGCCTTGCATTTGATTTAAATGAACGAACTTATCTAAAGTTTGATTGTTTCTATAACAGCCATCATCTGCTTTCTCCGCAGGACCCTTTGGAGCAGTATGGTATATCAGATGAAACTCGCTTCCAGGTCAGCAATGGGCTGCAACTTATGCCTAGAGATACCTCCTCGCTGTAGACCAGTGTCCTGCCATTCCAAAATTCACTCCTCACTGGTTTGAAAGCCATTGCATTATCATTCACACTCTCGACTTTTAGATTTTCACTGCTTTGAATGTATTTAGTTTATACCCAGACTTGTGCATATGTTATAAGCAGGGTACCTGAGGCCATGCAAAGTGATAATTCATTGTCATCGTCGGTTCTTACAGGTAATGCGGGGCTTTTGAAAAATCAACACTGTCTTATTTTTAGTTTAGGGGGTTTTACATGCCATTTCATTTTCAGACCTCTGCCTTAGTTCATCAGTTGTCTGTGTAAAATATCTTTTATTCTGTCTCTGCTGGACAAGCTGTACATTTAGACGTCTACGTGCTGTAGAGCTGGGGCTGTGACTTTCTTTCAGGGCTATTAGTAATATTAGCATGACTGTTTAACAAGAATCAATCCTGGACATATGAACAATTGTTAAAATTAATGTTAATCAAGTAAGTGCACACTGTTAAAGAAGCGCAGGATCATTACATCATTAGAAAACCTTTGGCAGTATTTACTGTCCTAATATGAACTGCATGAGCCCTTTGATCTGCTCAGTTGAGCCACATTTTTCTCCATTTTTGTTTATGAGAAAGAAGATTTTTAGAGGTCTATGTATGTATTTATCAGCCATCTGATTTAGAATATTTAGTTTTAAAAGCTATACTTTTGCACATATTACTTTACTGGGTGTACCTTTTTTTTTTTTTTATTAGAATTTCAATTATTTACTTGAACCTTGTACCTTTTCCGTGGCACTTTGAATCTGATTCCTTTAGGTAAGCTGTTGGACCATGTTTGGAAACAAGACTCTTCACATGATTTTTAAAATATCACACCAACTTCTTTGTCAGTGTAGGGTAATAGTCAGTTCAAATTTTGTGCTTAATCACATTTCACGATAAGGCATCGCTGTATCCTGCAGATTGGTGAAATATTTATTTCAGCAGTCAGGTGTCTACTCACAAGCAGGATATGTTATTTAATGTGTCTCCAGTTTTAAAACTTTTTGCACATCAGATGTGTTTAGTCTATTTTACTTAATGTTAGATTGTATTTGTTTTATTGGTATCTCTTTTTTTTTTTTTTTTTTACTAATAAAGCCATTTGAAGGATATTGTAAATCCCTGTAGTGTGTCATCTATTAATTATCTATTAACCAAAATGAAAACATTTGCTAACACCAAAATGTTATTTTTAAATATGTGGATTCACTCATGGCAGGTTCAATAATTCAGTACAACTGCTGTGAGTGATGGTTTCAAAATGTCTGCAACTTGTATCAGTCACATAGATTGAATATAACAGCTACCATCAGTGATATAAAAGCCCATGTTGCTCTGCACTGTATGTAACACTTAGGATGAAGTGTGCAGAATGAATCAGTAGATAAAACAAAAGATTGAAGCTTAAAAATGGATAAATACAAACAGCTGTTACCTCTAGAGATATTTCCCTGTGTGACAGGATCTTAGTTTATAAGCAGTGTGCCACTTCAAATTAATTGGTGTGTTAACTCTTACGCATACACGTTTATTTTACTATATTCATGGGGACCCGTCATTGACGCAATACATTCTCCAGCCCATTAGCCTAACCTCAACCATCACAACTAAATGCCTGCCCTCAACTCTAATCCTAACTCTCAAACGTCAATTTGGTCCACATAAAGCTGTCGAGGATCCCACAGGTATCATGGGGATCCAGGTAGACACACACACACACACACACACACACACACACACGTATCTTTGTGATAACCCTAACTTTAACCATCATCACAACTGAAAGCCTACCCCTGACCTAACCTAAACCTACACACAGTGCTTCATACTGTTGCCACAGGGCTCTAACTTAACACTAAACAAGAAAAACGCGTTTACTGAAGTGAAAGCATACGTGTGCGTGTGTGCGTGCGTGTGTGTGTGTGTGTGTGTGATAGAGAGAGAGACAATGAGAGAAAGAGACACGTTTCCTTAGCAACGCAAAATGTGTGATTCAAAAATAGCGACGTCACATCCTTCCCGTGGTGCTTAGCGAACCCAAATTGAACGATCGGCAAAAGAAAAACATTTCTATCTTATATGCTCTGTTTTTAAGAGTAAAAGGCACAAAACAAAACATTTCAACTGGAGCTAATTCCGAGAAGAAAACCGATTCAACGGTGCGTAACGAGAAGAGGTTATCGGGGCAAAGTAGGTGTTAATACGAGTGTAGATTGTGAACAAACAATGTTGCTAATGCATTAGCCGGGTAGCTAGCTTATCTTTCGTTAGGTCAGCTGAGCTAGCGGTAGCATTAGCATAGTTCCGTATGCTGGAAGGTTGGTTATTTTGGTTATTTTTAATGTTGTGACTTGTCTGTTATCTACAGAACACTTAACAGCAAAAACTTTCACAGTCCACTCATTGTTTAAGTGACTGATCAAGCAAAAATACATAACATTTGCAGAATCTGGCTTCTTAAATGTGACCATTTGCTGTCTTCTTTTCCTACTGTTAAGAAAACAAGCTATTTGAAAACATCACTTATGATTTCATGACATTTTATAGATGGAACAACTAGCAGATAAATTGGAAAATAAACTGTAGATAAAGTGATTGATAAAGACTAATAATTACTTGCAGTGCTAGACAGCAACATTATATATTAGTTCGTTCATCAGTCATTTATGAACTAAGTAGGCTTAGTTATCAGTAGAGCACAGTTGTTTACTTATACTTATACTGTTATACTTTACTACTTTACTGGTAGACTCTTTTTATGACACATTAGTGCTAAATCAGACAAAATGCCACCCAACATGTCGAGTCAAAAACCGTATGTATGATTTTATGATTGTGTTGATCAGTTTTGTGTTATGCTGTTTTTTTAGGCATCATGGATCAGGACTATGAGTGCAGGCTGCTCAGGCAGATAAACATCCAAAATGAAAATGCAAGCCCCATAGTAAGTAAATGATAGACACACTTGTATATTTTTGTCTGTTATGTCCCTGTACTTGTCATTAATAAGCTGTATTTCCTTTGAACCAGTAGGTCCTCCAGACAGGACCATAAAGTAAAAAAGTCATACGGTCTTGACTAGCAAAAGGGATTGTTAAGTAGCGAAGGACTTAAAATGAGCGGAGAGGGTGTTACTCTCCATGTGTTGGCAGAATATATGCTTTAATGGGCCAGTCTCTTTCATTTGACGGTGTTGCTAGTGTTGAGTGAAAACAAGACCTTACTGGCCAAATGACTGGGTTTTTGTGAATGTTGCCTCCTGTTGGTAACACCTTGAACAAATGCACCATCTGCCACCTAAATCATCTTCCTTTTGTTGTTAAGTTTCAAATCATTGTCCAAGGCCTGTTTGTGTTGGTCGCCAGTCAGAAAATGCTTTGTCCTCTCCTCCCTTATGTAGAAAGCTGTAGGAGCAGTACGAGCTCTGACACCCACCAGCTCCCCCCTGTCCTCCCCTAGCAAGCACGGTGATCGCTTCATTCCCTCCCGGGCCGGAGCCAACTGGAGTGTCAACTTCCACCGCATCAATGTGAGTCTGCTGCAATACACCCAGGACTTCACTTTCTTTCCTACCAAAAGAACAGTGGTCTCAGGATGGAAGTGTTGATTATTGCTTACAAAGAATCATTATGTATTATCATTTTCCATCAATGTATCTGTAGTTGTTTAACCTATTTAGTTGACAATGATAATTTTTTAAATTTTGTTTTCTGACAGGAAATTGAAAAGTCGCACAATCAAAATAGGAAAACCAAAGATGGCACGACAGACAGCAACAAAGGTAATGAGTTCTTCTTTATATATCTATCAATCTATATATATATATATATATGTATAGATTGAGTACATATAAATGTAAATATAAATGTAACATGACAAAGTGTGTTGGAATAATTTCATTAGTACACTGGCACCAATGTCATGAGTTATTCTGCTCTGCTACTGAGACGAGTGCACCCTTCCTTCCTTTGCTGCAGACATTTGAACTCTTCTCTCTTGCTGGACGTTCAGCCTTTTGTCAGTTAATGCCCATTTGAATTGGACTGATGGCACATGTATACATTTGATGTGTAATTGAAAAGACTCAGATAGAAAACTCTTAATGATGTAATTTAATTCAGAGTACATTTTTAGGACACAGTTTCAGGGGTTTATTTTTCTCCTCACTGTGATGATGGTGAAATTCTTGTGATTTCAGAATCACCCGTATTATGATTGGTAGTTAGCTTACAGAAATCATTGTGATAGTGATTTATCACAAGTTACCCTGTGACTCTCACCCCAAACACATATGTTCCTCTCTGTTTTCACTGGAGATTTAGTGAGAGTTATATCCCCTTTTCAGCTCATTTTCACAGGCATCCCTGTCTGCTCCAGTCAAACTTGATAATTTGACCTTCTCTTGTTTACTAAGCCTGGGCAGGCTCATGGAAACTGGAGATAAGGACTAAACAAAGTTTAGTGAAAAATTCTCCCTGATCTTTAGAGATGTGAGAGGGGAGCTAAGAAATTGCAGAGGGAGCACGGTGTTTGAACTTAATCATTTCGACAGCCTGGTTTGATTTTCCCCCTTCGCTCTTCCTCTGCCTTCAGCGGATGGCCTGGCTTACTCGGCTCTGCTGAAGAACGAGCTGCTAGGAGCAGGTATCGAGAAAGTCCAGGACCCCCAGTCAGAAGACCGCCGTCTACAGCCATCCACTCCTGCCAAGAGGAGCCTTTTTAGTGTAAAAACGGTTAACATATCTGTAACTTTTATCATACTAGTATTTACAGTGTTTTTTTTCTGCATAAGTAATCATCTGTCTGTGTTTGTAGTACTCTGTGAGTACTAAGAGGGCTCTGCCAGAAGAGGATGGAAACACAGTATCTCCTTATTCTCTATCACCTGTTAGTAGTAACAGGTAATACATTTCCCTTGCTATGTTAACTCTTTCATTGAGGACGGAAAGAGCAAAGCATCCCTTACTATATTGTGTTGTGCATTGCAGCCAGAAACTGCTACGGTCGCCAAGGAAACCTACACGCAAAATATCCAAAATTCCTTTCAAAGTTCTGGATGCTCCAGAGCTACAGGATGACTTCTACCTCAACCTAGTGGACTGGTCGTCCCTGAATGTGCTCAGTGTTGGACTGGGGACCTGCGTCTACCTGTGGAGTGCCTGCACCAGCCAGGTGTGTGCGATGTGTTTGCATTGAGCAAAGTAAAGAGACACAGAGGCCTGGAGCAGTGGTCTTCACCCTGGTTAAAGACAATAGAAGAGTTTAAACTTCTCTCAAATAATGTTTCTAATCACACTAGATCAGTCAGTTAGGGGTTTCACTAGTTGTATGCCATACATATTAACCAAAATACTCTTAAAATGTTATTGAACTGCCTCTTCAATGCCCATGTTAACTCTCCATGTCTTTAGGTGACACGTCTCTGTGACCTTTCTGTAGAAGGAGATTCAGTAACATCAGTGGGTTGGTCAGAGAGGGTGAGTTTTTCTGTTTCCATCTTTACAAACTGTTGTCAGGTTATATTAACCTAAAGAAACCTGACAGAACCCAGACAATTTGAGCCATTGTTGGTCACTTGATGTTCAATAAATATGCAATTTGAGTTTTCGTTCTGTTTTAACCTTTAACAATCTCCTGTTCCTTTTTTGCAACAAATCCTTTTTGAAGTCATAACAGACTCTTCATACCTCAGTGTAATATTCAAAATGTGCTGTCTATTTTTAGGGAAACCTCGTGGCAGTGGGGACTCATAAAGGCTACGTACAGATCTGGGATGCAGCAGCGGGGAAGAAGCTGTCCGTACTAGAAGGACACACAGCCAGAGTGGGTGAGTTGAAAGACGCTGTAAAGAAAAAGGCGGAGACAGTGTCAAGAGTTGAAATATCGCTACTTTCATTCATTTTCTCACAGTTGTTTAGCAACATTTCTCATTCATGGTCAGTGAGTCATCCTCCCTTGATTCTGCGTCTCATTCTCTGCTGCCAGGTGCATTGGCATGGAATGCGGACCAGCTGTCGTCTGGGAGCCGTGATCGGGTGATCCTGCAGAGGGACATTAGAGCCCCACCTCTCCAGTCTGAGCGCCGTCTCCAAGGACACAGACAGGAAGTTTGCGGGCTCAAGTGGAGCACAGACCACCAGCTGCTGGCCTCCGGTGGAAATGATAACAAGGTATGCAGACAGAGAATCTCACCGTCATTTCTGTCAGCTACACATCTGTACCGGGACCACTTTTTCATAAATCGCCACAAATGTACTTCACGCTCTTTTTCCTCTTCCTCTTGTTGTTTCAACCTGCTGTCTGCAGCTGCTCGTGTGGAACCACTCAAGCGTCCTCCCGGTGCAGCAGTACACAGAGCACTTGGCTGCAGTGAAGGCCATCGCCTGGTCTCCCCACCAACACGGCCTGCTGGCCTCTGGAGGCGGCACCGCAGACCGCTGCATCCGCTTCTGGAACACTCTGACAGGACAGCCACTGCAATGCACCGACACCGGCTCTCAAGTCTGCAACCTGGCCTGGTCCAAACACACTAACGAGCTGGTGAGTCACCTGATGTCTTTGATTTGGACAGTGCTGCTGTGAAGTAATTGCAGAGTTAAAACAATGCAGATTGTTTTATGATAAAAGAAGAAAGTGAAAGGAAAAAGTACATTTTTGGGAAATTGCTTGTTCACCATCTTGTTTGGAGTCAGATGTGAAGACTAAAATCTGTTTTACTACTCTACAGCCTGCACATAGCATTTTGTATATTGTGTTTTCATAGTAAAAGTGCCAGCTGTGCACACAATTTTGAAGTTGTCAGGATTGTTTCACTTTTGAGTTGCTCTGTTAACTGTTATTTGCATCAACCTTGCTTCCAATTCTTTAGCTAAGCTGTGTATAATTGTCCTGCAGGTCAGCACCCATGGTTATTCCCAGAATCAGATCCTGGTGTGGAAGTATCCCTCTCTAACACAAGTGGCCAAACTTACAGGACACTCCTACAGAGTACTCTACCTGGTCAGTATTCTGTGTGTTTTGATATAAGTCTGTCTGCAGGACATTGACCCAGAGTAACAGCTAAAACATTCCTGGATAAGACATATTAACCAAACCTCCTCAATCTACAATCAATACCCCATAATGACAAAGCAAAATCTGAATTTTTGTAAATTTATTTAAGTAAAAACTGAAATATCACATGGACACCATCACATCACATATGACTGTTGAAATTTAGCACAGGTGTCACTTATTTCTTTTGATCATCTTTGAGATGTTTCTACACCTTGAGTGGAGCGCACCTGTGGTCAATTCAATTGATTGGACATGATTTGGAAAGGCGCACACCTGTCTGTATGAGGTCTCACAGCTGACAATGCATGTCAGAGCAAAAACCAAGCTATACATTTCTGAATGTTTTTGATTATTAAGCATTCATGAGCGCACACAAGAGAAAACTCTTCACCGATTACACACTGCGCACTTTAAAATCCTGCATATTCAGTGTATAATAATGAGTTCTGTGCAGGCCATGTCACCTGATGGAGAGGCCATTGTGACGGGGGCTGGAGATGAAACACTTCGGTTCTGGAACGTCTTTAGCAAGATGAGATCCACTAAGGTATTTACTCTCTGTTGTTATATTTAGTTTTTTTTTTTTGTATCTATATTCACTCTATTTGTTACATTTGCCTCAATTGGATTTCAAAAACCGTATTACAGTGTTATTATCTGTCTGTGGTCTTTCTCTTACCTTCTTCTGTCTCCCTCCCTCCTTTAGGAGTCAGTGTCAGTACTGAACCTCTTCACGAGGATCCGGTAGTAAGCGCACCCCTGTACTATGAGGGAATAAAGCCGGGAGGGGAATTTATCTTTGCATGTATCAAGCTGTAAATGGGCCCCGTCTTTGAGCATTCACCTCAGTAGTCTACAGAGGGCACCCCCTCGATTGCCCTTAGTTTTTTTAGCCAAGTCGTAGCTGGAGGTGGAGAGGAGCGGGAGAGATGCACAGCCTGAGTGTCGAGGGCAGGGGACTTACAGTACATACAGTATTCCACCTTCTCCTGAATAATGATGGAGCCACTGCCTCCTCCAACAGACCAGAGATCTCTGAAGAGGAGGAGAATTTGGGGCGTCATTTCCCCATGTGATTATGTTTTGTTTACAGACTGATGTTGTGCATACCTGCCAAATATTGAGTTTGTCATTTTGATTGTCTATTTATTTTTTGGTTTTTTTTTTTTTTTACATAATTTTTAACACATACTCTTATTAGTGTGTTTGTTTTGAAGGCTGGTAGATTTCCTTTTATGTGTGTAACTGCAGTTTTTGGGCTGATCTGTGGAGTATGTTTGGCTTTGTTCAGGTTTGCAGAAAAATCCAAGCTTGTCTTTTTGTATTTTAGGGAGGGGTATATCATGTTTCATGTACACGGATAACAGATTTCATAATTCTGTGCCAGTCTAACAACTGTTGATGATTAACAAGGGTTGGGCGAATGGGCCTGATCTCCCTTTTCCTTTATATTTTACAAGTTCATTTTACTCAAATGATATTAAGCAGTATTGGCAAATATTGTTTCATGATTTCTCAAGAAAAGTCGACGCATCGTAGAAGAAAATAACTATTTGGTAACACTGCACATTAGATCAGTTGCTTACAGAAAATTAGAATTTAATGTGATTTGTGTGGAAGCTTTTCACTCATCTTGTTTCCTTACTTTCTTAAATGGAAACTAAGGCGAGGAAAAATTAAAACAAAAACACTTTGGTTTATCTTTGTGGTTTGTAACAGTAAAAACATTTGGGAATAAACCAGACAGTTTAATGCTGGTCTGTGCAGAGCTTCTGCTTTGTGCTGTGTACGCTAAGATATTCAAGCTTGGGGCACTTGTCTTTTGCTACTTCAGACCATTTCTGTGTTGAGCAGTCATGCTATTGTATTTTTTTATCTAAAAAAAAAAAAATCATATCTGCAACATTCTCTCCCAGTTCTGTTTTCTCTTCCCCCTGTTTGAATGTTTGAGTCAGCTAGCGTGCCACATTTAAATGAATGCTATTTATTTGTGTTGTGAAAGGGTCTTGTACAGAGGTGGCGTGTTTGTTTACTAATGTTATCGGAGGGAAGCTGATGGGCAGTTTCACTGTTAAGCTCTGTGGAAATTTCTTTTAATGCCACTTCAGAATCAAGACAATGCTGCCAACTTGAATTACAGAAAGAATGTTAAAAAGAAAAATATTTCTGTACTGAGAGATAATCAACAATTAAATGACCATATCTTCTACCCTTTTGTCGCTGCTGTTTTATTATACCACTACCAAAGAGTGGACATCTTGAAAATCTGTCTTGCTGCGAACCACCAGGTTGTAAGTCAGTCTCCCTACCTATTTCTACCAAACATGAAAATCTTTAACAATGGTTAACAAACATGTAAGATACCCATTTTTTGAAAAAAAGGCAAAAAAAAATTCCCCCAAACAGCTAGGAGTTGGAGGTATTCAGAAAATACTCAGAAAACACATTTGACTGATGGAAATTGGATATGATATTTCAGTGACATCTTGAGGGAATTTCTTCAAATTTTGCACAAATGTTTGGACTTGAGGCTGAACTGATCAGATTTTGGTGGTCAAAGGTCACCATGATTAATAACTCAAGAATTCATATAGAATTTCACTGGACTCGTCCTGTAACGGCTGATGAAAGAAAGTTTTTCTTGATTACATTTTTTAGATCCCAAAACCTTTTTTTTTTTTTTTTATCTCTCTTTGCTGTTTACTATTTACTTTTTCAAGAGCTTGTTAAGAGTTCCAGATGAATTGTATACTGTTATATTTTGCTATTAGAAAGCAATGCTTTGTGGTGTCCCAAAACTTGGAGGTCAGTCATATATCCGCTTCTCGCTCACATCAATACTCTTCATACTGAGAGAAATAACTACCAATGGGTGAAATTGTAAAAGGAAAACCAACATTGTGTGTCTTCGAAAGGCGTTGGGCCACCGTCAGCTGCCATAACGGATTCAGTGCTCCTTGGGTGAGTCTCTGAAACGTTCTTCTGAAAAATAGTGCCTCACTTGGTGTTTTGATGGTGGTGTCATAACATCAGTCCATCTCCAAGGTGTTCACTTGGGTTAAGTCATGGTAACTACGAAAGCTGTAGCATATAATTCACACAGTTTACATATTGTACAGAACAATTTGGATTTCTCCTTTTGTCGCCTGTCTGAAGGATTTTCAGCAGATGTGGCTTCTTGTGTTGTTCAAATGGAAAGTGAACACCAGAGGGAGCCATCCTATGAGCAGTTTCCAATTCAGTGATTCAGTCCTACACTGCTGCTACCACACCCATACAATCAACCGTAACCATGTTACCTTAAAGGTGAGAATCAGATCACCAGAGGGATATTCCACCACTACTGTTGACTGCCTATATAACAGGCTATATGGAAGGTTAAACATCCCTACAGGCAGCTAACATCCCCACAAGGCATCTGGCTCCACGTCATCCTCAGTTTAAGTCCACATTTGTTAGAGGGAGAGTGTTTAACAGCCTGAAAACACCCTGTGGCTTCACCTTGTTCCCTTGAAGTCTGTAAATTTTTATCATATTACCAGTCCAGCCCACGCAAGCATAGTTTTGACCCAGAGCATGAAAAATAACAAATGTTCACCGCCTCCAAAAGCTCCCACACCTCTGCTTGTGCCCTGTGGCCTATCCAAACTCACTCTTACACATTTAAACAGCAAATGGTTTTTTATCAGTGTAAACAACAGTTGGAGGCACTAAATACATGAAGCAAAGGAGGGATCTTGAATGATTCTGCTCCTGTGTTTTTGACATATTTACAGAGAGAAAGCAGAAATCATCCATAGTTGAGACTGAATTTAAGGAGGGAAAGACAAAATAATGACAAATACCTCTATTCATTTTGTGACTTCAGAAACTAAAGGTCTTTAGCGTGAAGTGTTTTTTTTTCTGTGTGATGACGATCAGGTACTGTAGGCCTATATGACTCAGCTTCTATCAACACCGAGCCTCTCTCCCCTCCAAACTCCATTATAATGTCATCTAAATGACATGCATGGTACATTATAGTGATCAGATAAATCATATGAAAGGAAGACATTCATCTGTGGCTCTCGGTGGCCACATGTTAACATTAAGCCCTGAAAGCAGAGGGGAGAACAGAGGGGGATCACTAATATGCATAATCCTACCTCCTGATGTTTCTATCAAGAGGCACAGAGTGCGATGTTCGTTATACAACTAAAGCCTCACAACACAGCGAGCATGATCTTCCCCCAGGTTCCTCACTAAGCCCGACTCTTGAGTTGCATTGATAACCAACCTACAGGGATATCAAAGGAACAAGGCCTTTGTGATAACTAATAGTTGCAACCACCTAGGCTCCTTTTTGGTCATTTTGTCAGGGGGAACAGAGCACAGAGAGGGTCACTCATGTGCCTTATTCACAAATAGACACTAGTCACTCACCCCAGCAGCACCTTTGCATTCATAACATGGGGGATGGGGAGGGTGTTTTTTCACAGCCTGTAAACTGTAACGAGATGCCAACCAGCAGGTGTAAGAGACGATGCTATGATTTAAATAGCTCACTGGAAAAAAACAAAAACAAGAAAAAGAAAAGAATAAAAAAAGGGATCACAGAACAACATAAAGCTTCGGTAGTGGCTGATTGTCTTGACACATCCTTGTCATGGTGCCATCTATTGTCTTTGTTGTCTTTGGGAGGGAAACTCAGCCCTGCCGTAATGATGCTATTGATTAATATAAAATAAGTGGGTTCCAGTTCTATTTAGTAAAAATACTCTATAAACCTTTGCAAATATAAAGAGTTTCTTCCTTTTCTTTGCATGTCACTATCAATTGAAAACTAACATCACTATGGGCTACGTATACTTGCGAGGAGTACACTTCAATACTTGTATGGAGCCCTGAAATGTAAACAACATAAGACTGACATTGAATTCTGAACAGGATCCTTTATGTTTTTGTACAAATTTTGTTTTTCCAATAATTCTGGCTGCTTGCTGATAGTGTTCATATTTTTGTAAGACTGTGTAAATGTATGGATCCTTAGAGACTTCTTTCATAAGGCAGATGCCACCTAAGTGTCTAACTCCTGACAAAGCTTTTTAATAATGTGATGCTTACTAAACATTGGTATTGTTGCTGTGATAAGTGATCCTAAGGCAAAACTTTTCACCACCTACAAATATCAAAAGTCAAATCTTCAAATTTAATTTTACTCATGGTAAAGGTAAAAAAGTGTTAGTCTCACTAGGACTACACCTCTGCTGACTGTGACAGTGCTGCTCAGGTCGTGCAAATGTAAGACTCCAATTACTGTTGGCTACTGTACCTCAACATAAATCTAATAATGTTAAACCAGCGATATTAAACCAAAACGTGAAGCTTTTAGACTTAAAAAAGATGCAAATATAAATCACTCTCTTGTACTTTACCAGCCTACAACTACTGCAACTGTTGAGGAGGCCAAAAACTGAGTGGCACTGTGAGTGAACACCACAAACACGAGTTCTGATTATTATCTCCTGAACTGCTGAACAGACTCCTGTCTAGTTGTGTGCTTTGTCCGACACACTTTCTCTTAATAGACAAAATCTTACGTTGAGGGAGTTCTGATGTAGTGTATGTACATCCGGTTAATGTGTTTTGGAGACAATGCTATCTGGGCTACAACTGATGGATGACTTTAGCTTTGAGAAAAGCCATCCATTGTTGAAATTTACACCATTCAATTATGGAAAAATGTTTCTTCAGAGCTCCCTAATCCCGCAAACCTTTCTTTTAATTAGCTTCCTCTCTTCTTTATAAAGACTGAAAAGTATTAGCGTCATGACACAGAGGTTGTGCAACACCTACCTACAGAACAAACTTACTAATGCGCTGTAATTGTCCATAAGAGACTTAAATGGTATTTTCACAATGGTATACGTCGTTTGTGGTGCTGATAGCATTCCTGTTTTATTTATCCATTATTTTATTATGCATTTTTATACATGCTCTTTTTGTAGCCTACATACCTTATTACCACTTGAGTGTATTTACTGTATATGATGTTAGTTTGACTGAACAAACCATGGAAACATGCATAAATCTGAGTGTGAATGTATATTTGCACAGGAGGATAAATTGCCAGTTGTTTTTTCAAAACTATTTATTTTACAGTTGTGCAGCTTCCACAGCCCTCCGGCATGTAACATTTCACTCTTGCTGTTTCCATTGCAGATTAATTAGATGCCGAATCTTGATTTCACAGTTCAGCTTTAATTCAATTACATTCGAGCTCCTCACTACAGGAGCTCAGGTGAAGTCTTTTCCACTCTTGGGACGCATGATTTCCATTTAGGATTTGTGTGTGTGTGTGTGTGTGTGTGTGTGTGTGTGTGTGTGTGTGCGCGCGCGCGCGCGTGTGTTTGTGTGCGTGTGTGTGTGTGTGTGTATGAGGTGTTTCCTCGGTCAGATTAAAATAGCATAAAATTGCACTGGTTTATTCCTACAGTAATCAAGCCTGATTCCTTAAATAGAAACCCAGGTGCTTTCCATCGATGTAGCCTATATTCTCAGCCTTCGTATGTTTTATTCATATGCATCCTTAACCTTCATATAATGTAATTTGGGCCGCACCCTTAACAAGGTCTGAAAAAAATCCGCGTCCATTGGCCTCCTCTCGCGGTCGTCACTCCACAGCGACCCGCCTCCTCCTTGTCTTCTCCCGAGCAGCAGACGTATATAAACACACGGCTCCGTCTCCCTCCAGCCTACCCAGTAACATCACGATGTAACCATTACGTGGAGCTCAGATATGGGAGGGCGCACAGGCACCGACTGTGGCTGAAAAAACCCAACAGTGAAAGAGACGTCGGCGTCACCTGTTGTTCCCGTCGATACACGGTGAGTCCATCACTTCCAGCCTTTAACCTGGGTGATTTCTGAAGAGAATGCAGAGTTAGGAGGTTTATTTTTGCAGCACATCAATATGTTTCCATTGCCCTCACGTTGCCTTTCCTTCTTTTATGATTTTTTTTTTTTATTTTGCACTTCAGCGTGGAGTGAAAAGCCTTGATGAAGCAAAAAGCCCTCGAGCCATACAAGAAAAAGCAAAAATAGCTGCTTAAATCCCGACTGCGTCTGAGGGAAATTAAATGACAACCTCTTCCTCCTCTTCCTGCCTCGCCTGCGGGTGGACGGGGGGTGGGGGTTCGGGAGAGCGGGGGGTGGGGGGGCGAATGTTTATCATGTCGTCATGTTGCCGTGATTTGAGACAGAAAAGGTAGCTGAGCTTACTTTGCGCCAGGACCAGGGTCGCCACAGATCATATATGTCACATATCAGACGCGGTTCGGGTTTGTAACCTCCAGAGAGAAAACTTCGGTGCAGCAACAGGTGGCATGTTTTTCCCGGGCCGGAATCGAGGCGAGATGCTGAGGAGGAGATGGACGCGGAGGAAAGTAGGGCGTCATTCAGCACCGAGACACTGGACAGCTCCCACGTCGAGGGCTACTCACTTCCATTGAGCTGCGATCTGGACGGAATAACAGGTTTATTTGTCGCATTTAGAGATAAAAAAAACTATGTTGACATGTCTGCTGAATATTAACACAACCTAATGGTGGGCATTCAATCCAGCTGCTGTTTGGAAACTAAATGGAGGATTTTTCGAGAGCCATGCTGTATATTCATGAGTGTCAGTGTGCAAGAGCAACAGCAAATGAAGTCCTCTCTTTTTCATCAGTGCCATATTAAAATGACTTTAGTGGACATCATTGACCATATCTTCTGGGGTCTCCTCTTGTTGTCTTGCTCAGCACCCCTCTTTTCTCTAGTTTGCGCTCAAGCCCCCCCCCTTCCTCCCCATTCCCTCCCTCCCCATTCCCTCCTTCCTTGCTTCCTTGCTTCCTCCCTTCCCTCCTCTCACTAAACTGTCCCCAGCTTCCCATCCCCCTCTTCCACTGACTCCCAGTCTTGTTGCATAGCTACCAGCTCAGAAACATACTGGAGATGCAGGACAATCTGTCTGTCTCTTTTCTCTCCCTCTCTCAGTCCAATTTTGACTTATTGGAAAGAAAAACTGAAATCACTTGAGTTGACGTTCTGTGTTCACATCTCCATTCTCTCAATTTTCTCAACTGTGCACAGCTTAGGGTTTCTGTCCATTGCATATGGTGAACAGCGTTTTTTCCAAGTGCCTGTGCTGTGATCCTCTTTCTCTCTCTCTGTGTTCCTCCCCTCCTCTTCCTCCTCATGTCCCCTCTTTTGAGAGGAGCTGAAAGGTTGGCATTACAACAACAAAGGAAGGATGGAATGTCAACAGGCTTCAGAGAGAAATGGGTTGAGGGAAACGCAGAGATGTGAATTGTACGTAGTGTTTCCATCTCCGCCATCTGAAGTTCACAACCTATCAACGTGCCACCAGCCAGTGGTCGGGCGCTCTCAAACACCTGTTACATGTGCATATGCTGAAATGCTCTGAAGTCCACATAGCTGCAAAACCAATAGATCCTGTTTGACATTGGTACAGTGGAGGCAATATTTAGTATTTCAAGGTTTGGTTGTGTAACAAGCTTTTTCTTTTATTCCAGATTGAAGCAGTGGACGAGGACAGAAAGGAGGGGATAAAGAGGGAAAGTGTTGGTAGTGCTGAGTGGAAGACTAGTGATTTTGTTGTGACGCTGATCAAAGAACAACAAGTCCCAGTCTGCCTCTCAGCACAAGCAGTGTCCTTCAGTGTCCATCAGCTTTAACCTGGATGTATCTACAATTCAGAATCTGTTCACTGTTTCTATGTTGAATTTTCCTGTTTTTATGAAACCTGCCCTTTAAAACGCACTCAAAGTGTTCTGATTCAGCCCTGGTGTGACTATATGTAGCCTTAATGTAAAAGCATCATTTAACCAGGGATGTTCATTGAACTGAATCATGCACAATGAAAACTGCTCCAAAACCTGTTGTGCAATAATGTTATAGTGACATACAGCAGCACACCTTGGTCAAAAAAGACTTAAATAATCCAGTTTTACTGATTTGAGTTAATTCCGAAATGCTTATTGTTCATTCATTCATCTGCATTGGAGCTTACAGAGTGTCTAGCATTTTATGTAGGTGGAATAAAACTTGAATGTAAACCTCTCATGTGTATTTCTGCATTTTCTCACATCAGCACCAACATCTATGTGATAGGGTTGCATGTGAAATCCTCACATACAACACACACTGGGTGCAGAGGAAACCCCAAAGGAAAAAAAAAAAACCCTCTCACACTGTGTCCAACTTACTACGCTCTATTCTCCTCAAACACATCGGTCTTCCTTGATGAGACGAAAAATGCTTCACTTGGCACTTTACTATGTGCAACACTTTCAGTACTTTGAGGCCTAAATACATGTCATCCATCATTAAGAGGAGTCTAAATCCCTCTGTGGACTGAAGTAGCTGCTTCAGTCACTGTAATATACTGTAGTAGTTTCTTCAGTATGCGAGTGGCCATGTGAATGAAAAAGGGAAGCCAATTTCCCAGCTTTGGTGTGCAGAAACTAGCAGGAGAGGTCATCAATTGTAGAGAGTAATGCACACTAAATGATTACAGTATCATTAAACCAAGAACCAAGAAGACCTAATTAGTATATACATATATATATATATATATACACACATATATATATTTTTATTTTATTTATTTATTTATTTTAAGTGTTGGGAGGGTGACCTGACTTTCTGCACGTGGACTAACACATTGCTGAGCTGCATGGTGCCAAAGAAACCATTGAGTGTGAACCTAGTGGCAGTGTTAGGGGTTCATTAGTAGGATCAGAAATAACTTGCCCTGTATTACATTACACTGCCAGGATTTGGTCTCTTTGTGAGGTGGATGTGGATCTGGGCGCTTTCTGAGCTTTGATTAATATCGATAAATAAAAAAATAAATCAAAAAGATACCTACAGTGACAAAGAAGACTCAGAAGTGTGTTCACACAGCACAAGTCCAATCCTGTTCTCTGTTTCACCGCTGGTTTACCAGCTGATGCCATGTTCCTAGAGATGAGGAAAATTAACTGACAGAGAAGAAAAAATATAGTACACATAATACACAGACATACAAGTAAAAGATATCAAATCACACCACATCACCAAGATACTGTAGATTATGTCAAATTCCACAATCTACATAAATATATAAAAAGCATAGCAGGGGAACACAGATAAATCTAGACTAAGAAATTATTGGAAAAAAAGACTGAAAAGGCTTGAGGCTATAGACATAGACACTGTGAAAACATATCACATATACTCAGTCATTTTTCTGTTGTTACCAGGATACCTGCATGAGTGACCTGACAAGATCCCCATTTTTGTTACGCCTGGCAAACACAGTGCTTAGAACAAAAAAAAAAAAGCCAATCTCAAATGAAACAAAGTCACTTTATTTATTAATGTTAAACCCAAACAGATCAATGCAAAATAATGATTGCTTGATTTAGTACCTTTGAAATTCAAAGCTGACATGAAACCAACATGCAAGTTACATCTGAAAGATGAACCACCTTTATCTCTACTGACACTAAAGGCAAAAATCAATCATGTCACCATCTCCTGTTAATATTGATCAGAGACAATGCGCACAGCCCCTTTCCACTCGCAGAGGCTTGAAACGTTTTAATTAAAAATGCATCGTGGATGGTCTCATTCACACTGCACCCTGTAAGTCTCCAGATTGGCGGCATGCTGGTTTTTCATATATAAAAACCAGGGACTGGCTTGTGTTGCTAAGCAACACAAAAGAGTCAAGTGCATTTGTTTATTGGCCAATAAGAATGCAGACAAAGTTTCAAGGTTTTCGAGGAAGGTCCTGTAATAATATAACTCACAGAAAAAATAGAGGCGAGCATTCTCTAATAACAACCTTTCATATATATCAGGGAGTGTATAAATAGTGTAATGCATAAAGAGTTTCCCTCCTGCATCCTCAAACAGCTCATAAAACAGCTTTCAGGCTGTTGGGTAAAAAATGGGGCTGATTTACTGTTGGTTTTAGCTCCATACAGAACATACAAATTACAGCTGAATCTCTTCTCTATTGTGTGAAACAGGTTCTTTAAATTGAAATGCTACTGAGGTAGTCAACAGTGAATATGATCAAGCTATAATGCTCTGTGGCTCTATTCCTGGTACGATCAGTTTTGTTTATACTGTACATATTATTCCATTATGTTGTTCTGTTCATAAAGAAAAAGGGTGAAAAGTCTGGTCATCTCCAGAGTCCAAGGAAAAATACATATTTACCTCTTTTACCTCCAGCCTTTTGGGCCCCCAAGCACCTGTGCCACCCACTGGATGGGGACAGAATCACACCTCACAGCCATAACCCGGCACATATGGTCCTTTATTTGTTCTGTTTTGCCTGAATTAAAACTGAAATTAATGACGACCTTGTGACAAGTTTCACAGTCAAAAGATTCTTGAGTTTATAATTATTATGTCTGAACAATGAAAGCTGTTGCCAAGTGTCCAGGCAGATGGTTTCTTGAAGAAAGAAAATGGTAGAAAATAGTGATGGATGTGTAAAAGGAAGTGCACAACAGGTGACAAATTGTATCAGACACTTTCTCAAGAGCACAGACCTTGTGTAATGCATGTACTCCCTCCTCGTTGTTATTACTATCTGGGCACCCAGCCTGGCGTGATGGTATGCCAACTGTTCCCCGATGTACTGGCACCCGTCACCAGCAGCACCCTGGCACCTCGGAGGAACTCTGGGGGAGGGAGAGGCAGTCAGCAGTCGGCATGTGGCTACATGTGGTCAGGAAGAGCAGGAATCGGGAGAGAAGATGTCTGCTCGTCATCAAAGCGGGGCTGACATTTGACGAACAGACACAGATCAACTCTGTTATCAGACAGAAGCTCCACCTCATGGCAGATTGTGATGGGCATAAAATAATTACAACTATCTGAGCAGGGTCATCTCTAATATCATTTTGTTGGTGCTGAGTAATTTACAAACATGAAATAAATTGTAGTGATAAAGGACAAGCAGTCGTGACTAATTATGTGATGTTCTAATCATCCAGTCTTTACAGTATTCCCTTTTATAAGATGCACCAGGGACAGTAGGAGAAATAACTGCTGCTCAGCAGATCAGCAATTTTATTGAAAACAGGAGAAAGCTATTCACTACAAAACAGATGCCGGTGGCACGGTCATTGTATTCAGCATTTTGATCGCCCACTCTAGGAGGCATAACTAACGATTACAAAGAAATCAATAAGGATTATAATAATGTTCATCTTATATAGAGCGTCTACTGCTGGAAGATAAGCAGATATTTAGATGATTCTGATCCTAAATGATCTGCTATGCAAGTTAATGGCTTCTGTTTCTCTGATTTCATTGGCCTTTAAATATAGAAGCTAATCAGGAATTTGATTAAATAGTTAACAACAAGGTGATGAGCAGAGCTAGTGGGAAACGTTATCCTCTGAGTCACTTGACTTTTTAAAGCATGACACACTGGTGTACTTTTTATTTAGTTAAGGTGGAAGAAGTATAATCTTGGCTGTGATATCTCAACTACAAGGTGGACTGTTATGAAAGTTTGTACAGACATCCTTGGCTCCCACATGATGAATCCTAATGACTTTAGTGGTCAGGGACTTTTTCTCTAGCACCACCATGAGGTTCACATTTGTGGTTTTAACTGTAGGATGAACTGTCTTGAAATTTGGTGCTCACAGTCACGTTCTGCTCGGGATGAATTCATCTAGTGCCATCATCAGAGCAACATTTAAATATGTCGAATTTGATCAAATACCTGCAAAATTTACCATCAGTATCAGCTGTACTTTGTGTTTGCTGCCAATGAAATGTTAGCATGATTACATTAGCATTTTAACATGCATCTGTTGGCATTCTGCTTCAAGTACAGAGCTACTAGCAAGGCCATCGACTATTAGATCTTGTTGACCAGTGTTTTCTCGTGATATTTTGTTGTTGTTGTTTAGTCCCTTTAATAAACGTAACAACGCTTGCCTCTCTGTTTAACATGGTGTCAGAATCCACAGTTTAAAAGCTAAATAAGAAAGACAGGTGAAAGTTTCTGAGCAAGCTCCTGATGGTTAAAACAACCCACCGACCACAGACCACAACCAGGCCACCAGCCACAAAAGCAGAAATTAAAATAATAGCTATGATGGTGTAAACAACTATTAATCGCTATAGTCTCTCCCGCTGTAGTGACTTTTGTAATGACTTGTTTTGCAGGTGTGAACTTGTGTCAGCATGTGTCAAGCTCTGCTCACCTCATCCAGAGTCTAATTTGCTTGTGCAAGTTTTTCACATTTACTTATACAGGGAGTTCATTTTAAGCTGTTCCTTTGAAATTAAATACATTTTTACACAATGACACTTGAGCTTCATGGCCCATGTATGTTCTGCAGCAGCAACTTTCTAAGGTAACACACTTATAATGACCTCTCTCTCACAATGACTAAAGTGGGCTGTGTTGAATCTCCTTCTGTCCTATAGTTCGGAGGCAGCAGCTATTCAATTTCAAAAATATATATTTTACCGAAATATGTGTGAAAGGTTTTTGACCATTGCATTGTTAAAAATGACGATGGCTCTAAATTAAAGCAACTGACAAAATGTGCGTCAAGTCTGAATCTGAGTCCATCCACTGTATTCAGAATGGTCAAGGAGAGACGTCTCTCAATGTAATTGTATAAACTGGCATTTCACATTCGGTTACATGGATAATACACGTGGCCAGCAAACCATGGAAATATTCACATTTTGAATAGTTCAAATTCTGTCACTATACCAACAATATATATATGTAGCTAAAGACATAAAACAGGAAGTCATAAGATTATGAATTATAGCAATTAAAAGCATGCTATCAAGTATGAATAATACTATTAGATCACCCCAAAAATCACAATCATAGGGGCACAAATATGAATCAAGCCATTATTTAACAACAGATAAAAACTTCTTCAGTACAATATACTAAATCATTCTTTTTTGTTTCACTGGACCCGACTTTTAATCATTTCACTGATCTCTTGACGTGCTTCAGGGAGCTGCTCATGTTCCTAATCTAATAAAATGTGTCATCTGTTTCATTAAATGAATGTAGTGTACTTCTTACCTCCATGATGGAACACACTCATGTGAATGAACCAAATATCCACTGCAATACAAACAGCCTTTGACAAACAACTGGACGAGAAAATCATTTTCAAGCAGCTTTGTTTTACGTTCATAAAAATGTCTCAAGATTATATTTACAGAACAAAACATATTTAGGGTCACCAAGAACAATATTTTGAGGCCTGAATATATCATATCACATCATTCATTTTTGGCAAATAATAAAGACTAAAGTCTAAAATACTAAACAATGTTGATGGCCAATTTGAACTACATAAATAGTGTGTAGCACAAACACCACGGAAACAACTTGACATCAACATCAGTATTTTTCATATATCATAATGTAAAAAACAGAACAATAATATGATAAATGACATTTTAGATGAATCTGGTTTTCTATCCATGATGTGAGATACAGTCGAGCCTCATCAGTGCTTACGCACTGCAACTGAAATCTGACTTCACTGTGATGGTAAAATTAGCACACTGGTTGAATGAATATTCTATATTCAACAATCTGAGGCCTACCCAGTGACACACATTATGCACAGCAGACGGGTTTTGCCAAAATGTTACCAGCAGCATAGCCAGATATTCCAGATGAAATAAATAGCACAGGCATATAAAAGTGAAATGAAATATGAGCAAAACACAGAGGTATAGGTAAGAAAGCTGGATTCTTTTAGTTTGATGTGTTGCTTACAAAAAGTATGCATTTGGAGTTTGAAAGTTGCACTATACAAGTGTGGTTTAACCAAATCAAACGTCTAGCTCCATGTCATCTGCTGGGCTATACAACTGGTCTCAGACCTGCTTTATTTACATTGAAGAGGACCTATTTGTCATTTATTAACTTAAAATTGAAAATCAAAAACCAAGATGTCTTGTAATGTGAGACTGAAGGAAGCCTCTGGAGGCCAAAAGGTAAAAACAAAACAAAAAATTTTTTAAAAGACGGGGCTTTTGACTTCGGCACATTGCCTCCCACTGCGGGAGGAATGAAATCTTTAACACTTTAACAGGTAACGACTGGTCAGGACAAAAGTTAGCCGTCAGCTGAAGATGAAACTGGGCAGTCAGTACTAGGTGGTCTTCACTAGATCGTAGACGTGGATGTGAACGTCATCATCATATTTGATGTAATATACCGTGGGCTTTGCTGGAACCTGGTAGATGACCAATCCTGTCCTCTTCAGGCCGTTATCTGTGACATACTCCACCTGTTTACCCACAAGGCTCTCTGGCTCCTCACCAGGCTTCCTGTCTGCTGGCAGCAGGTGTTTGTTCTCTGGACGACAGATGGATAAACAAAAGGCAGATAAATTAGAAAGACCAACTTAGCAGGAACAGACAATTTCCACAACTCCAGGCCAGAATTTAAACATTTTATTTAGTTTAGTTTATTTATGTCTCTGGCCTCGTTTCCTCTACTACTTTCTCCACTTAGTATTGTCACTCCATGATAAGAACAGACTCTTTTAACATTCAATCAAGAAGAAACTGCACAAAATGTTCAGGAAAAAAAAGAGGAGACATTGGAGTATTTCATAACGCTGAGAATGTAAATTTGTCCTGTCCCCCTCCCACCTTTCCAGGAGAATCTGAAATATAGTTATTTCTATGCACATAACAAAAAAGCTTTCGTTACCGTACCTGACTCTGGCAGGACACGTAGATCTCCATCCTTATAGTCGTCCCACAGCTGGTACATGTACAGCACTGGGTCCTTCTCGTAGGTGATGTAATACCAGTGGGTCATGATGGGGGCTCGGGACAGCACCATGCCTCGCCACTCGTTTTTCTCACCATCTTCCTTCTCGAACAGATGCTCCACAGCACGGCCCACCAGCTCCTCTGCCCCAGGAGGCACCTTTATTTTGTTATTCACTGCAGGAAGGACAAGACACTCTGATTAGCCTGATAACCTGAAAACTTTATAGATCTCAGATGATACAGTATATTGTGACTTTAAAATATCAGTATAATGCTGACTAAGGACCAAAATATGCTAAATTAATTGCGCGTTATGATTATGGGATAATACATTAGCCCTAAAAGATTAGCCCATGGAAGTGAGGACTTTTTTGACCATAAAAAGATTAGAATAATAATTTCTCCCTGAAGTCCAGCATCAGTTGGACTCTAGTATTCACTGTCACTGTTATCATTTGAAGCTATAAACTATCACATTTTTACATTTTCTGTTCTGTTGCTGTCTACAATCAGTTGAATTGATTTTGATTCAACATACACTTTGCTCAGGTTTTTACATTTGAGGCAAACCCTCAGTGATATGTTTCATGTGTCTCTGCAACAACAGCCCTGTGTTTGGAGTAAACAGAAGAAGAACTGGGTAGTTACCAACAATAGACCACCACCACACTAGAAAAAAAACAACTCAAAATCTTCAGAAATGGCTAAAAACTATTTACAACATGCACACCCCAGGCAATGCTAAATTATGTCAATGATTAGAGATACATAAGTATTCAGACCCTTTACTTGGTAGTTAGCTGAAGCACCTTTGGCAGCGATTACAGCCTAAAGTCTTCTTGGTTATGATGCCACAAGGGTTGCACACCCAAATTTGGGGATTTTTCTGCCATTCTCCTCTGCAGTTCCTCTTAAGCTGTGTCAAGCTGGATGGGGATTTTCAGTACACGGCCATTTTCAGGTTTCTCCAGAGATGTGAGGGCTCTGGTTGGGCCACTCAAGGATATTCACAGAGTTGTCCCTGAGCCAATCCTGTATTGTCTTGGCTGTGTGCTTCAGGTCATTGTCCTGTTGGAAGGTAAACCTTTGGACCCGTCTGAGGTCCTGAGTGCTCTGGATCAGGCTGTCATTAAGGATATCTCTGTACTTTGCACTGTTCACTTTCTCTCAACCCTGACCAGTCTCCCTGTCCCTGCTGCTGAAAAACACCCCAACAACCTGATGCTGACACCACCATGCTTCACTGTTGGGATGGCATTGGTCAGGTGATGAGCGGTGCCTGGCTCCCTCCAGACATGACGCTTAGAACTGAGGTCAAACATTTCAATCTTGATTTCATCAGACAAGAGAATCTTGTTTCTCACATGCTGAGAGTCCTTTAGGTGTTTTAATGTGTCTTTCACTGAGGAGAGGCTTCCAACGGGCCACTCTGCAGTAAAGCCCAGATCAGTGGAGTGCTGCAGTGATGGTTGTCCTTCTCTAAATTTCTTCCATCTCAACACAGGATCTCAGGAGCTCAGTCAGAATGAGCTTTGGGTTCTTGGTAACCTCTCTTACCGAGGCCCATCTTCCCTGATTACTCAGCTTGGACAGTTTTAGAAACAGTCCTGGTTGTTCCAAACTTTTTCCCTTTATAGAGATATATGGATGCCTTTCCAATTCATGTCCAATCACAGGTGGACCCCAATCACAGTGTAGAAACATCTCAATGATGATCAAGAGAAATTGGGGGGCAACTGAGCTAAATTTAAACTGTCATAGCAAAGGGTATGAATACTTCTGTAAATGTGATATTCCAGTTTTTCCTTTTTTTCAAAAATTGCAAAAATAATTCTAAAGTTCACTTTGTCATTATGGGGTTTTCCAATGAGCGTAGATTCATGGGGG